>NC_140582.1:1105855033-1106480033 GCF_964204655.1 Triturus cristatus | reverse complement strand
GGGGGGGCAGCGGTGGCTGGTAGACGTTCCTGTGGACAAAGCCTTGGTGTCTTGAGGCTGCTCAGAAGGCCTTGATCATGAACAGCTTTTTGAGGGTCCCTTGCTTTTTAGAAACAAATTGAACACCATGGTGCAACGTTCTGCGGAAGAGAAGAAGTTGTTCAAGCCTTTTCAGTGTGTCCAGAAGAAGTCCTTTTTCCATAAGCAGAGTTTTCAGGGTGTTCTCTCCGCTTCTCAGCCCTTTCATGGATGGGACCGTAGTCGGGGACTGTTTTCCGTAACAGGTTCTGGCCTTAGCAGCAGCCACATGGTGCTGGGCAGACATTACTATGTCAAGGTGGGGGCCCGGCTCCATGTATTCCTGAATCAATGGTTGACTCTGACTAATGGGTCCTGTCAGTCATCAGTCAGGGGTACCAGATACAGTTCCAGGGCCCTCCTCCTCAGACCTGTTATCGGGTTACCCCGTTGTCAAAAGACCAAGTGAAGAGAACTGCTATGTTGTCTGGAGGGGGCATGTTGCTGGTGAAGATCGCTGTTCTCCTAGTTCTAGAGGTGGAACAGGGTCTTTGTTTCTATTTAATGCTCTTCTTAGTCCCAAAACCAGATGGTTCAGACCGCCTGATTCTGAATCTCAGAGGCTCTGAACAAGTTGGTGTGGCTGGATCCCTTTTGGGTATCCATCTTTGCAGTTTACCATTCTCCTCATCCAAGAGGGCAATTTTCTGGCTTCCCTGGACTTGGAAGACGCCTATTTTCATATACCTGGCCATCCTCTAGCCACCAGGTCAGTGTTAAATGGTATTGGCTACATAGTACACAAGGCAAAACCTTTACTTCTGTATTTGACAGATAATTGACATGGTTAAATCAGACAAGACAAGATCACCACAGCACTCTAATAATTGCACAGGTTCCATGTTCAACAAAGAATCACCTTATGTGATACATAAAAGTGTTAGCAAATCTGGGCCTAATTGAACATGCTCAGAGCTCTTGTATCCAAACCATGCCGAACCTACTGGATTTCAGGAGGGTGATGAAAACTGAATACCTCAAGGAAACCTCCGACTCTAGAGTAACTAGGCCTTTTTGTAAACCCAGCATAGGGATAGATAGATAGATAGATAGATAGATAGATAGATAGATAGATAGATAGATAGATAGATAGATAGATAGATAGATAGATAGATAGATAGATAGATAGATAGATAGATAGATAGATAGATAGATAGATAGATAGATAGATAGATAGATAGATAGATAGATAGATAGATAGATAGATAGATAGATAGATAGATAGATAGATAGATAGATAGATAGATAGATAGATTAATTGGAAAAAAAACCAAAGGTTGCAGGGACGTTAAAGTTAGGTTCAGATTTTGCACAGAAACATAGAAATTCACCAGGTATAGTTATACTTAAGAAACTGTAACTTGCGTCCCTGCCATGCATAGTTTTCTCATCAATAATTCTATTACAAATGCTATGGTGATATTATCAATGTTGTCATATAAGATGTAATGACTGATGTAATATGTGGAATAATTAGCAGTGCACGGTGAAGGCGTTACCTTGGGGGCACACATTATTGTTTCTTGAGATAAGTATAACTATAACTGGGGAACTTCTATGGTTTGTGCGTGTAAAATCTGAACCTAACTATTAAGTCCCTGTAAACATTGTTTTTTCCAGTGAATTAAAAACCCAATTCATTCTATTTCCTAAAAATAATGTTCCTGTAACCTTAGATTTTTTCAGTGGTTTTATAAGGTTTTTTTTAACATTAAGTAATATTAAATTACCTTACATTATTCCAACCCTCACGTTTGCCCCAGGGCCTGCAGTCAACAACCTGTTGGCAACCAACCCCGGGCCATACATTGGCCTTTGGCCTAGCAGAAGTAAGTGCCTGAACTCAGTATTATAATCATTTGCACTGACGTGCTTTGCTATGAAATTTGCTTTTGCTGGCAAACGGTCATGAATGAGATCAATCAGATTATCTTCTGAGCTGCCTGCCTGCCTGCCCGATTATTGCTGAGAACTGCAGTCATGTCTGTCTCCTAACTGAGCTCACTGTAGTTTTCAGCTGCGTTAGATTACTAGTCTAACTTGTTTTGGGTAATGGGGTGGTGGGGAAGACTAAGCCACTGTTATCATTGTGCATCATTGCAACTACTTAACAGAATTGAAGTAAACTCACAGGAACTGGGTGCCGCGGTGCACTGGACCCTCGCTCACCAATGCTATCAATGGTCAATAAGTTACTGAGCTATGTAAAAGTAATTTTGAAATAATGAGACTGGTGCGACTGAACTCGCAGGTAGTGGGCAGTGCACCGGACCACAGGGCAGATGGCCACACACTTATTAATTATTTTCAGACTGTGAGATGTGACTCTTTTTGAAATAATGTAAATCACAATAAGGATTCCGTTCCTCTGTGGAGTAGATGCACTCAAGGTTGCTACCTGACTAGTGTTCAAGTCGCTAGAAGATCTGTATTTCAGATCATAATGCCATCACACACCTGTTAGGGTGTCATGCTTCATCATAGCGTTACAACAAACAAATGATGGACGGAATGCTGACAATGCAGACATTCTCCCCCAGTCAAGAGATCTGGGTTAAATCCATCGTTCTTTTGCCCACTACACCACCCCAGTTTAGACATGGCCATATGCAAATCAGTCTTGACCCTGTGCCTCATGGGAACAGTCCAGCCCGAACTGCCAAGCCATGTCTTCCCTGGACCGGAATCAAGCATCCTAGGACCGGTTTCTGGCTATCAGCAGTCATCAGCCAGGATAGCTTGACTCCAGTGGCGTAGTGAGCACGGGTCCCACGTCTGGGAATACCCATCCCACTTAGGGCGAAAAGTGTTACAACAAACAAATGATGGACGGAATGCTGACAATGCAGACATTCTCCCCCAGTCAAGAGATCTGGGTTAAATCCATCGTTCTTTTGCCCACTACACCACCCCAGTTTAAACATGGCCATATGCAAATCAGTCTTGACCCTGTGCCTCATGGGAACAGTCCAGCCCGAACTGCCAAGCCATGTCTTCCCTGGACCGGAATCAAGCATCCTAGGACCAGTTTCTGGCTATCAGCCGTCATCAGCCAGGATAGCTTGACTCCAGTGGCGTAGTGAGCACGGGTCCCACGTCTGGGAATACTCATCCCACTTAGGGCAAAAAGCGTTACAACAAACAAATGATGGACGGAATGCTGACAATGCAGACATTCTCCCCCAGTCAAGAGATCTGGGTTAAATCCATCGTTCTTTTGCCCACTACACGACCCCAGTTTAGACATGGCCATATGCAAATCAGTCTTGACCCTGTGCCTCATGGGAACAGTCCAGCCCGAACTGCCAAGCCATGTCTTCCCTGGACCGGAATCAAGCATCCTAGGACCGGTTTCTGGCTATCAGCCGTCATCAGCCAGGATAGCTTGACTACAGTGGCGTAGTGGCTTTTCGCCCTAAGTGGGATGGGTATTCCCAGACGTGGGACCCGTGCTCACTACGCCACTGGAGTCAAGCTATCCTGGCTGATGACGGCTGATAGCCAGAAACCGGTCCTAGGATGCTTGATTCCGGTCCAGGGAAGACATGGCTTGGCAGTTCGGGCTGGACTGTTCCCATGAGGCACAGGGTCAAGACTGATTTGCATATGGCCATGTCTAAACTGGGGTGGTGTAGTGGGCAAAAGAACGATGGATTTAACCCAGATCTCTTGACTGGGGGAGAATGTCTGCATTGTCAGCATTCCGTCCATCATTTGTTTGTTGTAACGCTTTTCGCCCTAAGTGGGATGGGTATTCCCAGACGAGGGACCCGTGCTCACTACGCCACTGGAGTCAAGCTATCCTGGCTGATGACGGCTGATAGCCAGAAACCGGTCCTAGGATGCTTGATTCCGGTCCAGGGAAGACATGGCTTGGCAGTTCGGGCTGGACTGTTCCCATGAGGCACAGGGTCAAGACTGATTTGCATATGGCCATGTCTAAACTGGGGTGGTGTAGTGGGCAAAAGAACAATGGATTTAACCCAGATCTCTTGACTGAGGGAGAATGTCTGCATTGTCAGCATTCCGTCCATCATTTGTTTGTTGTAACGCTTTTCGCCCTAAGTGGGATGGGTATTCCCAGACATGGGACCCATGCTCACTACGCCACTGGAGTCAAGCTATCCTGGCTGATGACGGCTGATAGCCAGAAACCGGTCCTAGGATGCTTGATTCCGGTCCAGGGAAGACATGGCTTGGCAGTTCGGGCTGGACTGTTCCCATGAGGCACAGGGTCAAGACTGATTTGCATATGGCCATGTCTAAACTGGGGTGGTGTAGTGGGCAAAAGAACGATGGATTTAACCCAGATTCCGTCCATCATTTGTTTGTTGGAATGCTTCATCATAGGGCACTCCTCATCAGACCGGCACTGCAATGTCTGACGGGCCTAGTGGCTTCTTTGGCGGAGTTCTTCAGATCTAAGGACACCGTATGTGATGGGTGCATGTGAGCTAAAAAGAGGTGACCTTTAATGTGTGCAAAGTGACTAGATGACTTAAAATAGGCACAGGACCCTTGAACGTTTTATTTCAAAATGGGACCAGTACTAAGTAAAAACAGTGGTGGTACCAGGAGGTCCTAAGGTACCAGGGTCGCTGTATATGTGCGTGGTCAACATGTATCGTGCCATAGGAGCCCAAAGGTCGGGCGGCACTTCATCAGGACCAAAATAAACAAAAACCAGCCGGGCCCACAATAAATTAGGACCAGGGGGATTACCCGTAAGGTGAGGATGTCCGAAAGAAGTATGACTGATCCTGTTTAAGGAACCAGCGGTGCGTCTCCACCTAGAATGAGGGAAGGGAGAAAAAAGATGGGAGAAATACCGCAAAATTAAACTTTCTAAAAATTGTAAAGCTGTCTCAACGCAGTACAGTGACACATTAAACAGCCTCAATACCCACAGTAGTGGGAGAGGTATAGCTGACTGTTAAAGTCCTGAGACGGGTGAGCGTGCCTGACCCAGTGTAACAGAGAGTAAAGTATATTGCAGTCTTAAATGCAGCGAATATTCAAAAACAAAGCGAGTATTTAAAAAAAAAGCGCACATTTAAAATAGTCCCAAATTGGGAACGCCTACAGAGGAAAATAGACAGTTATCACACCCCTTTCACGAGGGAAGGGAGTGACACATAGCAGATCTTACCTCGAAAGAGGAGGAAAATTACTTCATAGATGAAGGGGAGGGACCCGACCACTGGCGGGACCACCTTGAGGCAAACATGTAGGTAGTAGAAGCAAACATGACAGAGCAGCACAAACACAGCAAATACTACATGCATAGAGGATCACTGTTCTCCGTGGCCAAGTGCTCGGGTGCACTGGCGGAGAGGTGCAGGGGCAGGTGGCACCACTGTCAGATATTGTGTGGCATGTTATCATGGGGAGGCTGCCCCTAGGTCAAGTGTTTGACTACTGAATACCTCCATATATATATATATGTGTAAAGTGATACGCAGTGATTTACCAATATTTAAGCGTGGCGCATGGGAGGGCAAGGGTGCTGAATGCCACAGACACAGGGCAGCTTAAAGGGAATATATCCCACCCGGGCTGAAGGCACAGGACAGCTTTAAGGAAATATATCCCGCCCAGGCTGAAGGCACCCGGTACTGAAGACCGCGGTCCGCAGGCATGGGAGTATGCGCTCCGGGGAGAGGGGTGCCCAGTGCAGAGGCACGTGATAGGCAAGTGTATCAGCCACAGAAACAACGTGGCATACACAAAGGGTTGCTTTGAGTGCACGTGCATGCAGAGCGGCGCCCTATGATGAAGTATGACACCCTAACAGGTGTGTGAGGGCATTACGATCTGAAATACAGATCTTCCAGCGACTTGAACACTAGTCAGATAGCAACCTTGAGTGCATCTGCTCCAAAGAGCAACAGACTCCTAATTGTGATTTACATTAGTACTTGGAGGAGCACAGGAGTAGGACCTCTTTAAAAAATCAGCTCTTGTGTCCCCTTTTGATTTAACGTCTTTTTGAAATAATACAGCCTGCCTGCCTGTGACCACTATGTGTGCCTCCTCACAGCCTCTCCTAAGGCTTGCCCAATCATGCTGTGCAGACTGCGGCGGCTGGAGTCCATGACAGCTGACTCTATAATTAGTTTATGCGATACGCTGAGGCAGCTTAGACAGATATGTTTCTCTCAACTTCATTGCTTGATTTCGCTTATGAGAAAGTGTCACTCATAGTAGTTGAATTGTCACTGACACACTGAAATTATGAAAATGACATATATAGCAATCTGAAACTTTAGCAGCTATGCCTCTACTTCTCTGTCATGGGGACCGCGGAGGGAGACTCAATGCCCCCGCCCGCAGACCATGCCAACAGCGTGAGACAGCATTGCTCCCACATGCATGGAGCAGCTAAAAATACCAAAAATGCTACTCCCTGTGTGAGAGGGCAATCCTTTCATCTGTTTTCCTGCCCACTGGGAGTGGACTTATAGTTTTCTCTTCCTTGGTGGGAGCTGTCTAAGCAAAAGCATACTGCTATCTTCTGAGGGTGTGCACCCTGGGAGATAGGTAGCCGGCCATAGGGGGTGGCGGTACCCAGGGCCATTAATGGCTTCAGAAAGGGGGCCTGTGGCCCCCTTTCAGTTTGCACGGGCCAATCACAGGAGGTGGTGGTCCCTGGGGCAGAACATGGCGCTGAGACAGGGGGACCGCGTGGCCCACCTCCCCCTTTATTTGGATTTATTTCCCCCCAACGATTTAAAGGGCCAAGAAGAGGGGTCCACGAGGCCCTCCTCCAATTTTGTTGTAAAGTCCCGGGGAGGTAGTGGTCCCCCAGACTCTTCCGAACCACAGGAGAGGGATCCGAGTAGCTCCCTTCAATGTATAACAGACCAACCAGGGCACTCATGCACTCACTCAGAGGCCCACTCAAACACTCATGCATCCACTTACAGACTCACTCAGAGTCACACACCCATGTACTGACCTAATCAGAGACTCATGCACCCACTTACAGACCCACTCACATACTCATGTATATACTCAGGGACCCACTGAGACACTCATACACCCAGTCACACACCCATACAGTAACTCCCACATTCAGTCAAAGACCCTCTCAGAGACCTATGGACTCAGTCAGTCACTCATACTCTCAGAAACTCACACACCCACTCACTAACGCACCCAGATATACATGCACCCACTTACTCACCCAGTCAAGACTCATGCATCCACTCACAGACATTCACCCTCCCAGTCACAGACCCACTCAGACACTCATGTTTGTACCCATTCAGTTCCCCATTCAGAGACTTATGCTCTCACTCACAGACCCATTAAGACACTCTTACACCCACTCACAGATCCACTCAGACACACAGATGTCCACTTACAAACCCACTCAAACACACACACACACCGATACAGTCACTCACACAGCCACTCATAGACACACTCAGAGACTTATTCTCCCAGTCAGTTATACACTCAGAGAGTTATGTACCCACTCACAGTCACACTCAGAGACCCATGCACCCATTGACAGAACCACTCAGACACTCACGCTGCCAGTCATAGACCCACTGAGAGACTCATGCACTCACTCACAGATCCACTCAGATACTCATGCACCCACTCACTCACCCACTGTGACACCCACTTAGACACTCATGTATCCACTAACAGATCCAGTCAGACAGTCATATACTATATAATCCACAAAGGCACTTATGCACCTACTCATAGATTGAGGAAGAGACTTACCCAACCAATCACAGACCCATTGTGATACTGATGCACCCACTCACAGATGTGCTGGGGCAGACATACATTTTGTTACAGAAGTATTGATAGAATGATGCATCGTCTCAAAGATCCTCTCAAATACTGAATGAGAGACTTAGGGGCCGATTACAATCTTGTTAGGAAGGCCTCCAGACGGGTTCTGGAATGAGCAAAAATGATTCAGAGCCTATATTTCTGACCAAATCCTCCCCCATTCTGAAAGACCAAGCACGATGCGAAGATCTCATCCGCGTCGACTGAATCGTTTCAGAACCCGATCCTGTCAGTCAGACTCATTCGCAGCTGAATCGTGCTGCGCAATAGAGGCAGCTTCCGAAGGAGTGAGTACGATGCACGATTCAGACAGCTGTATCGACCTGGTCTCAGTGAGACGAAACAGCTGTGGAAATCATACTTAAGGGGGCTGTAGGAGGCCCGCCTTCACACGGGGCCCTCTGAATCGGTCCCGTGGGGGTATCCATGGGTCCTGCTTTCCATGCATGCACAGTGTGGCGAGCACCATGGATTTCCCCAACCCACCCCTTTTTGCTATGGGAGCCTGTGTACGTGTTCGGAATACAGGCTCCCATTGAGTCCGTCACCATACGGGTGCATCGGAATCGGTTGCTCAGACTCGCAGAGCACAATTCACTAGGAAAGCCCTCCGGATCCGAGTTGTATGGAGGGCTTTCCTAGCGAGTGCTTAATCGGCCCCTTAGTGATACAGTGATGCATGCATTCATATATTACACTGAAAAAGTTAGGCACTGTGTTATAGAGATATTAAGGGAGTTGTGCATGCTGTTATACAGTCATTTAGATAGTAATGTGTTTAGTGTGTTGGGTATAATCCATTTTGCAGTTTTGAATGTGTTGGTGGCTATGGAATTTCTGCATTTGTTTTGTCATTTTGCGACATATTTGCAGTGTCCTCGGCTACCGATATCATTGCGATGCCCGGCGTCACTGCGAAAACAGAAAATAGTCTTTAAAGACGAGTTTTCTGGAAACTTACTACAAGAATATGAGTTTGAAAAGTACACTTATGAAGCTCTACTGTTAAATATACTGTAGAACGTGTCTATATATCTGTTTTACACTTTGCACAAACCACGTGATGTTATTTGAGATGTCATAACTGATGTCACTGACCATGTCATGAGTGATGTAATATGCAAGATCATAAGGAGTGCATTGAGGAGACGCAAGTTATAGTTAGCATAGCTAACTATAACAGCTGAATTTCTTTGTTTTTGTACGAGTGAAATGTGAACCTAACTATAACGTCCCTGTAACTTTTGGTGTTTTTCAGTGAATTTCTAAGATTTTTACAATTCTATTTCCTAACTATAACGCCCCTGTAACCTTTGTTTTTTGTATGTGAATATATATATATATATATATATGTGTATATACATATATATATAAATATATCACCTACTGGCGGTCGCCAGTAGGTAGTTATAGTTAGGACCATGTTTCCATAGGAAATCCGCAACATTCTATTTTGAATAACTTTGGCGCCGATTAACGAATCCTGGCAAAATTTTCAAAATAGGTGGGGCGCTCCGCTCCGATCCCGAAAGTCTCGGGGGGATTCGTCAAGCGGGGGCTGAGAAAAGGGGGGGTCCCAAAACGTGTTTTCTCCATGCATTTTTCCATAGGACCTTTAGTCCAAGCTACAGCCCGAACGGCTGAACAGAATTACTTGAAATTTGGCAGAGAGGTAGTCCTCAGGTCAGGGATGTGCCTTTTGTAGGTCTGGTGTAAATGTGTTCAGTATTTGCTGAGAAAATAGCATTTAAATCAATATATATATCTATAAGCGCACCCCGAGCGCGTACGGTAAGCTTACCGTACTCGCACGGTGCCGTGCGCGAGCTAATTCTGATTGGTGGTTACATGACTGTAAACATTCGAATCGGTCGAAATCAGGAAGTGTCAGACGCCATTTTGTTTGTCTCACACTGATAAACAAAGGTGGAGAACGTGAAAAGGGGGCAACAAAGAGAGTTGCAGACCCCCTAGCGTTTGTCAGGGGGTCCAAGAAGGTCACAAAAGTATGAAAAATACATTTAAAATGTTTTTTTTAAAATCGCGGCGTGCGCGTACTGTAAGCTTACCGTACGCGTATGGCTGAAAAAAATAAATAAAAAATAGAAGTAAAAAAAATAAATAAGTGTTTAGATATTAGGGGGCTCTAAAAAGAGCCGTTGTGTTTATGAAATGTTTTTTGTGGTACTTACAAGTAAGTACCAATGCAGAGTCTAAAGTTCAAGAGGAAGACTCTGTTGCCCTCATCAGTGAAATGTACACCGTCTCCTCTATAAATGCCTTGCATGTTGTAACGCAAGTTGTTGTGGTATATGGAACCCATACCATAGTCTCTGAGGAAAGCAGAAATAGATTTGTCGACGTGCTTTCTTGCTTTGTCAATTTGCGGACAAAATTGGTTGGACCAGTTCCACTTTTGCCTTTGGCATATGTTAGAATATACAAAGGCAGATTGAGGAAAAAGCGACATCAATTGCACAAAGGTGTCCTTAATAAGCATTTCCAGACCTACCCTAGTTAAAGTGCCTAGGTCATTTCCACCACAGTGCACAATAACAAGGTTAGGCTGTGGGAGATGTTGAAAGGTTTTCACCAAAGGCAATAATTGGTGCCACTTTAACCCGCTCTGACCAATCCATTTAATGTCTACATTTGGCAAAGCAAGGTCTCTCACCATACCTCTTTTTTCTGCATACTTTTCACTCCACAAGACATAGCTGTGACCTACAATCCACACTGTGAACATCTTTCAAGGAGATCTGGATGCACTCAGGAGGTGTCTTTCAGTAGAATCGCAATATGAAATGAAAGACAGTTGTAAAATGGAGGCATACATATTTTTTTAAATAAAAAGAACTCATTGGCTGATTCAAATCATTTTACAGTAAAAACTAGGCTGTATGTGTACATTTTTAGAAGCATGTTTTGTATTGGTTCAGAAAAGTGTGTTCCCACAGAAGATTCATTTGGATTTGCTGTTAGGTTTGACAGGTGAAGCACTCTTCCTGTTTGGATTTGAAACATTGTGTACTGAACTTCTGACCTCTCTGCTCACAGCAGTGTTCCATGAGCTGTTGCTATGGTAGCAGGCAGAAGTCAAGTTGGGGGAAGGGTACATTTGGAAAAGGGTTGAAGTTTTCAACCAATAGAAATGTGTGATTTCATTTGAAAAAATGTGGGAAGCACTGAGATTTGTAATTAACATGTATATGTGTGAAAAAAGAGAGGGAAACATTGCCATTTACTGGTTCTCGAGAGAGGAGAGAGGTGTAGAGCTCTGATATTCTGACTCTGATAGTCTGCTGTTTGAGTGCCACATTTCTTTCTCAACTAATTAATTTTAAAGGTGAGTTATGAGTTTGAGAGGGGAAGTATGTGGTGATTTTTGATATAAATATTAGAATTGTGATTCTTCATTAAAAGTTATGTTTTACATTTTGTGGTTTGGGAGGAATTTAACTGTCTTTAACTAGTTAAATATTATGGAGTGTGTTTTTACTATAAGTTAAGGTGTACTGGTATCACTGAGGAATACTGTTTTGTGCCTAGAATCAACCCATGAGTCTGTGTGCACACAGGAATTGTTGTTAGAGATTTTAATAGTGATGGTCCGGTTCTGTAAGAATGGCATTTGTAGGAAAGGACCAGCTTTCTTTTTGTAAATATGATGGTTTCCATTCAGCATAAATCAGTAACACACAAATGGGAGGCAAATGGTAACACATTTGAAATTGATATCGCAGATTTTGCTTCTAATCATGCAATTGCTGAGCTTGGTCATACATATACAAAACTGCAATTAAACCTTGCCACACATGTACTTTTACATACATTACTACAATGTTTAAGCTGTTATGGATGCATGCATGCATATGTCTCTTGCAACTGAAAATACACAGTCTGCATAAGCAGACTCTTAGCACGCACCCAGCTGTTTATCCTGTAGAATCATGCTTAGTATTCACAAGTGAGTGGTGTTTCAGGTAGCAGTGAGTAATGCAAATACATTCAACATCACTAAGGCTGATTTCTTTTGCTGGGGTGTAGTCAGTCACCAAGGTCACACATGTTCATGGTCTCAAAAAGCTGTTTGCACATGTGCTCTTTTCTGTTTCTGAAAACTGTAATGAAAATGTATCAGACTGTTAGAGTACTTATCACTTGCAGAAAAAAACAGTAGTAAGTGTGCTTTGAAATTGGCAAGCAAATTTCGTTTTCAGCCTAGAATCACACAATGAATCTGTGAGCACACAGGAATTGTTGTCAGAGATGTATTTCGTGTCACTCTGGTTCTTTTAGAATTGCATTGGTAGGAAAGGGGAGGTTTTGAATGTTGTCAGAGATTGTATTTCTGTTGGCCTGGTTCTGTAAGAATGCCATTTGTATGAAAGGGTCAGCTTTTTTTGGGTACTGTGATGGTTTACATTCAGTATAAATCAGTATCACACAAATGGGAGGCAAATGATAACACATTTGAAATAGATATAGCAGATTTTGCTACTAAACATGGAATGGGTGAAGTTGGTCCTACATATACAAAACTCCAATTAACCCTTGCCACACATGTACTTTTACATACATTATGCAATGTTTATGCTGTTATGGATGTATCCATGCATATGTCTCTTGTAACTGAAAATACACAGTCTGCATAAGCAGACTCTTAGCACACACCCAGCTGTTTATCCTGTAGAATCATGCTTAGTATTCACAAGTGAGTGGTGTTTCAGGTAGCAGTGAGTAACGCTAATACATTCAACATCACTAAGGCTGATTTCTTTTGCTGGAGTGCAGTCAGTCACCAAGGTCACACATGTTCATGGTCTCAAAAAGCTGTTTGCACATGTGCTGTTTTCTGTATCTGAAAACTGTAATGAAAATGTATCAGACTGTTAGAGTACTTAACACTTGCAGAAAAAAACAGTAGTAAGTGTGCTTTGAAATTGGCAAGCAAATTTCGTTTTCTGCCTAGAATCACACAATGAATCTGTGAGCACACAGGAATTGTTGTCAGAGATGTATTTCGTGTCACTCTGGTTCTTTTTGGATGTATCCATGCATATGCCTCTTGTAACTGAAAATACACTGTCTTCATAAGCAGAGTCTTAGCACACACCCAGCTGTTTATCCTGTAGAATCATGCTTAGTATTCACAAGTGAGTGGTGTGTCAGGTAGCAGTGAGTAACGCAAATACATTCAACATCACTAAAGCTGATTTCTTTTGCTGGGGTGTAGTCAGTCACCAAGGTCACACATGTTCATGGTCTCAAAAAGCTGTTTGCACATGTGCTCTTTACTGTTTCTGAAAACTGTAATGAAAATGTATCAGACTGTTAGAGTACTTATCACTTGCAGAAAAAAACAGTAGTATGTGTGCTTTGAAATTGGCAAGCAAATTTCGTTTTCTGCCTAGAATCACACAATGAATCTGTGAGCACACAGGAATTGTTGTCAGAGATGTATTTCGTGTCACTCTGGTTCTTTTTGGCTGTATCCATGCATATGTCTCTTGTAACTGAAAATACACAGTCTGCAGAAGCAGACTCTTAGCACACACCCAGCTGTTTATCCTGTAGAATCATGCTTAGTATTCACAAGTGAGTGGTGTTTCAGGTAGCAGTGAGTAACGCAAATACATTCAACATCACTAAGGCTGATTTCTTTTGCTGGGGTGTAGTCAGTCACCAAGGTAACACATGTTCATGGTCTCAAAAAGCTGTTTGCACATGTGCTCTTTTCTGTTTCTGAAAACTGTAATGAAAATGTATCAGACTGTTAGAGTACTTAACCTCTTCAGTGCCCATGACGAGATAGTCTCGTCATGGAGCACGGTCGCGCTGTGCTCATGACGAGACTATCTCGCCATGAACCCCACCCACTAATAAAACGCCGGGCACAGGAGGGGGGAGGGCGTGGCACAGAAGGGGTTAACACTGGCAGAAAAAAACAGTAGTAAGTTTGCTTTGAAATTGGCAAGCAAATTTCGTTTTCTGCCTAGAATCACACCATGAGTCTGTGAGCACACAGGAATTGTTCTCAGAGATCTATTTTGTGTCACTCTGGTTCATTTAGAATTGCATTCGTATGAAAGGGGAAGCTTGTTTTCTGGAAATGTGATGGTTAGCATTCAGCCCAAAACAGTATCTCAAATAAGAGGCAAATGCTAACGTATTTGAAATCAACATGGTAGAGTTTTTTTCCACTCGTGCAATGGGTCATGTAGTTGCTACATGCTAAAAACTCATATTAACCCTTACCACACATGTAGTCTTACATACATGTTTACAGTGTTTATGCAGTTATGTAAGGGTCCATTCAAGTCTCTCTTGCACCTGACAGTAGACAGTCTCCAGAACCACACTCTTAGCAGAGAGCTAGCTGTTTTTCCTGTACACTCATGCTTACTAATCAGCACTGTGTGGTGTTTTAGGTAGGAGTGAGGAACGCTAATGCATTGAACATCACCAAGGCTCATTTCCTTTGCTGGAGTGTAGTCAGTCAGCCAGGTTACACATGTACATGCTCTGAAAAAGCTGTTTGGACATGTGCTCTTTTCTGCCTCTCTAAACTATAAGGAAAATGTGTCAGACTGTTAGAGTAATTAACAGTTGCAAAAAAAACATTAGTAAGTGTGCTTTTGAATTGCAAATCAAATATCATGTTCTGCCTAGAATCACACCAAGAGTCTGTGTGCACACAGGAATTGTTCTTAGAGATTTAATTCGTGTTGGTTTTATTGTGTTTTTCACTTGTACGAAAGGGGTAGATAGTATTCTAAGATTAGAAAAGCCCATCAAAAATATAGTAATATATTTAAATTACAAAAAGGTTTTTTTTTTAGTTTCTTTCAGGTATTGCTGCAGAGCAGTGAAGGAAATATAAGATGCCTATAAAATCAAGAAAGCGAAAAGAACAGAAAAACATGTATATTTGAAGACAACTGGAGGACCCAAGTTAGTTGAAGATGCTCATGTTGGAAAAAAGAAAAAGTCTTCTGGTAAGCAGACAAAGCAATTCTTTAAAAATATATTCAAAAAAAGGAAAAATTTAAAAAATGTCCCCATTGGAAAAACTGTTTCAAGTAGAAAACAACAGGACAAAAGTGAGAATTTACTAAATGCTAATGTACAAGCAGAAGCAATAAAAATTGACTTAAAAAGAAAAACAGCATTTAAAGAGATCCGTAGGAAAATGTTTCAGAGAAGAGTGATGTCCAATTTGCTAAAGGATGTGAAAAAATATAAGAAAAAAGCGAAATTTTACAAGAGAAAAAAAGATATTGTAGCTAAGGCTTTAGAATTAAAAAGAAAACTATTCATTTTAATTTTGAACAGGATGCGTACATTAGAAAAAATAGTCAATGTAATGAAGTCACAAAGCAAAACGAAAAGAGTAGTGAAAAGAAATAACTTTTGTAAAGTGGTTTTAGGAGAATGGATGCATAGTTCAAGTACTGAACCATTTTTTAATGAAGAGAGTTATCTTCAAAGTAATAGTTTGCTGCATGCAGTTGACACCACTGGACGAGCTTATGAAGTAAAAGATGGTTGTATAATGGAAAAGGAGAAAATGGTTCCAAGAAATGAGGAAGAAGTGATTGCGAATGAGGTTATGGGGAGAGGCCCCAGTGTATACTTGGAATTGTAGCAGTATTTGCACTTTGCGACTGGAATCTATTGATAAATTACGTGAGTTTTTAAGAGAATATAGTAAAAAGAGTGTTAAACAGAAGATTAAGGTGCTTCAAGGACTAGATCCATGCAGAGTGAGAGAGAATACTGGTTTGCAAGGACACTCTCTGGCTTGTCTATCTAGAAAAGTTTGTCAAAGTGTTTTTCACCATTTTAGGATGCTGGCAGTTCATCATACTGAAATTAGAAAATTTGTGAAAAGATTGTATTTTGCTAAAAGTCCAGCACTAAAGTTAAATGAGTTGAATAGGGCTCTGTTCCGTGGAACTGTATCAGATGTTGAGAAGGTTACTGATGAAATTCAGTTAAGTTACTGAAAGTGCAGGGAATGACACAGTTATTGAGGAAAATGTCGGAAGAGAATGTAGAACCCTCCGTAAATAAGAAATTTATAGATCAAATAACAAAATTTGCTATCATCTCTAATGAAAGACCAAATATTACTTGTATTTGTTGCCGGAGTAGCCATTATATAATCCAAACAAGGAATGTTGGTCTCTACAAAAAAAGTGAAGAAGAAGATAATTATAAGTGGAAGGATTTTGCAACATATATATTTCTTGAAAATTGTTTTGATTTGGGTGAAGATCATCGTATTTGTAAATACTGTTACAACAAGTTAGAAGAAAATAAAATGCCAGCTAGAGCTGTACATAATAATTTAGAATAGGTTGAAGTTCCTGCAGAACTTTCTGATTTAAATACGTATGAGTCTATACTCATTCAATGTGTTCATCCGTTCCAGACCATAGTATGTATGGAGCCAAAAACAGGCAAATTACCTCCTTCAGATTTACAGAGAGGTTTAAAAGGAAGAGTTATGTATTTGCCGTTGGATTTGAAAAAAAATATGGAAACTATTGATACAGATACTTTGGAAACTGAACCATTAGTTATTCTGGTTAATAGTGTACCTACAAAGAGTAAGAAAATTTGGCAGGAGCTGGTATATGTACGGAAAGTACAAAGAGCTAATTTATATTTGAAAAGGAATAATAAATGGTATGAATCAATTTATATAGATGAAGATGAAGAAGATTTAGTAGGAGACACAGACACACCAACTGGGCAAATTGAAAAAGTGGACAAGTCAAAAGAAGAAGAAATTTATGAACATTTCAGCATACATCCTCTTCATTCAAAAGAAGTTATGGCAAACACTATTGATATAATTCAGATGAAAAAAGCCAAAGGAACTCCCGTAAGTGTATGGGAGGAGAGTTTGGAAGCTCGTTGTTTTCCCCAGCTGTTTCCTACAGGAGAAGGTGGACGATACGATGAACGTCCAGTCCAGATTCCTGCTTCTGAGTATCGGACTACAAGATTATATGCAGAAGATCCCAGATTTCGTCAAAGTATTCCTTATTTGTTCCACCTGTTATTTGAAAGTGACTTGTCTGCACTATCTTATGCAGTAAATCACATTTTAAAAAGTGGAGTACATCTACATAATGTGTCTGCTAAGGATTTTATGAACAAAGTGCAGCAGCAAGATGATCATTTGGAATCACAATTGATCAATCTGATGACTTGTCAGCGTGGGACAAATGAATATTGGTACCGACGCCATGGAGAATTGAAATGCATGTTACGGAATTTAGGAACTCCTACATGGTTCCTTACCCTAAGCTGTGCAGAGTACACTTGGGATGATCTTCTGGATTTTCTTCGAGAGGCAAATTCAAACATTAAAAACATCGAATACAAGACAGCAGGAGAACTGTGCTCATTGGATCCGGTTAATGTTAGCAGATATTTCAATCATAGATTTGAGGCTATGATGTCCTTCATCTGCAATAAAAAAAATCCACCTCTTGGAGAAGTTGTGGATTTCTTTTGGAGAAAAGAGTACCAAGCAAGAGGTGCTCCTCATATTCATATGCTGTTGTGGATCAAGGATGCCCCAAAATTTGGAACAGATGCTGATGAAGCAGTTTTATCTTTCATCGAAGAATATGCAACATGTGCTATACCTAAAAGCACAGAAGAGAAAAAGTTAAAAGACCAATGGCCTCATGTAGGAAGCCTAATACCGGTCGGTAAAGGCCGATTTTTGGTAAATATACCGTTACCGACCGGTATTTAGGCTTCTGGGATGTAGGGGGATCATTTCTGTATTCGGAATTTACCGAATCGGTAAAATTACCGAATCGGTAAAATTACCGATTCGGTAATTTTACCGATTCTGTAATTTTACTGATTCGGTAAATTCCGAATACAGAAATGAGATGTAGGGGAAGTGCGTGGGTGTCGTGGGGATTCGTTATTTACCACCAACTAAAGGTTGGTGGTAAATGACGAATAGGTGAATAAAAGCATTTTTGTGCACGTTAAAGTGTGCAATGTGGCAGACATACATGCCCTTAGGGCATGTATGTGTGCCACATGTGCACACATGGCCGAATCAGGGGTGCAACAGGGTGTCAATGTGACACCCTGCCACCCTTGCATGTGCTCCCCCATTACCGAATCGGTATTTACCGATTCGGTAATGAGGCATACCTTCCCATCCATGGGAAGGTATGCCTCATTACCGAATCGGTAAATACCGATTCGGTAATTACCGAATTTTTCCGAATCGGTAATATTTACCGACTAATTACCTACATATCATTTACCACTTCATAAATACCGAATCGGTAAAATTCTGTATTTATGAAGTGGTAAATGTTAGGCTACCTACATATGGCCCCAAGTTTTACGTTTCCAAAGTCATTGGTGTGGAAAATACTGTCGACGGAAGTACAAGAGCAAAGATAAATTCTACACAAAATTTCGATTTGGATTTCCCAGACCTGTTCTTTCAAAAGGAAGAGTAAACAGTTTTATGTCAGCTGTGCTACATACTATTACAAGAAAATCTCCCAAAAATACGTACAACCTAAGAAGAAAAGAAGAGTCAAAGTATATAAATGACTACAACCCAGTCATTTTATCCATGTGGAATGCTAACATGGATATTCAGTATGTGGCAGACAATTCTATTGCTGTTGCTCGGTATGTCACATCGTACATTACTAAATCTGAGAAAACGGAATTGAAGGAAATGTGGGAAGAGATTTCTCACGAGAAAACTGTCAGTAAGGAACTATACAGTTTCAGTTAAAAGATGTTATCGCATCGAGAAATTGGATCCTACGAATGCTCAGATAGGTTATCATCTGCAAGTCTGTACTCGAAATCCAGAAGAATTATTTGGGTAAGTTTAGGCCTTGCAGCAATGCGAAATCGGGTACTGAAATCTGTTGCAGAAATTGAATATTTTGCCGAGAACGACCCAGAAAGTACAGATATTTTGAAAACAAACATGTTGGACACGTATTACCCAAAAAGAAGTTGTCATCTTGACAACATGTGTCTCTATGAAGTGCTGCAAAATTACATTTTTTCACGGAAAGCCACAGAAGACATCAAAAATGGAAAATATAAAGTTTGATTAATCATAGGAAGCTGAGTTGCGACACTACTGACAAAAAGGAATTTTACTACTTGGCACTTTTACAGCTGTTTAAACCATGGCGTACAGAGGACGAACTACTTGGAGAATTTGAAAGCTATGAGGATTCATTCAATGCGTGTAAAGATACGATTGAATGCAGTACTTTCATAAATTATGCGCAAATGTTAAATGAAGAAATTGAACGGGAAGCAACAATTACAGCTGAAGTAGCTAGAGACAGTTCTCAAGACAGCCAAAGTTCTGAAACGCTCAGTCAAGATCCCCTAGGACAACCAATTGTAGAAAATGAAGCTGCAATAGCCATGAATGAAGTTGAAACAGCTATGAATCAAGCTCAAGAAGATTTAATAGACTTACCAAATTTGGAACAACAACTGAATGAAGAACAACAACAAATTTATGAAGAAGTCAGAAAAAAAATTGATCACGGATTACTACATGAAAATAAAGAGTGCACATGCACATCATTTGAACCAATCAGGATGTATGTAAGTGGACAGGCTGGAACTGGAAAAAGTTTCCTAATTAAAGTCATCAGAAGCTACCTACAGCAAAAAACAGATTCAACTTTGTCTTGTGTTGTTACTGCTCGAACTGGGTTAGCAGCATATAATATAAAAGGAATTACCTTACATCGCTTGCTAATGTTACCAGTGGAGCATGAGAACAAAATAGAATATCACAAGCTTACAGGAGAAGCATGCTTCGAAGTTTCAAGAGTGTTGAAGAAAATGCAAGTTCTCATTATTGATGAGGTAAACATGGTATCAAACTTAATGCTTGCCTTTGTGCATTTAAGAATGCAGCAAATTCTAAAGAGAGACTATGACGTGTTATTTGGAGGAAAACATGTTATAGTTTTTGGGGATCTTCTACAGCTTACTCCAGTTAAAGGACAACCAGTGTTTAATACTGTGACACATGAAGACACGAAGAAGTCATTAGGAAGCATTGGTAATGCGAATATTTGGTTGTTCTTTGAGTACAAAGAACTTACTACCAATATGAGGCAAGCAAACGATGAAGATTATGCAAGTATTCTGAAAGATATCAGAATTGGACTACTGACAGAAGTTGGCAGAAAAGCATTACAGAGTCAGTTGCTACATAATTTATTTCCAAAGGAAGAAATAGTTGCAGAGAAAATATACAAGAATATTGCAGAAAATAATACTGTAATCTGCTTAATGCCAACACTACGTGAATGCTCGATATTCAATGAGGAACTTTTGAAATTGGAAAAGGAAGAGATTAAGAAAATTGAAGCAGTTGATAAAATTCAGCATGAAGGGATTACTATTACATTAACAGGCAAACTGCAAAATAAATTGGATTCTCTAGAGAAGAACATTTCAAAAACAGCTGGATTAGAAAAAAATCTATATCTTTGCATGAACTGTCGAGTATTTTTAAGGAGAAATTTGGATGTTGAAAAAGGTTTAGTGAATGGAGCTATGGGTAAAGTTGTGGGTTTTGTGAAATACCAGAAAAAAGATGGAATTGAATTTTTAAAAATAAAATTTGATCAGATTGCAGAGATTAAAGATATTAGTCGTTGTTCAGTCCGTTTTTTGCTTGTAAAAGACTTATATGTACGTAGGAAGCAGTTTCCATTTTCTCTAGCATATGCTGTAACTATTCACAAGTCTCAAGGATTAACTGTAGATAGTGCTTTTGTAAACATTGGATCTACTGTGTTCAAAGAAGGTATGGCATATGTTGCTTTGTCACGAGTGAAAACATTATCTGGTTTATTCATGATAGACTTTGATGACTCAAAAGTTAGTGCAGATGCAAATTGTGTAAAGGAGTATAATAGATTAAGAAGAACCTATGCTCCTCATTTAGGTCAGTATCCTGTGTTGGAGAAACGTGTTATTTCTCGGAAAAGGAGATTTGAGAATATCTGTAATGAGGATGTAGAGAAGAGAAAACAAAAAGAGACTCATGTGATTGTAAGCAAAAAGAAAAAGGATAATGTTGAAGAGGTTGTTGGTTGTCATTTTGAAAATAGCTCTGGTGTCAACTGCTACGCTAATGTAGTGCTAAATGTTGTATTTTATCTTTAAAGTTTGCAAGAGCAGATAATAGTAAATCATGATAAAAGATTCTGTTCTGTGCTAAGTCTCCTTTATGAGAAACTGAGAATTGATAAAACTAAAATAGAAAGTGCAAATAAAATTAGAAATCTTTTAGATGTATGTTCAGGACGTACACAGTTTACTCAAAATGTCCAGCAAGATGCACAGGAATTCTTGATGTATGTCCTTATGGTACTGGAAGATGAAGGCATAGATATTGAGAATATGTTCGGTCTCTCTTATAAATGGGAACATACTTGTGAAAACTGTTTCTACACATGCAGCTCTAATGTTGATTCAGAAAGGTTTATCTATTTAATATTGCCAGAAAGTAAATCAGTGAGTTTTAGTAAATTAGTTAAAGATGCCAATCATAGCATGGAATGCTGTGAATGTAAATCTGACATGTTTTCAACGTTATTTTTAAAGAAATATGGACAGTATGTAATTTTAATGATGCAACGTTGTAGAGCTGATGGTTCAAAATTGGACACTTTAATAAAGAAGTTTATAGGACAGCAATTATCAATTTCAGGAAAAACTTTTGTTACAGTTGCAATAATTTTCTATGATGGACCTACGATAACTTCTGGTCATTACACAGTTTATCTTAAATGTGAAAAAGGCTGGACACTGTGTAATGATTCTCAATTGGTTTTTAAGCAACGTTTGCCTTTTGATTTAGCAAATTCCTATTTCATTTTTCTGAAACCAAAATTTTTGATAGAATTTGCAACATCTGTACAAATCATTTTTGCAATTTTATTGGATTACCATTGGAAATTTCATCAAAAAAGGTTTTAAAAATTACCATTTGGCCTAAAGGAAAGGTAACAATTTGAACTTTGGACTTCTTTGACACATATTATTTTGGTGATTATGCTTATGCAACAAAAATTTTAAGACGATATTTAGTGCAAAAAGTTATTGTTCTTAGATGATATTTTTAAAAAATATGTAACATTTCTATAAAGGTATTTTTGAGTGAAAAGAGATTCTGGGCTTTTTTTAAACAATCTTTCAGATTGTTATTTTTTTTTGCCCGCTGTTAAGTGATGAATGCTTTTGCTTTCACGATTTACAGTGAAATTCAATATATTCTGAAAACAGCAAAAAAAGGGCCAAAAATTGTTTTAAAATATGAAATTATGTGTACTGTATTCTAAAATGTATTAATAAATATTAATACTTTTTTCTTTTTTTTCAGATTGAGAATTATTATTATTATTTTTTTTAAACGATTTTTCTAGCAATTTAAATGAAGAATTTGTTAATAAATATGTTATTTTTTTGGTCAGGTAAGTGTGAAATTTCTGTATTTATTACACATTTATTTTCATGCTCCCTTTTTTTCACTTCTCCTCTCTCTGCTTTTCTCATTTCTGTTGTACTCCCTCAAGGAGCCTGTAGGGTAAAAAAAAATTCTTCTTTTTAAAAAAAAAAAAAAAGTAAGCGGATTTAATTAATTAAAAAATTTTTTTTAAAAAGTTCTGAGGTAAGGTTGGCTCTTAAAAGAGCCGTTGTGTTAATACAAGGACAGAGGAAAGAAAGAATGGGAATATTAACAAGGACCACAGATGTGCTGGTCTATGTTATTGTTTATTAGGAAAACACTGCTCTCCCCATGAACAATTAGACCATAACATCTGGTGCACCTCATTTGTACCTTCAGAAATCGAGGGTTCGTTTCCAGAGGAGCAGAAGAGGGTGATGCTCCCACCGCAGAGGAAGGGCTCGGCTGAGCTGCCGAAGATGTACTCGGCTGAGCTTCTGCGGGTGTGCTCGGGTGACTTTCTGAAGGATTTGCTTCAGAATGTCGAGCAAAAGTCCTGGGATGTACATCCTAATGTGTCTCAGCATAGTGTGGTTACCAAAGGAATACTTCTTCCTTGGGTTACCTCTAGATAAGACACGCTCACAAAGTGAGCAGGTGACTAATGGAGCATTTACCTTTTTCTGCCCCTCTGGAAAAGTAAAATACTCCCAAACAAAAGAATTCTTTTGTTTCCTCCTTCTCTGCCTGATGATGCTGCTGCCCTGCTCACTCTCAGAAGAGGTCTGCTGCTCTGCCATTGTATCCCAAAGACAATTCAGCTCCTTCTCCTAAGAAATCACAAGCAGTAATGAGGGGAATGGGTGTGGTGTAGGAAGATTCTAGGACTGAAAGTAGTTTAAACCAATCAAAAGTGTTGTGTCTTGATCACATGACCAACCGTACGCGCACGTTAAGCTTACCGAGCGCGTACGGTAAAAGTACGCATGCGTGTACGAAAGACACGCGCACGCGCACATGCGCATTACAAGCACGCTCGAACACTTCCGCGTAACGTGCGCACGCGCGTGCGCGTGTAAAGCATGCGCTTACGCGTCGCGTAGGAAGTACGGACGCCTACGCAAATTGCGTAAGCATACGCAAACAGAGTAGAAATATTACGTAAGCTCACCGTACATAAAGCAAACCGTGCGCTTACAGTAAGCTTACCGTACGCACACGGTAAAAAAAAAATTAAAAAACAAAAAAAAGGTTTGTTGAAGATATTAACTATGTTATACCACTGTATCTAACCAATTATTTAAAAAAGGTGAATCTTTATAAATTGAAGAATGAATTAAAACCATGAATATATACATAGGTAGAATAGTGTTTAAAGGAAAAAAATGATGTAAAAAAGAAAAAAAATCAATAAAAACTCATAGGTTTCACACACATTATAGTTAGGAAATAAAATTCAAAAAACCATGCAAAAACACAAAAAAATATAGCTTTCACACGCGTTATATTTAGAAATTAGCTTTTAAAAAACCTTGCAAATTCACTGGAAAAACCATAGGTTTCACACACGTTATAGTTAGGAATTAGCATTTAAAAAACCTTGCAAATTCAATGAAAAAACCATAGGTTTCACAAATGTTATAGTTAGCTGGACATTTCGCTTGTAAAAAACCAATGAAATTCCCCCGTTATAGTTAGTTCAGCTAACTATAACTCGTGCACCCGCAATCCACTGCTGATGACGTCACATATTACATCACTCATGACATGGTCAGTGACATCACTCATGATATCACTGATGACATCTAAAATGATATCACTGATGACATCACTGATGACGTCAACAATGTGATAAATTACAACATCTTTTCACACCCTTATAAAACCTTTGATAAACCAACTCAAATTTAAAGAGTTCCATTCTCATATCCATAAAAAATGCAATACCAATAACTGCATTCCCACATATTAACATTTAGGTCTTCATACACCTACACACACTCGCGTGAAAAGTCACTCATAGTTACAGTAACTCCATAAAAAATTATCATATGAATTTATACACACACCTATATAGACACTCACACACTAACAATTATCCATAGAGGTACTCTCACACCTAGTCATTCATAAAAATAATCACACTGCCATTTACTCACCTATACAGTTATACACAATCAAGTTCCCTTGCTCACAAAAATAGTATCACATTTTTATGCTCCATTAGAATCATTGACAAAAGCACACACTCATCCATACAGTCACTGTCACAATCACACATTCTCACAACTAGCCACTTATATACTCTTACACACATATATACTGCCTTTCACCTATGTAGTTAGTTGCAATTGTACCACTGAGATATACATTGAATCCCTAACACACCCATACATACACTCGCTCAAACGTACAGTCCATCACAGATGCAATCTTAAAACCATGCACCCATAGAATCACCCACTCACACATCTATGCACACAGTCACACACAGCCTACCCACAATAACACTCAGGCACCCATACAGATACTCAGACAACCAATCGATAACCCACAGAGACACACATATAAATATTCACAAAACAATGCAGCCACTTATACACCAATAGACAGAAACATACAGACATTCACATAGATTAGTCACTAGTCTGCAGTAACATACATTTAATGACTCACTTATAGAGTCAGTTACGCACCAAAGAAACTCATCCATTTACACACTTGTACACCCACTCATTCTTCAACAGGCCTTTCCATATATATATTAAACATATTAAAATTGTTAAGAAACACAGACTCAATGGATGACGTCCTCAGTGATGTAATCAGTGATGTCATTTTAGATGTCATCAGTGATGTCATGTCATGAGCTTCGCTTTTCTCACACGATGGCAACAATTGCCTCTTGGAACATTACGCATCTCAAGCCACTGAAGAACTTCCGGACTGCTATCTCCAAGACTTGTAAGAAATTCACGTTATCCTTGGATTGATTTTTTCCAACTTTTTTGACTTTTCCCTATACATTTTTTTAATACACTTCAATTGAACTATTTTCATATAATAACTTTCTAAGTATGCTCAGGCATTTGAACTCTGTTTTCATTATTGCCCCTTACGTCTCCAGTCTAACCAGGGATAGGAGATCTATGTTCTATGCAAATACGCTCTTTACTTGCTAAATTAGCATAAAGCCGACATCCATTTTGAAACCATGTCTATTCTTTGTGCACACATCTCTCTGCCTGCCTGTTATCCAAGAAGCCCTTTCACACAAATTAGCTCATCCTCAGCTCACGAGCTGGCGATCAAGATAAAAAAACACGACATTGTTTAGGAACTGGTTGGCACAGTGTGGTAATCGTATCCTACCTTTGTTTTCATTATAGAATTTACTCATTCATGTCTAATACCTATTGTTTATGTCACTTGGAACTGTAACATGTAATGTGCAATTCACTGATGCAGGAGCTTAGGTTTGAATACAGCAGAAGCGGTTGGAGTTTGCCTCAGCTCGATGCCTTAGCTCTTGCACAAGAATGTTTTTTTGAAAGGGCTGAAGACAATAATGCATGGTTTGACGAGAAGGGTACCGAATGTGCTTCTGAGAAGCGCAATGTTTGTGTTCCTCCTCAAAGTTCCAATGTGAGTATAACTACTATCAATTCTGACACGCACCAGATGGAATCTACTGTAGAAGGGATTGCTGACTGTTCTGCTGTTGATAATTTTGTGTTACAAAAAAGGAGTACCAGGGTACATAAGAAGTTTGATGATTACATTTTGGAATATATATTTTTTCTTAAAGGATACATGTGGTAATTGTATCCTACCTTTATTTTCATTATAGAATTTAGAGTCATTCATGTCTAATAGGTATTGTTTATGTCACATGGAACTGTAACATGTAATGTGGAATTCACTGATGCAGGAGCTTAGCTTTGAATACAGCAGGAGCGGTTGGAGTTTTCCTCAGCAGGATGACTTAGCTCTTGCACCAGTGGGTCCATTTATGGCACTTAAATAAAGACACTTTTTATATAACTTGCAGACTCCATTGCTTTATTACACTCAGCCACTTTCTTAGACACACCTGATTTCACCATTTGTCTTCTGTGGCATTGCAACATTCTGCATTATATTCTTCACAATTATTTCTTAATCCCTGCTTGCTAAAACACTGCATTCGAGTCTTCATACCGGTAGTGGTGAGTAGTTCGCTTCCCACTCCCTGTATAGTATAAACGCATTCTAACACTACTTATACAGGTATGCTACAGCTGCCAGTATCCTACAGCGCACACAGCATATCACTTTACAGCAATCAGTTCACAGCTTAGGCTCATGGTTTGATCCCCGAGTCTTCAGACCATTAGGAGTGAGTAGTTTGCTTCCCACTCCCGCTATAGTCTAAACGCATACTAACACCACTTGCACAGCTATGCTATAGCGGCCAGTATGCTACATTGCCCAGAGCACATCAGTTTACAGCAATCAGCTCATGGTTTAGGTGCACAGTTTCATCCCCGAGTGTATCGGCACATCACCTCAGTACCGACTCACTCTGGGCAAAACAGCACTTTCACACCGGTAGGGGTGAATACTTTGCTTCACAATCCCTGTATAGCACACCCTAACCACCCCACAGAGCTCACAGCAATCCTACCCTCCTCTTTCCTACTTTTATTGCCCTTTTTTTCCCTTACTCACTTCAACGGAATCACAAAATGGCTGCCAACACTTCCTAGTTGCAACCGTTCGCAGCTAATTACCAGCAAGCTTGTGCTCGTAACGCCTCAGCCAATCAGATGGCAGAATTCCCAAATATCGATATCTGTAAATTTCGATATCTCTCCAAAACTACTGAACGGATTTACACCAAATAAACCAAAGTGTGCTTTCTAGACCAAGAGCCTTCTCCCTGCCAAATTTGGGGTTATTCAGTTCAGCCGTTCGACCTGTACCCTTGTCTAAAGTTTCCTATGGAAATTGCATGGAGAAAACATGTTTCGGGAACCCCCTTTTTCTCGGCCCCCCCTTGATGAATCACCCCAAACTTTCAACATAGGAGCTGATATGAACTAAGAATTAGTTTGGAAAATTTCATGAAGATTCATCAAACGACGGCAAAGTTATAAGCAAAACAAAAAATGCTCTTCCTATGGAAACTTGGTCCTAACTATAACTACCTATATATATATATTCATATTCCAAGGATGCACAGCACTCACAGAACTTAAAGCTGATTTATTGTAAGCAAATGCATTTCGGCGTTTCCGCCTTCTGCAGTGCTCATTAGCCCAGACACAAACATGCACATGTTTAAATACCAGCAAGATGATTTCACTGGTTAAGCGCAGGGTTATTGCCAACAACAAAGGACTGCCACAATTGTAGTTCCCAATGTCAATATCATGGCTGCCACCTCTGCGTGTGCTTTATCTATTACAGTTCTTATGGTAAGTATATTGTTTTCCATTAGTTTTCAAACTTTTTACAGTCTCTCATAGACTGGAAAACAAAGTTGTGAAATATACCTTGCACGTAGCGCAAATCCGTGTGGGCCTTCATGCATAGCAATTATCCCTGCGCCTCCTGTCAAGGGTGCAATGCCGGTCATCATTTTGTTCCTCCCCGCTGCTGTGACTACAAGCCGTTGTACACTTTTGCAGGTCTCAGTCTGGATGACTTTAATCCTTCAAATAAATAATTGACGGCCTCTTCAGGTCGGTAAAATTGTATTCTGTCTTTGTCACAGCGGTTCAGACAGTTATTAACATAACGGCTCCAGGTCTCAACCATACTGCCAAACTCAGGACGGGTGCCTTTTCCCGCTGACGTGAGGGTGAAATCACGTTTAAAATGAAAGCTCCAAGGATGCGCAGCACTCACGGAACTAAAAGCTAATTTATTGTAAGCAAATGAATTTCGGCGTTTCCGCCTTCTTCAGTGCTCATTAGCCCAGACACAAACATTGCACATGTTTAAATACCAGCAAGATGATTTCACTGCGCTTAACCAGTGAAATCATCTTGCTGGTATTTAAACATGTGCGATGTTTGTGGGAAAAGGCACCCGTCCTGAGTTCGGCAGTATGGGTGAGACCTGGAGCCGTTATATATATAACTGCTGCTCTGCACATTTGTCAAAAAGCCCTGAGCCCATGAGGAAGTGCAACCGCACGAAACGCGTCGGGCTGGACTTATTCCGCAATGCGGTTTGCTGTTTGGTCACTGCAATTTCCACTAATAAAGCGGCAAATGAAATCTTCGTGGTTGGGCTCTCTCTTTCCAGGCAAACTTGTGGCATGGATGTTAGCGGCGTTGCCTGAGCCGCGAGAGAAGCCCAGCTGCAGTTTGCAGTCTATGCTGAATCGCCAATCGACGAGGTAGTTAAGAGCAGGAAGAGCCAGTGGATTCATTAACGGAGGTGTCCCAGCAGCAGAACTGGTATTGCAACCCACTGAGGTGTTTATTTTAAAAATATTGAGAAATGTTGAACAGCGACTCACATGAGTAAAAAGAAGGACACTACAAATACCAGCGGGCCACAGGGGTGGCCACACCCACAAGGGCGGGGTTTAGATAAGTTTAAAGTGTCCGGTTTAACTGCTGCTCTGCACATTTGTCAAAAAGCCCTGAGCCCATGAGGAAGTGCAACCGCACGAAACGCGTCGGGCTGGACTTATTCCGCAATGCGGTTTGCTGTTTGGTCACTGCAATTTCCACTAATAAAGCGGCAAATGAAATGTTCGTGGTTGGGCTCTCTCTTTCCAGGCAAACTTGTGGCATGGATGTTAGCGGCGTTGCCAGAGCCGCGAGAGAAGCCCAGCAGCAGTTTGCAGTCTATGCTGAATCGCCAATCGACGAGGCAGTTAAGAGCGGGAAGAGCCAGTGGATTCATTAACAGAGGTGTCCCAGCAGCAGAAGTGGTATTGCAACCCACTGAGGTGTTTATTTTAAAAATATTGAGAAATGTTGAACAGCGACTCACATGAGTAAAAAGAAGGACACTACAAATACCAGCGGGCCACAGGGGTGGCCACGCCCACAAGGGCGGGGTTTAGATAAGTTTAAAGTGTCCGGTTTAACTGCTGCTCTGCACATTTGTCAAAAAGCCCTGAGCCCATGAGGAAGTGCAACCGCACGAAACGCGTCGGGCTGGACTTATTCCGCAATGCGGTTTGCTGTTTGGTCACTGCAATTTCCACTAATAAAGCGGCAAATGAAATCTTCGTGGTTGGGCTTTCTCTTTCCAGGCAAACTTGTGGCATGGAGATAGATAGATAGATAGATAGATAGATAGATAGATAGATAGATAGATAGATAGATAGATAGATAGATAGATAGATAGATAGATAGATAGATAGATAGATAGATAGATAGATAGATAGATAGATAGATAGATAGATAGATAGATAGATAGATAGATAGATAGATAGATAGATAGATAGATAGATAGATAGATAGATAGATAGATAGATAGATAGATGGATAGATGGATAGATAGATAGATAGATAGATAGATAGATAGATAGATAGATAGATAGATAGATAGATAGATAGATAGATAGATAGATAGATAGATAGATAGATAGATAGATAGATAGATAGATAGATAGATAGATAGATAGATAGATAGATAGATAAATATGTATATATATGTATATATATATATGCACACACATATATTCATATATATATTCAATGGAAAAAAATCAAAGGGTTACGCCCCAGCCATGCACTGCTTATGACCTCACAAATAACATCACGCATGACATGTTAAATTACATAATTATGACAACATCACTGATGACATTATCCAAACTACTACTCCTTAAATTAATCTATAAATCTCTAGATCCTTTTTTTTAAAACGAAGATAGTAAAAGGCCGCAAATATACACAGCAAATATTTAAGATCTGTATTCACGTGTGCATGTTGAAAGAATTGGGTTATTGCCAGTCCCGGGCAGAATTTTTTGATTCCACTTGCAGAATTAGAGGAACTAAGTGACTCTGCATTTCTCTCTAAGTTGGAATTTTTGGCCAATTTCTGGCAATCACTCTTGTTTAAGCGAAGCGATGACAACAGGAATAACACAAGGCTCCAACAAGCAAGCTGGCAGGTGTGAACGAGATTTGTGGTTGCTAGAAAGCATTCTGCCGTTGCCTTTCATGCTCATTTTACAGCGTGGAATGCATTACTGGCAATAAATTCCAGCACGGACCCCGCAACATGCATCATTGGTGGAACTCTGTGGAATCTCACTGAGTTTTTATTTTTATGTAACTCTGTGTAATTCCATGGAGTGAAATTCTGCGCGTTCCACCCACCCCTAGTTTTTGGTTGAGAGGGGTGGAACCTTAACTCAGGCAACAACCACAATCCTACGGTGACAAAAGTCACAAAATTAAATGTGCTTAATCCTCTGGTAGCTTGGCACAAAAACAGTAAGGCTTAACTTAGGGGCAATTTGTAAAGTGTTTATCCATCACAAACAGTAAGACAGTAAAAACACAACACAAAAAAAACCCACCTATTGTCAAGAATAGTGAACATTTCAATAAATAAAATGATGCCACAATAAATTAAATCCAATAAGTTATGGATTTTTACAGTTTTTAGTGACTTCTGGTGCCTAACAGATCAAAGCGCTAACTTTGTATGTGCAGGAACACCCTGTCCTACCGCCACATCTGGTCCTAGAAAGCTCTTCCTTTCCCCTGTAAAGTCTCCAAGCAGTCTGGGGTGGCAAAAGCCTAATATAGGGTTCCTTTCTCTGTGTTTTGAAGTGTGAGACAGGGAACAGCTGTGACCCCAGCCATACTGGCAGGATGACCCATCATGCTTGCTGCACTAAGTCCCTTTTGTGTTATGAAATTAAATGAAATAGATTCATAGGAATGCACAAATTCCCAAAGGCGTCAAGGAGTAAAGAATGGTTAGTTCTGATGAAAGAGAGAAGTCAGCAAGGATAGTAGGCTCTATGTTCATGGAGCCATTGCGACCTTCTAGGGTGAAACACCAGGTTTTCAAAGCTTTTCTAAATGAAGCATGATTCTTTAAGTGGGTGAGATGGTGGGGGAGGGAGTTCCAGAGCTTGTCCATGGCCACCGAGAAGGCTTTGCCTCCCCTCCTTGCCTACCAGAACTTGGGGAGCACTACCAGATTTTGATTTGCTGAGTGGTGTTGCTTAGAAGGAACGTACAGATGGAGCATTGTTCTGATTCCTCAGGCCCTGAGTTTGCAAGGCCTTCTGCACAATACGCAAGGCTTTAAACATAATGCGCTTTTTCACAGGTAACCAATGGAGCTTGATTAATCTTGCCGAGATTGAGTGGTATTTGGGAATATCAAGGATCAGTTTCGCCGCTGCATTCTGTACCATCTGCAGCTTTAGTGGCAACCTATTGATGTCAAGGTAAAGCGCATTACAGTAATCAAATCTAGATGAGATTAAAGCCAGAGCTAATTGTTTGTGAACCGGTACTGGGATAATAGGGAACCCTTTCTGAAGAATCCTTATGATGCAGAAGCAGGTCGACACTATGCGGTTGAAGGTCGAACAACAGATTTTTCTCCATAATCTCTCCCAAATGTTTTGCTGAGTCAGTGGGAGTGGGTAGTGTTCCCAACATTTCTGGCCCCCAAGTATTGTTCAATATGGATGGTAGGCTGCCAAAAATCAAGACCTCTGTTTTGTCTCCATTTAGTCTTACAAAGTTTTGACTCATCTAATTAGCTACTGCCTTCATATAGTTTTTAAAGTTGGTGAAGATGGCCTTGGTATCTTTAGTGATCAACACATTTGTTTGAATGCCATTGCATACGAAAAAAAAAGCCTGTAGCCCAAAAGAGCATTTCAGTTTGCCCAGTGGGATACATATAGGTTGAATAAGGTTGGGCTCAGGGAGGAACGCCAAGGAACCTGACAAGGCAAGATGAAAGATTTTAAATTGATTGACAATCACCGTCTGAGTGCTGTCCTTAATGAAGGATGTCAGCAGTTTGATTCTGAGCCTTTCAACCTCAATTCCTGCAGTCGGCATGTGAGCAGAGTCAGAGGGATGATTTCAAAGGTTGTGGACAAATCCTAAAGGAGCAGTGCCGCAGCCTGCTCTGCATCGGCCATAGATCTAATACTATCAACTGCTGAGACCAGTGCAGTTTCTGTCCCATGGTTGTTTCTAAAACTAAATTGGGAAGCATCCAGATGTCCATGTTCTTCCACATAGGCCATAAGCTGAGTATTTAGGTTTTTTTCCAGGATTATGGCAGGAGTGGGAAAAGGGAAAATGGGACTTTAGGTTTGTTAGATCATTGGGACCTAAGTTGGGCTTTGTCAGCAATGGCCTACCAGCAGCCTCTTTCCACAAGCGTGGGTAGCATGCTCCTGAGCTGATCACTTGGGCTTTTTCAGTAATGGCCTACCAGCAGCCACTTTCCACAAGCATGGGTAGCATGCTCCTGAGCTGATCACTTGGGCTTTTTCTGTAATGGCCTACCAGCAGCCACTTTCCACAAGCATGGGTAGCATGATCCTGAGCTGATCACTTGGGCTTTTTCTGTAATGGCCTACCAGCAGCCTCTTTCCACAAGCGTGGGTAGCATGCTCCTGAGCAGATCACTGTGTACATAATTGATGTCAGTGGTGGAGAAATCGTGCTGACTGCAAATAGTAATATTTTAGGAGGGTATGGCTCAAAAGGAGACCCTGACTTAGGGGGTCAATATGATGGTGGAAGGACCGCCACCGCCGGCCCGGCAGTGGGGGTCCTTCCACAATCACTAAGCTCATTACTCACCGCCAAATTAGGATGGTGGTGGGTATCGTGGCGGATGCAAAGTTGCATTTGCATTTGACAGGGTGGGTGCCAACATATGTGGAGGTAACAGGATACTGCAACTAAAAAAAAATGGCATCAAAATACATTATAATAAGGTTCCATACTCTCATTCCTGGGGGATTGAACTCAGATGAAGAATCATCTGTCAACTTAGGCTAAACACTTATACATTCTGGCTATGTACTTGAATAATTGTTATAATGCATTTCTCTTTGTTTTCTCTGGTGCCTTAGGACAGATGTACTGATGCCATTTTAAAGGGTTTTAGCTTTGATTTTTATTATTCATACAGATGCACTAGAGTGATTACCACATTATCGACTATGGAGCAGGCTTCATCCAGGTAACCTGTGGTTTTAGATTTTGTTACTGTTAGCAGATCATTTTAATGGATGAACATTATTATATATCTTTTTCTGGGGTTGCAATATTTCAACTCCAGATAGTAGTCTTACTAGGTTTTTGGCTGGACCTGGGGTCCTACGTTATGCAAAGCCTACTACGGCTTCTTTAAATACTATCCAAAATTTGGGGTGCCACATTGTAACTTGGAAGCCAAGATATTGATGTATAGTTCAGACACATATCACAGTTTTAGCCATCAAAATGACCTGTCTATAGGATCAGAAGCCCACTGAGGTTCCATGTTATGTATACCCACTTAAACCCTATTAGGCACTATGCCATCCAACGCATAAGCCTTACCTGTAAATACCTATTTGCATGAGAGTGATGCGACAATTAGTCTGCCGTGTTGTTGACACTGATCATGCTTAGGATACACACAGGATAATATCAGCTACACACATAAATTTGGGATGGCGAAGGAGCCAAGAGAGTTGAAATAAATGATTTCATTTTAGCGAAAAATGGCTAATCATCTCAGTTTGCATGTATAATGGAATACATCAATGTTACTAAAAAGCTTTAGTTGCCATTCCCAGTGCAAGGCAAGTAAGTAAAATGATCTTCACATTTAATTTTGAACATTTGCAAATATTATATCATTGGTCTACTTACAGTATTTGTGTTTTCTTGGTGGAGAGCCCCATAATGCCTTGCCAGGGGTATTTAAAAAATGTTTTTGCTTTGTGATGTCCCTAGAAGTGGCACGGACAACACTAAGCTTTTTTAGTGTTGTTTGGGGCAGCAGGGCATGCAAAAGCAGAACAAAATGCATTCATAAAACTATGTTAAAGCAAAGACTCAAATTTTGTATGGTTTATTATCCAGCACTTTCCGTGAGTTTAATTAGTTTGGAGTTGGAATAGTACATTTAATTTGATTATTATCCAGCACTTTACCTGAGTTTAGCTAGTTTGGGGTTGGAATAGTAAATTGAATTTCTTTATTATCCAGCACCTTCCCTCATTTTAGTTTGTTTGGAGCCGGAAAAGTAATTTGTTATGGTTTATTATCCAGCACTTTCTCTGATTTTAGTTGATTCGAAGTTGGAATAGTAAGTTTTGTGTGGATTATTATCCAGCACTTTCCCTGAGTTTAGTTAGTTTGGAGTTGGAATAGTATTTTTTTAAGTTTTATTATCCAGCACTTTCCCTGAGTTTATTAGTTTGTAGTTGGAATAGTAATTTCTTTCTGTTTTATTATCGAGCATTTTCTCTGAGTTTATACATAATTTATAAATAAAAAAGGAGACATGTGTGAGTTTATATTGTTAATATTTTTATTCACAATAAAGTGTATTTATTTTAGAAGTTTATTTTACATTTTTTGTAATTAATAAAAAAGTGTAACAAATTTTGATGTCAATCAGAATACATTATAAAGCTTAAAACATTTTTACATATATTATGAATGTACATTTATAACATTACAAATATATTGTTAAATACATTTGTAATTTTTTAACAATTTAGAAAAAATTTACATTTTTGTCCACACACAATTATGCCATAGTAAAATAGGTATACTTTTGGTATTTTCATTAAAGAGTTTTAAGTTTTGTATTTATCATTTATTTTAAAGAAAAACAAACATTTTAGTACATTTGTTTTTATATACATTTTTAATACACTTTAGTTATTTTATTTTTGTAATCCATTTATATAATATGTATTTTTCAATGTTATAGTTTGCACATTTTTTGGGTTATTATTTACTATATTAATTATTTTGAAAAAATTATATTTAATATATTAAATAATCTACAACTATTTTTCAATTATATATTTTTGCATCACTTATTTATTTTGTAAAATATTGTCATATTGTTTGTACATTCACAATAGTCTTTTAATAACTATATATGTTGAAAATGAAATACATCACACAAATATACATTCTTAATATATATTAAATATTATGGTGTCGATTCCTATCCTGTAAAACCCGGGTACGAATGGTCGGACGGAGCGTTTTTGCCGTCCAAATGGTACCCGGGAAAAATACCTTACAAACTCGCAAGTACGATTTGCACAGAAATACCATTACCGCCCGAGTCGGAAAATACACCGACCGGCAAAATTTGTACATACGAATCACTGTCGGGACGGTGCACATGCGACGTCCGGACGGAGTCAGGCAGCGTTTCACGGACCAGCAAGTACGATTCGTGCCGACGTCACTCCACACGCTGCAGGTTTTAGGGGAGCCAAAAACTGCCGGGAAAGTGAGGACGCGGCGAACAAGGAGCCCCGGCACACCAGGGACAGCGATGGACCCCAACCTACACGTCGTCCCGGCCCTCATAGCCTACCACCTCGTATACAGAAACCAACGCAGATGCCGCAGAAGGTCTGAACAACCCCCAGGGGCAAAGGGGTGTGTGTGTGTGTGTGTGTGTGCAAGGGCCAGGAATTATAACCCACACCCCACAAATAACTACAACAGCATGCACAGCAATTGCCACCATGGACTGGTCACTTCGGGGGGCGTGTCCACCAATCCCACGTCCCGCCACAACGGAAGTGGACGTGGACGCGTACCCGTCACCATCACAATGGTGGTACGGCACATACCAGGCCCACCCCTACGTCACACCAACTACGCCGGTACGGCCTGCACCCACGTCCCAAAGGCATGGGTACGGGCCGCACCCCCAAAGTTGGGGTGCCCTAGGGGCACGGGCCCCACCCAGGCCATCAGCGCGTGGTTACGGCACATACCACGCCCACCCCTACGTCACACGAACTACGCCGGTACGGCCGCGCCCACATCCCAAAGGCATGTGTACAGGCCGCACCCCCAAAGTTGGGGCGCCCTAGGGGCACGGGCCCCACCCAGGCCATCAGCGCGTGGTTACGGCACATACCACGCCCACCCCTACGTCACACCAACTGCGCCGGTAAGGCCGCACCCACGTCTCAAAGGCATGGGTACGGGCCGCACCCCCAAAGTTGGGGTGCCCTAGGGGCACAGGCCCCACCCATGCCATCAGCGCGTGGTTACTGCACATACCATGCCCTCCCCTACGTCACACGAACTACACCGGTACGGCTGCACCCACGTCCCAAAGGCATGTGTACAGGCCGCACCCCCAAAGTTGGGGCACCCTAGGGGCACGGGCCCCACCCAGGCCATCAGCGCATGGTTACGGCACATACCACGCCCACCCCTACGTCACACGAACTACGCCGGTACGGCCGCACCCACGTCCCAAAGGCATGTGTATGGGCTGCACCCCCAATGTTGAGGTGCCCTAGGGGCACGGGCCCCACCCAGGCCATCAGCGCGTGGTTACGGCACATACCACGCCCACCCCTACGTCACACGAACTACGCCGGTACGGCCGCACCCACGTCCCAATGGCATGTGTACGGGCCACACCCCCAAAGTTGGGGTGCCCTAGGGGCACGGGCCCCACCCAGGCCATCAGCGCGTGGTTACGGCACATACCACGACAGTGGACAGATACATAGGGGTGTGTGCCTATCACTCCCAGCAGTGCCCAGACATATGAGGGGTGGGTGCCATCACTCCCAGCAGTGCCCAGACATATGAGGGGTGGGTGCCATCACTCCCAGCAGTGCCCAGACATATGAGGGGTGGGTGCCGAGAACCCCCAGCAGTGGACAGAGACATGGGGGGGCCAACATCATTATCAGATGACCACAGCTCCATGGGTGAATGTACGTATCCCTAACTCAGGACAATGACGATAGTGCCATAACAACACATCACTGACAGCAGTGTCCCACTCCCAGGAGGATGGTCGGCCTACCCCCACTGCATGACACACCACATGTGGGTGTGAGGACAAATTACACATGCATACCCACCCCTGGCGGAGGCAGCACAATACACACACTGAGATTTTGCCACAAGACTGCACCCTCATGTCAAACACCACTAAACAATGCGAGCCAAAGGGAACACACACTGTCACGCACAGTCCACGAATGAGAGGTTTGCACAGGTGCCGGGGCAGCCAACAAGTAGTTGCCCCCCATGGAAGTGAAAGGGTGGAGTACACACAGATACAATGCCCACAATTGTCAGGCAGGCGCCCAAATACCCTGCAGAACACACAACACATGTGTGTGAGGCAGGGAGTACACACATGCAAAGTGCGGAAAACGGAAAATGTCCACATGAAGTCATGTCAATATACGCCATACACAAGTACAGTGACCAGCAAGGATGCCACAAACGATGCAGGTGGAGACATTGCAGAGCATGCATCGCCAAAGTCGAAGGGATGTGTCACACACCGAGGCAATGTTGACACAGCTCAGCACAACAATTGGGAAACACCATGCAGGGAAGATGACAGCTGCCAAAGAGGAAGGAACACACCTTGGGACAATGTCACCATGCAGTAAGAGCCAACATGACCTACGAATATATGCAGACACCATGTGACGGCATGCAGATACCAGGGTCCACCCCATGAGCAGGACACAACAACATTTACCAGACACCCAACACATCATCACCACCCCAACTCAGGGAGCAGCAGCAACAGCAGAATAGAAATAGTGTGCAAACGAGAAAATAACAACCACATTCAGCATCTCGAAGGAAAGTAGCCACAGTACACCATTCCACAAGCCCATAGGCCACACCAGATGCGAAGCACCGGGGGAGGACACGTAGGGACGCGTCTACCCAGGCTCGCCTGCACAGTACACTGTACCATATTATCCACAGAAGTGGGAGCATCATGTGGGGGGAAGAACCAGGCACCGCAGGGACAGGAGGGGCACGGGTAGGTGTCTTGGCTGCAGGGACGGACGACCCCACCACAGGGGGTGCGGTGCCTGGCACGAAGGAGACATGTTTGGCATACCACAAACTCCCCTCAGAACCCAGAAACCCACATCCGACTAGCTAAGTGTCCCATTCGATATCCGAGGTTGGGCTCGGCAGTCCCAATGTATAGACAAGCCAGAACAAGCGACTTACAACATACCCATGAATGGTGTGAATCAGACATAGTTGTGCATCATGATTCACAGATCAGTCCACAACAGAATAGACACAGACAAGGTAAAGTTTAATGAGTACATTCAATGAACCTTGCGTCCTAAGATGGTTAAGGCCAGAAACATTAGCATTGTTGCAATATCATAGACATTGAAAGGAGCAATCATAAGAAACTGACAGTGGAAACAGCAACCTTCCTGTCGGCAGTAAACTAATAGTAGTATCATTCGACTAATAGCAGGTCCCTAAGCTAGAAGGGGAGACCCCCCACCGCACAGATCAGCTCAGTGATATCACATCACAGGATCATCTAGTCCCATCTCCTGCAAAAGTCCTCCATCCATTGGGGCGCTAATTCGCGAACGCAGAGTTCAAGTTTGATAGAACGGAACCAAGGGCATGAACTGGAAGTCCATAGAAGGGAAGCGAAAAAGTCAGAAAAGAAATGTCAAACCTGAACGATGTTGCAGGGAAATCAACCATGTAAAAGGGGAGGAAAATATCACATCGACGGATGCACCATGAAATGAGCAGAGCTAAAGTTAATCCATCAAGGCATAGGCACTATAAGTTGCAACAGCTTCCAAGAGGAAATCATCTGCACGTTCCGAAAAATTGTCTGCCATCCAGTTCAGCAGTCGGAAAGAACACACGTGTTCCTCAACAATCGGGCCATCCAGCACAACTTGTGGACAACAGGTGGGGACATCAAGATAACTCCTGGTTAAGAACTCATTTGCTGCTGTTCGGATGTCCCAATTCCCCAGGACTCCATGTGCAGCAGCACAGGCCATGACACTGACGCCAGAACAGTCCAACTCATGAGCCACTAAGGGGCACATCAGTCCATCCAAATCCGGGTCAGGAGGCACCGAGTTACACAGGCACACATCCAGAGTCCATTCGAATGGACAGTCTAGGCAATGAAAGACAGGTTGCACGCAGGGAAAGAAGGGAAACCGGAAGGACAATCCATAGGCACTGCTTAAGGTCGCCAGCGGCAGAGTGCCGTATAATTCAAGCATCATGTTCCGAAGATGGAGCAGCCGGTGCATGCTGTCTTGTAACGCAAGAGGTGAAGCCACAGCGTAGTACGCTGATCTATTATGGCACCCCAGCTACGAGGGTGAGAAGCAAAGGGACACCTCCGAAGACGGTAGACAAAATCGAATGATGAAATGCGGGGAGCACACCAAACAGAGTTTGAAAGGAGGTCACGAGGCCGGAGACCACAATGTAAAAAAAAACAGCCAGGCCACCTGTTGACGAGGCATGAAAGATAGTCTGAATCAGAGTCCCAAATATGTAGTGGGAGATCAGTGTTAAAAAGCCTCTTGCACCTCCGTGGGTGTGTGATCTCCATGAAGGCCAAATGTTTCTCGGGAAGAAGTCAACACGACTTGTGTTTGAGACAATGGAGCCCTTATACTGCTCATCTTGTTGAACTCCGCTTTCAAGGTTGCGATGGGAGGCCAGATGGATACATCCAGCCGGACATGCGGGGGTGGGAAACGTCCGAAATGACAGAAAACCACTCGTAGTGATACAGTCACGATCTCAGGAATTGCCGGAAGCATCCCACAGCAAGCTTCTGCATTGAATAGCACATAATTGCCGTTAGCAAGCAGCGCACAAGATGGGGTCATGACTGGCACACGAATCCACTTCAGTATACAAGCTACATCATGAGCGTGCATGTAACAAGCACCATGCACTTGAATGTGCCTACACACCACAGAATGATCTGGAGTGGAAGTGCACCCTTCACCCCTTAAATACACCTCCTTGCCGTCTCTCACGCACCTGTTGTCGCCTAGCACGGACACAAGGGACCCCAGCAACTGGGGGTCGGTGATGAGAATGGAGGGTGCGGCGAGGGATGGAGTGCTGCCTTCAGCACTGGGGGCAGCCTCCGCCCCCTCTGGGGGCTCAGCCTCGGACCGGTCAGCGTCATAGTCGGTGTTGGGAATGGACAGGTCCTCCGCCTGACTCCCCTCGGCCTCCGTGCCACATGCTGCGCCAGACTCCCCAGCACTGGTGGCCCCGGTGCTGGCTACCTCCCCCACGTCCGTGCCAGTGTCTCCCTCTGTTTCCCCCAACGATGCTGTGGCCAAGGTGAAGAGACAGGAAATGACCATACACCTGTATACACATGACACATGAGTCCAATCTACATAGGACACAGCGCATAGCATTAACGCCAACATGAGTGACTTCGACAAAACTACAAAAATAAGTAGGCCCTGCACCACGCAGTTGGTTTACCCACCATGCCACTGGGAAACAATGGGGAGCATGACACAATAGAAATTTACTTGTCCTAAATCGATACAGAGGAGCTACTCACTGGGGACAGTCGAGCACTGCATCACTGGCATGGCACAGTCACCTACACCCGCAACTGTCCACCGATGCCAGGGACACGGTTAATGACACCTCAAATGTTACTACCGGCGTTGCACGTTGTGACTATGTCATGTGAGTGTCATGTGAACCCATGAGCTAGCTGTATGAGTTCCGTGACATGCATCTGCATTTGCTGCATCCAACATGTGTGTGCGTGTCGATGGGCATGGCACACTATTACGCACACCAGGCCACATGTGGAATCAGACGTAACGGGTGTATGTGTGCATCGCACATGCACTTGCGAGACAAGGACTATTCTGCATAGTCTCAATGTATGTGTCATCATACCTGACATGTCCCCCTTCCTGCCAAGGTGTGTGGACTGTCCTGTTTCAAGGACATGCCACCTGTGCCTCTAGTGTCCCGCAACAGGTTGTGTGATAATACATCCTTCTTATGCACATATGTGGATGTCTGTCACTCCTGTTATGCGTCAGCCTCTTCACTTACACTGGCCCACAGCTAGTTCCATGTCATGTCATGTTGACCTTGCGCACCCACGTGTGTAGCTGACTGTTGTTAGGGGTGTTACCTGGCTGGCATACGTGTCCTGGATGCATTGCACAGTACAGACTCTGTATGTAGCATATGTGTATTAGCTGTTGAACATGTGCTCAGTTCATTGACAGTGGTGTATTGCTGTACTCAATCTTCGTTATTCCTTCCAAATTTCTGCAGGGCACCGTCTCTCCCCCGACCAATGCCAGACTTGGCTGCCATGAGGGAACGTGACTGTATACGCCGCTACCGCTTCACCCAACCGTTGATTGACGACTTGACCACAAGGCTCGAGCCACACCTCCATCCGCTACACAGGTATCCTACTGCACTGACACCCAAGATGAAGGTGATGGCAGCCCTACATTTCTTTGCCACTGGTACATTTCAATTGACTATAGCTGATGTAGGTGGCATGTCCCAGACCATGTTCAGCCGTGTCCTGCATGATGTGTTAGAGGCCATGTTGGTACACCTTGATGAATTCATTGCGTTTCCAACTCGTGAGCAGTTGACAGGTGTCAAGGGTGAGTTCTATGCCCTGGAAGGGATGCCCCATGTCATTGGGGCCATTGATGGGACACATGTGTATCTTTGGTGCCACCACACGCACAGGAGGTAGCCTTCCGTAACCGCAAGCATTACCACTCCATCAATACCCTTGTGGTATGTCTTGCCAACATGATGATATCCCATGTCTGTTCACGTTTTCCAGGATCAGCACACGATGCCTACATCATGAGGCGTAGCAGGGTGCCTGAAATTATGCTGCAGCTGCGCAACGAACGTGCATGTCTTGTTGGTGGGTATGATCTGTTAGTCCTGTATTTAGCTGTTTCTTCATGTCTTACTGCTTCTCCTGACCCACTTCTGTCCATGATGTTTCCATGTAGGGGACGCTGGCTATCCCAACATGCCATGGCTGATGACGCCTCTCCGCAACCCCAGAACAGCCGCAGAACACCGGTACAACGACACCCATGGGCAGACGAGGCGTGTGATTGAGAGGATGTTTGGACTCCTGAAGAGCAGATTCAGGTGCCTCCACAAGACCGGCGGCGCCCTCCCATATGCCCCGGTGAAGGTCTGCAAAATCTTCCTTGTGTGCTGCATGCTGCACAACATGGCAGTGGAGAAGGCCGTGCCACTCATCCTGGATCCTGATGAGCAAGATCATCCACCCGTGGAGGATGAAGGGCTTGGGCACGGGGCAAGTGAGGATGAGGATGAGGATGAGGATGAGGATGAGGACATCCGGAGTCAGCTGATCCGCAACTTCTTCTCATAATGGTGAGTTCCGGTTTCTGAGTGTGCACGCCTAGTGCCTTGTGTGGCATGTGTTGCAATGTGTGTGTCGAGCTGACTGTGTGCCAAGTGACTTGGAGGTGTGTTCTGATGTGTCATACAAGTGCAAATGTCATTCCCCATATTTGTGCAGGAACACAAAAATCATTATTCCCATGGTGACAACATCAATCCTGTAGGGTGCATGTAGTTGTGTGCGGATTACTAGCTCCTCGCTGACTTGTTGTGTGTCTGTCCTCCCCAGGTTCCTGCGGCTGTCGTCAGCTCATGTCATCATTGCACTCCTGCTATTCCTCATGATTTTTCCAACGTGTGCTGGATCGGAGTTACATGCACAGAGATGGTGAGAAGTATTTTTTGGTAAGGAGTGCAGCAAGGCCTTTTGTGGGTGGTGCGAGTTTGTGATATGTGGGTACTGCTCCTGTGCATGTTGTGTTACCATGCATACATGTCGACTCACCATGGGCCACGTGACGTGTTGCATGGCTCGCATTAATTGATAGTCAACCTTCCTGACAGTCATCTGTCATGGATTGTGGATTCTGATGAAGGCATCAATGTGTGTCTAATGTCCCTCAGGAACATACGGGATGGTCATGCTGGACATGGTGTGGGCCATCCCCATATGAGGCTCAATGTGGAATTGTAGACTCGCCGTGTGCAGCAAGGGGTGTGAGGTCAACCCCTTCACTTGTGTGCCAGCTCAGTAGGATTTACCACATCTGTGTGTTGCAGGGGGTGTCCAGTGTGGGTCACACATGTTCAGCCTAATGACCTGTGATTCTGTTCCAATGGATGCAACTCCATTAGTGTGAGGCTGAGTAATAAAGGTGTTCATCATACTCCAAGGTGCCTCATCTCTGTCAATGCTGGTCTCTTGCCAATTGGCATGCGGCATCTCTGGCATACTTGCTGTAGATAATGCATAGGAGTCCTTGTGTAGTTTAGCGACATGCATGCAGTTGCTCATGTATTTGGCTCCCTATTGGGCATGTAGTACATGGTCGTGTATGTTTTTTAGCGAGGTCAACTACACAATGGGCCATCACCAGTTGCTGAGGGTGTGTCTCCAGTGCGCAGGTCGACCTTCAGTTTCCTGATCCTGTGTAATGGTTCTTTGGGGATTGGGCATGCATTGTCTCTGGGTGTGCCATGTGACACTGGACACTCCTCACTTTACACACGCGCCTGTTGCAGTTGTCCTTCTGACATCCTAGTGTTTGTGTGCAAGATGGGCCATTTGGCAGGGAGATGGCGCCTGCTGCTGCAGGCCCTGCACAGGCACACAGTGGCCACACTCACAAGATGTTGTGCATCATGTTTTGCTCGCTCACATTTGCCATGCTAGTCCACAGCATCTGTACCCCATGCTGCAACGCACTCTGCATCATGCACATGATCCACAGATAGATCCACTCCATGTTACGACAGACCATCCCCCAGGTCCATGACGACATCCATCTCATATACTGCCCTGCCCTCTACGGAGCAAGTACATCCACACTCCAAGGACACTGGTCCACTTCCAGGGGGCATCTGCACACCTCAGCTTCTACACCCTGCGCCCCAGCCACCTCACCGTCCACCATAGCTGGCTGCAATGGATCACTGTCTGCTGCAGGATGTCCTCCGCACACCCCACCCACACTCAGGAGGCAGTCCACAAACCCGACCCCACACCAACCTTGTACGTCTGTCATCCTAGATCCCGTTGGTCCATCTCCGTACATCCAACCTTTCCCTGGCCCCCGTTCTTCTCATCCACCGTACTCCAGCATACAGGACATAGTTCTCCCACCTGGCCACAAATCCCTGGGACTCCCTCCCCGGGTACCTCCACATAGGCAATGACCTCTACGCCTTGATGATGATCTCCCAAATAGGTCTGTCCGCACAGTTTAGCAAGCCCCCCCTCAGCAGCCAGAGGCCATCACAGGTGAGTGTTGTGCTCCATGCCTACATTGACTGATACTTGTGACCCATGTGTGTCCTGTACCAGACTCTGTTCCCAGGGGATGGATGGCTGGAGTTGGTTCAACACTCACACATAGTTAGACATTTCCACACACATATGTCGTAGAATAATGCAAAATGACAGCAACATCTCATGTGCAGAACAATGTGACTTTATTTTTGGTGGGGTGCGTCTTTTGGTAGATGTGCTAAGGTGCACTACCGGGGGAATAGAATCCAAAGTTCACTGGGGGAGATGGCATCCTTGGAATTGGAAGTCATCAGAGTCCAGACCACAGTGTTGGTCATCATTGGTCAGACTGGGACCAGCAAGTCCATGTGGCAGAGAATGTCATTGGTTGAGGTGCTGCTGTTGCGCCCGAGGGCCAGGTGCCAGGCCAGGTGCCCTGGGAGATGGGGATGGTCCGCTGACTCTCACGGTCTTTTACGTGGACGACCCACTTTCCTCCGGGGACCCTCAGATGCAGGCCTTGACGATGCTAGGGACGCTCCGTCAGATGAATCCTCCTCCTCCTCCCTCCCTGTGTCTGGTGCTGGTCTACGCCTGGTGGCACAGGGAGGGTTTGTCAGACTTTGGGCGATCTGACGGAGTGATTGGCTCACGTCCCTGTGCACCGCCAGGAGCTCAGCCAGTCTTGCCTCCATCCGTCCTTGTTGTTGTTGGTCACTGGCATGATGCTTGATCTCATCGAGGGTCCCCTGCATCCCGGAAAGTATGACCACGACCTGGTCGATGCCTCTGGTGTCACGCCGGTATGAGTCCAGGATGTTGCGTAGGTGGGCCATACCGGGGTCCTGATCTGGCTGGTCAGGTTTGCGCCTCCGCCTGCCTCCACTCCCACCACCCCTGCCCACACGAGCCTGGCCTGCCGTTGTGGGCACATCGGGTATACGGGACCCCTGAGGGATGGCATCGGCAGGGTTGTCTGCCTCCTCCTGGGTGCCCGCAGAACGTTGTCCCTCCTGGTCAGACTGGCTGTGTTGTTCGGTGCGAGCAGGGATCCTGGGTGTGTCCTGGGATGTGGCGGTAATGGGGGTGGGGGTTGGCACAGATGTACCTGACGCAGGTGCTGCAGGTGCTTGTACACCAGAGGGGCCAGGTTGGTCGGGGTCATCCACGGAGTGGTGAGAGTCATCGCTGCCGGTTGGATCATCGTCATGCGGTGCCTGGGACTGTGAATCTTCCCCCCCAGTGTTGGGGGGAGATCGTCGACGTCGCCCTGTGTGTGAGAGAGGGACAATGTTAATGCTGTTTCATGCCACATCCATGTTTCATACATATTCAAGTTGACACAGTTCCCCATGGTATTTGGATGTCCCTGGTATTCCTCTCAGTGTACACTTGGGGATGGGTATGTTGCGGGGGACAGATTGGGATGTTCTCCTGAGTGTGTGGCCTGTAGATAGTTGGCTCTGATCAGGCGCGCAACACCCATTGGGCTAACCGGGCTTCTGCCCCCCCCCTCCCGTCATGTGTGTCAGCCCGGCTGAGACAGCCTCGCGGGCTGGCGTCCGTCTAATTGCATCTGGACCCGAGCACTTCACAGGTGTATGGTAGCCCATTTACTCGTAAATTCAGCTTTTGTTGTGTTTTCACCCATTCTTACAGCCACTCTGCCTAGGGCTGGTTGATTTGCCCCCCCAATCTTTTACTGCCCCCCCCCGGAAGTTGGCTGTAGTTGCCCGCCTGGCTCTGATGCTTACTTGGCTCCGGATTGGTCTTGTTGTGTCACATGTCCATTGTGGGAGTGGGTGTATCCGTTGCCTGCCGCGGGGGTGTGTGCTTGTGGGGGGGGGGGTGACCTGGCGTGCTGTGGTGTGTTGTGTGAGTCGTCATTGGGTCTCCCAGGTGATGTGTGTGTCCCCTCATGGTGTGTGCTGGCATGACAGTGTGTGTGGGGTCCTGTGCTGGATGCCTGTGCTTTTAGATTAGGTGTTTGAGTGCACAGTGGTCCCAGGAGGGCCTTGTGCTGCATACAGCAGGGCCCAGTGTCAGCGACCTTGTTAGTAGTTTGCCAGTCCCTGTGCATTGTGCATGGGTATGTCCCTATGCCATATGGGCTGGGACATTGGTGTCTGCATCTCATTTTCACGATGTGTTGTGTGGGGCCCACCCTCCCAGCCTCCCGGACATCCTGTCTTGTGTTTGTGGTTGTTGTGGCCTTAGACATGGCCTTGCCTTGATTTGTGAAGGGTGAATGGTGACGTTCGTGGCATGGCCATGGTTATTGAGTGTGGTTGTGTGCGGTGAGTGCTTGGGGGTGGGTGCGTGCATTTGTTGTGGTTGTCAGGCACGCAACACCCATTGGACTCACAGGGCTTCAGCCCCACCCCCGTCGTGTGTGGCAGCTCGGGATGAGACAGCTTCCCGGTGCACTCACAGTCGCACCCGAACACTTCAGAGGTCTATCAGAGGCCATTTGCGTGTTAATGAGGCCTCGCGGTTGTTTCACCCCTTTGACAGCCCCTGCAGCTCCACTCTGCCTATGGCTTACAAGATTCATCCCCCCACGGCAATTTTTCTTAGCCTCCCCCGAAATTTTGCTATAGTTGCGCCTCTGGTGGTTGGGGTGTGGATGCCATTCCCCCAAGTTGTTTGTGTACTCACCAAGCTCTGCGACTCCGTCCACTCCGTGTAGTCCCACCGGCAGTAGCATGGCCATCACCTGCTCCTCCCAGGGATGGTACTGTACGCGTCTGCGGGGCGGCCCACCTCCAGTGATGTTCTTCATTCATCTTCCTCTTGACCGCCCTGCGCAGATCGTACCACCTGGCTTGGCATTCATGCCTGGTCCTTCGAACGGGCGCAACAGCATTCACCTTCTCGACGATCCTCTGCCACATGGCAGATTTTTCGGCTATGCTGGTCTGTCTGACCATTGTTCCAAACAGCTGTGGCTCGACTCTGATGACTTCGTCGACGAGGAGCTCCAGCTCCGCCGTAGTGAACTTTGGATTCTTGTCTGTGGACATGGTGTGGGGTGTGGGCGGTTGTGGGTGTGTGGGTGTGAATGTGTGTGTGTGTGACTGTGAAGAGGGGGATGTTTGTGGGGGAGGTTGTGTGAAGGTGTGTGAGTGGGGGGGTAGCAAAGGAATGAGTTCTGTGGGGTGGTTTGTGTGTGAGCTCTGTCCGCAGTAGGTCTGTTGCAAGGGCTCATGGTTTGTGTGTGTGGGCCCTTTTTATTGGTCCATTTTTGGGTGTGGCTGTGTTTGAATTTTGGTGGGTGTGTTATAAGAGGTGGTTGTGTTTGGGGCCTCTGTTGGCCAGTTTGGATGTGGCAGGTCAGTCATTGAGTTGTGTTTTTTAGTGTGAACGTGTTTTGTGTGTTTGTGCGAGTCGCTTTGGACCTCCTTGTGCTGTTTTGCACTGTCCTGGTTCTGTATGTGTAATTTTTGCGTAGGTAGGAGCCGTACATTCGCGATGGTGTGTGAGGGTGCTGGGGTTCGGTGTTGGTGTGCGGCAAGTTAATGCGGTGGGGGGGCTGGGGGTACAGTGCGGACAGGGTGGTGTACGGTGCAGACGTATTGGGGTGGGCTGTGCGGCTCGTACACGGGCATGAGTTTACCCGTGTACTTGTGAACTTCAGCGTTGGCTCCGTACAGGCCTTTTTCCGTGCGATTGGGTTTTCGGACGGGCGGTCGGGATCGTACTTGCGCGCTAGGACTTGTGTTTTACGATTTGTAAGTGGAACTGTCCGGATCACTTTCGTACACTTTTCCAGATGATATTCAGACGTGGTCACTTTCCGACACACGCTCGTAGACTTTTCCCAACACTATTCGTAGTTATTTTTCATGTCCAATCGTACTTGCCAGTTTGTACGGTACTTGTGCGACTCGTACGTAAAAAAATACGGATGCGAGTCGTACGGTATTTTTTTTTACCGGATCGGAATCGGCACCCATATGTTATGTTTTCGTGATATATATATAGTATTTAAAATATATTTTACATTTTTTGTACATGTTTTCGATATTTTTCTATAATTTTTTCATAATATAAAAATAGCTATTTAATTCTTTGGATTTTTTTTTAATTCCCCATTCTTGGCTAGGTGTGGTAGGCTTTTTTTTCATTTTTATTATGCATCCATTTTTGTTTCTATTTGCTCACTTTTTGTCTATCTATTTAGTTTTTAGGTCATTTTGGATGACGGAACCTCGCAGTTGGGAGATGGGTTTAGTTACTTAAGGTAAGTTTGTTTTAATTTACTTTTAAGGCCATTTTAGGGCAGGGGGAAGCTTGTGCTGGTGTAGTTAGATTTGTTAAATGTCCGTTTTATGTGTAGTATGGTGTTCTTTTGGTAGTTTAGTGTTTGATGTGTTTGACATCGTTTTTAAGAGCAGTAGAGTGGTATATAGTGCTAGTTATGTGATATTTAGTTATGTTATGGTGTATTAAGTGATGTAATTAATGTGTGTGGGTTTGTATGTGTTTATGTGGGAGGGTGTTGCTTTTTTACTTTTGCAGGTTTCTGGTTTCAATACACTATGGTGGGGAAGACGCGTTTTTTTTAATGAAAATGTATTTAGTTTCTTTGTAACAAATTACTTTTTTACGTTTTTATTTTTGGGGTTTGTTGGAGCGTTTATTTTTTTTATGGATTTTCGGGTTTTTGAGGATTTCATTATTGAGAGGATTGCATCGCTGAAGCCTTTTTTCTACAGTTGTATTTTTTTTTTTTAATATGGGATTTCCTTATTGCGTGGATTCATATTTCATTTGAAATACTATGGATTTGTTCTTTTTTGAAGATCATCTACTGCTACACAACTGTAAGTTATTTTAAATTATTATTGGTGGGAAATGTTTTTGGTTAACATGTTGTTTGCTTCTTTCCTTTTTATTTTAATAATTATATTATGTCATTTATTTTTATATATGTCTTTATTTATTAAATGACATAATTATAATTATTAATTTAAAATAGAGTAGAAATATGTTTTTTGATTGTTTTGTAATTTTTAAATGCTGCCTGGTGTTTGCTATACTCTTATTTTAAAGTATTGATTTGGCTATTGTATCTAGATATTCTAGTCCTTTGGTGTTTGGGTAGAATCTAGTTTTGTACTGTAGGCGTTCGTACATTATTTTTGTTTGTTTACTAAGTTTCGGACCTATTTTAGTTAGGGATTGTTCTAGCCTTAATTCTTGGTAACTTTGTTCTTTTTTAATGGCGTCTATTAATTTGTGAAAAGTTGGTTGTACTTCTTCCTATTGTGGCTTGGAAGGCATTATGCCATCCTTCCACTGTGCTGTTTGTTTTAGCTTTTTGTGCTGGGGTGCTTTCATAGACATTCCACCAAGGGATGTGGAATTTGGGTTGTCTTCTGTGCCCTGATCTATGTAGTCTTCTTATCCAGGTGTCTTCATTTTTTTTTTTTTACATGCTGTTACATATACTACTTTTCCTTCAAATTCCATGTAGCAAAACCGTTTTACGGGCCTGCAAAGCAAAAACGACCTAAACTCAGACTCAAAGGATTGCTGGGAAGATGGATGTAAATAGGTGGTCTTCTATGAGTGATTTTTCTAGTCCCCTTCAAACTTTAGATCCTTTTTGGATCAACTCATTGATTGTACTAACCCTGGGCGTAGTTCGTGAAGCAGCACTACGCGAAGCTACGCAAAGTGCACTTCGCGAGCTACGCGTAGCACTTCGCGAACTGCATAGTACCATGTTCGCACTGTGCAAGATGCCGTTTTCAATGATTGCACAGTGCGGACAAGCATCCGGCACTGTGCAATCATTGAAAACGGCATCTTGCACAGTGTGAGCTGTAGTTTTCTGCCGCTCGAGTAGATTTTTACTCGAGCGACAGCTTTCTCATCGCGGACTGGTAGTTTCTCATCGCAAGCGGTCGCGAGCATACGCGACCACTCGCAATGTGAAACCTGACCTCCTCGCGTTGAGAATCTCGCCGGGATGTTTATTTTCTACGCTCGCGATCGGTAACTTGATGTTGCTGATCACGAACAAGGAAAAAGTCTCGCTGGGATGTCATTTTGCTTGCTCGCGGTCGCCAACTTGATGTTGAAGACTGCGAGCAAGCAAAAAATTACCGCTTCACTACGCAACGCTACGCTACGCATGTTTGCACTGTGCTACGTGCAATTCGCGTAGTGCGAAGTAGCGCAAACTTCGCAAACTACGCGAGCGTAACGTAGTGCTTTGCCCAGGCTTAGATTGTACTATATGGTCATTACAATATTACTGAAACTACTGTACTTGTTTTTAAGACTCTACCTTCCTCTATTCTTGGTGAAGTTTTGGTGGTCATTATTAGGTGGCTTTTGCCAGTGATGGATCAATAGGGCAGGGGCAGAGACCACCTAATGGTAAAGTGAAGGAAAAATGCAAAAAGTTTGTTAAACTTGAAAAATGAGTATAATATCATTTTCTGCATGGAATGCATTGGTATTGCTGCTAACATGTCTACCTGATTTCCTGACTTGTTTTTAGGTCCTATTTTATCACTCATGTATTTTCTGATAATATTGGCTGCTATTGATGGCTGCAGTTGTTTCTCTTTGTCGATATTCACGACAGCTTCGGCACCCAGCCCACATAACCCACCACCACACCAACGCCCCCCACCACCACCCTCTGCGCCTGGACCCCCATCAGCACTGAAGACACCACCCACGTGATGAACACCATCCACTCTGGCTCCCCTGCCAACCCCTGCCCCCACCACATATTCAACAAAGCCGACTCCCTCATCGCACCCCAACTCCAGAACATCATCAACAAACCTTTCGCATCCGCCACCTTGCCGGAGAGCTGGAAGCACGCAGAGATCAGCGCCCTCCTGAAGAAACCCACCGCGGACCCCACAGACCTCAAGAACTTCCGGCCCATTTCACTCCTCCCGTTCCCCGCAAAAGTCATCGAGAAGACCGTCAACAAACAACTGACCGCCTTCCTCGATACAAACAACTCCCTCGACCCATCGCAGTCCGGTTTCCAAGCAAACCACAGCACCGAGACCGCCCTCATTGCAGCAACCGACGACATCAGGACCCTGCTCGACAACGCGGAAACGGCCGCCCTCATCCTCCTCGACCTATCGGCTGCGTTCGATACCGTCTGCCACCACACCCTAACAACCTGCCTCCACCACGCTGGGATCCAAGGCAAGGCCCTGGAATGGATCACCTCCTTCCTCTCCGATAGAACCCAAAGAGTCCGTCTCCCACCCTTCCACGCCGCGGCCACCAAGATCATCTGCGGCGTACCCCAGGGCTCCTCGCTCAGCCCCACCCTCTTCAATGTCTACATGAGCCCCCTCGCAGCCATCGCTCGCAACCACAACCTCAACATCATCTCCTACGCTGACGACACCCAGCTGATCCTCTCCCTCACCAATGACCCCGCCACCGCCAAAACCAGTCTCCAGGAAGGAATGAAAGACGTCGCGGAATGGATGAAGATCAGCCGTCTGAAACTTAACTCAGACAAGATGGAGGTCCTGATCCTCGGACCTACCCCCTCCAACTGGGACGACTCCTGGTGGCCCCTTGCCCTGGGCTCCGCCCCCAAGCCCACGGACCACGCACACAACCTGGGCTTCATCCTTGACTTCTCCCTCACGATGACCAAGCAAGTCAACGCAGTCTCAGCCTCATGCTTCAACACCCTTTGCATGCTCCGAAAGCTCTTCCGGTGGATCTCCACCAAAACCAGAAAGGCGGTCACCCAGGCCCTCGTCACCAGCTGGCTGGACTACGGGAACGCTCTCTACGACGGAACCACAGCCAAGCTACAGAAGAGACTCCAGCGCATACAGAACGCATCTGCATGACTCATCCTGGACATCACCCGTCACTCCCACATCTCCGCCCACCTGAGAGACCTGCACTGGCTCCCCGTCAGCAAGAGGATCACGTTCAGGCTCCTCACCCACGCACACAAAGCTCTCCACAACAGTGGCCCCGAATACCTCAACAACCGCCTTACATTCTACTCGCCATCCCGCCAGCTCCGCTCCGCCAGCCTCGCCCTCGCCACCGTCCCACGGATTCGAAGATCCACCACCGGAGGAAGATCCTTCTCCTACCTGGCCGCCAAGACGTGGAACTCCCTCCCCACCCACCTTCGACTGACCCAGGACCACCTCTCCTTCAGGAAGCACCTCAAGACCTGGCTCTTCGAGCAGTAGCAGCCCCCCCAGCGCCTTGAGACCCGCTCGGGTGAGTAGCGCGCTCTACAAATTTCGTGATTGATTGATCTTTGTTGCACTATTAGCTAATATTTGCTGCTGTTTATGAACCAAAGCGTTTTGCACTGTCACTTTAGTCCACATCTGATAAATCTGCTGCTCCTTACGAACCCAAGTATTTTGCACTGCCACTTTAGTTTCAAGAAAAAGTACTGTATTTGTGAGCTGTTGTATTCTTTTTAAATGGAAAATGAGTTTGAATTGACTTGTGATTGATTTTAAATAATGTTTATATCTATGTGTATCTTTTATGTCCTGTCTTTGGAAGGACGAATAAAGAAAGAATTGAATTGAATTAAGTATAATAATTTTATTTTGAATATTAACTAAATTAACTTTCAGATTAATAATTTTTTTTTTTTTTATTCAATTCATGATAGATAACAATCAAAATCAATTACAGTTACAGAAATACACAATCCCACCAGTCGCCATATCATTTATATACAATAATGGAATAAAAAATAAACATAGTAAATAAACAATCAAACAAATCAGATCCCTTTTTCAACTTCCTTATTTCATATGCTCGATTCATGGGCCCCAATGTCTGAATGCCCACATTTAGTTTTTTCACTGATTTCAAAGAATATAAACTAGATTCCAAATTAAAAATACTGTAAAATTTAGCCCGCCACATTTCAAAAGAGGGAGCTTCCTGTTGCAATCAAACCGATGCTACACACAGCCTGGCTACCGCCACTGCTACAAATATCAGGTATCTAAATGGATAGCACTCTTGCCCCAGTTTAAGAGATTCCCCAATACCTGTCAGCATTATGCCCATCGTTATCTGTATATTAACACACGTAATCTCTGATAGAAACCCCTCAATGTGTTTCTTCCATGAGTTTAAGTGCACACACCCAAACAATATATGGACAATATCTGCCCTCTTCCTCGCACATCGAAAACATCTCCCATCCTTTGCAGCTCCCCATTTCATTATTTTTAAAGGTGTGTGATACAAATTAAATAGTGTCTTAAAATGTTGAGCTCTCATATTAGCTGAAAACAAAATTTTCCCTGCAACATCTATTGATTCCTGCATGTATAATCCATCTTGCTGCAGCCGTAAGACCCAGTTCCTATCTTACATTTCCAAATCATCTTGCTGTTCATCCATCAATGTTTGATACAGCTGACCTATTCTAGCCCCCCGTCTAATTGCCTCGACAAGTGGGAAACTTTTCATCCCCCTTCGGTTTTTCCGTTTCCAAAAATAATCTCTTATTTGCAAATATTTGAAAAACTCCTTTGTTTGCAACACAAATCTATTTGATAACATTTTAAATGTAACAAATACCTCATCCTCCATAAAATCACCTAGTTCCCTAATCCCATTTGTTCTCCATTTCTTCATTCTAAAATCCCAAAATATAGGCGACAGCAATGCAGTGGCAAATTTCTATTGCCCCTATCCTCTTTCTAATTAGCTTTCAAGCCTTATATGCCACTATTACCGTCTTAAATTGTGTTCTCCTGTAATAACCTAACTCCAAAAATGTAAACAAACAGTTTCTCGCCTCTGATCCCATCAGCAATTGATATAATGACGGTACTTCTGCCAATGCTTCCACTTCTTCCCCTGTCAACATAACTCTCATATTTTGCAAGAGACAAACATAATAAAAAAAAGCAAAGTTGGGTACAGTCCAGCCACTTCGCTCCCATGGAACATCATATATTTAAAAGCCCTCCTGGCTTTTCTTTGTCCTCACAAGAACCTATCAGCAATAGCTTGCACATTTTGAAGTTGTATGCGAGTTAGCGCTAATGGTACTGCTCTGAAATAATACATAACCTTGGGTAATACACACATCTTAAGGACGGTACACCTTCCCACTAGTGTCAAATGAAGACAGTCCAGGTTATCCAACATCTGCTGAGCCCCGGCAACCATAGTTCCCCAGTTAACATCTATCAACTGCTGTAAATCCATCCTCACTTTTATGCCCAAATATGTATCCTCCATCACCACCCGAGGTTACCCTGGACACCCCCCCTCTGTAGAGAGAATTTGAGTCTTTGCCAGATTTAATTTGTATCCCAACACTTCCCCAAATTCTTGGACAAGCCTTTCTATCTCCTCAATCGCCTGAGGTGAATCCGATGTTGCCACTGCGATGTCATCTTCGTAGGCTAATACTCGCACTGAGTATTGTCCACAAATCATAGCTCTAATCCTGTTGCTATTTTCCAGCATACATAAGAACGGGTTGATATACCATGCAAATAGCAACGGGGAGCAGGGACATCCCTGCCTTGTTCCTCTTGTGATAAACACCGGCTCCGACTCCTTACCCATTACACATAATCTAGCTTTAGGTGATGCATACATGGATTGATTAGCCTGAATATATTGTGGGCCAAACCCCATTTTATATAAAACTCCCCATAAAAAAGACCAGGAGATATGGTCAAATGCCTTCTCAGCATCCAGGAATATCATCCCCAAATTAAGCATGTTAGGGCAACTGCTCTATTTATATGGTTGACCATGCTCCTGGCGGGTATAAACCCATGCTGATCTATAGAAACCAACGGGGTAATCACCCTTGCGAACCTCATCGCCAAAATGTTAGCATATATTTTACCATCCGTGTTTAACAAAGAGATGGGCCTGTAAGACTCTGGTAATTCTGAAGGTTTGTCTTTCTTTTTAAATACCACTGTGTTGGCCTCATCCCATGATGGTGGTGATTTCCCAATCTGTGCTTCTTGCATGACAACCATAATATCCTCTTTTAACACCTCAAACAACACTTGATATAGCTCATGTGGTAATTTATCTGGGCCTGCTGCTTTTCCTTGGGACAGCGAGCTCACTGCCTTCTCTAACCCTTCTATTGTTATCATGGTGTCTAGTAGTTTCTGCTCCTCTAATGCTAGTTTTTCTAAATCTACTTTCTGCACAAAATCCATACTAGACTGCTCACTCCTTTCCTCATGAGAATATAATTCTTTATAAAATGCATGAAAGATTCCTAATATATCCTCCATGCTCTCTACCATGTTCCATCTGAATCATTTAATGCACTTATTTTCTGCAAAGAATGTTTAACCCGCAATCTCTGTGCCAGACACCGACCTGTACTTTCCCCAAATTCATATCTTTCCTCTTTATTTGCTTTATATTGGCAAGCGATAGCCTTACTCCAGATCTGATTGATTTTGGCCTTACAGCAGGCTATCTTTGTTAGTATTCCCTTATTTTCAACCCCCTTCCTTATTTCTTGAATAAGTTCCTGTTCTGAGATCATCCAGAAGCCCTTGCATCATATCTTCCCGTTGCTTCCTTTTACCCCATCCAGAGCTGATAGTCTCTCCTCGCAACCCAGCCTTCATTGCATCCCACATCGTAGCTGTTGAAGTTGAACCCCTATTAATTTCTTAAAATATTATACACCAAACTTTCATATGTTCTACATAAAGGCTGTCTAACAAAAGCTTCCTATTAAACATGAAAGGTCTTCCTACCCTTCTTTGGCCCCCTATCTTAACATGTAGTCAGAGCCGGCTATGATTGGCCGTAATCTTAGACCATGTCTGCATTTTGCCTCCTGCCATAAATTCCCTTGACATAAAAACATAATCAAGTCTTACTAGCTTATGATGTGGGTAAGAATAAAAAGTATACCCCGGATCAATACTGTTTAGGGTTGACCACACATCAACCAATCCGTGGTCAAAGATAAGCTGCCGCAAAGCTTTAAAGACCTTAGATTTCCTACCAATATATTTTTTCTTACTAGAATCCCATTCCTCCCCATCTATATGTATATATGTATATTAAAATCTCCACATAGAATCAGCGGTGTATCCCACATCGCTTTCTCAACATTCAACCCTGCTATTGTTTCAGCTTCGTCAAGGTTTGAGCCATAGACTGTACATATAACAACCTTCCTCCCATCAATAACACATTCTGCAATAGATCACCTCCCGAGGTTATCAGCCTTAATCTTTCCAATCACGCCTAGTCCATGTCTAACCATTATTGCCACTCCCCTGTTCATGACAGACTGCTGAGACGCCACTACCAGACTAAATCCCCACTCCTTCATCACCATACATCTGCCCCAGGGTATATGTGTTTCCTGTATGCATACAATATCAGGTTTCATTAACCGCAAATCAGCTGCCACCCATTGTCGTTTTCTGTTATTATTCAAGCCACAAACATTAAGTGGCCGATTCCGATCCGGGTCGGAAGGGCACCGAACCCGATCCGGCCGGAAAAACTACGAGCCGTACGGGTGTTTTCCGCCCGACTCGTACAGCTGTACGTGCGAGCCAGTACGATGCGAGCTACATGAAATTTACTGACCGAGTCGTTTCCGGGTCTGAACCACTCCATACGTCTCGGTCGTAAGCTAACCGTGGCGTGCAATGGATGCGATTCACGACTGAGCCAGTATGATGCATGCGTCGGACAGCCTGTGCGAGCCAGAGTGTCCGGCTCGCAAATCGTCTGGGTGGTTGCCTTTGGGGGTCCGCGTCGGACCCCCTGTCACCCGCAGCCCTACAACCCATCGGTCTCCCCAACACAGGCATGTATGGTGCGGATGGCACCAACGCGCACCCACTGTTGGGGGTGCACTTGTCCGCGATGTACCCATTCAGTCAATGGGAGCGTATGTACGCGTCGTATGACCGGCTACCATTGACTTCTATGGGTATCCTACCGAACCGAGTCCGACAGCATACGTGCGCATTGTACTCGTTCGGTCGGACTGTAGGGGTCGGAAAACACTCCAGATCCGGCTCAGTCAGAGTGCCTTCCGAACCGGATCGGAATCGGCACCTAAATGTACACACCCGCAGCCCATATTCCCTCCTTTTATCTGACATATCTTATACAATAACCTGCCAATATATACACCATATCTTTAATATCCCTAAAACAACTCAAAAATGTTAAGTAATTATCATCATGGATTGAACTTTTATCCCCCCATTCCCTTCCCCTCTTCCCCATTCCCGTGCATCCAGATGTCTTCAAAGTAGTCAAGCAAGGGTGTTAGTTTTGCTTTGTTGGACTTTCGATAAGTATATTATGGTGATTTGCTACTTCTGTTGTTGGTACATAGGCCAGGCCTATTAGTTTTTTTATTTGGTAAGCAAAGTTGCTGTTTGTTGCATACTCTATACTTAGGGTTGATTGTTGGGGATGTCTCCATATATTTCGGTTGAAATGATAATAGCAACCTTGTATTACGCTTGGATCATTGCTTGTTCAAAATCTATTAATATCTTTTGTGTGAAGTAGTTTTATGTTTGTTGTTTAATTATTGTAAGGAGTTCTATAAGGGTAGTATTTTGTTTGTAGGAAAGTAGGGCGTATATGAAAGTGATGTTAGTTTCTTCATATTCGCCATGGATGGCATAACGTTGATAAAATGGTTTAGGACAGACTTTAAATGTCCCTTCCATCATCCATATTTCACATTGTTTTAACTTTTGAATGTTGGTGGCAAAGATGATAATTCTTTTTTCATGACTATTGTTGTCAAAAAGAATGAAATTGTCATCTTTATGAGTCACTTTGTATACTTGTAGAATTTCTACTACTGAGAAAATTTTAGGGGGTGGTGGTGTTTGAGCAGTAGATCTTTTAGTTCTGGTTATGAGGTGTTTTAGGGTTGGAAGGGGAGGTAATTGTCCTCTTTCATGTTCAGGAAAACAGGTTAGCAAATTTTTTAATATTTGCGTGCTAGTTTGGTGTGAGCTGGTGCTTCCTTCCTTAATGTTTTCTAAAACATCTCTAACCTCAATTTCTGTGGTGTTGGGGGGTTGTGTTCTCAAACATTAATAACTGTTTTTTCTATTGCTGTTGCTCTCCCATAGCAAGAATTGGAGTTGTATTTGCTACATTTCCAATGGGTTTTATTTTCTGGTATTTTCTCTTGTGTATAAGTATAGCCCATGTAGCATAGAAGTCATTTTCCTTTTAGTGAGGAAATGTTAGGATTTGCACCATAAACATGGCTAATCCTCATACTGTGTATTAGAATTGACCCAATATATGTAGCATGTTAAGTCTTTATTTCTGGTTTTATTTCTGGTTTGCTATATTTTGGTTTGCTTTATGGAATTGTACAAGTGTGAACATGCTTTTATTTTTCTTGTATTAACTGGTATGGTATGCTTTAATACTGTTATAAACATTAAGTAGTTCTTGGTATCTGAATCCATTTAGCTTGAAACAACTTGATTCAGCAGAACTAATGGCAGATAACATGTGCCTGCCACTCCCGTTTTACAGTTGACGATTTGCATAGGAAACCATGGATCAGCAGGACTAATGACAGTTAACATGTGCCTGCCACACCCACTTTATAGTTGGCAATTTGCATTTCTGTTAAACCACACCGCCCACCGTAAGCTTGCGCTCGTCTCCACGATTCCCCATTTACCTGATTTCCTTCAACTTCCTGCGCAGCAGGCAGCATTCTTCCTCTTCTGCTCCAGTCAGTCCTTGATGGTTTCCAGGACAACTCCACGACTTCCTCCTTCGTTCCGTCTAGGAAAATAACTCCGGCCTGCAACAAAGAAAGAAAAAGTAGCGCTCAGTCAAGTAAGGCATTTCTAATTAATAAAGCTTGCAGTCGAAGTGCATCAAAGATTAAACAGGTACTTTTCTGTTTTATTCCAAAGGCTGATAATTTAAAACTTTGGCGCTCGCAGAGGAAATACTTCAAGTATAGTTTCTTCGTATTTCAAGAGTGAGACAAGAGAGACTGCTCAAATTAAAGAGAGACAGTCTCATTTCCTACTCAGAAATAAGTGGACATTTTCTGCTGAAACTTATTTTGTGTTGTATTACTTTTATTTTATGATATTCTTGAAGACAAGGAAAAAGGTGTTTTTGTTAGTGCTTCATGGAACATTTGAATTTTAGTTATTGGTGTGTTATGCTGAAAAGGTGACAAAGTGTTCTTTTATTTCACTACAGAGAGAAGCATTATACACATGTGTTTAAGAACTCACTTTAAGCACGTGATGCATCTGATGATAAAAGGGAGACATTATCTCTGCTATGGGGCCGATTCCGGTCCGGGTCGGAAGGGCACCGAACGCGATCCGGATGGAAAAACTACGAGCCGTATGCGTGTTTTCCGGCCGACTCGTACAGCTGTACGAGCAATCAAGTACGATGCGAGCTAAATGAAATTCACTGACCGAGTCGTTTACGGGTCCGAACCGCTCCGAACGTCTCGTAACCGGTCGTAAGTAAGCCTGGGCAAAGCACTACGCTACGCTTGCGTAGTTTGCGAAGTTCGCGCTACTTCGCACTACGCGAATTGCATGTAGCACAGTGCGAACACGCGTAGCATAGTGTTGCGTAGTGCTGCGGTCATTTTTTGATTGCTCGCGGTCCTCAAAGTCAAGTTGGCGTCCGCGAGCAAGCAAAATGACATCCCGGCGAGACTTTTTCCTTGTTTGCGATCAGCAACATCAAGTTGGCGATCGCGAGCATGGAAAATAAACCTCCCGGCGAGATTCCCAACGCGAGGAGGTCAGGTTTCTCATTGCGAGTGGTCGCGTAGGCTCGCGACCGCTCGCGATGAGAAACTACCAGTTCGCGTTGAGAAAGCTGCCGCTCGAGTAAAAATCTACTCGAGCAGCAGAAAACTACAGCTCGCACTGTGCAAGATGCCATTTTCAATGATTGCACAGTGCCGGTTGCTTGTCCGCACTGTGCAATCATTGAAAACGACATCTGGCACAGTGCGAACAAGGTGCTACGCAGTTCGCAAAGTGCTACGCGTAGCTCGCGTAGTGCGAACTGCACTTTGCGTAGCTTCGCGAAGTGCTACTTCGCGAACTACGCCCAGGGTTAGTCGTAAGCTAACTGTGGCGTGCAATGGATGCGATTCACGACAAAGCCAGTACGATGCATGCATCAGACAGCCTGTGCGAGCCGGAGTTTCCGGCTCGCAAATTGTCCAGGTGGTTGACTTTGGGGGTCCGCGTCAGACCCCCTGTCACCCGCAGCCCTACAACTCGGACACAGGGGGAGAACTATGGGTCTCCCCAACACAGGCATATACGGTTCGGATGGCACCGATGCATACCCACTGTAGGAGGCGCACTTTCCCGCGACGCACCCATTCAGTCAATGGGAGCCCATGTATGCATCGTATGACCGGTTCCCATTGACTTCTATGGGAGTCCGACCGAACCGAGTCCGGCAGCATACGGCCACATTGTACTCGCTCAGTCAGACTGCAGGACTCCGGCTCGGTCGGAAAACACTCCGGATCCAGCTTGGTCAGAGTGCTTTCCGACCCGGATTGGAATCGGCCCCTATATGTTGAGCAGCAAATTAAAGTGAAAGGTATAAATCAGGATACTAGTGGATGTATTCGACTAAGTAGGTTAATGAATGTTTATTGATCTTTATCGTTTGTACATATATATTTTCCCAGAAGAATTGCTGTGTTTAGAGAGTGGTTAATATGCCAATCCAAACACAATGGCATTTGGAATGACTGAGCTGTACGGAGCAGAATTGTACGTCTCTACGGGCCTTGTTTCCAAACGACTGAGTACGATGCTGGATTTGGACAGCCTTTCCAAATCGTGCCGTCTGACTCAAATTGGCAGTCAGAATCAGACTTTGGGGGCCCATAGTGGGCCCCCTGCACCAGGAGGCTTATCATTTGGGCCTGTGGGGGTACCCTTGGGTCTTTCCTTGCAAGCCATGCACAGTGTGGCAGGCACCAGGGGGTGCCAGAGTTTCCAGAGCCACCCCTTTTTTTCAATGGGAGACTATGTATTCGGTCAGAAAAAAGGCTCCCATTGAAGTCAATGGGAGTCCAACCAAATCGTATCTGGAAGCCTTCAGATGCATCGTACTCGGTCGGTTGGACTCTCCTGATCCGATTAGGGACCCTATTACGATGCAGTTAGGTAATCTTCCCAATCGAATCGGTTTGGAAATGGTTTCTGACCGACTGGTATCGGGAGAGTCCGATCGACCGAGTATGATGCATCCGGATGCTTCCAGATACGATTTGGTTGGACTCCCATTGACTTCTATGGTAGCCTATGTTCCTAACCGCATCATAATACGGCCCTCGGTCAGGAAGACACATTCCCGATCTGGTTCGGAAGGAGCAATTGCCGTTATGCAGCCTTTTTCTGGCCCGATAGATGATTTTAATATTTGCACTCACTGTTCACTTGTACAGCTTCCATCACCACTACTTAACTAAAAGATAGCAACACCAAAAGGATTCATGTTATGATATTAATACTTGAGCAAAACCGCATCTCAAATAAGATAAAGAAGGTATTGTTGCTCATATAAGATGCCGCCCTGACATGTTGGAGGGTTTTGCATGGTTTAAAGAATCCCAAAAGATGATGATTGCTACTTTGGTGGCTGATGGGATTTATTTAAAATGATAATGTTCACTTTCTTGTTTTGAGTACTTAATTCAATTCTATTTTTGGTGCTCATTGTTGCTTAGACCCTAGGTTTCTGCGTTGTTGTTTCATATTATGGAGTACTCCCAGCAGGAATATAAAATGAGCGACTACTTCACTCATTTCATTTTCCTTTTTTCTCACTGACCCAGTCCCACCCTGAGCACCCACGACATTTAAAAACTTCAGAGGCCAGGTAAGGATGCCTATGTCCTCCACAGCCCGCTGGATATCTGCACACAGCCCCTATTCTATGAGGCTATACGGGAGATGCCACACTTTCTATTTTAAGTTGGGTGCCCCATTCACCCTCTGGGCACTCAATATCTGTACAAAACATTGGGGGCTGTGTGGGGAGGCCCACTGCCTCAGCAGCCCTGTAGACTCCTCTGGCAGGACCCACCCTGGGTGCCAGTGAGAGCAAGACGTGGGGCCGGATTCACAAAAGGCCTTCGCACTCTTAGGAGAGGCCCGCAGTCATGGGGGAGTCTCTGCACTTCTGGCAGAATCTCCGCAGTGAGAATTCTCATTGTGGAGACTCCGGTCAGAGTGCAGAGACTCCCCCATTTCTGCAGGGCCTCCACCATGAGTGTGGAGGCCCTTTGTGAATCAGGCCCATGGCTTTGTTTTTGGTTGATACTGATTTTTTAACACCGGGGACCTGGGGAGAGGCCTATGGCCCCTGTATCCCAGCCGGCTCCCCTGCCAGCACCCATCCTGGGTACGGAGATAGTCAGCTTGACTTATTGCTCATGAGAGCACAAAGATGCAGCAATTAAGTCCTTCTTGTCTGTGTTCTTGTGGGCAGGGAATAGTGCCCCAGGGGATGGAGTCCCTGGAACACCAATCGTTGATCGGCCCTGGGGGATGGGGTCCCTAGTGCCATAACATGGTTAATGCGCCCACATTTCATCCCGAATATCTGGTGGGCCCCAGTTAATGTAGACACCGGGGAAACTGGATGGCTCATGGAAGACAGCACATGCACATCCCCTTCCCTTTTGCTAATGGAGGATGAGCTGACCCCTGGGCCCAAGCTAACCCCGGGGTACTTCCAATTAAAAAAGTTTGTAATTTTTTACCAAGGAAATGTGTTGCTGTGCAATATATATATTTTTTAAATGTTTCGAAAGGAGGAGTCAATCTAGGACCCCTCACTAGGCCAAAGAGCTCAGCTTTCCCCCCTGTTTTTGTTTATTTTTTTTCAAAACAGGGACTGAGACCCCGAGTCCTAAAATAACTGCTGCAACATCTGTGTTGATATTTCCGATTGCCAATCAAATCTAATCTTTGGTCCCTCAGATCTTCAGCTGCCTGAAATATCCATACATTTCAAATCCTAATTACTTAAACTACTGAACGGATTTACTCCAAATCAAAAAAGCACACTTTGTTGGTAAAGATCTATCTTTCCGCCAAATGTGATGCAATTCCATTGAGCCATTTTTTTTACGTATCGCAGTTTAATTTTCCCATGGAATCATGGTTCCCCCCCCCCCCATTTTTCTCGGCCCTTCTTAACGGATCATCCAGAAACTTTCCAGAATGGAGTTGAGGTGGATGGCACTTTTTTGGAAAAGTTTCAAGATAATTCCTCAAACAGTGACCAAAATTATCATACCAAAAAATCCATTGCCCATAGAAATGTGATCCTAACTATGACTACTCAGAGGCGCCCAGTACTGGGATGGATATATTTATTTATATGTCCCCATACCAGTGGCCGTTGCCACTGGGTAGTTGTAGTTAAGTCAGCATTTCCATAGGAAATTCATGTTTTGTGTTGCTAATAACTTTGGCCCCTTTTGACCAATCTCCATGAAACTTTCCAAAACAGGTGCTACTTTTTTACTAGTTTGTGCATGGAAAGTTTCAGGATGATCAAGCGGGGGCTGAGGAAAGAGGGTATCCCAAAATGCAAAATTCCCTTGCATTTTCAATAGATTTCTTTAGGCCGGGCTACAGCAAAACTGCTGAACGGAATTACACCAAATTTGGCACAAACCTAGATCTTGGTCCGCAGATTGTGCTTTTGTGATTTGCTGTAAACCCGTTCAGTAGTTTTTGAGAAATTAAGGTACAACAATATTTGTATATCTAGACGGCTGAGTTTAACGGACTCTCCCAAGAGACCCTTGAACCTAGGTTTAAGAAATAAAGCACTCTGATTGGTACAGGGAGCTTCTTTTTCACTTGGGCTATCTCATTCCCATGGGATTCAAACTCCTACAAAATTGAGTGCTCTGATTGGCTGCCAGCAACATGCAGCAAAAAGCAGCAACAACACCACTCCACAACAATCTCACTGACCAGCCAGATTGGCGGAAAGACCACGAAACATGCAATATGGTGCGTTAGCAGCAGAAAATTAACACCTGCTCTGACCTGGTGCAAAGTCAGACAGCCACCCGCAACAAAAAAGGGAGCCCAGCCCAGAGCCACACCTGAAGAACAACACATGCCATGGAGCCACTGAATATGCATGCCGGACACCCAAGAGGGCCACAGCACCCACCACCACCACCCCAAGCACCCCCCTCCTCCCCAGCACCTCCCTGGCCAAAGACATGCCACATCAACGACAGAATCATTTACCAAATAATCTGCCTGATGTCACACAATCGCATCTGGTGACATGCATGTGTTGTCACAAAGATGAGCATCACACATTCATCTTCGAAGCAACAAATGAAAATGTATTAAAATAAACACAGAACAGAAATGAAGACACATGGCAGCTCCCCTCTGGACATTCCGTAGGTCATAGCCTGCAAGACAAAAATCATGATGAGATGGTGTGTACTGCGCAAATCAAGGGACAGAGAGAGAGCGAAGGAGAGAGAGAGAAAGAGAGGGAGATGGACGGAAAGAGAGGGGAGAGAGAGATAGACGGACAGAGAGGGGGAGAGAGAGATAGAGAAAAGAAGAGAGGGACAGAGAGAGAGAGTGTCGACACTGCGCACCCAGGCCAACCATGTGCCGGTATGTAGTGCAGTTCACCAGGTCCCACATCTGACACAGACCAGTTGTCTGTAACGGACTCCAGATACATGAATGGCACAGTACATACAATTGCACACGACATCGCCTGTCAGCCCTTGCGCACCCAGGCAGCTGCACCCCAGCCCCACCCGCTGCCCAGCGGTGCATGCCCGCCCCTGAGCACCCAGCCAGCTGCACCCCAGCCCCTCCTGCCACCCAGCGGTGCATGCCCGCCTCTGCGTACCCAGGAAACTGCACCCCAGCCCCTCCCGCCGCCCAGCAGTGCATCCCCACCCCTGAGCACCCAGCCAGCTGCACCCCAGCCCCTCCCGCCGCCCAGTGGTGCATGCCCGCACCTGCGTACCCAGGAAGCTGCACCCCAGCCCCTCCCGCCGCCCAGCAGTGCATGCCCACCCCTGCACACCCAGGCCTCAGTGCTCACCTTTTGCCCTTGGCGTGTTGCAATGAGGGCCCACCATGTGCCGCTGCAAACCACAAGCCCAGGGCATGCGGACATGGCACCCTCCACATCATGCAGCCCCACATACCAGTGCACCTGGCCCTTATCACAGGCTGCACAACCCACTCAGCCCTTGAGGTGCCACTAACTCTGTGACCCGCGAGGCCACGCCATGTGGCAGTAGGCCCCTGCTGTCCAATGGCTCAGGCCTACACTGCGGTCTAGCAGGGCGCACAAAACCTGAGCAGTCCGGACCACCAGGACAGGGCATCATCGCAGGCTGCACACCCACTCAGCACTTACAGTGCCCCTACCTCAGTGCTCCGAAAGTCACCGGCCCATGGCGGTGTGCCTGTGCCGGCCGCAGTGTATTCGGTGCCACCAAGTCTGTGCCCCGCAAGTCATGGACCTTCTATGATTAGGTATTGTGGTACGGACGCCATCATGTCACCTCCGGGCCTGCGGAATGTGATGTCGCAGACCCCTGGACCCACATGCCTACATGCATACCACACGGATACACCCCAAGAGAGGTTGGAAATGGCATCGAGCACGTGAGCCCGGCACTTTTTATTGACAGGGTCACATGTGCTGCGACGCGTGTGCTGGATAGGTGTGGTGTGTATGTACACCAGTCATGAGGGAGCGGCTGTGGCATGCTGACAACTAGACCTGTGACCAGCAGATTCCTACAGGGAAGACCTGGGACATGTAGCGTTGTCATCCCCCCCTATGAATGTAAGCGGAGTGGGCTGGCATGGCAAATGCCAGTCCAGCATAAGGGTTTGAACAATGACCCCGGGGCTCTGGGCGTTCTTCCGTACAGGGCTAGACAAGGAAGTAACAAATGCGTGTGTCTCCGTTCTAGTGTCACGCCACCCGGACCGTAATCGGCAATGTGTCACCCTGTGACCCAAATCCAATGACATAAGCCACATTGGTGTAAGAGGAAATCACTAACCCTACATTCATCCATACTACCTCACTTGAAAGACCATAGACACGACACATCTGTGTGATTCGGAATGTTTAATGCAAATTCAGTTGAGTGTTACATCTGGAGCAGTACAGGGCCATGCAAACCACATTTTAAAATGTTGGCCTGTGGAGGGCCAGCCAGAGTCCTTCAGGGAATGACAAGTCCAAAGTAAGAGGAAGAGTTCAGTCCGCAGTCTGATAGCTGTGTCATTAGCAATCATACAGAAAATAGCAGTCCATTGTGAGGTCCAAGGTGAGTGTCACAGAGTGTATCGGGGGACAGTGGAAGATGATCATGCAGAGGGTAGAATCAAGCTGAAACTTGACATGTGGCAGAGAAGAATGCTACAGTTTTCTCCATACCAGTATGGAGGTTTAATTTGCATCTTCGTCCTCTGCTGTCTCATGTGCCTCAGGTGTGGGTGGTGCTGGCCTCTCTCCAGCACTGTGTGGCAGTGACACCTCAGGGGGTGAAGGTGGAATGTCTGATGCACTGTGTGGCACTGACACTTCAGGGGGCGGAGATGTGGATGCAGTGGTAGTAGCAGCATGCATCAGCGCCAGGCCTGGTGGCAGCAATGCCATGAGGAGGGTTTTGAGGCCACTGTGGTACCCAGCTACCTCTCGCTGGTGTGCAGCCGTGGCAGCCGCTCTTTCCACATTGGCTCACTCCATGTTCTCCATGAGCCTCTGCAAGAGTCCCTACTCCCGGGCGAGCACGCTGGAGCCACTCTGACTAGATAGTCATTCTTGTCTCAGAGTCAGGACTCTAGCGAAGTCAGCCATGGTTCGTTGGAGTGCATGGAGTGGACTGTGGGTGTCCGTTAGGGACTGTGAGTGGTCCCTGATGGGACTTAGACACCCACGTATGGCATCCAGTTTGTCTGCCATGCGGTCAAAGCCCACACGCACCTGTTCAGCCAGCTGCTCCTGGCATCCCAACACTCAGCATTGAAAGGACATGTGTTCTTTGTGGGGGTCCTGGGAGGGAGCCGTGGTGGTGGGTGCTGTCTGCTGTGTGGTCTGTGCAGGGGGTAGGATGTCCCCGTTGCAGCTGGGCTGCCCTGCTCCTGGAGGTGGGCTGCGTAGACTGTCAATATTTCCTAGAGGGCATAGGAGTCAAAACTGTGGTGGTCCTCTTCGTCATCAGAGAAGAGAGGTTCGGGCTGCTCTGCAGGAGGTGTTGACTGTCCCTATGCAATGTGAAGGGGAGATGCAGTTTGACAATGTGTTCACATATGTGTTGTCAGATTGTACATGTTCACATACAGACTGCATGGTTGTGTACATCGTGGCTCTTTTGGAGGTGCTGCCTATTTGCTGCTGGACAGTGGACATTTCGACAACACCACGGATGTGTGTTTGAACTTGTGCATTGTCTACACACATTTCCCTGCAATGCCACTTGTGATTGGCCAGTGTCTACACCCAGTGGGTGCCAGTTGTGTCCTGTGTTCTGTATTCTGTTGTGGACGTGTTGCGGTTTGTGCCACTTTGTTGTCAGTGTTGAAGTGCTATGCATGTTATGTGTGTGTGCTGCGTTGATGGGGGGTGACGCCCGCTGCTCTGTTTTGCTGCCCCTTATCCCTTTCATGCGGTGTGCCTTTGACTTCTGTGCTTGTACAGTGCTGACATGTAGCAAACTTGGGTACATTGTTCTCTTGGTGGGAGTTGGGGTCTGGGGCATGGTTTGTCCGCAGATGTGCTCAGCTCACTTGTTCATGTGTGCCATTGTGCCCATCTCCCTCCGTCCCGCCAGTCCCTGGTCATTACTCACCCTGGTACTGTTGTGTCCGGTCCTGTTGAGAAAGTGTCCGGTCACCTGACTCCAATCACCGTCTCCCCACTGATGACTGTGGACAACATTTACTCCATGACGTCCAGCTCCTCCTGTGGCACAGGACTCCCACCTTCCAGTTGTTTGAGAGTTTCAGATTTGTTTTGCGCTTGACATCATTCCAGCGCCTCTTGACCTCTTCCATTGTCCTCTTCAGCACTCCAACTGCATTCACCTTGTCCACGATGGCCTGCCATAGTCCATTTTTTGTTGCCAATAACACAGTGGAGGTGACGAACAGTAGTTGATGATGTTCGACCACCTCTGTTGTCAGGATCCTGTTTTCCTTTGGACTGAAGCGCTTCTTCCTACTCTTCTTCTCCTTGCCCTTCCGTGACCCCGAGGTCCCAGGCAGTTCCTCCGGGGGGCTTGTGGGGTTCTAGTTCTCCTCCGTACTTGGTCCGGCAACATCCATTGTGCTTGGCTGTTTTTTGGCATTTGTTTGTCAGTTTTTTTTCTACTTGTATGGTGATTTTTCCCACCTGACGCGTGTGAATTGCAGATCTGTAGCTGGTTTTTGCTGATTTTTGTATTGCGATTGGCCTCATCGCAGCTTTTCTTTGCGCTCACGTTTCGCATTTTTGAGGCGTGGCGTTGATTTTATCGCGGCCAGTTGACACATTATCTGGTGACTATCACATGTATCGCCGTGTTGTGAATACCTGGTTAACATGGTGTAAATTTCCCGCGATGGACTGCGATGTTGAGGGTTGCGTTAAGTAACTTTTGCGATGGTTATCACATGTTCTTGAGAATATACCCCACAGTCTGCTATAAGCTGGTGGGTGTTTAAAAATGCTCCAGTCAGCTGGGAGCAGACTTTTCATCTGTTTTCCTGCCCGCATCAATGCAGGCAAGGAAACAGATCAGGATATTGCTCCCACCCAGAGGGCGCAGCATAAATTGCGGCTCCCTGTGGGTGGGAGCAATGCCGGCTCTTGCACCATGTGGGGAGCTGGCTTTGACCACGGGGTCCTGGGGCTCTCCCCAAGCCCCCATTGTTGTGCCAGATGTGTGCACCAGCGGTACAAAAGGGGGTGGTGATGGACAGAGCATCAGAGCTAATCAAACACTCACACCCAGTCAACAGATCTGGGTTTGATCCATCACCGTTCTTTAGCCCACTCTGCCACCCCAGTTCAGACATGGTCATATGCAAATCAGTCTGACCCTGTGCCTCATGGGAACAGTCCAGCCCGAACTGCCAAGCCATGCCTTCCCTGGACCGGAAACAAGCTTCCTAGGACCGTATCTGGCATTTCAACCGTCTTCAGCCAGGCTTGCAACGGCTGAAATGCCAGAAACGGTCCTAGGAAGCTTGTTTCCGGTCCAGGGAAGGCATGGCTTGGAAGTTCGGGCTGGACTGTTCCCATGAGGCACAGGGTCAGACTGATTTGCATATGGCCATGTCTGAACTGGGGTGGCAGAGTGGGCTAAAGAACGGTGATGGATCAAACCCAGATCTGTTGACTGGGTGTGAGTATTTGATTGGTTCTGATCCTCCGTCCATCACCACCCCCTTTTGTACCGCTTTGTTCGCCACAAGTTGGCAGGGTATGCTCAGACTTGAGTCCCTTGCTCACTTTGCCACTGGTTTCAAGCAAGCCTGGCTGAAGACGGCTGAAATGCCAGAAACCGGTCCCAGGAAGCTTGTTTCCGGTCCAGGGAAGGCATGGCTTGGCAGTTCGGGCTGGACTGTTCCCATGAGGCACAGGGTCAGACTGATTTGCATATGGCCATGTCTGAACTGGGGTGGCAGAGTGGGCTAAAGAACGGTGATGGATCAAACCCAGATCTGTTGACTGGGTGTGAGTGTTTGATTGGTTCCGATGCTCCATCCATCACCACCCCCTTTTGTACCGCTTTGTTCGACACAAGTTGGCAGGGTATGCTCAGACGTGAGTCCCTTGCTCACTTTGCCACTGGATTCAAGCAAGCCTGGCTGAAGACGGCTGAAATGCCAGAAACCGGTCGTAGGAAGCTTGTTTCCGGTCCAGGGAAGGCATGGCTTGGCAGTTCGGGCTGGACTGTTCCCATGAGGCACAGGGTCAGACTGATTTGCATGTGGCCAGGTCTGAACTGGGGTGGCAGAGTGGGCTAAAGAACGGTAATGGATCAAACCCAGATCTGTTGACTGGGTGTGAGTGTTTGATTGGTTCAGATGCTCCGTCCATCACCACCGCCTTTTGTACCGCTTTGTTCGCCACAAGTTGGCAGGGTATGATCAGACGTGAGTCCCTTGCTCACTTTGCCACTGGATTCAAGCAAGCCTGGCTGAAGACGGCTGAAATGCCAGAAACCGGTCCTAGGAAGCTTGTTTCCGGTCCAGGGAAGGCATGGCTTGGCAGTTCGGGCTGGAATGTTCCCATGAGGCACAGGGTCAGACTGATTCGCATATGGCCATGTCTGAACTGGGGTGGCAGAGTGGGCTAAAGAACGGTGATGGATCAAACCCAGATCTGTTGACTGGGTGTGAGTGTTTGATTGGTTCTGATGCTCCGTCCATCACCACCCCCTTTTGTTCCACAGATGTGTGCACCAGGGCACCCACCTTTAATTAATGGAGGCCACAGGCCCGAAAAGATCTCATGGAGGAGGGCTGCGCGGCCCACCTCCCTTTAACTTAACTAGTGGCCCTGGCGGATGGGCTCCCTAGGGCCTTTTAAAGGCTTGGAGAGAGGGGCCGTGGCCCCGCTCCCCTTAAAATATACTTTGGGTCTGGGGAATGAAGTTCCTGGGCTGAAAATGGCTCAGAGGTGGGCCGCTTGCCCCCTTACCTTTAATATAAAGACAGCCCTGGGTACGGGGTCCCCGGGCCTCAAGAGGCCTGGGAAAGGGGAGCCATGTAGGCCAGGCAGCAATACCTAATCACGTGCGATGAAAGGCTGTGTGCAGCGTAGGATTGACTACCTGTGAGGGGTGGCTGCATCAGGGTGGGCTGGCCACAGAGCCTGGTTGCAGGCCAGGCCCTGTTGTCAACTTCCTGCTGTGTATGGTTGAAGGGCTGTGCGCAGCCTGTAGTTGGCTGCCTGTTATGTTAAAAAAAAATAGAAATTCACTTAAAAAACAAAGGTTAAAGTAACATTATAGTTGGATGTGATCAAATGATCTGTTTTTTTTTTTTTTATAAACCTTAGAAATTCACTGAAAGAACAAAAGGTTAAAGTGACGTTATAGTTAGGTAAATATGTCAGTGACAACATTAACATTTTGAACAAAAAAAACACTGAAATTCACCAATTATAGTTAGCAGAGCCAACACCTCACATATTCCATCAATCATGAAAAATGTAATGACATCATTTATGACATCACTGGTGACATCACAAATGACATCTTTGACAGTGCAGTGGCGTAGACTAGAGTGACATAGAGTTGAGCAGCATAAGGTGGAATAGCGTACAGTTGTGTGGCATAGATTGGAGTGACATACTGTGGAGTGTTCTAGAGTGTACTGGCATAGAGTGGAGTGAGATACAGTTTAGTCGAGATGTACAGTGGAATAGTGTAGAATGGAGTGGCTTAAAGTAGAGTGGCTTACACTGGAGTATTATACAGTGGAACAGTGTACACTGGAGTGGGGAACAGTGGAGTGGTGTAGAGTGGAATGGCACAGAGTGGAACAGTGTAGAGTGGAGTGTCGTACAGTTGAGTAGTGTAGAGTAGAGTGGCATAGAGTGGAGTGAGATACAGTGCAGTGGTGGACAGTGGACTAGCTTAGACTGCAGCGGAGTACAGTAGAGTGGCATATAGTGTCGTGGTGTAGATTGGAGTGTTGTAGACTGGAATACCGTAGAGTGGAGTGTTGTAGAGTTGTGTGTGGTATAGTGTAATGGGATAGACTGTAGTGGCATACAGTGTAATAGTGTATTGTGGAGTGGCATACTGTGGAGTAGTATAGGGTAGAGTGGTGTAGAGTGGAATAATGTTGAGTCTTACTGGTGTACAGTGTAGTGACAGAGTGGAGAGGCATATAGTGGAATAGAGTACAATACATGGGTGCAGAATGGATTGTCATACAGTGGGAGAAGGTAGAGTGTAGTAGGGCAGAATAGAGTGGAGTATAGTGTAGTTGTCTAGAGCTGAGTAAAGTGCAGTGTAATTGTGTACAGTGGACTGTTATAGATTGGAGTGGTGTTTAGTGGAGTGGTGTACAGTGCAGTGAGGAAGACTGGAATGGCATAGTTGGGAGTGGTATAGGGGGAGTGGCATAGGGTGGAGTGGCATAGAGTGGAGTGGGGGTAGCATAGATTGGAGTACTGTAGACTGCATTCAGTGAAATAGCATATAAGAGAGTGGCATACAGTGGCGAGGCATAGAGTAGAGTGGAATACAGTGGCATGGCATAGAGTAGAAAAGCATAGAGTAGAGTGTTGTACAGTAGAGTTGTGTACAGTGGAATAGTATAGAGTGTACTGGTGTACAGTGGAGTGGTGTAGACTGCAGTGGTATACATTTGACAACCTACAGTGAACAGTGTACAGAAGAGTGGTGTGTTGTGCAGTGGTGTACTGTAGAGTGTGTAAGAGTTGTGAGGTGTACAGTGGAATAGCATAGAGTAGGGTGGCGTACAGTGAACTGGCATAGAGTGGAATGGGCTACAGTGGAGTATTGTAGAGGAAGGCTAAATCAATGAAAGACAAAGTATGTCGAACCCTGACAACCCTGAACTGAGATAGAACTAGCATACAGGGATTTTACAATTGTGGTATGTGCAAAGCTTGTGAGAATAGACACAACTGTAAAAGTGTCAAGTTGTCAGAGAATTCACAACCATTTAAAATCACAAAACTTCTAACATGCAATTCTGACCATGTACTCTATGCACTGAGATGTCCTTGTGATAAATATTATATTGGCAGTACCATACACAATGCGAAAAAGAGAGTGTTGGAACATCTGAGGGCAATAAACAAAGATGACAAGCAATATCCCATAGCGAGGAATTTTAAAACACAACACCATTAAAGCAATAGCCTGCTAACTTTTTGTGTTATTGATAGAATTCCAATCAGAGAAAGAGGAGGAAACAGAGTACAACAACTTAGACGCCTTGAGTCAAGATTGATCATCAAATATAATACTCTATACCTCTCAGGCCACAATTTCGATGATGAATTAGCCATACATTTAGGGTGATTGCACCAGCAAACTATCTACAGACAGCTATAATGATACCTAGCTAAGTAATGCAAATGGCAGTTATTATCACATAAGAATATGTGGTTCTATTTTTTAACAAGGTTTTTTATCTTTTTATTAAAGATGTACCAATTTTTATTTGGACGAAAACAGAAGGCAAAAGGGCTAATCATATCGTACGGTAGAACGAACATTGACTTTTGATCAATCAACTGATGTTTGATTTGCAATAATTAATATGGTTTAGCAACATTTTGTACACCAATGTGTTTTGTTAATTATGTGACCAAGAGTGGTTTGGTAGATTTGTGTACAAACAAAGTTATTTAAGCCCACTTGAGCAGAATTGTTCTGTTAATTTTCCCTGATGACAACAAAAAAATTGAAATAAGATTTAGCGATGAATCTGTTGTAAATGTATTGATTAGTACTGCTCATGTAATGAGGCAAGAATGCTCACATACATGTATATATTGTCGCGTTGGTGTTTTCAATTTAAAATAACGTTTAGAAAATGGATTGAAGTCAACCAAACCATATGAGCTTAACTTACATGAATTCGTCAACAACTAAAACGTTATTGAGAATTTTAAATAATCATGACACAGCATATAATTTCACAATTGAAACTTTATTGTTAATGCCAAATAGTCAAGACTGAGCACGAAATTCCATTGAGGAAGTCAAAAAATATCAACTATGCCAAAAAGTGACTATTTTATTTTTTGGCAATTGAAATCAGTTTTACGCTTGTAACATTGCATTATGAAATATCTAATGTTATATATTAAATTCGGTACAAGTCTGTTTTCTATGACATTGGTTTTTCACAATCACATGATATGTGATATATGCAACAGCAACTGCTGTGTAATTTACTTGTGAACAAGGAGCCTCACGTTACGAAACACGTAAAGAAATGTATTTGCACAATTAAAGCACACTTGAAAATGCAGTTGGGCTACGGTGTGTTTTGTTCTTGAATGAACTTCGACACAACTTTTGGATGTATTGGGGTTCACTACCCCACCACGGAACTCCGTAATTAAGAGGCTTGGGACAGAGCGGCTTTGATCAATGAATATATATATATAAAGCAGTTAAAGGTACCTAAACAATTAAAAAGTTAAAAACACAACACATTAGAACTCTCAAATCCCATTTAAAGTTACTTTAGGTCATGAGTTAAAGTTACTTGATAATAATGGGTGGATTTCAATGGTTTTGTTAGTTTAAAACAGTATATTTTAAGTGAAATTTTCACCTAACTATAACATCCCTTTAACCTTTGGGTTTTTTTTTTGTGACACTCTAGGATTCTTTTATTTTAAAGTAAGATAATATTACAATTCCTAAATATAATGTCACTTTCATCTTAGTTTATTACAGTGAATTTGTATGGATTTTTTAATGTAAAGTAAAATGTCCATCAGTGGGGTGTTGGACACCCAAGATTTATATATGTATTCACTGCCAAAACAAATGTTAAAGTGATACTATAGTTAGGTGACAACCCATAACATTGAACAAACAAATTACCACTGAAATGTGTCAGTTATAGATCAGTGAGCTAACTATAACATGCGTCCTCACTATGCTCTGCTCATGGCCTCATATATTACATCATTCATGACATCATCAAAAATACTGCTCCTCAAATTAATCTTAAAATACCTAGATTGTTTCTAAAAATAAAAAGCAGGCGGTAAAAGGCCTGCAATTATATGCAGCCTTTATTTAATATTTGTGCATCTTGTACGCATGTACAAAATTAAAATAGTGTAGTCCTGGAGACAGTCTGATTAAGTATGGTTAAAGTTATTTAGTGAACAGTTTTGTCTGAGGCTATGATGGCTTCTGGTTTGCATTTGTATATATTCTTTAATTGACTTCACCACAGGCTACAACTTTATGAAGGTATCTGCTGTACATGCCGAAACTATGCAAGTTCTCATCATTGTCTTGCTCTTCTTCCAGGAGTCCCTGCAGAGCAGTTGGTTCTTTTTCTACAGCTCACTTCTTCTGCACATCTGCACATGCTCTTCCATCTGGGTGCATAGTCCTCTGGTGCTTCCATTTTCAATCAAGTAGTATTTGTATGGTGCAGTTAATCATCCCAGGGGTATCCAGGTGCTGAGATGCAGTTGTCAGTTGAAGAGCCAGGTCTTGAGTCCCTTCCTGAAGTGGTTCAGCAAGGGTTAAGTGCAGAGGGGGAGGGTGTTCCAGGCTTTGGTGTTGCAGTTGAAGAAGCGTCCTCTGGAGCAGGTACGGCGGATATGTTGTTTCTAAGCGAAGGCAAGGTGTGCGGAGCAGATGATTTTGGTGGGCTGGTGGAAGATACTTGCATGGTCTATGTAGTCGAGTCCTTGGTTGTAAAGTGCTTTGTAGGCATGGGTGAGGAGCTTGAACAGGCATCTTTTCTGGACAGGATGCCAGTGTGGGGTCTTTTAGGTGCTCGGTGATGTATGTCCATTTGGGAAGGTTGAGGATTAGCCTGGCTTCTGCTTTCTGGATTATCTGGAGTCTTTGCATGAGTTTGGTGGAGGCGCCAGCATAGAGTGCTTTGTCACAATTGAGTCGATTGGTGGTGCCACTGTTTTACTTGTGGAGATGGGGAGACATCTGAAGATTTTGTGGAGCATCCCGAACGTGGGGAAGCAGGCTGAGGTCCTGATTTTTTCTTAACGTTTTATGGAGAGTTCACTGTCCAGTATGATGCCGAGGTTGAGGGCATTGGGTCCTTCTGAGCTCCACTGGCCACTAGGAGTCATTCCAGAGGGCGGTGTGTTGATGTCAAGCAATCTGACAATGTCTGCTAGTGGTGTCTTGTAGATGTTGAAGTGGGTGGGGCTGAGGGATGAGCCTTGGGGTACTCCACAGGTGGTGTGCTTGGGTAGCAGGGTGAAGGGAGAAAGGAGGACTCACTGGGTGCATCGGGTGCATCCCGTGAGGAAGGATCTTATCCATCTGAGCGCATTGTCTGCAATTTCAATCTGGCATAGTCGATCTATGAGTGTGTGGTGGGTGTCGAAAGCTGTGGAGAGATCCAGCAGGATGAGGATAGCTGATTCTCCTCTGTCAAGTAGGGCTCAGATGTCATCTGTTGCTGCGATCAGGGCTGTATCGCTGCTGAGGTTGGTATATCTGTAGCCAGATTGGGAAAGGTCCAGCAGTTTGTTTCTTTCCAGATGATTGTTAAGTTCGAGGTTGTTGGTAGGGAATGGGAATAAGAGGATGTGACCTAACGGCTAGGGCAGTTGACCTCAAATCTGGGGAACCAGGTTTGAGTCTTGGCAACGACGTTCAACATCCTGTGATTATGGGAAAATCACTTAATCCCCCCGTGTCTAACAAAAATGAATGTTTCTTTATATAACACAACTGGTGCTCATGTAAAGCGCTCTGATACCTTTGTGTCATGTTCGCACTATATAAAACTCAGAAAAGAAGATGGAGATGGGATGGTAGTTCTAGAGCTCTCTGCGGTCTGCCAAAGATTTCTTTCTAAAGGTTTCCAATAGTTCCCACGGAATACTGTTCAATTTTCCCCCAATGCAGCACCTTATGGCACAAAGTGCACATAACCTCCTGCAAATGTATTTATTTTGTTGTCAACTAGAACATCAAAACAATGCTACACAATTGTTACCTTCACTGGCTTTGCTTCTTGTGTTGCTGTGAAAATGCTTAGAAAACCACGGATGTCACCATCCTTAGATAGTGCACATTGCATAGGCCTGGTGGATGACGCACTTGGTATTTGCCGATCCCCATTTCTGCCTGAGGTCATAATTGCCTTGGAATTAATTTATTGCAAATTGTTGCCAATCTAGTAGTGGTAGTTAGCAACATCATAGGAGGATGTTTCTAAAGTGTTTTTTTTACGAGTAGTGTCTCCTGAATGGCTGCTTTCATTTTTTTTTTTTAACTCTCATTGGTAACGCATGGCTTACACTTGTCCCGGGTCTTGGTGGAGAAACGCAACACCTGGAAATTCTTTAAAAAATGTGTGTTCACTATGAAGGAATACTTTATTTAACTTTGAGCCTGGAGTTTTACACAGTGAGAAATGTCTGTAATATTGTTAAACTGTGTATTTGTATTGGTATTGGGTATTTATAATGCACACAACTCATCTGCAGATGGATATCCCGGCACTAGACTTTATCATTGCTGGTTCTGATCGTGGACCTAGGGTCCGCATAGCCATGTCTTCAGTTTTTTTCCAAAATGTCAGCAGATTTGACACAGTGCGTAAATTCTGAGGGGAGCTTGTTCCAGTGAGTGAAGGCTAAAAAGTTAAAAGAACGGCTGCACATCTGGGATTTTTTACATTCTTTTGCAAGATATTAGAGCCTTATCGGCTGACCTGAGGTTCCGTATTGGGTTTATGAAAGTTGAATCTATTCAACAATAATGGAGGGTGGGTTCCAAAAGTGCTCTGTGTGTATGGCACATTAGCTTAAGAACGGCTCGTTTACAGATTGGAAGCCAATGGAGCTGGTCCAGGCATGCCGATGCTGATCTCCTATTGCTTTTATTACAAATACGTTTTTCAGCTGTTTTGAATCGTCTGGAGCCGTGTGAACAGGTATTCAGCCATGCCTACATACAATGCATTTCCATAATCTAGCCTACTCAGAACTAAGTCTTAGATTATGTTCCTTCTCGAAACTACTGAAATGCATCGGAATAATTTCCAAAGGATACATATCAACCCAATACAAATCTATCGAACCCTGGTTACTTGTTCTTGCAGGGACAGGACATTGTCAATATGGTTTTTGACCACTTTCTTGTGTTTAGGTGCGGGCCTAACATTGTTGCCCACCACAAATTGCTTTGAAAATGTTCACCACCCCCAAACAACAGAATCTGATTTGTTAGCATTTAGTTTTAGACAGTGGATATGCAGCCATTCTGCTACCTCAAAAAGGTACTCAACTAGATTACCCTTTGCCTCATCATACTTGTCGCCAATGGAGATAATTAGTTAAGTGTCATCTTCTGTTAAACTGTGAGGTGTCAGACATCTGCGTTTGAAAGTAGGGATGAATGTCTTCACTTTTATACATGTTATTTAAATTAAAATTGTTATTTATCAAATGTTTGGGTACCACACTAAGGCCTCATTTAGATCTTAGTAGGACTCCCGTCGTCCTGCTGCGGCGTATCCAAGTAGAGGATCCAAGAAACAAAGGTGGGAAGAAGCCCGGACTACAAAGAAGGGCAATGGCAGTATTTTTAACCTGCAGCCAGGCCTTTCCCACACCCTCACACAGGAGGCCATTTTCCCATGGGCAGTTAACCTACCGCTGTACATGGCATTTGCCCATCTCCCCTTGCAACCTTCTGCTGAGCACGGCCTTCTGCCATGTGCAGCATGGGTTTGGGCAAAGTGCCCTGCAGAAACCTGTGCCAGAAACCGGTCCCAGGAACCTTGTTTCCGGTCCAGTGAAGGCATGGCTTGGCAGTTCGGGCTGGACTGTTCCCATGAGGCACAGAGTCAGACTGATTCGCATATGGCCATGTCTGAACTGGGGTGGCAGAGTGGGCTAAAGAACGGTGATGGATCAAACCCAGATCTGTTGACTGGGTGTGAGTGTTTGATTGGTTCTGATGCTCCGTCCATCACCACCCCCTTTTGTACCACAGATGTGTGCACCAGGGCACCCACCTTTAATTAATGGAGGCCACAGGCCCGAAAACATCTCATGAAGGAGGGCTGCACGGCCCACCTCCCTTTAACTTAACTAGTGGCCCTGGCGGATGGGCTCCCTAGGGCCTTTTAAAGGCTTGGAGAGAGGGGCCGTGGCCCCGCTCCCCTTAAAATATACTTTGGGTCTGGGGGATGAAGTTCCTGGGCTGAAAATGGCTCAGAGGTGGGCCGCTTGCCCCCCTTACCTTTTAATATAAAAACAGCCCTGGGTACGGGGTCCCCGGGCCTCAAGAGGCCGGGGAAAGGGGAGCCATGTAGGCCAGGCAGCAATACCTAATCGCGTGCGTTGAAAGGCTGTGTGCAGCGTAGGATTGACTACCTGTGAGGGGTGGCTGCATCAGGGTGGGCTGGCCACAGAGCCTGGCTGCAGGCCAGGCCCTGTTGTCAACTTCCTGCTGTGTATGGTTGAAGGGCTGTGCGCAGCCTGTAGTTGGCTGCCTGTTATGTTAAAAAAAATAGAAATTCACATAAAAAACAAAGGTTAAAGTAACATTATAGTTGGATGTGATCAAATTATCTGTTTTTGGTTTTTTTATAAACCTTAGAAATTCACTGAAAGAACAAAAGGTTAAAGTGACGTTATAGTTAGGTAAATATGTCAGTGCCAACATTAACATTTTGAACAAAGACAACACTGAAATTCACCAATTATAGTTAGCAGAGCCAACACCTCACATATTCCATCAATCATGAAAAATGTAATGACATCATTTATGACATCACTGGTGACATCTCAAATGACATCTTTGACAGTGCAGTGGCGTAGACTAGAGTGACATAGAGTTGAGCAGCATAAGGTGGAATAGTGTACAGTTGTGTGGCATAGATTGGAGTGACATACTGTGGAGTGTTCTAGAGTGTACTGGCATAGAGTGGAGTGAGATACAGTTTAGTCGAGATGTACAGTGGAATAGTGTAGAATGGAGTGGCTTAAAGTAGAGTGGCTTACACTGGAGTATTATACAGTGGAACAGTGTACACTGGAGTGGGGAACAGTGGAGTGGTGTAGAGTGGAATGGCACAGAGTGGAACAGTGTAGAGTGGAGTGTCGTACAGTTGAGTAGTGTAGAGTAGAGTGGCATAGAGTGGAGTGAGATACAGTGCAGTGGTGTACAGTGGACTAGCTTAGACTGCAGCGGAGTACAGTAGAGTGGCATATAGTGTTGTGGTGTAGATTGGAGTGTTATAGACTGGAATACCGTAGAGTGGAGTGTTGTAGAGTTGTGTGTGGAATAGTGTAATGGGATAGACTGTAGCGGCATACAGTGTAATAGTGTATTGTGGAGTGGCATACTGTGGAGTAGTATAGGGTAGAGTGGTGTAGAGTGGAATAATGTTGAGTCTTACTGGTGTACAGTGTAGTGACAGAGTGGAGAGGCATATAGTGGAATAGAGTACAATACATGGGTGCAGAATGGATTGTCATACAGTGGGAGAAGGTAGAGTGTAGTAGGGCAGAATAGAGTGGAGTATAGTGGAGTTGTCTAGAGCTCAGTAAAGTGCAGTGTAATTGTGTACAGTGGACTGTTATAGATTGGAGTGGTGTTTAGTGGAGTGGTGTACAGTGCAGTGAGGAAGACTGGAATGGCATAGTTGGGAGTGGTATAGGGGGAGTGGCATAGGGTGGAGTGGCATAGAGTGGAGTGGGGGTAGCATAGATTGGAGTACTGTAGACTGCATTCAGTGAAATAGCATATAAGAGAGTGGCAAAGTGAAACCATTTTCATAGAGTAGCGTTGGTATAGAATCGGAAGCGAGACCCTGCCCACAAATCAATGCATCTGGGGCTGGCCGCATTGAACTCCCTGTGTCTACTAACCTGTACCAGTTGCCGTGAGGGAAACGGCTCCAAAAATCAGCGCAACTTCGCTGGCACGGACTCCAACTCCCAGGAGGCTCTGCGCTATTAGCGTGACGGGTAACACCTGAGGGCGCAGGAAGCCCTCTTAAGCAGCGAGTGCCTCCTGCAGCCCGGGACGCGAGACTTTTTGCATCTGGGGCTGGCCGCATTGAACTCCCTGTGTCTACTAACCTGTACCAGTTGCCGTGAGGGAAACGGCCCCGAAAATCTGCGCAACTTCGCTGGCACGGACTCCAACTCCCAGGAGGCTCTGCGCTATTAGCGTGACGGGTAACACCTGAGGGCGCAGGAAGCCCTCTTAAGCAGCGAGTGCCTCCCGCAGCGCGGGACGCGTGCGGGCTCGCCCGGGAGAAGCCCGGGACAAGGGCGGGACCGTCTGTGGCCGTCCGGGGTCGAAGGAGGTCGGGCCGGGCAACCCCCCCTGGCCCAAACGAGGTGTGGGTCTAGCTGCAAGAGATCTCCATTCGTGTGAGTACATTATATACTGTGACAGAGAATTATCTAGTGTTGTATAGCATACCCAGATTTATATTGAAAAATGGGGAAAAGACCACCACCTGTGCCTAAAACTAATCGTAAGCAGCCAATTTCATCATCCACTGCCACAAACCCCACTCCATTGCCCAGTCTGACCGCTATTGACAAAATGCTCCAGAAGACAATTGGTGTTGTGGCCTCTGCGATTCAAAATACTGAAAGACGTCTATCGCTCCCTTCGAGCGTGCCACCACCTTTGCTGCAGGATAACTCAATGGAATCCCTGCTTGCTACATCGGATATAACATCCTATGCGGGGCTACCAGGCACAGAACATAATGAGAATCGCAGAATTGTGGACACAGTATCCCCTAACCAATGTTTGACGGATAACAGACTCTCGCTAACCCCGACTATGCTAAGATTAAGTACTAACAAGAGCGCTGACTCCATTTTATCCCTAGTTCATGAGCAGGCATATTCGGACGGAATAGAACTATGTTCAGATACCGATGTGTCGATTATAGATAGGGAAAAAAGTGATAGCATACCAATGCGAACAAGGGGACAGAAAGCAAGAAAACAAAAAACAAAGCAAAAAGGGAAACAATCTGAGCCACCAGTAGATAAATGTAGAGATAATGGTGGGTGCCCCCAACTGCGGAGGCCTCCCGCTTCTGTAGAGCAAAACGATGGTAATAGCGAAGTCTATCCTAGCAAGAAGGATGAACAAATAACACTAACTAATGTAATGTTGGGGAATGAAGGGTTCTGGGGGATAATGGAGACTCTGTTAATTACCCTCCTAGGACCTATCAACCAACAAGTCCTCAATATTGACAAGAGGTTGAGGGCATTGGATGATCATGTGTTAAAATTAGGTACAGAGCGTAACCCTTCAACTACATCACACCCCGGCACAACTAACACCAACACAGATAAATTACAACATACTAAGGCCAACAAGAAAAGTATAGCGCACATCAACGCCCCTCCCTTAACACCTAAACCGAGTACTAGTAAAGATCTATCAAACTCGGAACTTCCATCTAAACAGGTATTTAATATTAAAACAACTAAGACAGCTAGCTCTGGAGAAGGGGATCAAATCACTGCTAGAATTAACAGGGCATCAACAACACAAGTGATTGATGTTGACCAACAACCCTCGATCGCCAAGCAGGATATAATTGAAGTGACTAACATGAGACAGATCCCGGCTCGCATTAGTTTACCCCCAGAATGTGGAGCATATGTCTTGGTTTTAGTCAATGTCCCAAAATTGAGGGAAACCCAAGAGGAAAACCATACAAGCTTAAGAAATAGAACCCTCCATTGGCTCTCTGCAAATTGCAATTTCCCAATGGACGGAGCAGGGGAGATTATTCATACTCAAAGAGTAGGGTGGGTAGGCCCATTGAGAAAAAAGTTTGAAGGGGATTGTATAATTATACATTTTAGATCCCCACAATGGGTACAATCCACACTTTCAAAAGCCCCATTGCCCTCACCCTGGGAATTTAATACTACTCTGCTTCCCCTTGGGTATTTTTATAGACATTTAATTGATTTTAACCCTAATCCTGGGTTTAATTTTCCATCAGATCAACCCGGTATGAACTATAACATTATTAATGGTTATGGATACCCTCATCAGGATCTTAATTGTAATTCTAGGAATGGCCGTTCAACAGGCCATCGAACCATACCTCCATCGCATCAAATGCAATATTTACCTTTCCCCACTCCCTCTTACTTTAATCCAAGGGAGAGACCTTATGAAAGGCCTAAGCAAAATTTTAATATGCCCCTGAATGAGCCAAGGTATATATACAACATGCCAACTCATAATCGTTTTGAACATGCTTTCTCCAACTTGGAATGTCAGGATTGACTGGGGAAGAGAGATAGAGGGAGTGAGGATGTACCCATCACCATCAGGGAAAATCCTCATTATATACAAACCAACGAAATCGAGATAATGGCACCATATGTTGCTCCGGTTATATCCCCAGCAACACATGAGAACATAATTATTCTACCAACCCAACTTAAGCAGTTTAGTGGGTATAATATCTCTCGTGCTTCAAGACGTTCCAAATTGTCTATTCTTAGTTGGAACGTCGCCGGGTTGGAACCAAGATTGCTTGACCCTCAATGGATCAAGCTATTGGACGATAAAGATATTGTTATGTTCCAGGAGACGTGGGCTGTTAGCAATTTATTTATTGAGCGTTACCACTGCTTTAGTGTAACTTCAAGCAAGCCTATTTTTGGCCGTGCAGTGGGAGGATTATTTATAGGTATTAGTACATTGATGGGAGGTACTATTAAAGATCTATCAGAAGGAAATCCGAATATCCAGGTTCTCGAGTTGAGGCAAAAATCCAGGATTTATATAATTAATTTTTATAATAATGATTTCCACTCTACACCTAACACAAACTACATAGCACTCTCCAAGACTTTACGGAAACTGGAAATAAATCTGGAATCAGAGGAGGAGTTAGGGATTTTAATCGGGGGAGATTTTAATGCCAAACTTATAAAGAAATGTTGGGCCAAGGACATTAACAATATTATTGACCAAGCTGAAAAAAGGGGGCTCGAACTGGCAAAGATACTAAGTGAGCACACCCTCAGCAATGCCATGGAAGTGTCCCAATCACCTGGTATGGACTATGTCCCTACGTTTAGGGGGAGAGATTGTTGCTCAACTATTGACTTTATTTTTATGTCCCCCGATTTAGTGGACCATGTGCTGGAATCAAAGGTAATGAAGACATCATTTGGCGATCATAATCCCCTCATAGTCACTCTGCATTTAGGCTCTGGCCCTGTATATGCGAAATTTAACGGCGCAAGAGACATTACACCATCAGGTGATGGCCTGCGGCTAAAATGGAGAGGAATTGATAGCGGAGCTATTTTAGAAACTGTGCGGAATGATTATCCTGAATTAATTCTTGTTTACTTTGAAATGGAAATAATAATAGAATAATCACTGATTTTGGCAAACTGTGTTTAGTAATTAAAAAACTGTTGTCAGTCCCATTGCCAAAGACAGCGAAAGAACCAAGATGGTTTGATTCTATTTGCTCTACGGCGAATAGGGAACTACGTAAGGCATTGTCCTCCCAACCAAGGTGTATACTAGAGGTACAGTCAGCCAGGAAAAATTATAAATTAAAAACAACTGAAAGGAAGGCCGCCCTGCTGACAGAACAGTGGGAAACACTGGTCGAAAGCGCTAACTTGAAGAGCAGTGGCCCCTTCTGGTCAGCTGTTAGGAAGACGCGAGACATGGGGAAACATTTATCCCCAATCAGCTGTAACATAACCAGCAGTAGTTGGGAGGCTCACTTTGCTAAAATATATGCAACTCCTCTCAATGAAGTAACCATCTCTACTTCGGAGGAGTTATGCAGCCTCAAGATTGATCTCTCTGAGGTAGTTATACCCATCAAAGAGAGCCTTGGTAATAAGGCCCCCGGTCCCGATGGACTTCCCATAGATATTATTAAGCATAACACGGATTTATGGGCACCAATTCTTCTTAACGTTTTTAACAGTTTACCCATGGTGCCTATGCCTGAAACTTGGGCCACTAGTACCATAGTTCCCATTTTTAAGAAGGGCGATAGGTCAGACCCAGCTAACTATCGTCCGATCTCGCTCTTGGATAATACTTTAAAAATCCTTGGACGAGTTATTTATAATAGGATGATAGAGTGGACTGAAGACACCGAATTATTGGACGTGTGCCAGATGGGATTCAGGAGCGGTGTGGGCACGGTGGAGCAATGTTTAAACTTAAAATTGATAGTTGATAAGTGCAATGTTGCTCGATCAAGTCCAATTTATCTCGCATTCATGGACCTTTCATCCGCTTTTGACCTAGTTAATAGATCCAAATTATGGCTTATGCTTTCTAATTATGGTCTGGATGAAGCTCTTGTAAATTTTCTGGCTTATCTTCATACTGACCTCAAAGCACAAGTCAGGATCGGGTCCGGTGACAATGTGTCCGGACCCATAAAAATAGGCAGGGGGGTCAGGCAGGGGTGCGTTTTAGCACCTCTGCTATTTATCATCTATATTAATGGTCTTGCCAAAGCTCTGAAACAAGTGACGAGAGATGTTCCAATTATTCAGGGGAACCCATTACCAGTCTTATTATACGCAGATGATGCGGTCCTTATGGGCCGCACTCCTAATGCTCTTCGTTTGCTTGTTGGAGCATTTGCCCAACATATGGAGACATTGGATCTGCGTGTAAATTTTAAACAATCTTTTATCATGTCTTGTGGACCCGGGAAAATGAAGCTCAATATTATAAATGTAGGCTCGGATAAACTAGAATCCGTAACCTCTTTTCCATATTTAGGGTTGGTTGTCGCTGCGAACGGCTCATGGAGTGGGCATTCTGCCCACGCCATGGGCAAGTTCTCGAAAGCCACCAATTCTATATTGAGCCTCCCACGCCCAAAGAAAATAGGTGCCACTAGAGCTATTTTAAAATGTTTTAAACTACAGTGCATCCCTGTAGCCACGAATGGGGCTGAGGTATGGGGTTCTGGGAGAAACCTAGGGATTCAGCGTGAGGAAAACCGTTTTTGTAGAAAAATATTGGGTGCACCTTTCTCCGCTTCTGAATTCATTTGTCATAAAGAATTAAACCTCCCTTATGTTTGTGACTTTATTAGAGCCAGACCAGCCCTATTCTGGATTAGGATCTGGATAAACGATTCAGCGACCTTAACAAAAAGCATTATTAAGGATTGCCTAAAATGTGATCACGGCATGCTAATACCTTGATTAGCCGAAGTCTCTAACACATTAACCGCAGTGGATAAAGGCGATCTTTTCTCTAAACCAACTAGAATTGAGACTAAAGATAAGGTTGCGGTTAAACAAGCACTTTATGCACTTTTTAACTTAGAAAGAATGGGGAGGGAGTCACTTAAATCTTCTGTCATCACATACATGGGGAATGATCTGTGTAGGTATCCATTACCATCCTATTTAACTCTCCCCATGTCTAACTGGGAACGATCCTTGCTCTTTCATTTTAGGGCAGGTTCTGTAAAATTCTTGTTGACTTTCCCTCTGGGGTATCATCATACATTAGAATATAACCCCTGTCCATGTGATGGCACTAGTAAACAGAACGATATCCACTTCCTATTCTTCTGCAAATTTTATCTAAAATATATTAATTGGTTTTTAACTCCCTATTTTAGAAAATTAAGACCCCTTTCTTTGGGGGAATCCTGTTCATTGTTATTCTCCCTGGATACAGATGAATTAATCTTCCGCACTAGCACTTTTCTGAGATTAATAGTACGTGCACGCAGAACGATGGAAAATCCCTGAAAATTATCTCATGAGAGTTGCATTGAAAATGAATTGTCTTGATTATGGTGTTTTTATGGATTGTATTATTGTGTAAATGAATTGTGTTTTTGTTGTACTTTTATGGATTTTATGAAACCCGAATAAAGGTCTTTTGAACTTGAACTTGAACTTGAGTGGCATACAGTGGCGAGGCATAGAGTAGAGTGGAATACAGTGGCATGGCATAGAGTAGAAAAGCATAGAGTAGAGTGTTGTACAGTAGAGTTGTGTACAGTGGAATAGTATAGAGTGTACTGGTGTACAGTGGAGTGGTGTAGACTGCAGTGGTATACATTTGACAACCTACAGTGAACAGTGTACAGAAGAGTGGTGTGTTGTGCAGTGGTGTACTGTAGAGTGTGTAAGAGTTGTGAGGTGTACAGTGGAATAGCATAGAGTAGGGTGGCGTACAGTGAACTGGCATAGAGTGGAATGGGCTACAGTGGAGTATTGTAGAGGAAGGCTAAATCAATGAAAGACATAGTATGTCGAACCCTGACAACCCTGAACTGAGATAGAACTAGCATACAGGGATTTTACAATTGTGGTATGTGCAAAGCTTGTGAGAATAGACACAACTGTAAAAGTGTCAAGTTGTCAGAGAATTCACAACCATTTAAAATCACAAAACTTCTAACATGCAATTCTGACCATGTACTCTATGCACTGAGATGTCCTTGTGATAAATATTATATTGGCAGTACCATACACAATGCGAAAAAGAGAGTGTTGGAACATCTGAGGGCAATAAACAAAGATGACAAGCAATATCCCATAGCGAGGAATTTTAAAACACAACACCATTAAAGCAATGGCCTGCTAACTTTTTGTTTTCTTGATAGAATTCCAATCAGAGAAAGAGGAGGAAACAGAGTACAACAACGTAGACGCCTTGAGTCAAGATTCATCATCAAATATAATACTCTATACCCCTCAGGCCACAATTTCGATGATGAATTAGCCATACATTTAGGGTGATTGCACCAGCAAACTATCTACAGACAGCTATAATGATACCTAGCTAAGTAATGCAAATGGCAGTTATTATCACATAAGAATATGTGGTTCTAATTTTTTAACAAGGTTTTTTATCTTTTTATTAAAGATGTACCAATTTTTATTTGGACGAAAACAGAAGGCAAAAGGGCTAATCATATCGTACGGTAGAACGGACATTGACTTTTGATCAATCAACTGATGTTTGATTTGCAATGATTAATATGGTTTAGCAACATTTTGTACACCAATGTGTGTAGTTAATTATGTGACCAAGAGTGGTTTGGTAGATTTGTGTACAAACAAAGTTATTTAAGCCCACTTGAGCAGAATTGTTCTGTTAATTTTCCCTGATGACAACAAAAAAATTGAAATAAGATTTAGCGATGAATCTGTTGTAAATGTATTGATTAGTACTGCTCATGTAATGAGTCAAGAATGCTCACATACATGTATATATTGTCGCGTTGGTGTTTTCAATTTAAAATAACGTTTAGAAAATGGATTGAAGTCAACCAAACCATATGAGCTTAACTCACATGAATTCGTCAACAACTAAAACTTTATTGAGAATTTTAAATAGTCATGACACAGCATATAATTTCACAATTGAAACTTTATTGTTAATGCCAAATAGTCAAGACTGAGCACGAAATTCCATTGAGGAAGTCAAAAAATATCAACTATGCCAAAAAGTGACTATTTTATTTTTTGGCAATTGAAATCAGTTTTACGCTTGTAACATTGCATTATGAAATATCTAATGTTATATATCAAATTCGGTACAAGTCTGTTTTCTATGACATTGGTTTTTCACAATCACATGACATGTGATATATGCAACAGCAACTGCTGTGTAATGTACTTGTGAACAAGGAGCCTCACGCTACGAAACACGTAAAGAAATGTATTTGCACAATTAAAGCACACTTGAAAATGCAGTTGGGCTACGGTGTGTTTTGTTCTTGAATGAACTTCGACACAACTTTTGGATGTATTGGGGTTCACTACCCCACCACGGAACACCATAATTAAGAGGCTTGGGACAGAGCGGCTTTGATCGATGAATATATATATATAAAGCAGTTAAAGGTACCTAAACAATTAAAAAGTTAAAAACACAACACATTAGAACTCTAAAATCCCATTTAAAGTTACTTTAGTCATGAGTTATAGTTACTTGATAATAATGGGTGGATTTCAGTGGTTTTGTTAGTTTAAAACAGTATATTTTAAGTGAAATTTTCTCCTAACTATAACATCTCTTTAACCTTTATTTTTATTTTTTTAGTGACACTCTAGGATTCTTTTATTTCAAAGTAAGATAATATTACAATTCCTAAATATAATGTCACTTTCATCTTAGTTTATTACAGTGAATTTGTATGGATTTTTTAATGTAAAGTAAAATGTCCATCAGTGGGGTGTTGGACACCCAAGATTTATATATGTATTCACTGACAAAACAAATGTTAAAGTGATACTATAGTTAGGTGACACAACATAACATTGAACAAACAAATATAGATCAGTGAGCTAACTATAACATGCATCCTCACCATGCTCTGCTCATGGCCTCATATATTACATCATTCATGACATCATCAAAAATACTGCTCCTCAAATTAATCTTAAAATACCTAGATTGTTTCTAAAAATAAAAAGCAGGCGGTAAAAGACCTGCAATTATATACAGCCTTTATTTAATATTTGTGCATCTTGTACGCATGTACAAAATTAAAATAGTGTTGTCCTGGAGACAGTCTGATTACGTATGGTTAAAGTTATTTAGTGAACAGTTTTGTCTGAGGCTATGATGGCTTCGTGTTTGCATTTGTATATATTCTTTAATTGACTTCACCACAGGCTACAACTTTTTCAATCTGGCATAGTCGATCTATGAGTGTGTGGTGGGTGTCGAAAGCTGTGGAGAGATCCAGCAGGATGAGGATAGCTGATTCTCCTCTGTCAAGTAGGGCTCAGATGTCATCTGTTGCTGCGATCAGGGCTGTATCGCTACTGAGGTTGGTATATCTGTAGCCAGATTGGGAAAGGTCCAGCAGTTTGTTTCTTTCCAGATGATTGTTAAGTTCGAGGTTGTTGGTAGGGAATGGGAATAAGAGGATGTGACCTAACGGCTAGGGCAGTTGACCTCAAATCTGGGGAACCAGGTTTGAGTCTTGGCAACGACGTTCAACATCCTGTGATTATGGGAAAATCACTTAATTCCCCCGTGTCTAACAAAAATGAATGTTTCTTTATATAACACAACTGGTGCTTATGTAAAGCGCTCTGATACCTTTGTGTCAAGTTCGCACTATATAAAACTCAGAAAAGAAAATGGAAAGATGGAGATGGGATGGTAGTTCTAGAGCTCTCTGCGGTCTGCCAAAGATTTCTTTCTAAAGGTTTCCAATAGTTCCCACGGAATACTGTTCAATTTTCCCCCAATGCAGCACCTTATGGCACAAAGTGCACATAACCTCCTGCACATGTATTTATTTTGTTGTCAACTAGAACATCAAAACAATGCTACACAATTGTTACCTTCACTGGCTTTGCTTCTTGTGTTGCTGTGAAAATGCTTAGGAAACCACGGATGTCACCATCCTTAGATAGTGCACATTGCATAGGCCTGGTGGATGACGCACTTGGTATTTGCCGATCCCCATTTCTGCCTGAGGTCATAATTGCCTTGGAATTAATTTATTGCAAATTGTTGCCAATCTAGTAGTGGTAGTTAGCAACATCATAGGAGGATGTTTCTAAAGTGTTTTTTTTACGAGTAGTGTCTCCTGAATGGCTGCTTTCATTTATTTTTTTTAACTCTCATTGGTAACGCATGGCTTACACTTGTCCCGGGTCTTGGTGGAGAAACGAAACACCTGGAAATTCTTTAAAAAATGTGTGTTCACTATGAAGGAATACTTTATTTAACTTTGAGCCTGGAGTTTTACACAGTGAGAAATGTCTGTAATATTGTTAAACTGTGTATTTGTATTGGTATTGGGTATTTATAATGCACACAACTCATCTGCAGATGGATATCCCGGCACTAGACTTTATCATTGCTGGTTCTGATCGTGGACCTAGGGTCCGCACAGCCATGTCTTCAGTTTTTTTCCAAAATGTCAGCAGATTTGACACAGTGCGTAAATTCTGAGGGGAGCTTGTTCCAGTGAGTGAAGGCTAAAAAGATAAAAGAACGGCTGCACATCTGGGATTTTTTACATTCTTTTGCAAGATATTAGAGCCTTATCGGCTGACCTGAGGTTCCGTATTGGGTTTATGAAAGTTGAATCTATTCAACAATAATGGAGGGTGGGTTCCAAAGGTGCTCTGTGTGTATGGCACATTAGCTTAAGAACGGCTCGTTTACAGATTGGAAGCCAATGGAGCTGGTCCAGGCATGCCGATGCTGAGCTCCTATTGCTTTTATTACAAATACGTTTTTTCAGCTGTTTTGAATCGTCTGGAGCCGAGTGAACAGGTATTCAGCCATGCCTACATACAATGCATTTCCATAATCTAGCCTACTCAGAACTAAGTCTTAGATTATGTTCCTTCTCCAAACTACTGAAATGCATCGGAATAATTTCCAAAGGATACGTATCAACCCAATACAAATCTATCGAACCCTGGTTACTTGTTCTTGCAGGGACAGGGCATTGTCAATATGGTTTTTGACCACTTTCTTGTGTTTAGGTGCAGGCCTAACATTGTTGCCCACCACAAATTGCTTTGAAAATTTTCACCACCCCCAAACAACAGAATCTGATTTGTCAGCATTTAGTTTTAGACAGTGGATATGCAGCCATTCTGCTACCTCAAAAAGGTACTCAAGTAGATTACCCTTTGCCTCATAATACTTGTCGCCAATGGAGATAATCAGTTAAGTGTCATCTTCTGTTAAACTGTGAGGTGTCAGACATCTGCGTTTAAAAGTAGGGATGAATGTCTTCACTTTTATACATGTTATTTAAATTAAAAAAGTTATTTATCAAATGTTTGGGTACCACACTAAGGCCTCATTTAGATCTTAGTGGGACTCCCGTCGTCGTGCTGCGGCGTATCCAAGTAGAGGATCCAAGAAGCAGAGGTAGGAAGAAGCCCGGACTACAAAGAAGGGCAATGGCAGTATGGTTAACCTGCAGACAGGCCTTTCCCACAACCTCACACAGGAGGCCATTTTCCCATGGGCAGTTAACCTACCGCTGTACATCGCATTTGCCCAGCTCCCCTTGCAACCTTCTGCTGAGCATGGCCTTCTGCCATGTGCAAAGTGCTTACTACGCCACTGGAGTCAAGCTATCCTGGCTGATGACGGCTGATAGCCAGAAACCGGTCCTAGGATGCTTGATTCCGGTCCAGGGAAGACATGGCTTGGCAGTTCGGGCTGGACTGTTCCCATGAGGCACAGGGTCAAGACTGATTTGCATATGGCCATGTCTGAACTGGGGTGGCGTAGTGGGCAAAAGAACGATGGATTTAACCCAGATCTCTTGACTGGGGGAGAATGTCTGCATTGTCAGCATTCCGTCCATCATTTGTTTGTTGTAACGCTTTTCGCCCTAAGTGGGATGGGTATTCCCAGACGTGGGACCCGTGCTCACTACGCCACTGGAGTCAAGCTATCCTGGCTGATGACGGCTGATAGACAGAAACCGGTCCTAGGATGCTTGATTCCGGTCCAGGGAAGACATGGCTTGGCAGTTCGGGCTGGACTGTTCCCATGAGGCACAGGGTCAAGACTGATTTGCATATGGCCATGTCTGAACTGGGGTGGCGTAGTGGGCAAAAGAACGATGGATTTAACCCAGATCTCTTGACTGGGGGAGAATGTCTGCATTGTCAGCATTCCGTCCATCATTTGTTTGTTGTAACGCTTTTCGCCCTAAGTGGGATGGGTATTCCCAGACGTGGGACCCGTGCTCACTACGCCACTGGAGTCAAGCTATCCTGGCTGATGACGGCTGATAGCCAGAAACCGGTCCTAGGATGCTTGATTCCGGTCCAGGGAAGACATGGCTTGGCAGTTCGGGCTGGACTGTTCCCATGAGGCACAGGGTCGAGACTGATTTGCATATGGCCATGTCTGAACTGGGGTGGCGTAGTGGGCAAAAGAACGATGGATTTAACCCAGATCTCTTGACTGGGGGAGAATGTCTGCATTGTCAGCATTCCGTCCATCATTTGTTTGTTGTAACGCTTTTCGCCCTAAGTGGGATGGGTATTCCCAGACGTGGGACCCGTGCTCACTACGCCACTGGAGTCAAGCTATCCTGGCTGATGACGGCTGATAGCCAGAAACCGGTCCTAGGATGCTTGATTCCGGTCCAGGGAAGACATGGCTTGGCAGTTCGGGCTGGACTGTTCCCATGAGGCACAGGGTCAAGACTGATTTGCATATGGCCATGTCTGAACTGGGGTGGCGTAGTGGGCAAAAGAACGATGGATTTAACCCAGATCTCTTGACTGGGGGAGAATGTCTGCATTGTCAGCATTCCGTCCATCATTTGTTTGTTGTAACGCTTTTCGCCCTAAGTGGGATGGGTATTCCCAGACGTGGGACCCGTGCTCACTACGCCACTGGAGTCAAGCTATCCTGGCTGATGACGGCTGATAGCCAGAAACCGGTCCTAGGATGCTTGATTCCGGTCCAGGGAAGACATGGCTTGGCAGTTCGGGCTGGACTGTTCCCATGAGGCACAGGGTCAAGACTGATTTGCATATGGCCATGTCTGAACTGGGGTGGCGTAGTGGGCAAAAGAACGATGGATTTAACCCAGATCTCTTGACTGGGGGAGAATGTCTGCATTGTCAGCATTCCGTCCATCATTTGTTTGTTGTAACGCTTTTCGCCCTAAGTGGGATGGGTATTCCCAGACGTGGGACCCGTGCTCACTACGCCACTGGAGTCAAGCTATCCTGGCTGATGACGGCTGATAGCCAGAAACCGGTCCTAGGATGCTTGATTCCGGTCCAGGGAAGACATGGCTTGGCAGTTCGGGCTGGACTGTTCCCATGAGGCACAGGGTCAAGACTGATTTGCATATGGCCATGTCTGAACTGGGGTGGCGTAGTGGGCAAAAGAACGATGGATTTAACCCAGATCTCTTGACTGGGGGAGAATGTCTGCATTGTCAGCATTCCGTCCATCATTTGTTTGTTGTAACGCTTTTCGCCCTAAGTGGGATGGGTATTCCCAGACGTGGGACCCGTGCTCACTACGCCACTGGAGTCAAGCTATCCTGGCTGATGACGGCTGATAGCCAGAAACCGGTCCTAGGATGCTTGATTCCGGTCCAGGGAAGACATGGCTTGGCAGTTCGGGCTGGACTGTTCCCATGAGGCACAGGGTCAAGACTGATTTGCATATGGCCATGTCTGAACTGGGGTGGCGTAGTGGGCAAAAGAACGATGGATTTAACCCAGATCTCTTGACTGGGGGAGAATGTCTGCATTGTCAGCATTCCGTCCATCATTTGTTTGCTGTAACGCTTTTCGCCCTAAGTGGGATGGGTATTCCCAGACGTGGGACCCGTGCTCACTACGCCACTGGAGTCAAGCTATCCTGGCTGATGACGGCTGATAGCCATAAACCGGTCCTAGGATGCTTGATTCCGGTCCAGGGAAGACATGGCTTGGCAGTTCGGGCTGGACTGTTCCCATGAGGCACAGGGTCAAGACTGATTTGCATATGGCCATGTCTGAACTGGGGTGGCGTAGTGGGCAAAAGAACGATGGATTTAACCCAGATCTCTTGACTGGGGGAGAATGTCTGCATTGTCAGCATTCCGTCCATCATTTGTTTGTTGTAACGCTTTTTGCCCTAAGTGGGATGGGTATTCCCAGACGTGGGACCCGTGCTCACTACGCCACTGGAGTCAAGCTATCCTGGCTGATGACGGCTGATAGCCAGAAACCGGTCCTAGGATGCTTGATTCCGGTCCAGGGAAGACATGGCTTGGCAGTTCGGGCTGGACTGTTCCCATGAGGCACAGGGTCAAGACTGATTTGCATATGGCCATGTCTGAACTGGGGTGGCGTAGTGGGCAAAAGAACGATGGATTTAAACCAGATCTCTTGACTGGGGGAGAATGTCTGCATTGTCAGCATTCCGTCCATCATTTGTTTGTTGTAACGCTTTTCGCCCTAAGTGGGATGGGTATTCCCAGACGTGGGACCCGTGCTCACTACGCCACTGGAGTCAAGCTATCCTGGCTGATGACGGCTGATAGCCAGAAAACGGTCCTAGGATGCTTGATTCCGGTCCAGGGAAGACATGGCTTGGCAGTTCGGGCTGGACTGTTCCCATGAGGCACAGGGTCAAGACTGATTTGCATATGGCCATGTCTGAACTGGGGTGGCGTAGTGGGCAAAAGAACGATGGATTTAACCCAGATCTCTTGACTGGGGGAGAATGTCTGCATTGTCAGCATTCCGTCCATCATTTGTTTGCTGTAACGCTTTTCGCCCTAAGTGGGATGGGTATTCCCAGACGTGGGACCCGTGCTCACTACGCCACTGGAGTCAAGCTATCCTGGCTGATGACGGCTGATAGCCAGAAACCGGTCCTAGGATGCTTGATTCCGGTCCAGGGAAGACATGGCTTGGCAGTTTGGGCTGGACTGTTCCCATGAGGCACAGGGTCAAGACTGATTTGCATATGGCCATGTCTGAACTGGGGTGGCGTAGTGGGCAAAAGAACGATGGATTTAACCCAGATCTCTTGACTGGGGGAGAATGTCTGCATTGTCAGCATTCCGTCCATCATTTGTTTGTTGTAACGCTTTTCGCCCTAAGTGGGATGGGTATTCCCAGACGTGGGACCCGTGCTCACTACGCCACTGGAGTCAAGCTATCCTGGCTGATGACGGCTGATAGCCAGAAACCGGTCCTAGGATGCTTGATTCCGGTCCAGGGAAGACATGGCTTGGCAGTTCGGGCTGGACTGTTCCCATGAGGCACAGGGTCAAGACTGATTTGCATATGGCCATGTCTGAACTGGGGTGGCGTAGTGGGCAAAAGAACGATGGATTTAACCCAGATCTCTTGACTGGGGGAGAATGTCTGCATTGTCAGCATTCCGTCCATCATTTGTTTGCTGTAACGCTTTTCGCCCTAAGTGGGATGGGTATTCCCAGACGTGGGACCCGTGCTCACTACGCCACTGGAGTCAAGCTATCCTGGCTGATGACGGCTGATAGCCAGAAACCGGTCCTAGGATGCTTGATTCCGGTCCAGGGAAGACATGGCTTGGCAGTTCGGGCTGGACTGTTCCCATGAGGCACAGGGTCAAGACTGATTTGCATATGGCCATGTCTGAACTGGGGTGGCGTAGTGGGCAAAAGAACGATGGATTTAACCCAGATCTCTTGACTGGGGGAGAATGTCTGCATTGTCAGCATTCCGTCCATCATTTGTTTGTTGTAACGCTTTTTGCCCTAAGTGGGATGGGTATTCCCAGACGTGGGACCCGTGCTCACTACGCCACTGGAGTCAAGCTATCCTGGCTGATGACGGCTGATAGCCAGAAACCGGTCCTAGGATGCTTGATTCCGGTCCAGGGAAGACATGGCTTGGCAGTTCGGGCTGGACTGTTCCCATGAGGCACAGGGTCAAGACTGATTTGCATGTGGCCATGTCTGAACTGGGGTGGCGTAGTGGGCAAAAGAACGATGGATTTAACCCATATCTCTTGACTGGGGGAGAATGTCTGCATTGTCAGCATTCCGTCCATCATTTGTTTGTTGTAACGCTTTTCGCCCTAAGTGGGATGGGTATTCCCAGACGTGGGACCCGTGCTCACTACGCCACTGGAGTCAAGCTATCCTGGCTGATGACGGCTGATAGCCAGAAACCGGTCCTAGGATGCTTGATTCCGGTCCAGGGAAGACATGGCTTGGCAGTTCGGGCTGGACTGTTCCCATGAGGCACAGGGTCAAGACTGATTTGCATATGGCCATGTCTGAACTGGGGTGGCGTAGTGGGCAAAAGAACGATGGATTTAACCCAGATCTCTTGACTGGGGGAGAATGTCTGCATTGTCAGCATTCCGTCCATCATTTGTTTGTTGTAACGCTTTTCGCCCTAAGTGGGATGGGTATTCCCAGACGTGGGACCCGTGCTCACTACGCCACTGGAGTCAAGCTATCCTGGCTGATGACGGCTGATAGCCAGAAACCGGTCCTAGGATGCTTGATTCCGGTCCAGGGAAGACATGGCTTGGCAGTTCGGGCTGGACTGTTCCCATGAGGCACAGGGTCAAGACTGATTTGCATATGGCCATGTCTGAACTGGGGTGGCGTAGTGGGCAAAAGAACGATGGATTTAAACCAGATCTCTTGACTGGGGGAGAATGTCTGCATTGTCAGCATTCCGTCCATCATTTGTTTGTTGTAACGCTTTTCGCCCTAAGTGGGATGGGTATTCCCAGACGTGGGACCCGTGCTCACTACGCCACTGGAGTCAAGCTATCCTGGCTGATGACGGCTGATAGCCAGAAAACGGTCCTAGGATGCTTGATTCCGGTCCAGGGAAGACATGGCTTGGCAGTTCGGGCTGGACTGTTCCCATGAGGCACAGGGTCAAGACTGATTTGCATATGGCCATGTCTGAACTGGGGTGGCGTAGTGGGCAAAAGAACGATGGATTTAACCCAGATCTCTTGACTGGGGGAGAATGTCTGCATTGTCAGCATTCCGTCCATCATTTGTTTGCTGTAACGCTTTTCGCCCTAAGTGGGATGGGTATTCCCAGACGTGGGACCCGTGCTCACTACGCCACTGGAGTCAAGCTATCCTGGCTGATGACGGCTGATAGCCAGAAACCGGTCCTAGGATGCTTGATTCCGGTCCAGGGAAGACATGGCTTGGCAGTTCGGGCTGGACTGTTCCCATGAGGCACAGGGTCAAGACTGATTTGCATATGGCCATGTCTGAACTGGGGTGGCGTAGTGGGCAAAAGAACGATGGATTTAACCCAGATCTCTTGACTGGGGGAGAATGTCTGCATTGTCAGCATTCCGTCCATCATTTGTTTGTTGTAACGCTTTTTGCCCTAAGTGGGATGGGTATTCCCAGACGTGGGACCCGTGCTCACTACGCCACTGGAGTCAAGCTATCCTGGCTGATGACGGCTGATAGCCAGAAACCGGTCCTAGGATGCTTGATTCCGGTCCAGGGAAGACATGGCTTGGCAGTTCGGGCTGGACTGTTCCCATGAGGCACAGGGTCAAGACTGATTTGCATATGGCCATGTCTGAACTGGGGTGGCGTAGTGGGCAAAAGAACGATGGATTTAACCCATATCTCTTGACTGGGGGAGAATGTCTGCATTGTCAGCATTCCGTCCATCATTTGTTTGTTGTAACGCTTTTCGCCCTAAGTGGGATGGGTATTCCCAGACGTGGGACCCGTGCTCACTACGCCACTGGAGTCAAGCTATCCTGGCTGATGACGGCTGATAGCCAGAAACCGGTCCCAGGATGCTTGATTCCGGTCCAGGGAAGACATGGCTTGGCAGTTCGGGCTGGACTGTTCCCATGAGGCACAGGGTCAAGACTGATTTGCATATGGCCATGTCTGAACTGGGGTGGCGTAGTGGGCAAAAGAACGATGGATTTAACCCAGATCTCTTGACTGGGGGAGAATGTCTGCATTGTCAGCATTCCGTCCATCATTTGTTTGTTGTAACGCTTTTCGCCCTAAGTGGGATGGGTATTCCCAGACGTGGGACCCGTGCTCACTACGCCACTGGAGTCAAGCTATCCTGGCTGATGACGGCTGATAGCCAGAAACCGGTCCTAGGATGCTTGATTCCGGTCCAGGGAAGACATGGCTTGGCAGTTCGGGCTGGACTGTTCCCATGAGGCACAGGGTCAAGACTGATTTGCATATGGCCATGTCTGAACTGGGGTGGCGTAGTGGGCAAAAGAACGATGGATTTAAACCAGATCTCTTGACTGGGGGAGAATGTCTGCATTGTCAGCATTCCGTCCATCATTTGTTTGTTGTAACGCTTTTCGCCCTAAGTGGGATGGGTATTCCCAGACGTGGGACCCGTGCTCACTACGCCACTGGAGTCAAGCTATCCTGGCTGATGACGGCTGATAGCCAGAAACCGGTCCTAGGATGCTTGATTCCGGTCCAGGGAAGACATGGCTTGGCAGTTCGGGCTGGACTGTTCCCATGAGGCACAGGGTCAAGACTGATTTGCATATGGCCATGTCTGAACTGGGGTGGCGTAGTGGGCAAAAGAACGATGGATTTAACCCAGATCTCTTGACTGGGGGAGAATGTCTGCATTGTCAGCATTCCGTCCATCATTTGTTTGCTGTAACGCTTTTCGCCCTAAGTGGGATGGGTATTCCCAGACGTGGGACCCGTGCTCACTACGCCACTGGAGTCAAGCTATCCTGGCTGATGACGGCTGATAGCCAGAAACCGGTCCTAGGATGCTTGATTCCGGTCCAGGGAAGACATGGCTTGGCAGTTCGGGCTGGACTGTTCCCATGAGGCACAGGGTCAAGACTGATTTGCATATGGCCATGTCTGAACTGGGGTGGCGTAGTGGGCAAAAGAACGATGGATTTAACCCAGATCTCTTGACTGGGGGAGAATGTCTGCATTGTCAGCATTCCGTCCATCATTTGTTTGTTGTAACGCTTCTGCCATGTGCAGCATGGGTTTGGGCAAAGTGCCCTGCAGGTAACATCCCACAGGCAACCACCAACCTATTATGCCTTCAGCCATGTACAGTGTGGGGCTGGCTGCAGGACCCAACTCCCCCTACGGCACCAACACCCGATGGGTGACCAACACCCTAGTGCGCACAGCCTTTGGCCATGCACTGCAGGGGTTATGGCTGCTCTGCCCATGCACAGCTGAGGGTTGGCGGAAGGGCCTGGTATGTGGTCAAGTCCTCTGCCCAGCCCTCTCAGGTGCCCAAGCCTCTCGCAAGTGAGAACCTCCCCCCATTGTGCATTACCCTCAACTGTGTACAGCAGGGACTGGCCACTTGGACCGTGAGTAGTGTGGGATTGCGCACGGGCCTGGTTTGCAGCCAGGGTCTTTGCCTAACCCTTACTACAAATGGCCTCAAGCTGTGCACACCTGTTCCTTACACCCATGTTTGGCCAACCCCTCTGCTGCAGACCGTATTTGGGCTATGAGCAGCGGGGGTTGAGTGCAACCAATCTCATCCAGGCGGCCAATACCCCACTGCGCATGCTTTTTGGCCATGTAGAACATAAGGTTGACCACCCTGTGGCCAATCTCCCATGGACGGCCAACCACCCTCTGTGCACAGTATCCCTACCCTGACCCATCATATGTTTTCTTAATTTAACTTCAGGGTACAGGGACCGAGTCCCAGTGTCCTGTAATGGTGGCTGTAACGCTTCTGTTGATGTTGCAACCAAGCATATCTCTTGGTCCCGCAGGAACATCACTGGTCCCATGGGACGAGATAACTGGCATGAGAAAAAGCTCCCTCAGCCAATCAGATTGCTTTATTTATGTTTTTATTTTGATTCCAAGTGTCTAGATATTCCCATTTTCTGAACCCCCCTCAAGCCCACCCTGGGCACCTCTTTAAACATGAAATTCTCAGAAATAGCTAGCGGATTTACACCAAATAATGAAATGCACGCTTTTTGAATAAAGTTCTAACTTTCTGCTAAATGTGGTATGATTCCATACAGAGTTTTTTTCTGTATCATTTTCAAAAATTTCCTATAGGAATTGAAATGGAAAAACTACATTTAGGCACCACCCCTTTTTCTTTGCCCCACTAGAGGGATCACCCTGAAAATGTCCAGGAAGAAGCTGAGGTGAACGTTTCCTTTGGAAAGTTGAAATGGTGTCAAAGTTATTACCAAAACAAAAAAAAGCTCTTCATATGATAACTTTATCCTACTTTTCACTACACTGTGTAATACACACACACTCACACAAAAAAAAAATATATATACATCATAGGTATCTCCTCTGTGCCTGCATCTGTACAACCTAAATGTAGGCATAAAGAGCAAAATATTTGCGGCAAGGCTCACTTTTACAAAGCAACTTAGATTGGGTGCCAATCCTTCAGATGGAAATGCAGCCACAGTTGGGGCTGCTCCACACATATTTCATTACTTTCAGTATCAGGTTCAAATGGAGCTGAGTCAGTCAAGCTGGCAATTCCATATATGTGCCTGACACTGCTTCAGAAATGCAGCCTTTGTAAAGGCGCCAATTTGTTGGGGATTAACGCTCAATGCAGTCATGCCTCTGAATCTGATGCAGAGATCTGTGCTTAATCAGTAAACCCAGTCTCCAATTCTATTGAGACAATTCAGTGGAGGGGAATTGTTGTGCACGTGGACTATATGCACTTCTGGTGACATGTTCTGCCGCCATTTTAGGGTGCTTACATGCTCTAGTGTCCTGGCTGCTCCTTATAAATGAAGGAAGCAGCGGGGACGCACTAGTGGAGTACCTAAGTCACACCAAAGGCCAGGCCATTTGAGCCCGTCCGTGCCTATCTGGGACTGGATGGTTAAAGAGATGGTTCAGGAATGTCCTTTTTGTGCGCCTAATGACAAATCCCATATCATTAATTGTGCTCCTTTGTCTCCAGTTACTGTGCCGGAAGAAATTTGGTCTAAGTTGAGATTAGATAACATGAGCTCTTTTGAGTTGATGCCTGCGGCTGAAAGATTTGTGCTTCTCTTAGTGGACTGCACCTCTAAGTGGGTAGAGACTAGGGGGCCGATTCACAGAACTAACTTAAGACAAAATCCTAAACTTACTACGTTTGGTATTCACAGAAGTTAGGATTTTGTCTTAAGTTTATCTTAAGACAAACTTAAGACAGACTTAAGACAAACTCCTAACTTAAGTCTGTCTTAAGTCTGTCTTAAGTCTGTCTTAAGTTTGTCTTAAGTCTGTCTTAAGTCTGTCTTAAGTCTGTCTTAAGTTTGTCTTAAGTCTGTCTTAAGTCTGTCTTAAGTCTGTCTTAAGACAAAATCCTAACTTCTGTGAATACCAAAAGTAGTAAGTTTAGGATTTTGTCGTAAGTTAGTTCTGTGAATCGGGCCCCAGATGTGTGAATGCTGTCAATACTAGCACGGTGCTTACATTTCTTAAGGATGTTTTTATGAGTGAAACTGTACCAAAATATTCAGTGAATGATAATGGTGTGCAATTTGTGTCATGGGAGATGCAGGAGTTCCTTAATAAACTGGGTATTGTACACCAGAAAATGGGTCTCAATGCACCGCAGACTAATGGTGTTACAGAGAGGATGAATATAGTGGTCAAGAGTTGTGCACAAAGGGCGTTAAGAAAATAGGGCGTCCTTTAAGAGTGTGTTGGGGAAGACATGGTGGGTGCATCACAATGCTTCTAATCTTGTCACGCAGAGACCCCTTCACAGTATTAAAGGGTAGGATGGCTAATTCCAAGTTGAATCCGGTATGGTTGCCTGTCAAAACAATGTGTGAAGTTGATAGTGAAGTGAGGAGAGACAGGCTTATGTCCTACCAACTGAAAATATAAAAGGAGGTATGATCAATCAATTAATCAGATATTTGTAAAGCGTGCTACTCACCCGTGAGGGTCTCAAGGTGCTGGGGGTGGAGGAGAGCAGGTACTGATCAAACAGCCAGGTCTTGAGGAGTCTCCGGACAGTCAGCAGGTCCTCCGTCTGTTGCAGGTGGATGGGGAGGGTGTTCCAAGTCTTGGTGGCAAGGTGGGAGAAGAATCTGCTGCCGGTGGTTGTTCGGTAGATGCGTGGGACGGTGGCGAGCGCAAGGTCAGCGGAGCTGAGCTGGCGGTTGAGGGTGTAGAAGGTGAGTCGTTTGTTGCGGTATGCTGGTCCGGCGTCATGGAGTGCTTTGTGAGCATGGGTGAGGAGCTTGAAGGGGATCCTCTTGTTGACGGGAAGGCAGTGTAGGTCCTTCAGGTGGGCAGTGATGTGGCTGTGGCGGGGGATGTCGAGGATGAAGCGTGCGGAGGCATTTTGTATGCGTTGGAGTCTCTTCTGGAGTTTGGTCATGGTTCCCGCGTAGAGGGCGCTGCCATAGTCCAACCTGAGGGTGACGAGGGCCTGGGTGATCATCTTTCTGGTTTCGGTGGGGATCCATCTGTAGATCTTGCGAAGCATGTGGAGGGTGTTGAAGCAGGAGGAGGAGACGGTGTTGGCTTGTTGGTTCAATGACAGAGATTAGTCCAGAATGAATCCCAGGTTGCGTGTGTGGTTGGTGGGTGTCGGTGCAGCTCCCAGCGAGGCTAGCCACCAGGAGTCATCCCAGGTGGAAGGGGTGGAGCCGAGGATGAGGACCTCGTCTTGTCCGAGTTCAGCTTCAGGCGACTGCTCTTCATCAATTCGGCGACAGCCTTCATCCCTGTGTGGAAGTTGGTTTTGGCGGTGGCGGGGTCTTTAGTGAGGGAGAGGTTTAGCTGGGTGTTGTCAGCGTAGGAGATAATGTTGAGGTTGTGCGATATTGGTGAGTGGTGTCATGTAGACATTGAAGAGGGTCGGGCCAAGGGATGATCCTTGGGGTACGCCGCAGGTGATCTTGGTTGCTACGGATCGGAATGGAGGGAGGCGGACTCTCTGGGTTCTGTCGGTGTAGAAGTCAGTTAGAGCTCAGAAATGGAACGTGGGGGATCAACTTTTGGTGAAGAAGCCGAAGCAAGGGAGGAAGGGGACGTCTGGATTCATGGGCCCTTTCTCCATTACTGCTATAAAGGAGAATGCTGTGATGGTGAACACAGGTTGTGCATGGAGCATGTCCAGGTTTGTCAAATACACAGGTGGCACACCAGGCATCTCTGCTCATAGTGATGAAAAAGTGTTGGGTGGAGATTGTCCAGATGTATTATGTAAATCATCCTCATTATAGCCAGACGAGTCCTTATAAGGTTTGATGACTATGTTATGAAGTGATGTGCTGTCTCTTTACTATTGCTAGTTGTCATGGGGGTTCCCTGCGTTTCCTTTCCTCGTTTTTTAAATTTTCTTGCACCTTTAAAGTTGTTTGCTCTTGCTATGAATGTTGATCTTGTCTCCATGGTAAGAGTTATATGAGAGACTGTTATTTGGCCTGAGCTGTGCTGGGGAGTTTGGATGTTGGTGATGTTCAATTGAAGAATAAAAGCTTTCAAATTCAGTTTAGTTCTATGTTTTATTAGTAACTTACCAGAAATGTGATTAGCTGTAGTAAGCCAGCTATCCCATATCAACGCTAAAGTAAGGAACACAGCAGAACTGATATCTGCAGGACATAGGATTGCCACACTCACCTTTTCTGATCAGCTGATTTGCCTGACAATTTCTGCACTTTGTGGTAATGCAGGGAATTGTCTCAAAAACGTTTACTCCAACAAGCGGTGTTGGGTACTTGGCAGAGCAGGGTAAAATTGTTCAGTCGGTTATCATGCCTGCTGCAAATATTGTTGTGCTACCTGAGGGTCTCAAGTGTGAATCCCCGCTGACCGGAATTAGTGTGCTACCGAGAAGGAGGTAAAGCGCTAAAGCCTATGGGGCAGATATACAAGACCCTTGGGACCCTTTTGCACCGCCAATGCTTCACTTTTTGTGATGCAGCGTAAACAATGCGCCACATTGCGTCCCATTTACAATGTGACGCATCTAGGGAGCTGCGTCACATTGTAAAGCCCTGCGTCACATTATACCTGCGTCAGGTATAACGTATGCAGGGTGGGCGTGCCCACGCAAAATAACATGTAGAACTGACTCAGTGAAATATACATTTGACTGCGTCACTCTACGCCTTCACTACGTCAAAATCCCTACGCCTGCTCAGACCAGGCGTAAGGAATGACGCAGGGCTTTTTAAATGGGACTCACCTATCTGCTGTGGTGCAATGCTGGAGTTGCGCCACTTTCATGAGCAACTCCAGCAAAGCGCCACTTTTGGGTGCGTCAGAATTTCTGACCCATCTGTCAAACCTTACACCATGGTGCGCTGTACTGTAAATACGGCGCATCCATGGTGGTGCAAGGAGTTCTTATGGAGGCGCAGTGGAACGGACGCATCTACAGATGCGTCAGTTTCTTGTAAATCTGCCCCTTTGTCATTTTTCATTAAGAATTTCACGAAGTGCTGCGTCTCTTTTCAGCTACTCTAATGTACTATTAACGGCATATTAACGTGTCCAACTATATTTTTAGGTTTTATTTTCAGACTCCCCCTGCACCACGTGCTCTATAATATTTGTAAATGAAGTCTTAGAGCGTGCGCAAAGATAAACCCAGTAAGTGACATGAATGTTCACTACAGCAAATAGATATTGTTCATTCTGATGCAGAGCACAGCAGGCTATTCACATGGAAAAGATACGGCTACCATTATTAATTACCAACGCACATCAGCATTGTTACAGTAAAGGAAGCTAGACCCTGTCAGTCAAACCCGGAACCAAGAAGCCCCGGCATTGATGGTTCGTATTAAAACCTATGTTTATTAATGAACTGAAGATTAAATTCCGCAGAGGAAGAAGAACCCCACCAGAGGACGCAGACAATCAGCGCGCGCGTCCGTCTACAACTTGGTATGCGGTAAGGGTAAGGGTGGAGATCACCATGGGAACGGGAGCGGGACTTGACTTCGTCACCGAGAGCGAGGGCAACACAAGCGAACATGCGTGTTAGTCCAATTAAGCTGGACCATGGACCGAGAACAGATTGAACCCCGATGAACCCCGTCTCAGACCAAGCTACCCTGGGGCGATCAATTAAACCAACCAGCTCGAGCTCCCCAGCAGAAATCCGGGGGATCGGTCTTGCAGAGCCCCACTGCGGAGGTAGCAAGCATGCACCAGCGCCTCCAGTATCAATTACAGCAGCGTTGTAAGACATGCATAGGCCAACCTGGGAAATAGTGCCATGGAGAGGTCAAGGGGAGAAAAAAGTGGTATGATGCAGAAAAAATGGAAGCGAAATACTTCAGCCCTCAAAAAAATGGCTGTCATAGGGAACAGTAAATAGTTTATTCTGACTAAAGATTGTTTTACAGCTGTGCTTTGAAATGTAGCATTACAATGCATATTTTTCAGATATAATAATCTGGGGCTGGCCGCGTACCCCTGAAGCTATCTTTTGCTTTAATTATAAAAAGAGGGCAACAGTTACCAACCTTGGAAATAGGTATCAGGTTTGAGTCGCGGTCTCGGCTCAACATCCTGTGATTATAGAAAAATCACAATCTGTCTGTGCCTAAAAAATGTGTAATGTAATCTGGCGTTCATTTAAAGCACTACATAAAAGCGCAAAAACATAAACAAAACAGCACTGTCACTCACACTCCAGTCAGCAGCAAGTTGGACTATGGGAACACCATCTATCGTTTTAACGCATGGGCAAAGTGGGCTCTGGCTCCGTTCTCCAGAGTTTTGCCCTAATGACCTTGAATATTTCTTAAACAGATTGTTTTAAATACTGTTTTCCTTTAATTTATTTTTTTATGTACCTTATTTGTGGGTCTAGTATAGCCATTTTGCAGAGAAATGTTGTGTTTATGTTTCATGCAATATACATAAAAAAGTTTCTTTTAGATCAAAACAAGGCCTTACATATAAGAAATGGGAGGGCGTTACAAAGATTATTTGCAGTAATATTGCTGAGCTGCTGCTGTGTTACAATATTGAAAACACACATAACTATCCCTGAATATTGGATGTAAACACATTTAGGGCCTTATTTATGAGAAGTGATGCATGGCTGTGTGAAAACAGGGATGCGTCACTTCTTAGTGCACCCTCCTTGCTACATGATGGATGCGTCATATTTACTGTATGACGCATCATGTTGCATCATGTTACAGATATGTCAGTATTTCTGACGTATCTGTAAGCGCAAAAGTGATGCATTGCTGGGGTGTGTCTGAAAATAGACGCAACTCCAGCAATGTGTCCTTTCACATGGGGCTTGCCTGCGTCAGTCTTACGCCTGCTGTGAGGCAGGTGTAAGATATTGAGGCAATGGCGTCCTAGAAGTGGTGCACTGAGTTCTCATAGATTTCAATGCGCCACTTCTATGAGGCTTTTTGTGGGGCAACACCCACCCTGCATACATTATACCTGGTGCAGGTATAATGTGGTGCAGCAGTTTCAAAGTGATGCATCAGCCTAGATGCGTCACTTTGCAAATATAGAGCAACATGGCACATTTTTTACGCTGCCAGTGCTTCACAAAAAGTGACGCACTTGCGGCATAAAAGTGAAGCAAGGCCTCATAAATAATGCCCTTAGAATTTGAACGAGTGTTCCTTTGCACTGTCAGGGAACTAATGAAATGAAATAGTGTATTTAATAAAGTGCACAACTACTCAGACTAGAGTGTCCTGGCGCGTGACAGCGGGAGGAAAACGTGCGTAAAAGACCCATCAGTTAGTAAAATTTAGATTCTCCAAGCTTTGTGAAAAGAGAATCTGGATTTCATTAAAGACAACAATATAAACTCCCCCACACAGCAGCCATCTTCCTCTTTTATTCTGCTGCTCCTTGCAGATAAGTATCGTGGTTTGCATGAGAGAAAAATAAATGTTGTGTTTTTGTAATTGATTGGCTTATAGCGAGTAATTTAAGAGTATGAATGTGAAGCAGATTTGTTGATGAGAGTGGTTGCTCAGTTAACGTGAATGACGATCGATTTGGTTAAATGACTATCGCATTGGGTTTGAAGGAGTCGATTGGTGTCAAGGATTTTTAAGTATTACCCAATTTACGGGTTTAAAAGGTTTTAGGAGCAGGTGGAAGTGAAAGGTTTAGGCATAGTAATTTAGAAGGTTCGGTTTTGAGATTAAGGAAGAATATCGTTATTTGAATATTTCAAAAGCGCGAGTAAGCTTACACGTCTTGCGGCGGGTCTCGGGGCTTCTGTTTCGGTGGAGTCACGAAATGGATGTAAGGAGGTGCGTCATCACGCGTGTATGCGCGGTGACGCACAGCGGACATCTTTGATGAGGACTAGACCGCGTTGAGTGTGTAAGCACTAACGCAAGTGTTTTTGACAGTTGAAACTGTCGGAAAGGGTAGAGAAGTCGAATCGGAAGAAGATTAAGGTGGAAGGAGGTTGTTTAGGCGTCGTGAGGGAAATTACTGAGTGGCATTAAAAAAAAAAAAAAAAAAAGGGGGGAGAAATAATTTGTTAGTAAAAATGGAGAATGAAGAGAATAGCCAAGGAGGAGTGTCAGGGAACAATGAGTTACGGAAAATAGTGCAGGAAGAAATTAAGAGTTCTATGAAAGATGTTTTAAAAAATGTGTAAAAGGAAAAGGAGGCTAGAGGCAGAATCAGATGAGGAGTATTGGTCATTTAATGAGGAAGAGAGTGCAGGAGATAAAAAAAAGGGAAAAAGAGTAAGGAAGGAAAAGAATATTGAGGTTGGTATAAAGTTTAAAAAAGGAACTGGTGTATCAAGTGCATCGGGAGAAGGAGGTGTCCTTAGCGGCACAAAAGATGGTGTCCATAGCGGCACAAAAGATGGTGTCTCTTGCGGCACAAAAGACATTGAAGAATCTCAGGATGAGATTTATGAAGAGGACAGTGAGGATGAGAATGACAAATTTATTCTTGACGATTATTTGGATGATGGTTGGGATATGGACAGAGATAAGAGAGTAAAGGAAAGGAAGGAGAAGGGTTTGGTTAAAGACCCTCAGGGAGAGGAAATGTTTTGTCCAGACCTAATTAGACATCCAAGGAGTACTGATTGGTGGCCATTGCCACATGTTGCTGAATTTATAAAGCTTTGGATTCGTAGGCCTTTGGAGAAGGAAGCCAGGGCAGTCATGAAGGCTGAATGTTCGAGGCCAGTGATTGAAGGAAAATGTTGTCTTACACCCGAATTGGACCCAGACCTCATTAGCTTTCTCTTTAAGATGGGTCGTGACCCAAGGAAAGGTTTTGAGAGGGCTTATAAGCAATGTGAGGACAGGTTATTAGATGTATTGGGTCCAATTGCAAGGATTCTTGATATGGCGGAGGAGGCCAAAATGAAGAAGATTGAAGTGGATGTAGATCTTCTTAGAGGATGGTCCCAAAGAGCAATTTGCTTGTTGGGAAACGCAAACACAGCATTAATTTCGGAAAGAAGGAAAGGCGTTTTAATGAGAATTAGCCCTAAGTTGGCTGAATTTTCAAAGAAGGAGCCTTCAGAAGATCCTAAAGGACACCTCTTTGGAGAAAGCTTGGTGAAGGGGGTAGGAAGTTTAGATAAAGCCCAAACAAGTTTAAAAAGGGTTTTTAATAGAGGTGTTTTTGATAGGGCTGGGTGAAGGGCCCGTTTCCCTGTCCGTGGATACTTTAGGGCACAGTACCAGTCCAATGGTTAGAGCTGCATTCAGGGGTTTCCATTCGGCAACTGGATTTTACCCACAGAGAGGTAGAGCGTCAGGAAGAGGGCGACAGCCAAGAGGACGAGCACAGTTTGCTCAAGGATCACATGGTAAGTATGAAGACGATTATTGGTTTTTCCCCAGAAAAGGTAGGGGGAAGATTGAGATTTTTCGCGGAAAATTGGAAAAAGGTGACAGCAGACAGTTGGGTCTTAGGAACTGTAAAAGGTTATATGATAGAATTGGTGGAGTTGCCGTTTCAAATGAAGGAACAAAGTCAACTGGTTTTCAGAGGAGAATTAAAAGAAATAGTAGACATGGAGGTTATGGAAATGTTGAGGAAAGAGGCAATAGAGGAGGTTTCAGAGGAGTGCAAAGGATTTGTAAGCACAATATTTTTGGTAGAAAAGAAAGAGAAAGGTTGGAGGCCAGTGAGAAATTTGAGCGATTTGAATCGATTTGTGGTTTACAGACATTTCAAGATGGAGGGAATCCATCTTTTAAGGCATATGTTACAAGCAGAAGATTGGTTGGTGAAGTTGGATCTAGAGGACGCTTATTTCACGATACCTGTTGCAGAGCAGAGTCGGAGATTTCTGCAGTTCAGATGGATGGGTCGATTGTTCCAATTTACTTCTCTACTGTTTGGTCTGGCTTCAGCACCTTGGTGTTTCACCAAGGTGTTGAGACCTGTTGCAAAGTTTCTCAGGGAGAGAGGTGTCAGAATGACTATGTATCTGGACGACTTTTTGATTATGTCTCAAAACAAGGAGGAGTTGAAGGATCAGGTGATATTGTGTATGGAGCTTTTGGAAGGTTTGGGTTTTGTAGTAAACAAGGAGAAGTCTGTTCTGGTTCCAAGTCAGTGTTTGGAGTTTTTGGGTTTCGATGTGAATACAGTGTCAAAGACTTTAAGTTTACCGGAAAAAAAGGTAAAAAAGATAAAATCAGAGGTAAAGAGTGTTTTGAAGAAGAGAATGGTGAATTTGAGATCTTTAGCAAGAGTAATAGGGTTATTTACTTCATCAATTCAGGCAGTATTCCCAGGGCCACTTCATTACAGGGCATTACAGAGGTTAAAAGCTTGTGCTCTCAGGAAATGTTTGTGGTATGGAGATCAAGTCATTATCACGGAAGAAGCTCGAGAGGAGTTGATTTGGTGGTTGGAGAATCTGGAGGCGTGGAATGGGCGAGCAATTTTTGTAATTTGCCCGGATTTTGTTTTGGAGACAGACGCAAGCCTCTTTGGATGGGGTGCTTGTCTGGAGGAACAAGAGACAGGAGGTCGATGGACGAAGGAAGAGAGTTGTGTTCATATAAATGGTTTAGAGATGATGGCGGGTCTTTATGCATTAAAGAGTTTTGGAAAGAAGTTAAAGAACTTCAATGTGTTGTTAAAGATTGACAATGTTTCAGCTGTACGGTATATAAATCGTTTGGGGGGAAGCAGATCAAGGAATTTGTCACAGTTAGCAAAGAAAATTTGGAATTTTTGTTTGGAAGAGAAGATTGGTTTGCAGGCAGAATATTTTCCAGGACAGAGCAATGTTGTAGCGGAAAGGAATTCAAGATATTTAAGGGATTACAGCGATTGGAAGCTGAATGTAAAGATATTCAGGAGAATAGAGGAGGAGTGGGGTCCATTGGAAGTGGATCTTTTTGCGTCAAGGATGACTTTTCAGTTGGATCGGTATTACAGTTGGAGACCGGATCCTTTTGCGGAGGAATTGGATGCGTTTCAGCAGGACTGGAAGAAGGATCGATGTTATGCTTTTCCCCCATTTGCAATGATACAGAGTGTATTGTTGGTGGTGAGGAGGCAGAGTCAGGTGGTGTTAGTGACGCCTTTTTGGGCAGGTCAAGCTTGGTTTCCAGGTCTTTTGGAATTGGCAGTAGAGGAACCCTTTTTGGTCCCAGATTCAGAGGACGTTCTTTTAGGAGAAGGAGGGGTGTTTCATCCTTTGGTTTTGGAAGGGGCGTTGAGCCTTCTTGTTGGGAAGATATCAGGAGAGAGAAGCAGTTCGGAGAGCTTTCGGAACAAGCTCAGGAGTTGCTCAATGAGTCATGGGCACCAGGTACAAGGAAAAGGTATTTGGGAGCATGGAGTCAGTGGTCTGGTTGGTGCTTGGAAAGGGGTTTGGATCCCGTGGAGGCTTCTGCTATAGAATTGACAAATTTTTTGTCAACCTTGTTTGAAAAAGGATTAAGTTTTAGGACAATTAATTGTTATAGGTCTGCTATTGCAGCAGGTCATAGTTTGGTTGGAGGTTGTTCAATTGGGAGAGAACCTTTGGTTTGTAGAGTCTTGAAAGGTGTTAAGTTAAGGAGACCCCCTAAACCTAGGTATAGTGCTACGTGGGATGTTAATAAAATTTTAAGGTTGTTCAAAAATTGGCCAGCAAATAGGTTCTTGAGTAGGAAACAATTGTCAGGGAAATTAGCAAGTCTATTGTGTCTTATTTCTTTTAGAAGAGTTTCTGACGTAAGGGCGTTAGATATTCGTAATAGAAGCTTTACTCCGGATGGAGTTATTTTTAGTATTACGAAAAGAACGAAATGCATGTCAAGTTCAGTTTTTTATCCAAAATTTGTGGACCATCCTAAGTTACGTGTGGCGATGTGTTTGAAGGAGTATGAGGCTAGAATGAGTGAGTTTAGGAGAGTTGGGGATGATCAGTTGTTAATTTCTTTTGTGAGACCTTTTCGTCCAGTAACTACGGCTACTATTGCAAGATGGGTGAGATTTTGCATGTCTGAAGCTGGCGTGGATCTGAATGAGTTTGGTGCACATTCTGTAAGAGGGGCTATGGCGAGCAAGGTCTTTTTGTCTGGTGGGCGTTTAGAGGAGATGTTGCGTGCAGCTGATTGGTCAAGTGCCGATGTTTTTGCTAGGTTTTATCTGAAACCTTTGGCGCATGTGTCGTCTGTGGTTTTGTCACAGCTTTAAACATGCATAATGATAGCCTCCGGTCTTGCCATGAAATGTAGATTCTCCAAGCTTTGTGAAAAGAGAATCTGGATTTCATTAAAGACACGGAGGCTAGCATTATCCCTCCCTCCCTCCCATAGTTGGGGTTGGGGAGTTAATACAATTTTGGATTATTCTGGTTGTAATGTGTTAAACTGTTTTAAAAGGAAAAACATTTTTTTTTTTATTTTTTCCTGATGTCCAGTAGGAGGATTTTTGGAGCAGCGTAAAAGAGGAAGATGGCTGCTGTGTGGGGGAGTTTATATTGTTTGGACATTCTATGTTCTAGAAGTTTTGTTTGCTGATGTAATACTTCTAAGTGCTGCAAGGAGTGGAGTAATAAAAGGTTATGCATAATGATAGCCTCCGGTCTTGCCATGAAATCCAGGTTTTTAAGTTCTTCCTGAAAGAGAGTAGGTCTGTGGTTAGTCTCAGAGACTCAGGGAGGCTATATTCCACAATTTTGCGCCTAGAAAGCCGAGGGATCTGCCTCCAGTGCGGGCACAGCATTTTTTAGGCACGAGGGCTAGGTTGGCACTGGAAGATCTTAGGGGGTCTAGCTGTTGTATAGCGATTAACACGCTTATTTAGGTAGACAGCAGCAGCTCCTAAGCCGTGGAAAGCTTTAAAGAAGATGGTCCTCGCTTTGAAGTCGATACGTTCTTTTATGTGGAGCCAGTGAAGAGACTTGAGAATAGGGGTCATACTAGATCTGGGTTTAGGTCTCAGGATGGCCCTGGCCGCCGTGTTTTGTACCAATTGTAGGTGCTGAATAAGGGATTTGGAAAGACCAAGGTTCAAGCTGTTGACATAGTCAAGCTTTGATGTCACCAGAGCCTGCACCACGATCTTTCTGCTCTCAAGCAGCAACAGTGGCAGGAATATTTTTAGCATCCAGAGTATGCCAAAGCAAGCGCCAGTTAGATTTTGGATTTGAAAGCTCATGGAGATTGTCTTTTCTATGACAATTCCTAAGTTTTTGACTTTCTCCGTTTTTTCGGGTGGGGGCGGCAGATCTTTTGGCCACCAAGAGCTTCAGTCAGAAGTTTCTGGAATACCAAAGAAAACAACTTCACTTTTGTCAGGATTGCTCTTCAGCTGATTGATCTTAAGCCAGTTAAAATCCATTGAGAGGCAAGACCTAATCATTGCCCCGTCAAAGTTGGTTCCTTTTTCACACATAAAAATCAGCTGACTGTCATCAGCATAGGAAACAGTTTTGGCGCCCACTTCCTCTACTAGAAATGCAAGGGGGGATAGATATAGATTAAAAAGGGTAGGACTAAGAATGGAGCCCTGAGGGACAACTACATTCATGGCTGGAACCAGGGATGAGAAAGGGGGAGCCAGAAGTCCTGAGATCCATTTGCCAAGAAGGATGACATCCATGTTATGCCTCCTGGATGTTAGCAAGTCTCGCCAGGAGCCTCTTAATTGGGACCGTATTGAAGGCCGCCGACAGATCGAACAGTATCTGAACAGCCTTGCCTCCCTGGTCCAGCTTAGCCTTGAGATATTGAGTCAATTCCAGCAGAGCGGACTCCGTACTGTAGTTAGCCCTAAAACCGGAATGGGACACATGAAGGAGCTTCCCATCTTCAATGTGTTTTTGGAGGGCCTTATTTACATGCTTCTCTAATACTTTGGAGAGGGCCAAAAGAAGGGAGATTGGCCTGTAGTTGGCAGGGTCCTTCGGTTTGGCGTTAGCCTTTTTTATCAGTGGAAGAATCTTAGCATTCTTCCATAATTTCGGAGTGTGTTCCTGAGGAGAGAGCTGGTTTACAGTGGGGTTTATGGTGGAAGCTAATAGGTTCAGGATATTCGCTGGACATGGGTCGGTAGGAGAGCCAGACTTAATGCTTTGGAGAAGGGTCAGTGACTCTTCAAGTTGAAACTCAGGGAAAGCTAGTAAAGATGGAGGATCCAAGAGGTGAAATTTGCTATTAGAACTAAGGTAGAAGGTCAGTTCTTCCTCTGAGATGTTAGGGAAGGCTTGTTCGATCACAGGGATCTTTTTGTGGAAGAATTGAGCTATTTGCTTAGCCCATTCTTGCATGCATGGCCCTTCCTTTCTGCCAGCTTTCGGGGCGGTAAAGGATTTAACTATGCTAAAGATTACCTTACTCTTATTTTGGGCATTTTCTATCTTGGTTTGAAAGAAGTTTTTCTTGGCTGCCTTCAAGAGAATGTAATGAGGTTTTAAGTTCTCTTTATACACATTCATGTCCACAGGTAGATAGGATTTAAGCCATTTACGTTCCATTTTTCTACAATTTCTTTTGCTAGATCTGAGGGAATCGTTAAACTATGGAGCTGGTGGGGCCGAACTCTTTAAGGATCAGGAAACAACCGGTAAAGGTGCCTCAATATTAGTTCGGAGGCATGAATCTATTGAGAGGGCGTCCGAGTCGGGGCAGCCAGACAGCTCCAGTGAGGAAGACCGAGGGTGTCTGCTAACATCGGGATGGATATTTTATGGAACGTCCTGTAATTAGGGACCCTCTTCCCTGCGTTAGCCCGAGGGGCTGTGGCAGAGTTGGGAATGACAAATTGTAATAGGAGGTGGTGAGACCAGATAATGGGAAGAGGTAGGTTTACTGATATGTCAAAATTGTGAAAGATTTGGCTAGGGTATGGCCCTTCTCATGGGTGGCCGAAGAAATAGATGGAAACGTGTTGCAGGCCTGCAGCGTCTCCAACAAGGAAATTGGTTGAGGGTCTTTTCCATTGTCCATATGTATATTGAAATCTCCCAGAATAAGGCAGTTGTTGTATTTTAAGGCCAGGGAGGTGGTGGCTGTATTAAGCATAGTAATAACATTTCCAATTGCACTGGTCTGTAAATTAGAAAATCAGCTATGCTATGATGGGGAAGAAGGTACAGTCGAAGTCTAGGGACTCTGCGCCCTCAATGTTTTCCATTGGGATGGGAGAGCAGTCTAGTAATTGATTGTAAATTATGGCGACACCGCCCTCTTCCCACTCGGTCGGTCCCTCCTAAGGATTTTATAACCCGTAGGGATGGCCGAGGCGATAGTAGGGTTGGAGGCTTCAGACAGCCAGGTCTCAGTGAGAAATAAAAGATCAGGCTGTTCGTCTAAAAGTAGACCATAAATGTGTGGTTCATGCTTTTGCATAGAGCGACCATTTAAAAGGGTGGCCTTTAAGTCCTTTGTTTTCTTATTGTTTTTACACTTATTGTTGCATGGGAGGATCTTGGGTGTGGGTTTCCTGGGATGGAGGAGAGACCAGTTGCACTTATTGCATCGAAAGTCTACCTCCAAGCTCGGATCAGCCGCTGTACACTGACATAATGGTAGCCGCCTAAGGATAAGCAGTGTTTCCCTATTGTAATATAGTGGAAGAAACTCACCGGAGGGGAACTGGGCAGCATGGCCGGCGCCAGAAGCCTCCGGTCACAGGCGGGCTTGCCTTTGGTGCTCCTTCGACGCGCCGGCGGCGCGCCCACTGCGCGCATCCTTTTGCATCAGGAATATATAGAATAATGCCTATGATGCAAACTGGATCGCTAACGCAGCTGAGGAAGTGGAAACTACGTGGGTGGAAGTGAGGAGCCTTATAGTAGCCACAGCCCTCCGCACAATCGGCGTATCAGCCGTGGCGGACCAGGACAAAAGCGAGATGTGAATCGAATCAGCTCAGGAGGTGTAGGCAAGCAGAATCAAGTAAAGTGCAAGTGCGCATAGGTAAGAGAAATTGTTAGAAAGCACAGAGTAATTCAGCCACACATATACAATTTAAAAAGTATTAAAAACCTAGGAGCAGGGCAGAAAACACTAAACGCCTACCGCTGTCAGCTGCGCGCATCTGTTTGCATCAGGAATATATAGGCTAATGCCTATGATGTAAACTGTATCGCTAACGGAGCTGAGGAAGCGGAAACTGCGTGGGCGGAAGTGAGGAGCCAGATAGTAGCCCCAGCCCTCCTCACAATCGGCAAATCAGCCTTGGCGGACCAGGACTGGAGAAAAAACTAGATGCGAATCGTAGTAGCTGAGGAGGTGTAGGCAAGCAGAATCAAGTAAAGTGCAAGTGCTCATAGGTAGGAGAAATTGTTAAAAAGCACAGAGTAATTCAGCCACACATATACATTTTAAAAAGTATAAAACAAACTACGAGCAGGGCAGGAAACACTAATTCCTACAGCTGTCAGCTGCACGCGTCCATTTAGATCGGGAATATATAGGCTAGTGCCTATGATGCAAACAGGATCGCTAACGCCGCTGAGGAAGCGGAAACTGTGTGGTTAAACAGGGGCTCACATTAGATCATAAATTCAAAGCTGTTCTGAACAGGGGCCCCCAAAATATGTTTGGCCCAGGGCCCCCAAAATCCTTAAGATGTCCCTGGCCAGCATCACCAAGCAACTCACCAGAAGACTACAGACCAGCCACAATTCTACAGCCAGACTCATCCTCAACCTTCCCACAGAACACACAACACAAAACACCTCAGGGAGCACCACAGGCTCCTTATACACAGGTGCTGTCATTTCAAGCTCCTCACTCACTCTTTGTAGGCACTACACTACTTAGGCCCCACCAAACTCTGCTGTGGTTCGAGTTTATCTTGTGTGATAAATAGCACTTATTTAAAGTTTTTGGGGAATAATATGAGGATGTTAGTGTTTACGGAGTGAAAATCTGCACGTTCTAGTAATCACAGTGCATTTTCCCCTAATAAACGTACACAGGTCTGTCTCTAGACATAAGTGCAAAAAGTAAGATACTTTGAAGAACAACTCTTTGTACCATGCAGAAATTTATATCAGACAAGCGTCAGGTTAAAAAAAATCCTACCTTTTTGATGGCTGAGTGGACGTGAATATCCTAAACCGACATTTGTCTACGAATGTGTCCAGTGCTCGTGCTAAAGGCGGGTAGCACATTTTCTAAACAGTATCAAAGTATACAAAATGTTATAAAAACAGCAAAATGTAGAAACCTGAAGACATTTGAACACCCTAAATTAACAATCAAAAAGTACTTTTTACTCTTGATATAATAAATCACCCCTTTTTGGTGGAAACATACAGTCTACCAAGGCCTGTATGAAACTTCAGGAGATATATTTAAAGTAGTTTGTCACTTTATTCTGAGACAGTTGTTGCGAGTTTTAGCTATAACTATCAATACTTTTAATAGTGTGTAGTAGTACAGGCAGAGTAGAACTTGGGACAGCCCGCTTCAGCCATTGACTCTCATGTAGTTTTCAAGGTTCGCCATTGGTTGGATAGGCAGTCCATCAAGTCCGCAGAATGGACGGTTACTTTGTCACATTACAGTTCACATTAGGTTTTGAGGACGGGGTACAAGGAGCAGTATTATAATCATGTTTCTGTCAATCCGCGTTACCTCACATTGACCATCTTCCTTGTCTCAGTCCTTACACTACATGTGCACAGGGCCTTAAAATTCAATGCTACTAGTGGGCCTGCAGCGCTTCTTGTGCCACCCACTTAAGTAGGCCTTTAAATATGGCTGCTCGCAGTTTTAAACTGCTGTGTCGACCTGGCAAGTTAAACATCTTGCCAGCCGCAAACGTTCCTTTTCAATACATATAAGGCACCTATATGGTAGGCCCTGGACAGCTCCAAGGGCAGTTTGCAGTGTATTTAAAAATCAGGACATGTACTTTTAAGTTTTCCATGTCTTGGTAGTGAAAAATAATTACATTCGTTTTTCACTACTGCAAGCCCTATATCTCCCATACGATACCCCTATAGGAAGACCCCAGAACTGGACCCTTTAAAGTGGCCCTAAAGTGCTTACCTGCAGTACCGACGCATCTCTCTGATGAAAAGAGCATCCTTGAGCCAAACCAACACATCTCCTCGACTGAGCAGCGCATCCTTGAGCAGAACCGATGCATCGTCACTGCTGTGTGGATTGGGTATGACGCAAAAGATCTGCATCGCCCTCGCAGACTTTGGAATCGATGCAGAGCAAATGGCACAGTGCATCTCCAATTCCGGTCCTTGCATCTCTCATCAATGGCAGCTCAACAACGAAGCAAGCATTCGCACCTCAGACTCACAGCTCCTCTGAACAGATACATTGCAAGCTCCACCACATCCTCCATGCCAGTACTCTGCATCACAAGCCCAGTAAATGGGATCCTCGACGATAACAAAGCAGGACCTCACACCTCAGCCTTGCAGCATCTCAGAACCTATGCATCGCCTCGATGTCCTAACTTGGTCCATGTGGCCAGCCCACACTCCATCGGGGTCAGCCTAAACTTGTGACTTTGTCCCTGTCCGAAGCGACGGGATGTCCCTTGTTGCCTCTTTGTGCTCTTTGGCGCTATTTTAACTTAAAACATTTACATTCAATATCTCCCATTTCCTTAATTATATTGTTGTTGTTTGGGTCTTTTTTTATTCATTAAAATCTTTTCTATTTCCCTAAACCTTGTGTGGGATCTTTTTGTGTGGCTTTTCACTGTGTCACTGTTGAAGTGTTGCGCAAATACTTTACGCATTGTCTTTAAGTGAAGCCTGACTGCTCTGTGCCAAACTATCATGGGGTGAGCACAAGTTACTTTGGGATTTTCTGGTGCCTTACACAAACTAGGATTGTGGTTGCTGGTTAACCAGGGCTCACATCCCAGTCAACCAACAGCCAATTTCTAACAATGTGCTGCAAAGACAGAGGTCAAATATCAGGCTATGTCTTCTGACAAATTGTTGCCTAATTATTTAACACTGGGATTGATGTTTACAAACTTCTCTCATTTTGCAGTCAGAGAAAGAAAGGTAAAGTGAATTATGTGACAATCTTACTGGGTACAGAAAGTGTGATGTCATTTTTGTAACACACAACACATTTAAATATCTGTAAATGAACTGTACACATTCAGCAGTTATGAAAGCAAAAATGTAAGCCAATTGTTAGAAATGGGGGTCTCTATAGTTGGCGGAGGTAGGTACCTTTGACCAAATAGGGACCCTTGCTTCTAGTCAGGGTAAGGGGGATACACACTTTAGATACATCCCTGTTCACCCTCTGGGAAGCTTGTCACGAGCAGACAGACTTATCCCAAAGGCAATGTGTAAAGTATTTGTACTCAAAACACACAGTAATACAGTGATAACACCACAAATGGACACCACACCAGTTTACAAAAAATAAAGTTTCTTTATCTAAACTCAACAAGACCCAAAACGACAAAAATCCAACATATATGTAAGAAGAATATGACCTTAAAAAGGTTTCAAACAACTTAGGGCAAGATTTACGACCCTTTTTTGAGATCCTCCTGTTTGTGACCACAATAAAGGGTAATGGCATGTACAAATGCTATTTTGCAAGTCACTGACTCGCAAAATAGCATTTGCGATTCCCGCTATTAGGAAGGGGCGTCCCTTCCTAATAGTGAGTCACCATGACACGTACAAGTGTTTTGCGACCGCATTTGCGGCCGCAAAACACTTGCAGTTTATCACCTACTTCAGGTAGGTGGTAAACCACTCGCAAACAGAAAGGGGTCCCCTTGGGACCCCTTCGCCTTTGTGAGTATGTGGGAAAATATTTTTAAGTGCAGGCAGCGGTCCCAGGGACCATTGCCTGCCCTTAAAAAAGTGCAACTGAAAAGTTTCATTTTTCTTTTTTAAATGCAACCCGTTTTGCTTTAAGGAAAACGGGCTGCATTTAAAATAAAACCACTTCTTTATTTAAACACAGTCCCAGACATGGTGGTCTGCTGACCACAGAAGGCCACCATCCCTGGGAGTGCTAGCCATTACTAATGGGGTCGCACATTGTGACAGCCTCATTAATATTCATGAGGCATGCAATTTGCGACCCCCATTAGGAATCGCTAACACTGTCTGAGACACTGTTATACATCCCAATTTGCGAGTCGCAAATGCGACGCAATTTGCAAGTCGCAAATTGGTGAGTCGTACTTCAGGCCCTTAGCCCGTAGAAAACTATGGATGCGTGATTTCTCTCACAGTACCTGTAGTTGTGACAAAATTGACAAGGCCAAAAAGCGGCAGAAAGGAGAAGCGTCAAAAACAAAGAGAGGCCTCAGTTCCTGAAACCCTGGGGAGGCGATGCAACAGTTCTGCTGCACGCAGGAGAAGTGATGCATCGAATGCGGTCGGTAGGAGGAAGTGATGCGTCAAATCCGAGATGGTTCTGGTCTGTGGGAGATGTGTCGGGAAAACTCCAGCAAGAAGAGTGATGCATCGATTTTCTTGTAGTTACATTGCTTTTCAAGTTCCTAAGAGTACGATGCGTGGAAATCCGGGATGCGTTGGCGATCGATGCGGCGGCGTCCAGAGGCCCGGCGTCGGTTTCTTCAGCAGCGAATCCTCGATGCATCGGTCCTTGCAGCGGTGACAGGGGCTGCATCGGTTTTGGCAGCGGCGATGCGTGGAGATTCTTCTCGCACCACGGTGCTGCATCGGGAAAACTGCAGCAAGAAGAGCAATACGTTGATTTTCTTGTAGTTGCGTTGCTTTTCCAACTCCCAACAGTAGGAACACCCTCCGGAGGCCTAAAACAGTCACAGGCACCTCTTGGCAGGTCAGAACACCCAACAAGGAAGCTCAGGGGAGCTCGGGTGAAGTCTTTGTGTCCCTGAGACGTCAGAACAGGAGGCCAGCACACACAGGCCCATAGAGATCTTCCTCAAGAATGGGACACAGCACACAGCAAAGTCCATATCCTTTCCTTCGCAGAATCAGCTACTGCAGGCAAACTACAGACAGCAGGCAGCAAAGGGGCAGTACTTCTCCTTTGGTATCTCCAGCTCTTCTCCTTTGCAAAGGTTCCTCTTAATTCCATAAATGATCTAAAGCTCAGGGGCTTTAGGTCTAATACTTATACCACAAAATGCCTTTGTTCTTTTTGTGCAAGGGTCTCTGAGCCACGTCCAAACCAGTTCTGTCCTCACTGGTGCAGTATGCCCACAGGGTGTGGAGACAGCATTGTGGAAGGGAGACAGGCCCTATTCAGGTGCAAATAAATCTCCTCCCACTACTATAAATTCAGCCAAGGCCTATTCAGCTCAGCTCTTAGTAATCCAGGAAGGGCCAGGCACACCTCAACTACCCCAGTAGCTGTCTACAGTGAATGCACATCCCCAGCCCCTGTCACTCAAAACCAGACAGTCAATACAAAACCGGCAGAGGCACACAGAATGGCTAAACAAGAAAATGACTACTTTCTAAAGGTGGGATTTTCAAAAACACAATTTAAAAACCATCTTTACTAAAAGATGTGTTATTAGATTCTGAGTTCAGAGAACCTAAACTTCATTACTCTATCTTGTCCCAATGGGAATTTATGTTTGTAAGATGTTACAAAGTATTTCTCATTCTACCCTATGGGCAAGATAGCCTTTCAATAGTGAAAAATGAAATTGGTCGTATTTCCATATCAGCACATGTCCTACCTTTCACATACACTGAAATCTGCCCAGGGGGTACCTTGGGCCTACCATAGGTGTGCCTTACATGTAAGTAAAGGAAAGGTTAGGACCTGGCAAGTGGTTGCACTTGCCAAGTCGACATGGGAGTTAGAAAACTGCGCACAGACACCACAGTGGCAGGTCAAAGTTACCTTTTCAGGGCTACTCATGTGGATGGCACAATCAGTAGCCCAATAGTTGCATTTGATTTACAGACCTTGGCACACTTCAGTGCACTTTACTAAGGGCTTAACAGTTAATCAAATATGCCAATCATGGAGAACCAATTGTAACAACAATTTACACAGGGAGCAATTCACTTTGACACTGATCAGCAGTGGCAAAGTGCCCAAATAATCTAAGCCAGCAAAACCGAAATCCAGCACAGCATCAAAAATACAAGAGGTAGAGGCAAAAAGTCAGGGGAAACCATGTCAAAGATGCCAAGTCTAACACGTGTCCCCTCCAGCTGAAAGATGTGGAGAACTACCCAACCTCTTGGGAGTTGTCATCACTAAGGCGGAAGAATCTGGACAGATCATCAGCATTGGCGTGTTCTTTACTAGGGCGGTGTTCCACAGTAAAGTCCATTCCCTGTAGGGAGATGGACCCCCTCAAAAATGTTGGATTCTCACCTCTGATCTGCATCAACCATCTGAGGGTCCTGTGGTCTGTCTGAACCCGAAGTCCCAAACAAGTAGGGTCTCAGCTCCTTCAGTGCTCATACCACAGCTTCTCTTTCAATTGCACTCCACCTCTGTTCCCTGGGAAGTAGCCTTCTACTAATGAAAGCTACCGGTTGGTCCAAGCCCTCGTCATTCAATTGTGAGAGTACTGTTCCCTTACCATCCTCTGAAGCATCCGTCTGCACAACAATGTCCTGAGAGAAGTTGGGTACCTTGAGCACAGAAGCCATGCACATGGCAAATTTCAGGACTTCAAAAGCGGTCTGACAGGCATTGGTCCAGATCACTTTCCTTGGCTGCTTCCTTGAAGTCAGCTCTGTCAAGGGAGAAACAATGGTGCCATGCCCCTTGACAAACCGTCTGTAGTACCCGTTGAGTCCTAAAAAGGCTCTCACCTCTGGCTGGGTCTTAGGGGGGCTCCCAAGCCAGAATGGTGTTGATCTTAGGTTGTAGGGGCACCAATCTGGCACTTACTGGCCTTGATAGTGAGGCCTGCCTTCTGCAGAGCCTTCAACACTTCACAGAGGTTTTGCAAGTGTTCCTCCCAGCTGGGGCTGAACACAGCAATGTTATCCAGGTAAGCGGCACTGAATTCCTCCAGCCCGGACAGTACCTGGTTGACCAGTTGCTGGAATGTGGAAGGGGCGTTCTTCAACCCAAAGAGCATGATGCAGAACTGGTAGTGCCCCTCTGGCATTGAAAATGCAGACCTTTCTCTTGCCCCATCAGTCAAGGCAATCTGCCAGTACCCAGACGTTCGATCAAATGTGTTAAGTTACCGGGCAGCTTTCAGCCGATCAATTAGCTCATCAGCTCTAGGGATGGGGTGCGCGTCAGTCCTGGTGACAGTATTGAGTCCACGTTAGTCCACGCAGAACCGGAGTTCAGGAGTGGCACCGGGTATAGCAGCTTTTGGAACCAAGACCACTGCCTCTGCATTTGGGGCTAGTAAAAGTTGGGTGACAAGCCTATGATAGGTCTTTTCACACCCCAAATGTCCTGCCAAAGGCACGTCATGAGCCAGACCCAGTAGGAAGGTCCTGTAGCACATGTGTACCACTAGCACACAGCCTGCCACGGGCTCAGCACCTTAGGCTCACTGTAAAGGAGACCATTCTCCCAATAACTCAAATGTGATCAGGATGGACCACCTGCTGCCTGGCCTGTAGCCTGCTGCTGCAAACCAACAAGAGTAGGGCATTCCATCTGCGCCTTGAAGAACTCCTCCTTGGAGGGACCTCCTTCCTGCTGCCAATTGGTCATCTCAGGCAGGTCGCCCAGTTTGGCCACTTGCTCCCCTGTAGGTTCCAGGGCATCCCCTCAGGTTCTGCCTCCTCCTGGACCGTGGGAACTTCGGGGGCTGGTTTCCCATGTCCCCTGACCTTCCTCTTTCTGGCACGCACATGGGACACTCTTTCAGGCTCCATGTCCTATTGATCACCCCTACGAGCTGCCATTGATGGAGTGGTCACAGAGGCCCACTCAGGCAGTCCCAACGTCTTTAAATGAGCCTGGCGCTCCACTTCCTTCCAAGGTGAGCTCTACAAGCCATTGTCAAGCAAACAGTCGAAAGGCATTGGCGGACTTACAACCACCTTCAAGGAACCTGAGACCCCCCTCTAATAAGGAACCTGCGCCACCTTGCACAGGCGCAACTACACAATGAAGTACATTTGGGATGACCTGCTCTTCAGACACCCATTGACATCTGACAGATGTGTCTCTCAGAGCCTCCACCCTCCTCCCATTGATGGTATCCCACTGCAGGTACTTGTTAGTGTTATCCGGCTGGCAGGTTTCCTAGACCATCTCTCTGTCTCCTAATGAGACATGGGTCAGCACAGCTGGCTCCCCACCCTCACTTGGAACCAACTCCTCCGACAGCACTACACTAACTAACACCGGTGACTGTGCACCAATGGGTGCTGGTGGTGCCTTGGGGCACTTCAGATGATTCACAAGGTGGCCTTCCTGACCACATCCATAACCCTTGCAGGGACCACGGTTGTGTGGCCTCCCATTAGGGGACCTTGGCTTCTTAGAACTGGGGGGCTAGGAATCTTTACCTGGGATCTAGTTTGGGGCCCTTTAGAGAACTCCTTTTGGTTACCCTTGTCCAACCTCTCTTCTGCTGGGGACCCTGCCCAACTTTGGCTGGGTTTCCCTCATACCCCTCGTGGACCCTGGTACTTCCTCCTGAGCAAGCTTCCTGGCGTCAGTCAGCTTACTATCCATTGGTTGCTGATGCAGCTCTGGAGCACAAAGACTACTCAAGTGCTCCCAACCAATCAGATTGTCCAACCCCTGGTAATGAGTTACCTTGCTGCCCCTTATCCAACCATCCAGTGCTCTGCAAGTTCACACACTCAACCCAAGTATTTGACTCAAGTTTCTTGAAGGACCTAAACGTTTCCCTGTACTACTCAGGTGTGAGCCCATACCTGAGGCATAAAGCCACCTTTATATTGGGACACCGCATCTCCAGACGTCGCCTTCCTCACGGAAACCTGGATGAATGCCTCCTCAGCCCCCGACATTGCCATAGCCATCCCGGACGGCTACAAGATCATCAGGAGGGACCGCATCAACCAGACCGGAGGAGGCATCGCCATCGTACACAAGAGCACCATTCGCATCTCGACTGACTCCATCAACACAGTCAGTGCCGCCGAATACCTTCACTTCCAGATCCACACCGACCCCAAGACGACCCTCAGGGGCACCCTCATCTACAGACCCCAGGGACCGCGCGCACAGTTCTGCGATGACATCACGGACTTCATCAGCCCACACGCCCTCCCCTCCACCGACTACATCCTCCTCGGGGACCTCAACTTCCACCTGGAGAACAACAACGACCGCAACACCACCGCCCTGCTGGACAACCTCGCCAACCTCGGACTCAAGCAGCTGGTCAACACCCCCACCCACTACGCCGGCCACACGCTCGATCTTATCTTCTCCTCCAGCAAGCATGTCTCCTTCAGTCACTCCACCGGACTCCACTGGACCGACCACAGCTGCGTCCATTTCAGCTTCGCAAAGAACACGGTCCACCACCACCCGAAGCAGGTTCCCCACAGGAACTGGAGCAAGATCACCGCCGACCAGCTCGCCACCTCCCTCATCCAGAACCCACCCGTCAGGACAACGGACCCGAACACAGCAGCCTGCAACCTCACGCAGTGGCTGACCACAAGTGCTGACGACCTCGCCCCACTGAAGGACCCACTCACCAGGCCCAGAAGCAAGAAGGCTCCCTGGTTCACCGACGAACTCAAAGACTCCAAGAAGGCCTGCCGCACCCTCGAGAAGGCCTGGCTCCTCGACAAGTCCGCCGACAACATGACCGCCCTCAAACTCGCCACCCGCAGACATCACCAGCTCATCCGCACCACAAAGAAGAAATCTCGGAAGGAACGACTGGACAAGAACGCCCATGACAGCAAGGAGCTCTTCAACATCGTCAAGGAATTCTCCAACCCCAGCACCGGCAACAACGACATCACCCTCTCACAGGACCTCTGCGACTCCCTCTCCTCGTACTTCCACCGCAAGATCGCCGACATCCACAACAGTTTCGGCGCTCAACCCCCGCACCCATCGACCGAACCTACGCACCCAGCCGCCATCCTCCAGACATGGACCGAGGTGACCCCCGAAGACACGACAAGCATGATGAACACCATCCACTCCGGATCTCCGACCCGTGCCCCCACCACGTCTTCAACAAAGCGGCCCCCACCATCGCAACCCACCTCCGAGACATCATCAACACCTCCTTCAACACAGCCACCTTCCCGGAGAGCTGGAAGCACGCCGAGCTCAGCGCACTACTGAAGAAACCAACAGCGGACCCGACCGACCTCAAGAACTTCCGCCCCATCTCGCTCCTTCCCTTCCCGGCCAAAGTCATGGAAAAGGTCGTCAACAAGCAACTGGCCGCCTTCCTTGAGACGAACGGATCCCTCGACCCATCGCAGTCCGGATTCAGAGCCAATCACAGCACCGAGACCGCCCTCATCGCAGCCACTGACGACATCCGAGCCCTGCTCGACAACGGTGAAACAGCGGCACTCATCCTCCTAGACCTCTCCGCTGCATTTGATACTGTCTGCCACCGCACCCTAGTCCAATGCCTCAACGGCACCGGCATCCAAGGGAAGGCCCTTGACTGGATCACCTCATACCTCTCCGGAAGAACACAGAGAGTACGCCTCCCGCCGTTCCGCTCGGAAGCCACCGAAGTCATCTGCAGCGTCCCGCAAGGATCATCGCTCAGCCCCACTCTCTTCAACATCTACATGAAACCACTAGCTGCCATCGCTCGCAATCACAACCTGAACATCATTTCCTACACCGATGACACCCAGCTGACCCTCTCCCTCACCAAAGACCCCGACACCGCCAAAGCGAGCCTCCACGAAGGGATGAAAGACGTCGCCGAATGGATGAACAACAGCCGCCTAAAGTTGAACACGGACAAGACAGAAGTCCTCAACCGGGGACCATCGCCCTCCGCATGGGACGACTCCTGGTGGCCCCCAGCCCTAGGCATCACACCCAAGCCAACAGACCACGCATGCAACTTGGGCGTCATCCTGGACTCCTCCCTATCGATGACCAGACAAGTCAACGCCGTCTCCTCATCTTGCTTCCACACACTCCGCATGCTCCGCAAGATCTTCCAATGGATTCCGACTGAGACGAGGAAGACGGTCACCCAGGCCCTCATCACCAGCAGACTGGACTATGGAAACACCCTCTATGCCGGAACAACAGCCAAGCTTCAGAAGAGACTCCAGCGCATCCAGAACGCCTCCGCCCGAATCATCCTGGACGTCCCCCGACGCAGCCACATCTCGAGCCACCGGAGAGACCTACACTGGCTCCCTGTCAACAAGAGGATCACGTTCAGACTCCTCACCCACGCACACAAATCCCTCCACGACCTGGGCCCAAGGTACCTCAACGACCGCCTGACCTTCTACACGCCCACCCGCCAGCTACGATCGTCGAAACTCGCCCTCGCCGTCGTGCCTCGCATCCAAAGAGCCACCGCCGGAGGAAGATCCTTCTCCTACCTTGCGGCTAAGACATGGAACTCCCTGCCCGTCCACCTGCGGCTGACCCAGGACCACCTCGCCTTCAGGAAACAGCTCAAGACCTGGCTGTTCGAGTAGTAGCAGACCCCCCTCCCCAAGCGCCTTGAGACCCTTCTGGGTGAGTAGTGCGCGATATAAATGCCATGATTGATTGATTGATTGATAGATCAGGGCATTCTTCTGCTCCAAAGGTGTCAGGGTGTTCCTTCCATTGTCCTCAAAGTGTCTCCACAGGCCCGCCTCCCAGTTCTTCTCAGGGACCTCATTCATAAGCAGTGCTGCCTCATTAGATGCAAACCATGCATAAATATCCTCCCCCTTCTGGAAATTCTGTACCAGGTCCTTGGTAATGTAAACATTACCCCCTTGCACTGGCTGTGCTCTACCACCATTTGTACTGGACTCAACCTGTTTGGCTTCAATGTCCAGTTCTCTCATGCTCAACTCATGTGCCAAAAGCAATTTCTTTTACTCTAAGGCACAAGAGTTCCTGCTCTCCTCTTCAATCGTTTTCTTCTCTATTGCAGCTTTTTGGTTCTCAATTTCCAATTGCTTAATCAGGAGCCTCATAACCTCCAATTTATGATCTCTGGTCCTTTGCCTGTCCTCCAATTCCTCTAAAGAGGGATTCCTAGAAGAATGACTGCTGCCAGCCACAGAGGCTGCTCTCCCAACAGGCACATCCGGGGATCTGAAAACATTTTCTGGCACACCCCCACCCACATATGTATCCCCTGTCTTCTCAGGTTGTCTGGCCTCCCAAAAGGCCCCTAAGGCTGTCTACAGCTCCTCTTTCCTAGAGGGGCTTCATGGGACATCCAAAGCTCATGCAGAATTGCTTGAGTTGCTCTACTTTGTAACTACTTAACATTTCAATGTCAAACTCCAGTTCTGCAGCCTCACTTGCTGATTCACCAATTAGAGACATGATGTGTGGATAGCTCAAAGATCAGATCAAAAATAGAACCAAAAATAAAAAACACTAAGTGGTTGCATAGTGGTCTGCACTAAACTAGTGATGTACACCAATCACTGTGGGTCAAGTACAAATACAAGTTAAAATCCTCGCCGCTGGCCACCCATGTTAGAAATGGGGGTCTCTAGTTGGCAGAGGTAGTTACCTTTGTCAAAATAGGGACCCTTGCATCTAGTCAGGGTAAGGGAGATACACACTTTAGATGACCCCTGCTCACCCCCTGGGAAGTTTGGCACGAGCAGACAGACTTACTCCAAAGGCAATATGTAAAGTATGTGTACTCAAAATGCACAGTAAAACAGTGATAACACCACAAATGGACACCACATCAGTTTAGAAAAATAAAGCTTCTTTATCTAAACTCAACAAACCCAAAAAGACAAAAATCCAACATATATGTAAGAAGAATATGACCTTAAAAAGGTTTCAAACAACTTAGGGCAAGATTTACGACCCTTTTTTGAGATCCTCCTGTTTGTGACCGCAAAAAAGGGTAATGGCATGTACAAATGCTATTTTGCACGTCACTGATTTGCAAAATAGCATTTGCGACTCCCGCTATTAGGAAGGGGCGTCCCTTCCTAATAGTGAGTCACCATGACACGTACAAGTGTTTTGCGACCGCATTTGCGGCCGTAAAACACTTGCAGTTAATCACCTACTTCAGGTAGGTGGTAAACCACTCGCAAACGGATAGGGGTCCCCTTGGGACCCCTTCGCCTTTGTGAGTATGTGGGAAAATATTTTTAAGTGCAGGCAGCGGTCCCAGGGACCATTGCCTGCCCTTAAAAAAGTGCAACTGAAAAGTTTCATCTTTCTTTTTTTAAATGCAACCCGTTTCCCTTTAAGGAAAACGGGCTTCATTTAAAATAAAACCACTGCTTTACACCACACCAGTTTAGAAAAATAAATTATCTTTATCTAAAGTCAACAAGACCCAAAATGACAAAAATCCAACATATATGTTATAAGAATATGACGTTAAAAAGGTTTCAAACAGTTTAGTCATTAGAAAACTATGGATGCGATATTTCTCTCAAAGTATTTGTAGTTGCAACAAAATTCACAAGGCCAAACAGCCGCAGAGATGGGAAGCATTGAAAAACAAAGAGATGAGTCAGTTCCTGAGATCCTGAGGAGGCGACGCGACAGTTCTGCTGCACACAGAAGTGATGCATCGAATCCACTCTGTAGGGGGAAGTGATGCATCGATTCCAAGCTGGTTCTGGTCTGCGGGTGATGTGTCAGTAAAACTTGCCGCACAGGTACAATGCGTGGAAATCCGCGCTGCATCAGCGATCGATGATGTGGCATCGAGCGGTGCTGCATCTGTTTCTTCAGTCTCGATCCCTCGATGCGTCAATTCTTGCAGGGGCGACAAAGGCTGCGTATGTTTTGGCAGTGGCTCGGAGATTTGTGGAGATTCTTCTCGCACTGCGTTGCTGTGTCGGGAAAACTGCCCCAAGAAGAGCGATGTGTTGATTTTCATATAGTTGCCTTGCTTGTCCAGCTCCCAACAGTAGGAACACCCTCCAGTGGCCCAACACAGTCACAGGCACCTCGTGGCAGGTCAGAACTCCCAGAAATGAAGTTCTGGGGAGCTGGGAGTGAAATGTTTGTGTCCCTGAGACTCCAGAACAGGAGGCCAGCACCCACAGGCCCTTGGAGATCTTGCTCAAGCAGGGGACACAGCACACAGCAAAGTCCTTATCCTTTCCTTGGCAGAATCAGCTACTGCAGGCCAACCCCAGACAGCACACAGCAAAGGGGCAGTACTTCTCCTTCAGTTTCTCCAGCTCTTCTCCTTGGCAAGGGTTCCTCTTGGATTCTAGAAATTATGTAAAGTTCAGGGGTTTTAGGTCTAATACTTATACCCCAAAATGTATTTGTCCTCTTTGTGCAAGGGTCTCTGAGCCCAGTCCAAACCAGTTCTGTCCTCAGTGGTGCACTATGACCACAGAGGGTGGAGACAGCATTGTGTAAGGTAGACAGGCCCTATTCAGGTGCAAAGAAATCTCCTATATACACACACAGGAGGCCAGAGGAGATTTAATGACCAGCAGGGGCAACTCCCCTATACAAGAAACTAGCAGCACTATACAGTCACCCTGGGTCAGAACAAGAGAAGAGAAAAAGAGTGTGGGGAATTCCCTTTTAAAGGACGAATTCCCTCACCTACCCGTGGATGGCATGCTTCATCATCGGGAACCTCCTCACACTGCAACCTGGTTGCCGTGCGGGCTAAAACCCCCTCATTAAGAGGAAGGAGCTCAGGGATGTTTTCATGTGGATGACACAAGGTATACTAAGACCTTCAGATGAAGTTGGTGGGGAGGGATGGTGTAAGAAGAGGTGTCAGTGATGTTAAAACTAACTACCTGGTATGTCAAAACTCAATTTTAATGGAACATCCATGGGATCAGGGTTACAAACGTGAATGTCCCATGCTGGGAGAATTGAACCTGGCATGGAAAAGTGTAGTCGTAGGGTTGATATGTTTCAGCCGTAATGCCCTCCGTAGAGGTGCACTGGCTTTCTTCAGGACCACATGTGAAAAAAATTGTAAAGAACTAGACACTGTACCAACTTTGGTCGGTGTTGAAAGGATACACCAACTGGTGCAATGGAACATCAGTCGTGATTAGCTGATGTTCAGCGGCGTCCCTATAAGGAAAGGTGAGTTAATAACAAGCAATACAAGCATTCAAATAACACTCCTGATACGTGTGCCAAATAAATACAGTATGTGTGAATATGTAATGGCTACCAACATATAAGCAAAGTTTAATCATGGCTTACCCAACATTTTGAGGGGAGCTGGAGGCAACTCGTCCTCGGCACACTCGAGAAAGGTTCCAAAAGACCTAAAGAAAGAGGTAAGGGGGGGCAGGTGTAGCTGTGAATTACAGTCATAGGTGCAAACAAGTCTAAAAACAATTGACTCAATATCATCAGAAAGGAGTTATATGTATATTGGTAGAGGCATAGTAAGATGAAAGGATTTGTTTCCAATGGGTAATATTAGTTTAAGAAAGTACATTTGAAAATATGCTGGAAACACAGGTCAACACAATGTGTTATGAGCAAAATGTACCAACAGACTAACATACAAAAAAAAAATACGGTAAAAAAGAAGAAGAAAAGCTGAGGGTCAAACGAGACCTAGAGGAAAGGAAAATGCCAATGAGGGTAAAGCAAGTGCCAAAAGGGCCCACATGGCAGAGGATCTTGAAACCCCCATACACTGCATCTAGTAAAGGACTGCCGGGCGGAGCGCGGCACCCCACCCCACCCCAAAACGGGAGAGCGCACATGAAATGTGCGAGATGCAGTAGCTGTGCTACGCCAACTGTGTCTGGTATGTAGCTTTGGGCTCATAGAGGTGTGTGGGTGGAAATATCCTACCCGACAAGAGTCTACAAACACATGGAAAAAATGGTGTGCAAGACACAATAAAAACAATGCGCACCCCAGCCCGAAGGGCACACCCACTTAACAGCATGGTGCCCACTTTGTGTCTAGAGGTAAAGAGGGGCAAAGGGAGAAAGGGCCCGACACCCAAGGACGCGAGGGCGAGTAAGTGCTTGTGATGAACAACCTGAGCCCCTAAAAAGGAAGAAGGTGAAAACATAAGGTGTCGGTCAGAACTTACCTCTGGATGATGGACCGTGTATCCCAACAGCGCGTCCGAGGTGGGGAGAAGTTCTGATCCATACCTACACACCGGATATACCTGCAGGACCCAAAAGTACCGCTCTGCAGCGAGAAAGTCTCTGCTCCGCAGGTTGCTAAAAATAGAGGCAAAATCAGCAGCCATCTTTGGATGGTTTACTAAGCGATTGAGGGTTTAATTGAATAAATCTACTGCCGTCTTACCTTCTCCTACTGTGCCCCCACACACCACTAGGGTGTTCAGAGTGCTTTTGCGGCTGCCCTTGCTGGCTGCCCCCGCATGGATGGGTCCCCCTGCATGGACTGGCCCCTCTGTGTACCCCCCGGGATGTACATCAGCCACCGGTGCCCCATGCCACTTTAATACCCCTCCTTTTAGAGTCTGTTTGTGAACCCACTACTGTGCTTTTGCACCTCCTTTTTTAGGTCCTTTACACCAGCAGATAGCAGTAGATTTATTCAATTACACCCTCAATCCCTTAGCAAACCATCCAAAGATGGCTGCTGATTTTGCCTCTATTTTAGGCAAACTGCAGAGCAGAGACTTCCTCCCTGCTGGGCGGTACTTCTGGATCCCCCAAGTATATCTGGTGTTTAGGGACGGATAAGAACTTCTCCTCACCACGGACACGCTGTAGGGATACGCGGTCCATCAGGCAGAGGTAAGTTCTGACCGACACCTTACATTTTCCCCTTCTGCCTTTTTAGGGGCTCAGGATGCTCAGCCCAAGCATTTACTTGGGTGTGACGCTGGGTCAGATCGGGCACTTCCCCCCATAGCCCCTCTTTCCCTCTAGACACAGAATCGGCACCATGCTGTTAAGTGGGTGTGACCTTCGCGCTGGGGTTCGCAGGTTTTTTTTGTGTCTTGCCCACCACTTTTTCCATGCAGTTTGTAGACTCTCGTAGGGTAGGACATTTCCACCCGTACACCTCTACGAGCCCAAAGCGACATACCAGACACAGTTGGCCTGGCTCAGCTACTGTGTCTCACACATTTCATGTGTGCTCTCCTGTTTTGGGGTGGGGTGTCACACTGTGCCCGGCAGTCCTTTACTAGATGCAGTGGATGGGGGGTTTCAAACTCCTCTGCCATCTGGGCCCTATTAGCACTTGCTTTACCCCCATTGACATTTTTTGCATATTCCTTTCCTCTAGGGCTCGTTTGACCCTCAGCTTCTCTTCTTATTTTTTACCGTATTTTCTATGTGTATGTTAGTCTCTTGGTACATTTTCCTCATAACAGATTTGTAGTGAGGAGGTCCACGCAGGTAGGTTGTAATTCAAGATGTTTTATTCAAGAAGATAACAAGTAGTAAAGTTCAGAACATCAAGTGGTTAAGTTGTATAACAGAGCCCCACCAGGAGCTGCCTGTTAGCTGCTCAGCCTTCCTCGAGTGTGCCAAGGACGAGTTGCCACCAGCGCCCCACAAATGTTGGGTAAACTTTTCTTATATGTTGGTAGCCATTACATTTCACACATACTGTATTTATTTGGCACACGTATCAGGGAGTGCTTGTATTGCTTGTTATTAACTCACTTTTCCTTATAGGGACGCCGCTGAACATCAGCTAATCATGGCTGATGTTTCATTGCACCACTTGGTGAACCCTTTCAACGTCGACCGAAGTTGGTACGGTGTCTAGTTCTTTACACTTTTTGTCACATGTGGTCCTAAAGAAAGCCAGGCCACCTCTACGGAGGGCATTAAGGCTGAAACATATCGACCCTACGACTACACTTTTTCATGCCAGGTTGAATTCTCCCAGCATGGGACATTCACTTTTTTAACCCTGACCCCCTGGATGTTCCATTACAATTGAGTTTTGATATACCAGGTAGTTAGTTTTAACGTCACTGACACCTCTTCTCACACCATCCCTCCCCACCAAACTCATCTGAAGGTCTTAGTATACCTTATGCCATCTACATTAAAACATCGAGGAACTCCTCCCTCTCAGTGAGAGGGTTGTAGCCCGCACGGCAACCAGGTTTCAGTGCGAGGAGGTTACCGATGATGAAGCATACCACCCACGGGTAGGTGAGGGAATTCGTCCTTTGAAAGGGAATCCCCACATTCCTTTTCTCTTCTCTTGTTCTGACCCAGGGTGGCTGTTTCATGCTGCTAGCAAAGAAATCTCCTACCACTACTCTAAATTCAGCCAAGGTCTATTCAGCTCGCTCTGAGTCATCCAGGAAGGGCTAGGCACACAGTGGCTGTCTACAGTGAATGCACATCCCCAGCCCCTGTCACTCCAAAATCAGACAGTCAATACACAAACAGGTAGAGGCACTCAAAATGGTTCAAAAAGAAAATGCCTACTTTCTAAAAGTGAACAAAAATACCCAGATATATATCTGGGGATGCCCAGTGCACTACGTCAAAAAACAAGTTTCTAGTCAGAGGTTATCCTGCACACATTGTAGACCAGGCAGCCGAAAGGGCGATATCCCTCAATCGGGATGATTTACTTAAAAAGAAAACAGTAGATACCAATAAAACAAGAGAGGTGTTTGTTTCCACATTTTCCACCGATTCTCACTTGTTAAATAAGAGCATACTACAGAGATGGGACTTGCTTAAATGTGAACCCGATCTCAAAGGATTGTTTACTGATGTTCCACTGTTTGCCTATAAAAGGTCATTGAACTTAAAAGAAATGTTGAACAAATCCTGTATGAGATCCCATAAGGTTTACAAGGGTATGTCTAAATGCAACAACTGTTCTCATTGTAATAATGTGATGGTAGGCAATAGTTTGCCACACCCCCGCACTGGGAGAAAAATCAACCTGAATTTCAATGCTAACTGTAACAGCCATCATGTTATTTATGTTATTAAATGTCCCTGTGATTCATGTTATGTTGGTAAGACTGAACGCATTCTTCGAACTCGGATCACTGAACACAAAAGTCGGATTCGTACTAAAACTATTAGTTCTCCGCTGGCTCAACACTGGCTAGCAGCTAAACACACCATTGCTCAGCTCAAATTCGGAGTTCTTGAAATTGTTGAGGTGATCCCAGGGCGAAATATGTCAAAAATGTTATCCCAGCGTGAATCTCATTGGATTTGGTTTATGCAATCTTTGTCCCCCTTGGGGTTGAATGATAAATTTGAATTAGCCTGTTTTTTATAAACATCATGACTTGTACTGCCATGTCTGCCATCTCTTGATCTCTCGACTTGGTGCTCTATTTGATACATGAGTCTGTATTGCATTCATTGTTATTCATTTTTTATTGTTTTATGTTTATTAGCAGCTCTCAATCAGTATTGTTATTTGTATTTTGCTATTGTGTTATTTTTATTTCGCTTCATTTTCAACATCCGTTATTACATTAACTGTTAAGCAATTTTCATTGTTCAATGTTTACTAGCATCTCTCAACCATTATTGTCACTTTTATTTTACTTTTGGCCTTACTTTTGATATATTCGATCTGGTGGCGTTGATTCTCTTCATAGTCTGCATTAGTGCACAGTCGTTTCCATGATGGCCGCCACATTACCACTTTTTATGTTCCGTTCACGTTGTCTGTTTTCCCTTTCTACTTTTTGTCTTTAAACTCACTGGTTTACTCTATACGCATGCGTCAACCATCGTCTGTTTCCTCAGCGTTCGCGTTCGTGTTTCCGGGTAAGCCGCGAGCATGCATGCCACTTGATTTTAATTTCTGCACACAATTCCGTATCCTTTTTTGTTAACTAGACCGTGTTTCCTGATGCATGGTTCACTTGTTTTTTTTACAGAAGTCTTTAGATATCCTTTCAAAACTCAGCCTCGCTGCCGTTTTGCATATTGTTGTGGTAAGATTTGTTTCATTTGGTCACTCACGTCATTCGAGTAACTCACTTCCCAAGCGGTTTACCACTGTCATTTTCGATCTCCGTAGGGCACGCATCGCAGGAGACGTTGGTTCATTGTTATCGTTTCCTTGACACTTGTATTACAACCGTTTAAGGTAGCATTTTGTTTTTTGCATCTTTTGCACTTATTTTGTCACTTGCTTTCTGCGACTACGGTTCGGGTGTTGGTGCACTTTTGTGTGTGTGTTTGGTTTCTCATTATTTAATATTGCACTTGGGGATCTTTTCATTCCGTTTTTCATTCTGTTTCTTACAACATGATCATTTCTGTTCAGTTTTCTTCAGATTGAGAATGCTGTTTAGTTTTGTTTTAGTCCGCTTATGAGTCATAATGTCTATCCTCATAATGTGATGATTTGGAGTGCATATAGTTTACTATTGTTCATTTCCCACAGATGTCCCTGACGAAGGGCTTTCTCTCTACATAGCCCGAAATGCATTGGGAAATTCAAAATTGAGACGGTTGTCTGAATGAATATTTGTGTATGCTGTTGATTTCCACTCATCGATATTCTTCGGTAATAAAGAAGAATCGTTTTGGATCATCACGAAAGATTGATTGGACTCTTTTTTTGATGGCTTTTTTGATTGTTTGATTCAGTGAACTTTTGTCACATTGAACATTGCCTAATTGTTTTTTTCCACAAGTGGAGTAAAATTGTATATTCATATGAAGTTTTGATTCACACTGGATTGTGTATTCTTGTAGTGCACTGGGTATCCCCAGATATATATCTGGGTATTTTTGTTCACTTGCAGTATTCAGAGGCCTGCAGAGCCCCTAAACCTGGTGCACACCAAACGATGATTAGTTGGTTTAGCAGCTAATTTGTGTAAATTTAGGTTTAAATTAGATTCTTTGAGTGCATCGTAACTGCTTTTTTCATACTTTCTAAAAGTGGCATTTTAAAAACACATAATTTAAAAAACATCTTTACTAAAAGATGAATTAAAGTCTGAGGGCCCTATTCACAGAACTAACTTAAGACAAAATCCTAAACTTACTACCATTTTGGTATTCACAGAAGGCACTGACTCATTTTGGTATTCACAGAAGGCACTTACTCATTTCGGTATTCACAGAAGTTAGGAGTCCTAACTTTAGGACTCCTAAATGCCTTCTGTGAATACCGAAAGCCTTAAAATTAGGATTATTCTCAATTTAGTAGTAGTAAAGTTAGGACTCCTAACTTTAGGACTCCTAAATGCCTTCTGTGACTACCGAAAGCCTTAAAATTAGGATTTTTCTCAATTTAGTAGTAGTAAAGTTAGGACTCCTAACTTTAGGACTCCTAAATGCCTTCTGTGACTACCGAAAGCCTTAAAATTAGGATTTTTCTCAGTTTAGTAGTAGTATAGTTAGGACTCCTAACTTTAGGACTCCTAAATGCCTTCTGTGAATACCGAAAGTCTTACAATAAGGATTTTTCTCAATTTAGTAGTAGTAAAGTTAGGACTCCTAAATTTAGGACTCCTAAATGCCTTCTGTGAATACCGAAAGCCTTAAAATTAGGATTTTTCTCAGTTTAGTAGTAGTAAAGTTAGGAGTCCTAAACTGAGAAAAATCCTAACTTTAAGACTTTCGGTATTCACAGAAGGCATTTAGGAGTCCTAAAGTTAGGACTCCTAACATCTGTGAATACCGAAGTGAGTAAGTGTCTTCTGTGAATACCAAAATGAGTAAGTGCCTTCTGTGAATACGAAAATGGTAGTAAGTTTGGGATTTTATCTTAAGTTAGTTCTGTGAATCGGGCCCTCCGTTCAGAGAGCCTAAACTTTATTTCTCTATCTTGTCCCAATGAAAATGAATGCCTGTAAGATGTTACAAAGCATTCCCCATGCTATCCTATGGGCAAGATAGCCTTTCAATAGCGAAAAACGAAATTGGCAGTATTTCACTATCAGGACAAGTCACACACACCAGCCCATGTCCTACCTTTCACATACACTGCTCCCTGCCCGGGGTGTACCTTGGACCTACCATAGGGGTGCCTTACATGTACAAAAAAGGAAAGGTTAGGTTCTGGCAAGTGGGTGCACTTGCCAAGTCGACATGGCAGTTAGCAAACTGCGCACATACACCACAGTGGCAGGTCTGAGTTTCCTTTTCAGGGCTACTCATGTGGGTGGCACAATCAGTGCTGCAGGCACACTAGTAGCATTTGATTTACAGGCCCTGGCACACATCAGTGCACTTTACCAGGGGCTTACCAGTAAATCAAATATGCCAATCATGGAGAACCAATTGTAACAACAATTTTCACAGGGAGCACTTGCACTTTGACACTGATCAGCAGTGGCAAAGTGCCCAAAGCATCTAAGACAGCAAAAACGTAATCCAGCACAGCATCAAAATACAGGAGGTAGAGGGAAAAAGTCAGGGGAAACCTCGTCAAAGATGCCAAGTCTAGCACCCATTTTTTATAATTCTGAAGTATGATGGAAGCATCGACTTTAATACAATCAAAATCAAGACACTTAAATTGGTGATGCACAAATGATAACTATTCAATGAAACCCGGTTTCCATACATTATCATTTGTGTTCAGTATAGTTTTATAAGTAAAACTGTATGTGTGTGCTAATCTAGTGCCCATTTCAATAGAAAATGTGCTGTCTGTAAATGAGTACGCATCCACATGATGCTTTAGTCACATTCAAATATTGCCAGCCTCATAGCCAATAAAGCTAAGTGCATCGCAAATGATTGTTGTTCTAAAAAAGGATTGTGGTTCTAAAACTTTTGGGAAAGCAATGCATTAGGCTTTCATTGAATGGAAGTAGTGGTTCAGAGGGGGTTTGCCCAGGTTGCAGAACATCCGTGATTAGTTTTCATCTTCATGGAAGGTATTTGAAGGTCGAGGACTCCCGCAACCATCCTTATAAACATGGCGAAAGATGCTGATTCCTCTATGGATGGACCAGGTGGCGAATTCAGGACAGTGTAAGGGGACATATCTAGGCCACTTGCATATTGGAGGTCAAGGAAAAGATTCTCCTCCTCATCTAGTATAGAATCATCATCCCCTTCATGACCCTCGTTGTGTGGCTCTGGGTCTGGGGTAATGGCAGTGTCCCATCAGAGTGAGAATAAGGCTAACTGATTTGCGTGTGTTGTCGATAAGGGTGCAACTTCAGTCGGGATCATTGCAGATTTACTTCTGGTTCCACACAAATATTCAGTTCTTTCATCAGTGGAGCTTGCAATGAATTGCAAGGAACTAGCGAGTATCTCAGCACCGTGAGAGATGTCAGAACAGGCAGTTGGGGCAGACCCTGCAGTCTGTTTTGAAAATCGATCCACTGGTAGTGAAATGACTTGAAAAATCCTTGGATCATTGGTGCCCACAGGCATACCATAAGGAACTATTAATGTGCCAAAATATCCCAACATACTCTCTTTGAAGGCTTTGCATTGTAGCAATATTACAAATTAACCCGAGATATCATCTTGGATCAGGGCTAGCTAAGGAATCAATTCCACAGTTGGGGATGGGGACCAGGAGGCACCCTGACATCCGTGCAACTTCTCTTGATAAAGAGTGGCAGCAAGAAGAGGAATATTGTTCGGACTTCTTGTGCTTCTTCTTTGACTTCAACTTACCTGATAACTTTCAGTGAGAAGAAGACCTACCTCAGGGTTTCCCTCAATGAGTTTCTGTATTGTGTCCAAAAGGCTGTTTGGAATTCAAGAGCTAGGAAGAAATCTATTTTCAATAGTTCACGGAGAAATATCACCAGAAAAGTCGTATTTCTTTCTTTTTTCTCCTGGAAGCTATGGAAGCAAACACAATGTCACCTCGAAGGTGCAAAATTCCCCGCACCAGTTGAAGAACCAGAACCTTTTGGGCCTGGCGGCGCAGGGTACGCCTTAATCTCCTGGGTTTCTCCTGCTCAGCTACACAGAGACACGGGACACTCTGTAGGCGTTAGAAGATCAGATTTATTAGCTGCAGCTAGTACAGTTGTCCCAGAAGTAGGTTCTCAGGAGACTGCCACTTAACTCTGTGGCGCACAGACTTATATACCACATATGTAAAATATACATTGACTAAATACACACCCAGAACATAAAGAAAAGAGCCAATAAGAAAAGTTGGAAAACAGGACAGCATCAATAGGAAAGGTTTGAAAACAAAGTATCAGATGACTCGAAGAAACCTCTCCTCCAACTGTGTTTGTCACCCCTCCCTCAAACTAATTCATTAACGGATTTGTAACTAACTTGCAGGTGGCGAGATACGTTTGTGTGTGTTGGAGGACAGTTGTGAAACGAGAGAATGCTAGCAGAGGACAGTGGGCCAGACGATAAGATAAAGTCGGAAAAGAATAGTGTGAACCAACAGATAGTTGAGACGGGGATTAGGAAGACCAGACAGGGATTAGTGTACTCGGCCAGACCTAACACAGCTTTGCAAATAGAGGCAAAAGGAAATTTTTTTAAATGAAGCTGCAGAAAGAGCAAAATAGACTTTGTTCGCCGTGCTGCCTGAGTGAGGGCAACATAAAATGGCGGCGGAGCACAAAATGGCAGGTCAATTCGATCGCGATCAGAAATCGAAGTTCCTCAGACCCTCCTTTTGCCAGAACTCAGGCAAGATAGACTCATGTTAATCTGAGTCAACGTCGATAGCCATGAGGTCATCAAGCTGTTGCTGTAACATCATTCTTATGTTTTCTGTTCTTGGCGATTTGGGTTTAGGGATGCACATAGTAGCACATAGGTCACAGATGGCGGGACCACAGTGCATACAAAGGCAGCAGGAGAAAATAATGGTCAAAATGATTCCCAGAAATGTCAATGCTTTCCAACCCCATTTGTACAGTAGTCCCCAAAACCACTGCGAAAAGGACCAATCTCCTTCATCCTGGTGAATCGACTCAGAGATTATATGCAACTTGGAGATAGCTTGGTATACTGTCGGAGCGTCATTAGGTTTGAAAATACAGCAACTTGACCCGATCAATTTGCACACTCCACCACGATCTGCAAGAACAAAATCTAGGGCAACTCTATTTTGTAAGGTCATAAGACGGTCCGCCTGTAGTTCTGCCGTGATATTACTTAAGGCTCCTACAGTGATGTATATTGTGGTCTCTACGACACGGACTAGTTGCCTTATATTTCTGCTGTTGGCCATTGGACCCCAAAAAGGAAGAAATCCTTTGAGGAAATCTCCTCCCTCTTGTCCTGCTGTGTCTTTCGAATCAATAATCCCTCTGCCATATCTGTTTCGATGATAGTTTGCAGAAGCGGTGTACGTAGGGGGAAGAATGAAAGCTATATAGCAGGTACCAGAAAAATCAGTGGGTAACCATGTGTAAGCTCTATTGTGGCAGATAAAATAAGTGCCCTGAGATGGCACTAGAGGAGGCGAGTTCTGAGAGGAATAAAGGTACGTGTGAGAACAGTTATTTCTTTGTACGGTGTCAGAGGAGCGATCATTAATTTGCAGACAGAAATTTCCCTGATGAGGAATCGTCCGTATTGGCGGAGATTTTCTTCGTTTTACTTTATCACTAAGACTAGTGATATAATGGGTAACGTTCCAATTTGTATACGCTTTTCTTTCATCAATAGAAATCTTACTATTTTCCATAATTTTAGCCATAGCTACCATTCCCTTAATTAATGAGCTATGACTAAAGTCTGGACCACCAATATATAAATTAATGGAGCGTTTGAACTTACTTTGGTAGGCATTAGAGAAAATGACAAAATAAGCCCAAGCAGAACCCTCATAAGAGAACGGGAGAACTAAATATGGCATTCCTTTCTCTGTGGTATGTGGCATAAGTCCACACACCCAACAATCAGTCGTATTGACCACTAACTGGTGTTGATGTAACAACTGGACAAAGGAATTGTTGTAATATTCAGTTCTTCTAATGAGTTCATGTTGAGGAAGGGTATGAAAAAGATGTGGAGAAACAGTAGAAGAAGACGAAGAGGAAGGAGGAGAGACAACTTTTTGCTGCAGTGCATAAACAATCCAACCGATAAACGCCAAAACAATACACAATAATATAATAACACATAAAGTTATATTAAAACGACTGTACATTAGTTTACAGGATTCTTTCTTCATTTCATTCTTTCTCTCTCTTTTGCCTAGTGTAGTTTCCATCTTTCTAATGGATGCTCACAGCAATCTTCCTCGATCACTCAATTATGATTATCTGCTGTCCTATGACACTGCAAGTCCTGCAGGCCTATAGCCACTACTCAGGTCACAATTAAGACTCCTACCGTGACCCTGCAACCGGGACAGAATACTACACAAGAGAGGAGAAACCTCAAGAGTTCTTTTGTCTAGGTCTCAGATCATAATGTTCTCTTCCAGGAATGTTCTGATTTTGAAACAATGTTCGTGGATTGGTTGTATCTAATCGACGATGCGATGGTATTGCTTCCAGTAAAATGTCGTCGTCCTCTTTCTCAGACAAAGTCCCATTCAGGTGTGCATCACTGAAAGGTATGAATCGTGGAACTTTTTCACTTTCTGCGTCACCAACAACCCTACGAACCCACTGATCAAAGGGTAGAGGCAAAGGTACTTTCTTACAATGGACACCGTGAATCCAATTTTTCTTTCCCTCGACTTTAACTGCTGTTCTCGTAGTGAGCAGAACCATTCGGGGCTTCCTCCATCTGGGTTCCAAATTTCTCGTTCTTTGAAAGTTTTTGGTGCAAACCCAGTCACCTGGTCGGATGGAATGACCTGGGTCTGTGGAAGCCTCTGGTAAAGCACTTTGAACCTGTTGATGGAGAATACGCAATTTAGTCATGAGATCATGCAGGTAGTCAATCAACATTGGATATGGCAAGTCTGAGTATTTCTTAGGGCGAGGGACTCCCCATACGTTAGCCGGGCGTCCAAAAACTACTTCGTAAGGGCTAAGTCCCAAACGAGAGTGTACTGCAGTTCTGGTGGATAGTAGAGCTAATAGTAAAGCATCTGGACAATTGAGTCCTGTACTAGCCTGAACCTTTGCTAACTTCAACTTCAATGTGCCGTTGTAGCATTCTACTAAACCCGCTGATTGTGGATGATATGCCGCATGGAACTTTTGCTTGATACCAAGACCCGCACAAACTTTCTGCATGACTTGGCCAACAAATTCGCTCCCATTGTCACTCCAGACAATGCGCGGCAAACCAAACCTATGGAAAAATTATTTCAATAGGATTTTAGCTGTGTATAAAGCGGTGTTGTCTTTCAGAGGGTATGCTTCTATCCACTTTGAAAAGGCACATACTACCACCAGAACATATTTGAGGTTGTTGCATCGTTCCATATGAATATAATCGATCTGCAACACCTCAAATGGATATGTTGGGGGAGCAAAATGAGCTGCTGGAGTTGGGGTTCCCTTTCCTGGGTTGTACATCAGACAAACAATACAATGTTTCACTACATTGTCTGCACATTTTGGGATTTTGTCATTTTGCCACACTGGAGCCAGAAGCTTGCATATACCTTTCGCACTTAAGTGGGCTGGACCATGCGCCATAGTAACCACTGGGAGCACATAGGCATCCGGTAACAGCCAACGTTGGTGTTCAGATAATTCTACCCAACAACCCATCTCATCTAACATTCCTGTACTTTCTCTCCACATGCTCAATTCTTTCTCTGAAGCCTCTTTCTGAATTGCTCGTACACTTTCCACTGTATCCTCATACATTCCTCTCTCTCTCTAACCCAATTTGCAGGACCCGCCACATACATTCGACTTGTTGCATCTTTCGCTGTCTTTCTCGCTACTTCGTCTGCAAATGCATTTCCTCGACCAATGTCGTCTGTAATCTTTTTGTGTGCACTACACTTCACAATCGCTATTTGGGTGGATAAGGCAAGCGATTCAAGGAGTTCAGTCACCAACTGAACATGTTGTATTTTGGTGCCATGTGAGGTGAGAAATCCCCTTTCCTTCCAGAGACGCCCAAAGTTGAACGCTACACCAAAGGCATATTGACTGTCGGTGTACATGTTCACTCTCTTCCCTTTTGACAAGACACATGCTCTTGTTAAAGCTATCAATTCTGCTGCTTGAGCTGAGTTATGCCTAATATGTGCAGCTTCCACAACTGTATGCAAAGTAGTCACAGCATAGGCTGAAACTGTATCTCCATTAGGCATTTTAAAACAAGAACCATCTACCCATAGAGTTCCATCCGGATTCTCTAACGGTGTGTCTTTTAGGTCATTTCTTCCTTTCGTCTCTTCTTCAGTACGAAAGAAACAATCATGTTGCTCCTCAACACTTTTCTCATCTGGAAGGGGCATCAGAGTGGCTGGATTTAGGGTATTACATCGTTTGATGTGTACGTGACTAGCCAACAGCGTCAGCTCATATCCAGTTAGACGAGCGCTCGTAAGATGCTGTGTTTTCGTTCTATTTAGTAAGGTATCCACTGCATGTGGTACCATGACAATGAGAGTGTTATCCAACACTATTCCAGCAGATTGTCGGATAGAAATTGCTGCTGCTGCTGTCGCTTTGAGGCAACTGGGCAATGCTTTAGCTACTGGATCTAACGTAGCGGGGAAAATATGCATATGGCCGCTGTTTGTCTCCAAATCGCTGAGTTAAAACTGACAACGCACAACCTTCTCTCTCGTGAACATAGAGCGTAAAGAGCTTACTGTAATCAGGAGTACCCAATACAGGAGTGGAACACAGAGCAGTACGTAAATCGGTAAAACTCTTTTGGCACTCATCAGTCCATGGAAGGGGCTGAGGCGTATCTTTTAAAGTGAGGGCCATCAAAGGTTTGGCTATCAGAGAGAAGTTAGGGATCCATTGCCTACAATAAGAGGTGATACCCAGAAAGGCACGTACCTCCCTTTGTGTGGATGGCACAGACATTTGCGTAATCGCCTGAATTCGTTCTGGCGTTAATCGTCGTCCCTCCTTTGATAGGAGATGACCCAAGTAGGTAACCTCATATTGTAGTTTGGAGGGTGAAACCTTATGATTCAGATCAAACAAATGGCTTAACAATGCAACAGTGACACTTTTGCAAATCTCTTCTGAATCAGCAGCTATTAATAAGTCATCCATATATTGGATAAGAGCAGCACCAGACGACAAATGAAAAGTATCAAGATGACTTTTTAAAGCTTGGCTATAAATAGAGGGAAGCCAAAAATATCTCTACTCTCTTCTGCAATGGGAATACTAAAGAAGGCATTCTTTAGATCGATAACAGAAAACCAGGTCGCTGTAGAAGGTATCATTGTCAACAAAGCAGTGATATCCGATACTACGGGAAACTGCGGCACAACAATTTTGTTTACCTCCCGGAGATCAATCACAAAACGATACACAGGTGGCTGAGAAGGATCAGTGCATTTAAGAACAGGCAGAATAGGACTATTGCATGTGTTACCTCTTGTTTCTTCAACGACATCTTTCTGAATCAAGTCATGAATGATTTCCAAAAGCGCTTTTTCACCTTCAGTAGAATTTCTATACTGTGGGATACGCGGCAATTCAACATTAGGCTTAAGAGTGACAACATAAGGTGGAATCTCAAGACAACCCACATTGTTCGGACCCGTGGCCCAAAGCGTTGCTGGAAGAGAAAGCAATTCGGGTGGAAACTGATCCTTGGACAAATACATTGGAGAAGTCAGTTTCTGTCCTAAAGTAAGATGCACACCAGAAGGAGAACAATATATCGTAGCATGCATTCTTTTCAGTAGATCTAGACCCAACAGATTCTCACCACAACCATTCGTCAAGAGAAGTGGAGCTTCCAAATCATAGGGGCCAATTGTAATAGGCAGAGGGCAAGAAACTGGGTTACGAACAGGGGCGCCAGAGAATCCTACAGCATCATTCGTTAAGCCAGACAAAGGTGCCCCAAGGAGTTTAGAATGAATGATAGAACTTCTCGTCGCCCCAGTATTTAGAAGAAATGGCTCTGAAACACCCATCGTAGTGACGTTCATATAAGGTCCATTCTGATCTACTGGAATCGACACAACTCCCTTACTTTGTCCATGGCTGTCCTAGTTAGCATGAAGACTCTCATTTACGTTTTCAACATAATAATCTTCATTATAATATTGCGTAGACCTAACATTTTGCTGATCAAAACAGTTCACAGAATTGGGAGAAGGAAGGGTACGCTGTTCTTGAGTCAACACACCTCGACCTCTACCTCTGTTTACTGACTGGAGGCCAGCACGACCTCGTGGAGCAGATAATGCTCCATTGCGTTGCAATAAAACCAGACAACTATTCTTAAAATGACCTTCTTCTCTACAATAAGCAATTTGATTAGGTCCTAACAAAGGTCGTGGAATATATGACTCAGGTTTTTGATACAATCTCTGAAACTGCGGAGGCTGTTGAAACTGAGACTGAAGATAGCGAGGAGGATAAGCTTGTTGCAAGAGAACCTTAGTTTTTAATTCTTTCGTCTTTTTCTCTTGCTTTTCCTTCTCTTCTTTATCTCTGTTTTCGTAATATTGTGCAGTAGCCGATATCTGAGCAGAAGAAGAAACAGCCCATGAACTTTCAGAGTCTTTCAATTTGTGTGACAGCTCGGGCAGCAAATTAAATACGAATTTGTCCACAAATAATCGCTGTCCACCTTCTGTAGCCATATCTTGACCACTGTGATCGATAAATGTCTCCTCAAAATGAGTGAAGAAGTCAGAGACACTCTCATCTTTCTTTTGCTTGCATGCTGCTAATTTATCCCAGTTAACTCTCAAGGCAGGCATCATAGTTTTCATTAATGTAATGATTCTACCAGGGAGTTCCGAAATCAAAGCTTCGGGTTTTGCACCACCCACTTGGTCTCTATCTGTGGTAGTTATAACGTCCCAAGTGGCACCTAATTCCTGTACGTGATTCTCTTTACGAATCTTAGCCCATATTGTCTGTGGGACTACATTTCCCATTAACATGTCGATATCAGCTAAATTCATGATGCAAGCATCTACTGTCTGTGATAATTCTTTGTAATAACCTGGAGGATTCTTACAAGGATCTGGTAGAGTCTGCTTAAGGGCCAAGACTTCACATCGTTTCCATGGAACATGTACCCATATACGCTGAAAATGAGCAGGAATAAGTGGTACGTTGCCTAACCGACGGATCAGAATCAAGGAAAGCCTGAGAGAACAATAAAGATCTATAAGAAATAAGTGTCCATACAGCTTTCTCAACCTTGGAACCCACAATAAGACCTTTATCAAAATCAGCCTGAACATCTAACAGATCTTGTGGGATCGGACTTGAATTCACATCCTCCCATTCCTTGATGAGAGTATCACACATTGCATTAAAAACATATCTTTGCGTGGGTGCATTCCATTGTGAGAAGGTAGGCATAATATCATGCACGCTATATTGAGGACCCTTCTTGATCCATTTACGTGCGAGAGAGTCAAACCTTTCTCATTCTTCAAAATCTGGGAACTGACTACGAGATTGTCTTCGAACAAAGGCCAGAAACACACTTAAAGCTCCAAAGAAAGGAGATAGAATACCAGTGACAGTGTCTGTGAGACGTTTACGCACAGACGGAGAATTAGACATAGGAATTGGAGACAAAGTATTAGGAGAACTGACAGAAGGAGAATCGATAATTACAGGAGGAGCAGAAGGCAAAGGAGATCTAAGATCAGGAGGTGAGGTTAAAGAAGTTGAAGTTAATGGTAACACTGGCAGAGGCGGTAATACTGGAGGAGGCAAATGCGGAAGAGCCTCAACAGGCGAAGGTACCGCTGGCGGCTGGACAGGCTGTAATAATTGGGGTGCATTAGCACTTTGTGCATAGGGCGGAGGCAACCTCAATAAATGGGACATTAGGGGATCTTCTTCTATATCTTTCTTATTTTCAGAAGGGGAAACAGGCAACACCGGATAGCATTTATCTATCGCCATGCGATGCTGTCTCTCTGAAATTCCAGTTACTTTATCAATTTCATCATCTTTGAACTGTTGAGCAGCCTGTATAATCGTCATACCCTGTGCTTTTCTATCTCGTTTTGCTTGCTTAATTTCTTTCTGTTTGGCTTCCAAAGGCGAAGAGAGTCAAACATTGCCGGCCGGGCTTTTCTTTTGAATAGGACTGCTTCCAAATTATCTAGCACATCGGGATCAAAGCTACCATTTTCTGGCCATTTTAGAACACCATCTTTCTTCGTGTATCGGGTTCATGCCTCATTAAAGGAAATGGGGCCAATACCATGTTTCGAATAGAGCTCATATGTGGGAGTTCCAACCGAAGGAATCGGACAAGAGTCCTCAAGTCGGGAATCCCTATTACAACCAAAGCAACCAAATTTACCAAACTTAGTCAGACCAGGCATCTCGCAATTTTACCTGTCTGTTCACAAACTTCAAGGGAGTAAAACTCAGTTTACGCAGCACAAATGCACTTACCCTCGGATTCGATTATTGCAATAGTCGAAGACTAAGAACTTCAAATCTTAAGAAAACCAAGGACAAAAATTGTGGGCGCGACCCACGAAGATACTTAACTAAGGACGTCTTCTTACACCAACAGAGGCCCGTCTATCGTCTCGCCTTACCATACATCATCAAAGAAAGGGCCAAGGCAGGGCGGCAGTCAGGGCAGCAGTTGTTAGTAGCCGTCAGGAAGGAGTAACTGCGCTGCAAAAGACCTTCGGACCACTTTTGACATACAGGGGTCGTTTGATGTGGCTTGTGAACCCTCTGGAATTTTCTTGCGGGGTTCCTCACGACCTTCTGGCAGAACCGGTACCACTGAAGCCGCCCCGCGTGGGCGCCAGTTGAAGAACCAGAACCTTTTGGGCCTGGCGGTGCAGGGTACGCCTTAATCTCCTGGGTTTCTCCTGGTCAGCTACACAGAGACACGGGACACTCTGTAGGCGTTAGAAGATCAGATGTATTAGCTGCAGCTAGTACAGTTGTCCCAGAAGTACACAAGGTAGGTTCTCAGGAGACTGCCACTTCACTCTGTGGCGCACAGACTTATATACCACATATGTAAAATATACATTAACTAAATACACACCCAGAACATAAAGAAAAGAGCCAATAAGAAAAGTTGGAATACAGGACAGCACCAATAGGAAAGGTTTGAAAACAAAGTATCAGATGACTCGAAGAAACCTCTCCTCTAACTGTGTTTGTCACCCCTCCCTCAAACTAATTCATTATCGGATTTGTAACTAACTTGCAGGTGGCGAGATATGTTTGTGTGTGTTGGAGGACAGTTGTGAAACGAGAGAAGGCTAGCAGAGGACAGTGGGCCAGACGATAAGATAAAGTGGAAAAGAATAGTGTGAACCAACAGATAGTTGAAACGGGGATTAGGAAGACCAGACAGGGATTAGTGTACTCGGCCAGACCTAACACAGCTTTGCAAATAGAGGCAAAAGGACAATTATTGACATGAAGCTGCAGAAAGAGCAAAATAGACTTTGTTCGCCGTGCTGCCTGAGTGAGGGCAACATAAAATGGCGGCGGACACCAAAATGGCAGGTCAATTCGATCGCGATCAGAAATCGAAGTTCCTCACAGTCTGGGATGGTACCGAAATGGTATTACATATCAAATAGCTGGTTTTCAGCTCAGGATAGTCTTGTGGGAAAAGACGCAATGTCAGTTCTGGCCAGTTTAACTTTGGATATCAGTGTTGCTACATTAGCATATCAATTTAACCATAATGACATTAATTTCCTAGAGTTGAACAGGAAGCTAGCCAACTGGCCCTTGTAGTCCACTCCCCATAGATTCAACAGCAGATGCCAGGTGACAGATGGTAATTAACTCTGAAAAGGATACTAGGGGCTTTAGGCAGCAAAATGCTAACTTTCTAAGAGTGATGTAGGAGAGTAGAATCTGCTTCTTATAGTTACCCCCACTTTTTGCTGCTGTATCACTGTTTTTCGACTTTAGTCTGGCTGGGGCCCTCTAGACAGGACCCTGGCCTAGCTGCTTCCTCTCTAAATCGATTCCTAGTACCTTAGGTACACCACAGATCAGATTCTGAGGTGCCCTTATAAGTCCCTAGTAAATGGTATACTATGTACCCAGGGTATAGGTACCCCAGAGGCCTACCAGGGGCTGAAGCATGTATTATTCCACCCCTGGGAAGCCCTCTGAAATGACACCACAGGTCTGCTACTGCAGCCTGGGTATGGTGGTGCATGCACCCCTTACAGAGATATAGGTTCACTATATCTCACCTATCACTGCACATACAAACCTATCAGTCACCCCTATGGCAGGCCTTATCAATCGTGAAGGCAGGGTGCTTGGTTTTGTGTGAGAGAGGTTGCCCATGCATAAGCAGAGCCCCTCTACTGCCTTCAGAATCCTTTCTCCGGGGTTGTCTGTGATGCAGCCTGACCATATACTCTTAAGTGCATTATAACCAAATGGTTACTAACTTTGCAGCTAACTTTGGACTGGCTGCACAGAAACATGTAGCGTTTGGTGTCAAACACCTTGGAATCATACCCCCACACCAGTACCTGGTGTGGGAGTATGATCCCACATTTCTAATGGGAGAGACATGACAGCACCGGTATACCCGGTACTAGCTTAAAAGAGCCCTGGCATCACAAAATGGATGCTGCAGCCACAGACACAAGTCTGGCCTCCTGCTGCCGACTAAAACTCCAGCAGTGGAGGCCTGGACAATAGGTTTCCTGTCACAGGGAGGTGTTACCACCTCCCAGACAGCCTTTAGTGTATTGGGGCTGGGTGGGTGCACTCTGAGAGTGCTTTGAAGTCCTGCACTGGGGCCACATTTTGTGTCCCTGTGCATAGTCCAGCTCAGCCCGGTTGCAGGGGCTCCCAGCCCCTGCTCTGGTGTGAAACTGGACAAAGGAAATTGGTGTAGCCACCCCTCTTTACAAACCCTCCCATAGGTGGGTCCCCTGAGTTAGTCCAACCCCTTCCTTGGGTATAAAGAAGGAACCTCTGTAACCTCTGTAACCAGAACTTTAGATATTCCTGGACGAAACTCTAAAACTGAATCCTGGACCTTCGACGATCTGTTTAACGCCAGATGACTGAAGAATCTCCCTTGGGGTAAATGAGTTACCCCCCTGCTTGGCAGGCACCAAAGATGCAACTGTCCGGTCTTCATATCCAAAGCTCCTGCCGGACGCCGAAGACTTTGCAACACCAGAGGTGGATTTCCAGACTTCCCAGAGGCCGAACCGAGTCCCCAGCAAAGCTGAGACCCATAGCCCTCGTGGGTCCCGTGGAACCGGAACCCATGGACACCGTGCACATTTGCTAGTGCAGTAGCTTCTCGACCTGCATTGGGTTACTTGTAGCCCAGACCCCGAGCAGTGAATCCACCGAAGATTGCTGGCCTACCCACTCTGAGTGACCCGTGGGACACCATTTTGTGATTCCTCTTGAAGTCCCTTGTCCATCGACTTGTGGGTCCCTGAGAAGGGCAACTTTACTTTTACTGGGCTTCCCTGGTTGCTCCAGACATGCCCTGACTTTCCATCGCTTGCAGAGTCCCCAGGACCTTGCTGTTCCGCACCGAAGCATCTTTCTCCTTTCTGCGTGGGTTGCTGTTGCCAAGGCTTGTTGTGTCCAATCCGGGCACCGACGCTGTAGCACTCGACATCCTTCATGGGACAGCTCAAATCCAGCTCTTGGTTGACCTCAACGCCTCCTGGTCCTCATGGCTGAAGAGTCAAGCTTCACCTCTTTCACCTGAAACACCCAACATCGGTGGGCATTCGTCTATCGTGCCCCTGGTCACTGGCAAGTGACCCAGACTCTGTCCCCTCTGCTTTCAGGTTCTTCACATCTCTGATCCAGGATTGGATCTCTTTGGACACTTCGCATCTTCCCTGCAGCAGCACTTCTTCGCCAGCTCCCATTGAAAACGATGACGCGACCCGACACCATTTGACACCTATGCACCCGGCTTCCCTTGGTGAGTTAACTTTAGTACTCCGGTGCTCCCGTGGGTGTTGACCCTAGAACTGTCTAAGTCCACGAGGGTTTGGTCCTAGTCCTTTAACTCTAAAAATGTAACCGCGACTTTCCCCATGGAAGCTAATGGGAACTCGCGGCTGTGTTCTCACACTGCACACGGCCCCGTGGGTTCCCTGTGTCACTACCTTGGGTGGTTCCTAGGGGTCCCAGTGATTCTACAGGTTCTAGGCCTTGTGTCTAGTTAAGTTGTGGTTCTTATACCACTTTTTTAGTATATGTTTGGCTCGCCCCTAGGGCCTAACGGGTATTTGTGCTACTTTACTGTAATATTTGAAGTGTAACTCATGCACTTTTGCCTCTAATCTCATAAAGAGACTAGAGGGGTGTGTTCAGTATTAAATACATATATTTTATATATATACCTGGTGTGGTCTCCTTTCATTTAGCCACTCAAGAGATTATAGACTGGTAAAACAAGCTGCTTTATATTCCTTTAAGACTTAGCCTGAAGGCTGCTCTCGATAGCTACCACTAGGATAGCTTTCAATAAAGGTTGTCTTTAACCTATCATCAATAAGGGGTTGTTTGGACTGGTACAGGGTGCCCACTATAACTAGTGGACAGCATATACCAGGCCAACTTCTCACAAGTGACATTTTCAAAATAGCAATTTACAACCGGATTTGACCAGTACATTGGTGTGAAAAATTGGGTTACTAGTTGAGAGGAGTGAAACCCTACTCAAGAAGCAACCATAATCCTTGACAGAATGAAGCACACGCAAACCCCAATTTAACCTGTGCTCAACACTCTGTTAGCTTGAGACAATGTGTAGAGTAATTTTGCAGCACTTCTAACAGTCATAAAGTGAAAACACCACACAAGAAAGATCCCTCACTAATTTAGTAACATAGAGTAAATCTTAATAAATAAAACAAGATCAAAAGGGCACAAAGGGCCAATGGTGGTTATCTGGTCGCACCAGACCGGAACAAAGTCACAACTTCAGGCCAACTGCGATGGCTCTCCGGACAGCTAGAGGGACCAAGATGGGCTCCACAAACAAGAGTACCTTAAATACTTGTTGTAGAGAGTTGCGAGGTCCTGTGTTGAGGAATGATCACAAGCCGAGGCAATGCGTCAGTAACAAGGTGTTGCAGAGCTGCAATGTGAAATGCTGTGTCACTGTCAAGGATAAAACATTAGGGGGTAAACAACACCAAAGATGTTAGGTCTAACAGGGACAGCAAGGACATTTTAAGGAAGTTGGAGGATTTTCAATGGGATAGTGAATATATGGTCTCTGCTACACTAGATTACACCAATTTTTATGGGCCACCAACACATGGGGTGCACCAGGCTCAAGAATCTTAGGCTCATTATAAAGGAAACTGTTCTCCTAATAGATTTGGAATCACCAAACGTGCCACAAACACCTTTGGGCACTCAATCTGCACCATGCCGAACTCCTCTCAGGTAGGAACCCTTTCTTTCTGCCAGTTCGTTACTTCAGGTAGGTTCCTCAGGGTGTCAATGTCTTCCCCTGGAGGCTCTGGGGTGTTGCCTTCAGGGTCAGCCTCCTCCTAGACCATGGGAGTTTCAGGGGCATGTTTCACACACCCCTTGCCATTCCTCTTTTTGGCAGGCACCTGGGCCATTCTTGCAGGCTCCAGGGCCTCTTGACAACCCTCTCAGGCGGTCCTAAGAAGAACCGCTGCACGCACGAAGGAGTAATCAGGATCGGTACAAAAAGCCAAGCTTCATGTAGAGAAGGGTGTGGCTATTTATAGGGACATCGAGGATCAGGACGTTGTCACTTTGCTGGAAATGGTACACGTAGCCTAATTTGCATGCGCACCGAACTGCCGGCAGCGGAGCTGTTCTGCATGCGCGAAGACAATCAGCCTCCTGCTTTCAAGATGCACAAGACTGTTCCCATAATCAAAACCCCAGCAAACAGAACGTGACAGTGACTCGATTTCCCAAAGGGGAACAATACTGCATTGGTACACAACAAACATTGGTATTTCCAAGACCCAAATGAAACCAAATCTAGCATATGCATAAAAACAATTAATCTGCATTTTAAATCACAGGGCAGTAACAGGGGAAAACAAGGAAACATGATTAAGGGCCATGTCATTAGGGTGACGACAAACTAGACAGCCCAGTTTAGTGGCGGGATGATTCCTGACACTATGTGAGCTTCAACTCCTTCCAGATGGTGTGCTCTAGGTCATTGCCAAGCAGACAATCCACACCCTTGAATAGACTTATACCTGCCTTCAAGGAACCTGAGCCCCCTCCCCACTCCACTCAAAGGGAACCAGTGCCACTGTGGTTAAATTAATTAGGACCTACCTGCTCTGCGATCACCAGATGAGATCTATAAGGTGTGGTGCTGGCTCCAAAGTCTCTCACAACCTCTACCCTCTGTCCATTGATGGTGACCCACTGCCTCTATTTCCTAGTGTAACTAGGCATGTGAGTTCTCTGCACCATCTCTCCATCACCCAGGGACAATAGGGTAACCCCTGTTCACCCTTGTGGTGATCTCCCATTTATTGAGCTTCCTGGGGTCAGTGAGCTTACTATCAATAAGGTGTTGGCGCATATCTGCAAAACAAAGACTAAACATGTGCTCTGTTGCAATAAATTGTGCAGCCATTGGTAATCCTTTACTTCAATGCTCTGCACCCAACCATACAGTACCTTGAAATAGGAATCCACACAATCCACCCAGGACTGCTGAGATAGCTTCTGGCTGTCCTTAAACTTCTGCCAGTACATTTCAGGGATGAAGCTATATTCGTGTAAAAGGGTTGCTTTTATATACTGTCCCCTTTCTCTAGGGAAAGTAGGGCCTCCCTCTCATTGCTAGAGATCTCCCACAACAAAGGCAGGCACCAGACCCTTAGGAATATAGACCCTCTTGTCTCCAGAGGGCATTTAAGGACACTACCAACATCAATGCGGGATTGTCCTTGGCTGGCTTTGATGTCCAGCTCCCTTAGACTCAATGCATGAGCCAACATCTTTCTCTCTTCTATAGCCAGTTTTTCACTGGCTAAGGCCCTCTCAGCCCCAGCCTTTTTTTGTTCTGCCCCCATGGCCAGTTTCTCATCCTCCATTTTCAACTAGGCCATCTGCAGCCAGAACTTCCTCTCCAGCTTCCTGTTTGCCAGCTACTCTGAGAATAGGCTTTGAGAAGACACACTGTTCTCTGATCTGGCAGGGAGTTCCAACCCAGGGGTCAAGTTGTCCCCCTCAGCTGACTCCTGCATCACCCAGCCCTCCACATCATGCTCTCCATCCTGGGCGTCAATTGTAAATCGCAATTGGTAGGCCTCCACCGATGCCCTCAGAGCCTTTTGAAGCTTTGTCTTCTTGGTGCGCCTTTTGGCAGGCAGACTTCCTCCTTACAAAGTTTCTTGAACTCAGTCACTATGTAACTCTCTAGATTGAGGAGTTTGTATTCCATTTTTGCAGGTGAATTCTCAGGCACAGACAGTCAGGTAGGCTAAGGGTGAATTTAAGAAGACAAAAAGGCCAATCAAGGAGAATTTAAAACTTGAATTGGTCTCAGATTATGTGTCTAGGATTTTTAGTGCAATACAAAATTACTGTATGGCACTGCACAAACTAAAGTCTTATACTCACGGTTGATCACCAATGTGAGAAATTGGGTTACTGGTTGCGAGGATTAAAATTAACCTGTAGTCAACCTTCTGGTAGCTTGGCACAGAGAAGTGAGGCTGAACTTAGAGGCAATGTGTAAAGTATTTATGCAGCACTTCATGTAGTATTGAAGTGAAAATGCCACACAAGAAACCTCCCACACATATCAAGACACATAGAATAGATTTAAATAAATAAATCAAGATCAAAATGACAAAAATCCAATCAGTAAAACCAGAGATATGCAATTATAAAGACTTGAGTAAATATAGCTCCAAAAAGCATGTAGCGTCAAAGGTGGATATCTGGTTGTGTCAGACCAGGACAAAGGCCGGCCGTGATAGAACGCAAGCCAACTACATGGACCCAGATAGGCCCGGTGAACAAGAGTACCTTAAATCCTAGTTGCAGAGCATTGTGATGTCCTGTGTCGATGAAACGTTGTTAAGGCAATGTGTTGGTTCCAAGGAGTTGCAGAGCTGTGATGCAAGGCTTGCGATGCAAAGTCCAATGTCCAAGTCCAATGTCAAGGATGCATCGCACAGTCAAGGTGGTATGTCAGTTCTGAAGAGCTACAGAGCTGTGATGCGAGAACCTCTGTTGTTGAGGATGACGTTGACAAGAGATTTGCGATGCGAGGGCCTGAGTCAGTAAAGCTTTGCACAGCGGCTGTTCTGGTACGGGTAGCAAAGTTGATGCGGAGTCCTTGTGTTGGGAGAACCCTTGCTGCAGAGGTGATGCATTGTTGCTGCTTAGGATTGTGCCATAAAGCAGAGGAGATACATCAGTTCTGCTGGATCCACAGATGGGCTGGTAAAACATTTAGGTCCACTTCCAAGGATCCAGGACTGGGGTGGCACCACTTGGCAGGGTAGCACTCACAGATGGCAAAGTCCAGGTGCAGGAATCAAGGTTGTTGGAGTCTTCTATTCCTAAGGCTCTAGTCCGTAGGCCAGCCAACTAAACATTGGAGTCACTTTGGGGTCCTGGGTTCAACAAATACAGATCTGATTCATCTCACCCGAGCAAGAGGTCAGCAGGCAGCATGTCAGCACAGCAGGGCAACAGCCCTTCAGAGCATCGCAATACCAAAGGGGATGATGGACGGAGCGTTTGAGCAAATCAAACACTCACCCCCAGTCAACTGATCTGGGTTTAATCCATCATCATTCTTTAGCTCACTCCACCACCCCAGTTCAGACATGGACATATGCAAATCAGTCTGGCCCTGTGCCTCATGGGAACAGTCCAGCCCGAACTGCCAACCATGGAACGGCATTGTGAGCAAAAAAACGATGGATTTAGGCCAAGATCTCTGTACTGGGGTGAATGCATGACATTGTTCTGCATACTGTCCATCAACTGTCGTTTTTGCATTTGTCACCCCGAGTGGGAAGGGTATGCCCAGACCTGGGTCCCGTGCTCTCCATGCCACTGGAATCAAACTATCCTGGCTGAAGAGGGGTGGAACCCCAAAACCGGTCCTAGGATGCTTGTTTCCAGCCCAGGGAGGACCTGGCTTGGCAGTTCGGGCTGGACTGATCCCATGAGGCATAGGGTCAAGACTGATTTGCATATGGCTGGGTTCAAACTGGAACGGCATGGTGAGTAAACAAATAATGGATTTAGTCCAAGAATCTCTGTACTGGGGTGAATGTATGACATTGTTCTGCATACTGGCCATCAACTGTTGTTTTTGCATTTGTCACCCCGAGTGGGAAGGGTATGCCCAGACGTGGGTCCCGTGCTCTCCATGCCACTGGAATCAATCTATCCTGGCTGAAGAGGGGTGAAACACCGAAACCGGTCCTAGGATGCTTGTTTCCAGTCCAGGGAGGACCTGGCTTGGCAGTTCGGGCTGGACTGTTCCCATGAGGCACAGTGTCACGACTGATTTGCATATGGCTGGGTTCAAACTGGAACGGCATGGTGAGCAAAAAAACGATGGATTTAGGCCCAGATCTCTGTACTGGGTGAATGTATGACATTGTTCTGCATACTGACCACCAACTGTTGTTTTGGCATTTGTCACTCGAGTGGGAAGGGTATGCCCAGACGTGGGCCCCGTGCTCTCCATGCCACTGGAATCAAGCTATCCTGGCTGAACAGGGGTGAAACCCTGAAACCGGTCCTAGGATGCTTGTTTCCAGTCCAGGGAGGACCTGGCTTGGCAGTTCAGGCTGGACTGTTCCCATGAGGCACAGGGTCAAGACTGATTTGCATATGGCTGGGTTCAAACTGGAACGGCATGGTGAGCAAAAAAACGATGGATTTAGGCCCACATATCTGTACTGAGGTAAATGTATGACATTGTTCTGCATACTGTCTATCAACTGTTGTTTTTGCATTTGTCACCCCGAGTGGGAAGGGTATGCCCAGACGTGGGTCCCGCGCTCTCCATGCCACTGGAATCAAGCTATCCTGGCTGAAGAGGGGTGAAACCCCGAAACCGGTCCTAGGATGCTTGTTTCCAGTCCAGGGAGGACCTGGCTTGGCAGTTCGGGCTGGACTGATCCCATGAGGCATAGGGTCAAGACTGATTTGCATATGGCTGGGTTCAAACTGGAACGGCATGGTGAGCAAAAAAATAATGGATTTAGGCCAAGATCTCTGTACTGGGGTGAATGTATGACATTGTTCTGCATACTGGCCATCAACTGTTGTTTTTGCATTTGTCACCCCGAGTGGGAAGGGTATGCCCAGACGTGGGTCCAGTGCTCTCCATGCCACTGGAATCAAGCTATCCTGGCTGAAGAGGGGTGAAACATCGAAACCAGGCCTAGGATGCTTGTTTCCAGTCCAGAGAGGACCTGGCTTGGCAGTTCGGGCTGGACTGTTCCCATGAGGCACAGGGTCAAGACTGATTTGCATATGGCTGGGTTCAAACTGGAACGGCATGGTGAGCAAAAAAACGATGGATTTAGGCCCACATATCTGTACTGGGGTGAATGAATGACATTGTTCTACATACTGTCTATCAACTGTTGTTTTTGCATTTGTCACCCCGAGTGGGAAGGGTATGCCCAGACGTGGGTCCCGTGCTCTCCATGCCACTGGAATCAAGCTATCCTGGCTGAAGAGGTGTGAACCCCCGAAACCAGTCCTAGGATGTTTGTTTCCAGTCCAGGGAGGACCTGGCTTGGCAGTTCGGGCTGGACTGTTCCCATGAGGCACAGGGTCAAGACTGATTTGCATATGTCTGGGTTCAAACTGTAACGGCATGGTGAGCAAAAAAACACGATGGATTTAGGCCCAGATCTCTGTACTGGGGTGAATGTATGACATTGTTCTGCATACTGTCCATCAACTCTTGTTTTTGCTTCAGAGCATCAGCACAGCAGAGTGGCAGTCTATTTAGCAGCACAGCAGTCCTTCCTCCTGGGAGAATATCCACAGGTCAAGCGGTGTACTGTAGAGTTGTTGTCTCAGTGCCAATATTTATACCTGGGCCTTCCTGTGAATTGGACGAAGCTTCTAGAGCAGAGGTCTTCATATTGGGGGGGGCTTAATTGATCTCGGGGGGCATCAGTTTCTAGACAAAAGAAGCATCATGCTGATAACAGTAATTTGTTTTAAGTGGGGAAAAAAGAGCAGCAGTAAGCCACTTTTATCTTTTGTCATTTATATTCTGGCTGGGAGTAGCTGTCAAAGGGAAAGGAACTCCACATATTCCCTAAACCCTTCCCCCCCATTTGAGACAATCACCCTGTGGATATTCACACTTTAGTAAGGCCTGGCTGACCAGAATAGTATGATTGATAATCATGTATTAGATTTCATTTCCTTAAGTTGTAACAGAAATTACCTGCAATATATAAATATTTTCAGACATACGTAAACATTGTAAATTTAGTAGAATAATTGTGAATAAATCTGGGGGCCATGATTACTCTTTTTTTTTTTTACAGAGTGGAGTGTGAAATTAAAAGGTTTGAAGACCACTGTTCTAAAGGTTTCCCTTTGAAGTCCCCAGGCATCCTGACTTCCGAGTCCTCGCTACAGACTAACTATAGGGATTGTGCAGCCCTTTTTGTGGAGGCAGGACATAGGCTATTCAAGTGTAGGTAGGGCTGTGCCCTGCTTCACCATCCCATCCTGCCAGTGATAGCCCATCCAGGCTCTATATTGTGTGTGGCTGTCTAGGAAGCAAACACAAAGCCCAACTGTCAGCTAAACCCAGTCATATGACCCAGAGCACATATGACTAAGGCACTATGGGGCACATGCATCAACAATGCCATTTGCGATTCCTTATTAGCGAAAAATAAGGAATCGCTAATAAGGAATAGCAAAAGGCTATGCATGTAGGAATCGCTATTCAAATAGCGATTCCTTAACTTTCCTTAATTGCTACTAGCAAATTGCGAGTAGCAATTAAGGAATGCCATCCCAATCATTCCTATGGGCCTCCAGGCCCATAGGAATGAATTGGAGATTGCATGAGCAAATAGCGAGTACCAGTAGGTTCTCGCAAATTGCTCATGCAATTTCAAGGGTGTCAAAATGACACCCTATTGCACCCCTGAAATTGATATGTGCACATATGTTGCACACACACATGCTCTAAGGGCATGTGTGTGCGCAACATGAAACTTTGAAAAATGCACAAAAGTGCATTTTTCAAACTTTTAGCAAATTACCATGCAGTTCATCTTCATGGTAATTTGCTCCCCCTATTAGCGAATTCGCTAATTTTTTAACTTTCATGCATTGCATTTAAGGAATCCCAAATTGAGATTCCTTAAATTAAGGAATCTCAATTTGGGATTCCTTAAATGCTATCGCTATTTAAGGAATCGCTATTTAAGGATTCCTTAAATAGCGATTTTTGCTTTTGGGTTGATGCATTGGGATTGGGTATTTTTAACTCAATACCGGGAGCTATTAGCGAATCGGTATTTTACCGACTGGATTTTGCCTTGATGCATGAGGCTGTATATGACTAAGGCAGGAAAATTCCAACTTTCTTAAAGTGGCATTTTGAAAATTGTAATTTGAAATCTAAATTCATCATGAGAGAGGATTTTTCATTAGCATTAAAAAGACTTCAAATATGAACTGGTTACCTGCTCCCATTTGGAAATGATCTCTTATTAAATAGAACAAGGTAGCATCAGTTTTATCGTATGGGGAGAGGTAGGCTTTACAGCAGTGAACAATTAGTTTAAGACTTTTTCACTACCAAGACATGTAAAATTAAAAAATGCATGTCCAACTTTTTAAATACACTACATTCTGCCCTCTGGGCTGTCTTGGGCATACCCTAGAGGTGACTTACATGTATTAACAAGCATTTGGTAATGCAATAGGTCTTGCATTACTGAACGTTTGAGCTATCGGCGTTGCATTATTAGTTGCAATGGCAATAGCCCAAACTTTCAGTAATGTGAGATCTATTGCATTGCAAATGCTTGTCTTTCTTTGCAGAGCCAGCAAGGCATGTCAGACATGTTTGGAGCAGGACAGCATGTCAGGTCCCTTGTGTGTGGGAGGAGCAAAGAGTAGAGATGCACACTAGTGAGAGGGCCATAAAAGCACAGATGTGGGGGAAAGAAGAGCACAAGGGAGACAGCTGAAACAGCCCTGCTGAGTGCCACACTGTACATCAGGGTTAAACTAATGTCAATTAAGTAATTTTCCCTCATTCCGCAATTTTACCAAATTGTCACGCAAAGTAAAGTACTCATTTTGAACTCCAGGAGAATATTCAAGCTACTTGGAGGTCACATTTTACTGTGGGTACTTTATGGGTTAAGTCTATCATGAGCTGACTCAGCTAGCATTTAGCTGCTGGCTGGGGGGGTCAAACAGAGGCGGTTATGAGCAGGGACTGTGCTTAGCAAGTGGCGATGCATTTGCTTATTAAATAGTATTCACGTCATTGTTAGTCATCAATATTTAAAATCAATATTTTATACCAATACGAAATGTGTACATGCGTGTCTATTTTTGTATGTTTGTGAACACTGAAAAGAGACCACATTAATGGTAATAATAGTAGCAGACATTGCCTTCGATGAATCTGAACATACCATGATGTTTGCACTCACCTTCATCTGTGTCTGAGAGTGTGCGGGAGCAGTTACGCTGTGTTTGTTTTGGAGGGTGTTGTGTGGGCGGAAACAGCAACAAACATAAAGTGACCTTTTAAAGAAAACGTATCCAAAACCACAAATAAAGAGAATAAGCGTGACAAGACTGTGCTCGGCCGGTTCTTCCTTAACTGGAAGTGAGGTATCGACTGTGTGAACGGCTTAGGAGGCAGCAAAGCAGAGCGACACAGGAGTAAACCAATGGTAAGTAGCAGACAGGAATAAAGTAATTTTGTTGAATACAACAGGTCTTGCAGACAGTGCATGCACGCTGCCTAGGTTTGACCTAAAAAGGAAGGTTTGGGCCTGGCAAAAGGTTTATTTTGCCAGGTTGATACAGCAGTTTAAACGCTACACACACAGGCTAGCTGCATAGGTACACCTGAGACATGTTTGACGTGTTACTTAAGTGGGTGGCACCATCAGTGCTGCAGGCCCACTAGTAGCATTTAATTTAAAGGCCCGGGGCACAGCTAGTGCCACTTTTCTAGTGAGCTTCAAGTAAATTAAATATGCCAATTGGGTACAAGCCAATCCTACCCTGTTTTAAGGAGAGCACAAGCACTTTAGCACTGTTAGTTAGTGTTGTTAAGCAGTTCAGCATGTTGCAGGGGTCAGAATACATACACAAGTACATGATTAGCAGGACTCCAGTGTACAGAATTCAAAACTTAACAGCATAAGTCCCTCAAAATTAAGGTGATCATGCATTTTTTTACAGTGCGGTTAAAATGTTTCATGCATTTTAAGTGTCCTGCAGAAGTGTCATGGTCACTGGTCAATTGTAACAGCAAAGGATGACATGCTCAGCAGGTAGGGTAGTTCCCCGGTGAAGAGTTAGCAATCCCACTGGAAATACTAGGTTATAGTCCACCGGCCTAACTATTCCAAATGCTGGACCATTGTAGTGTGGGTATTCAGACAAAATATCGAGAAAAGAAATATTGTGTGACAGGAATGTTGGCAAAAAAATATATTGTTCTATTGAAATATTGTGGTATGTAATATTGAGGTCAAGAATATCGAAATTAGGTACTGTATTAAATATCGTACAAAATATTGATTTAAAAATATTGTTGCATATAATACCGATTTTTTAGTAAAATATAGTTTAATAATTTTTTTGTTTACTCTTTTTAATAGTAAGTTTAAAAACAATATTTATTTGTGTAATCTTTTTGTTTCATTAAATTTTTGAATATTTTTCTTTTTTCTGGTCAATATTTTTTTTTAGGAGCAGGATATTGGGTTTGTAGCAGACAAGGGTAGGGAGTTATTTAAAACCAAAAATAGTCAATTAAGGGAATTAGTTTATTTTCATGAACTTGATAGTAGGGGCTTTCATTTAAAAGGTAATAGCGATTTGCAACTTCAGTTATGGGGACGTAGGGTAGAGCTATAAATTGTTTCATTTCATATGCAAAGTGGCTAATTGTTGCATATTCAACACATAGGGGCTGATTAGGACTTTTTGGTGGAACAGTTGTGCAGCGGTGAAAATCACCTCGCCACCGATCCGCCAAAGGTCACCCCGCCCGCCCGCCCACCAGATTACGACTTACAAGTACTCTGGCAGGCGGGCAGCGTGGCGGTCCCATGGCGCTGCCTCTTTTAAAGGTGGCAGTGCCATTACAGTAAGCATCATAATGGGACCACACTGCAAGAGTCCTGCATGGCATGAACTTGAAAGTCCATGCCGTACTGGAACCTATGTGCATGCACTCAGGGGGTACATGTTATGCCCCCCGTGGGCATGCACATGTAGTTGAGGCACAGGGACACCCTGTAAGGCCCCCTTTGTTTCCTCTCCTCCAAGGTTTACATGGAGGACGAACCTGCATGTAAAACCTGGAGGAGTGAAAACTGGTAATATGCTTGGTGCAACCGTGGTGGTCCTGCAAAGCATACTGAGGCCCCTGACCGTCGCTCCAATGCCACGGAACGGTGGTTCCCTGGTGGTCCTCTGACCACCAGAATCATAATAGGGTCCTGAGGGTAGATTTCTGAAGGTGTCTCCATATGCTCTGGTTACTTTGGTATAAACACCATTGTATGGCTGTGTGGGGGAAAAGTTTAAGGATGGCTTGTATCATTGATTGTTCGAAGTCAATGATCATTTTCTGGGGGTAATAATTGTTAGCTTCTTGTTTTATTTTGGTAAGGAGGTCTACATAGGTCCGAGTGAATAAATGAAAGGGATGTTCCTGTTGTGGTATTCTGCATGAATGGTATACAATTGGTAAAATGGTTTGGGACATATTTTAAATGTGCCCTCCATCATCCATGTGTTGCATTGCTTATGTTTATAGGTCAGTGGATGTTGCAAAGACAATTCTTTTTTCATGATATTTATTGTTATAAAGAAGGAATTGTTCTTCTCTGTGAGTTATTACTAGTTTGAGTGGTATTTCTACCTCACTGAATGTTTTTGGGGCAGGTGGGGTAGGAGTTATGGCCTTTTTGGTTCTTGTAATTAGCTGTTACAAAGTCTGAATGGAAGGTAACCGGCCAGTTACATGCTGTGAGACATGGTAAAAAATGTCTTTTAGAACTTGAGTTGTGGGATTCTGGGAGCTCATGCTTGCTTCCTTACTCTTTTCTAAAACATCTCTGACTTCAATTTCAGTCACGTTAGGGGGAGGCTATGCTCCTTAACATTTAGAACAGTTGTTTCTCTAGTTGTGGCCCTCCCATAACAAGCATTTGAATAGTATTTTGTGCATTTCCAGTTGATGTGGTTAGCAGTTGTTTTTTCTTGGCAAAGTGATACACTTTGCACCATCAGTCATTTTCCTAATTGTACTGTAATTAAATACATATGTAGAAAATATTAAATATATATTGTTTATGGTTTTTACACTTGAATAGTTCACATTTGTTAATACACTTACATATCTGGGTGCATTCAATCAATCAATCAATCATTTGTAAAGCGCACTACATACCCGCGAGGGTCTCAAGGCGCTGGGGTGGGGGGCGCTACTGATCGATCAGCCAGGTCATGAGTATCCTACTGAAGGTCAGCAGGTCTTGGGTTTGTCGTAGGCTCAGTGGGAGGGTGTCCAATGTCTTGGCGGTGAGGTGGGAGAAGAATCTCCCGCCGGTGGTTGTTCTTCAGATGCGCGGGACGGTGGCGAGTGAGAGGTCGGCAGAGCATAGCTGGTGGTTGGGGATGTAGAAGGAGAGCTGTCTGTTGAGGTAGGCTGGGCCGGTCTTGTGGAGTGCTTTGTGTGCGTGGAGGAGGAGCTTGAAGGATATCCTCTTGTTGACGGGGAGCCAGTGCAGGTTTCTCAAGTGGGGGGTGATGTGGTCATGTTGCGGTACGTCGAGGATCAGTCGCGCCGAGGCGTTTTGGATGCGTTGTAGACGTTTGATGAGCTTGGTCGGGGCTCCCGCGCAGAGGGCGTTTCCGTAGTCGAGTCTGCTGCTGACGAGGGCCTGGGTGACTGTCTTTCTTGTATTTGTCGGGATCCATCTGTAGATCTTGCGGAGCATGCGGAGGGTGTTGAAGCAGGAGGAGGAGACGGCGTTGACTTGCTTGGTCATTGAGAGCGTTGAGTCGAGGATGATTCCCAGGTTGCTTGCGTGGTCGGTGGGTGTCGGGGCTGCCCCCAGTGCCGTCAGCCACCAGGAGTCGTCCCAGACTGAGGGGTTGGAGCCGAGGATGAGGACCTCCATCTTGTCCGAGTTCAGCTTCAGGCGGCTGATCTTCATCCAGTCGGCGACGGCCTTCATTCCTTCCTGGAGGTTGGCTTTGGCGGTGATGGGGTCCTTGATCTTTTTGAGAAATATTCTGTTCTTTTTTGTTGTGAGACGTCTGGTTTTCCTCGTTGAAGAAAATGTACGTGATTTGTTTAGAAGCAGTATGTGGTTTGGGGGGAGGGCCTGGGTGAGGTTTGTTTGGATTTTAAACTTATGGTTAGTTTTTATTTAAAGTATACTTACAATATTTAGTAGGTTTTCTTTAACTTTCTTTGTAGTTATTTTGATTGAAGTTGGGAAAATCTGTAGAGATGAGACTATAGCCCTCATTACAATGTTGGGCAGATTGCAACTGACCGACCGTTGGTTGCGATTCGCCAGACATCTGCCCCTGCGGTCCGCCCAGTGCATTATGATGCGGCGGGCAGAGGCATCGGGTGGAGGGACCATCCGCTGCTGTTTCAACAGGGCTCAAGGAGCACGTTGGAGCACTGGAAAGATCACAATCCCATAATGACGGCAGAGCCAGCCTTGGCTCCGCCATCGGAATTATGATGTCACTTTCCGACAGCCTGTCCAAGTCTATCTACGGTGACCCCCTAAACATCCCTGCACCATGTGGCAGGCACCACGTAGTATCAAAAACATAGGGGGACCAGGAGCTCTATTTAAGCAGGACCTGTACATGAGCTCCGGGGTGAATTGTGGATCAAAGGGGTGTGTAGTTCCTAGTGGGAGGGGAGGGGAAAGGGAGGTCTTACTTCGTGATGCCCTCACACACCCCCGAAGGATGTCATGCTTCATCATTGGGCCAAGCGCCTGGTCGGGCTGGTGCTGCAATGCCCAACAGGCTCCAGTAAACGGGGCTCTTTGGCAGAGATCTTTTGAAGAAGCCGTAAGGTGCGTGCGGGTGTGAGGGCTGGTTAGTGCACAGGGAAGTGAGTTAAAATAAGTCTAGAGCTGTCCTACTATCAAATGTTTTATTCCTGCAGTAGCTCAGGCCTAATAAAAAATATGAGAGAGCCCTACACGGATGTAATGTTCCTATAGGGTTGAGGTGGTGTAGTGGGTCGACATGTTTTGTGCCTAATTAGCCCCTAACAGGTCGGGTGGCAGTTCATCAGGACCAAGTAAAATTAAAATAAAAACAGTGAGTGGTGCACTACCGCTGGTCTGGTTCTCTAAATTGTGTCTGATGACCAGGCTGCAGTAGGGTGAACCCTAGTAGGCTTATACCAGGGTAGGAGACCTAGGGGAAAAGAAAAAACAAGGGGGAGAGAAACAACCAATGGAGGGTTAAAACAAGCAAAAAAACACCTATAAATTGGTGCTCTTTAGGCAGGTTTACAATTAATTAATGATCTTCAAAAAACAACAGGTGCTACAGTAAAGGTGCAGGAGCGTTCATTCTTAACTTACTTGGTTAAAGAGCCAACAGCTATGGTAGCACATATCCACCAGTGAGGGCTAAACACAACAAATGGTATCAGTATAACCATAAACAGGTGACTAGATCCCCAAGGATGGTATCATGTTGGAGGCAGCGTGCTCATGCTAGTGACCTAGGATATGCGCACCCACACTAAACTCGGGTGCAGTGGCTGCAGTCATACAAGGCCATAGTAAAATGCCAGGACCCACACTCTGCCCGTGTGTGGGCCGCGGTGAGCACCCATATTGCTGTTGTACATGCCAAGGTAGTGGTGTGATCCCTACTGGCATTCGGTGCATAGGGTATACAGAATGTCACCGTTTCCAACATGACGATCATACAGACATCAGTCTCCCTAAATAAACCGTGACTGATGTTTTTACAGGTGCTTGTGATTAGGTCAAAAACAATTGCCACAACACGCGTAAAAGTTGTATACTATCAGGGATTACCCGTCCTCAAACTATCAATGGCCTGAGGTAGAGGCAATAGTGTAGGCAGGGATAGAAGCATAGTTTTAAAGAAGGACTCACCCGTAGTATTAGAGTCTACGGCTGACGGGGGAGGCAGAGCACGTCGTTGCTCTGAGGCTGCAAATAAGTAAATAGTTCACGCAGCTTGAGGTTTTTCGTGACTTACCGAAATCCAGGCGGCAAGATATTACTGATCAGGCAAATCTCATACTCACGATGGGTGGCAAACCGACAATCGTCTGTCCTACCCTTGCTCCAGGCCCCGTACTGGCTATTTCCGGGTCTGCTGCTTAAGGGAGTGAGAGAATGTTGGAAGTGTCAGGAGGCTTGACTGGTGACCAAGGCAGCCATCTTGGGAGGGGATGTGTGTAAAACTTTATTGAATTGGATTGTCAGTGTGCACAAGTGTAAGCAGGGCTAATGTGCTTGCGTAGTTGTTTATAAAAAAAAGTGGTTCAGATATTTGGTAAACTGGTCTGATGGACATGAAAGATGGCGTTATAAAGAGTGAAACCTTTGTTGATACACAGTGTCAGTGTGCATATGAATTTGTGAAAATAATGCAAGTACATCGTTATTTTGAACATGAACTGATTGAACTGGTCTATTGCACAGAAAGGGGGGATTTTCCCTCCAAGGTGTGTTTGATAGGAGTGTATTGCTGGTTAACCTGATGAATAGTGGCAAAGCATTACCACCACACGCAATCTTTACCCTTGCACCCCCACGTGTATTTTACAGAGTTACCCCACCCCAATGAGAATGGTTGCCACTATTCATTAGGGTAACCACCAACCTCAAGTGCAAAACGCCATGCCATTTGAGCAGCATCCCGAGGCCTTAGGCTCGCATCCATATTGTCCAGCGATACACTCCTGGCGAACACACCTTGGAAAGAAGTGGAGCAGGTAGTGGGGATAGACCATTTGCCTATACATCTATTGGACCATGCAGTATTGCTTCTAAAAATCGAGAGGGGAGATACCCATACAATCGGTAGGTGTGTGATTAAGAGCAGGATAATGCTGCAGTCCGAGATAATGGAGCAGGTACGCTGTAATACTGAGGAATTTTTCTCTTGGAATCTGGAGTCAGCTCCCTGCATTCGGTATGGGATGCATAAAAACATGGTTAAGGGGAATTATTAAACTTTTTACAGTAAATTGGGTCAGAGAAGAGAAGAAATACCTCAATGGTTTAGAGGAGGAGATAGGCAAAGTAGAGAGTCAATTAAAGGATGATAAAGGTCAGGAAGGAGACAGAAAGGAGTGGATAGATAAGCTGGAAGGCCTATGCTTGAAGTTTAGAACCAAAATGGAAGATAAATTACTCAGCAATGGGAGGTGAGCAGAGCCAGATATATCATACAAGGGGAGTGTTCTGGGAAGCTTTTGGCTTGGAAATCAAGGCTAGATAGGAACCAAAACTTTATTGGGAAGTTCCTAGATCGGAAGTCAGGGTTGATGGAGGAGGAGAGCGATTAAATCAGAGCCACATTTACCAACTTTTTTCAGCAGCTATATGCAGAAGACCTAGAGGTAACAGATCAAGAAATACAAGAATGGCTCCTAGAAAAGCAGCTCCCCAAACTTACAAAAACTCAAGCACTCTATCTAGGATGAGAAATCAGTGGCAGTGACATTTTCGATATTCTGAAAAAACAAGAAAAAAGGGAAAGCCGCTGGCCCAGACAGGATCCCCGGCGAATTGTACTCTGTGTTGCAGGAATAGATCAGCCCTGTATGAGTTAAGCAATTTAACTCTATTATGATAGCTGGTGGGACAATCCCCTTGTCATGGAATGAGGCTCTAATCTCTAATTCTGAAGCCAGGCAAAAACCCAGTATACTGCCAATAATTTCACCCAATATCTTTATTCAACATTGATTCTAAGATCGTTACCGGTATTCTTGTGGCCCGTTTGAATAAAGTGTTGGGGCAGTTGATTCATCAAGGTCAAATGGGTTTATTTCCTAGGAGATATATGAATGAGCTTAACTACACCTTGATAGGCACTATAGAGCTAGCTATAATGCAAGATGCCACCCTCGCGATTGTTACGCTGGATGCAGCAAAAGCATTTGACTGCGTTAATTGGAGGCATTCAAAAAGCACTCTTGAACATTGTGGTCTAATTAAAAATATGATAGACACAATCTTTAAAACCTACACAGCTCCAACAGTGAGGATCTTGGTGAATTACTAATTTAGCACACATCGAAATATGTTTATCAGTCCCTGACTGGCTGTATCACTGGATGTGTAAGTACCTAAGTCGCTATATTACTAGCTGTCTTAGTATCTCTATGGATCTCTATATATGTATGTAAGTGGCTGTATGTAATACTTACTGACTTGGTCACAGACTGTTGGGACGTATAACTGTGTGTGCAACAGTCTCTAACACTGCTTTATACATAAGGGCTGTACAGGCGTGTCACTGAACATATATCTGCCTATGACTCTCTCTCACTGGCTAGATGAGTGACTCTGCATTTCTAAATATGTATATAAGTTGCAACATGGGTGAGAGGCTGGGGGCCTCATTTATAATATTCTGCCATAGGGCAGTACCACAAGCCTTCCTGTTGTGCTGCCCTACGGCAAAGGAAAAGGGCAGGAAAGAGCTGTATCTATAAGATACTGTGCATTCCTGTACTCCTTCCCTGCTCTGGTGCTCAATTGGCTGCCATGTGTCAATGTAAGCACTCTTGCACCATGGTGCAAGGGTGTCTGCATTGTGGGAATTATTGTTTTGTGCATGAAGTGACTCCCTCCTGAACAAAATCAATTAATGAAAGCGGTTTCCTCCTTCTATGTGTGCTGATGAATGCAGCACACATAGAAAGAGGAAAAACAAGGAGAAATAATCATGCGTTAGGGAGGCATAGGCTTTTGATACATTCCCAGGTGTACAGAACATTTTAAATCTGGGAATGTGTCAAATAACATAACATAACTTGAGCACAGGTTTGTTTACAGAGTCAGAGGAAATGGGAGGGTATAATCCCCCTTTTGAATGTACAAATGTAGTTTGACCCCAGTAACCATGTGGATCAAGGAAAAGAAGGAGGGTTTGGCTAGGCATAGTCAGGGAGAGACCCGCTGTTGTGCATCTCAGCTATAACCCACCTATGTCTCTGTGTCATTATCTATGGGCCTAAGAACAAGTGGTACTTACACACATAAAAGTACTGAGTCGTCATTGGCCATGACACAACACTGGCGACGAGTGGGTCATTTATGTGATGTGTGCTGTAAGCGGCTGCGTGCCCTACCAGGGTGCTTGGTGCTCATGCTGCTCACAACCGATGTTTTGAATCCCCCAAACTATCCACTTGCAGTGTTCTGAGTCTACCAGACCTGCGTCTGCTGCGGACCATCAGTTGCTGTTACTGGTATCCCGCTGTGCTACCCCACTGGCACCACCCACCTGCCACTACTGATGATGGCTTGGAAATTGGACTGTGTGAGTGCGCCCTCTACTGACCTGCCATTCTCCGTACAGGGAGCTGCTCCCTCTCCACTCCGGGCCCCATTGTCTCCAGCATGCATCCTCACTGCCAGCCTGCCTCACTCTCCCTCGCTTCATCATAGGACAGCGCTTGACTGCACTGCAATGTTATCGCCCCTTAGGGCCCGCCTGAGTTGCCCACAATGACTGCAACAGCAGAAAAAAAACACAAAGGGAACTACACAAAGTAACAACAAAACAGAAAATAAACCACAACAGTAAGCTCATCGCCCACCAGTATTTGGCCAGCGCAGGGATCAACAAAAAAAGAAATAAAACTATAATAACACATCAATCATGCCTGTCCACTGGCTGTTTTAACTCCTGCTAGCACGCAGTGAGCTCCCTTCACCTTGTTACCACCAAAACAACCAGTGCACCAGGACTTCTGGCCTCCACAATCCCTGCAGAAAGTGCATTACAGTAGTTGTCATACACTCTTGAGCCATAGCAAACATACCACCCATCGAGCCATTCACTATTGAAGGTGCCCAATCTGCTCAGGCATACAGATGGAAGGATTGGGTAGAAAGAGTGCTGCTGTTCATTGAAGCTACCAAGGCAGAGAATTGCAAAAACAACAATTGACGGACAGAATGCAGAACAATGTCACACATTCACTCCAGTACAGTGATCTGGGCCTAAATCCATCATTTTTTTGCTCACCATGCCATTCCAGTTTGAACCTAGCCATACGCAAATCAGTCTTGACCCTGTGCCCAATGGGAACAGTTCAGCCTAACTGCCAGTCCAGGTCCACCCTGGAGTAGAACCAAGCATCCTAGGACCAGTTTCGGGGTTTCACCAATCATCAGCCAGAATAGCTTGACTCCAGTCGCATGGAGAGCACGATTTGATTTGTTCTGCAATCTGTCCATCAACTGTTTGTATTTTACCAAGGTAGAGAATGCACAGAAAAGAGCCATGCTCCTACACTTATGTGGCAAGGAAATCCACAGAATCTCCAAGACACTCACAGAAACACACCTTACCCTCAATACAGCTCTGAATGTCAAATTCAAATTAATGTCAAGGAAGATTATAAACGGTTGGTATTTCGGCAAGCCAGGCAACAATCGGAAGAAACTATTAAGACTTTCTACACACAATTAAAGGAGTTGGCCAGCACATGCGGGTTCGCTGATGAGAACAAACAAATACGTGGGCAAACAATTCAAGGGTGTGAGTCAGTGAAGCTCAGTGAACAAATCGTAGAAGAGTCTGGCATATCTCTGGCAGACACCTTGACTATGGGCAGAACAAAAGAACTTTTGAAAGGCCATTCTTCTCACATGGAAGCTGTTTTGAACAAAACACTGAAAGTAGAACCAGCCAACGCCATCGGTCCACACCCAGTGCCAGTAGACCCAGGAAAGGTGGTATGGCCCCATGGAACGTGCAGTTACTGTAGCAGACCAGCCTACTGACCCACAGAATGCCCAACGAGGGGGAAAGAAATGCACAGGTTGTGGTAAACTGAATCAATTTGTGAAAGCTTGCCATTCAGGTAAAGGGCACTCACCGCGCACCACGGTGAATGCCATACCAGAAGTACAAGAGACAAGCAGTGATATGGATGATGATGACAATGAAGAACACAACATCCACTCCATCTTCGCTGTTGGTACAGTATTCCAAGGCACACATCAACTTCGCCAGTGCCAAATACTCATTGAAGCTCATACGACAACAGCAGTAGTGAACACAGGAGTGTCCATCAACATAATGTCTTCCGAAGCATATCACGTCATGCAACCACCTCCATGTCTATACCAAGCAGTGATCAAGTATTTACCTATGTGCAAGACAAGATGATTGACTTAAAAGAAAAGTTCCGAACAACGATCACATATGATTCTCAATCAGTAGATGTGCAAATATAAGTTGCAGAAGAAGGGTATAGAGCACCGGAAGCCCTGGGCATCATCGGTTTTGCATTTAGAGTCCACCAAAAAGCCAAAATCCCACATCCTCAATGAGTTTCCCAAGATTACACATAGACAAATCGGTGCAACCCATAGCCTTCCGTCACCAATGTATTGCTTTTCATCAGAGGCCTCAAGTTGAAAAATAACTAGAAAATCTTGAGAGAGTGAGAGGTCCCACCCATGGGTGCCTCTAATTGTAGTAGCCAGGATGCCCAAACAACCTTGTGAGGTCCGGATATTTGTAGATATGCGTCTACCTAATGTTGCCACTAAGAGAGAGCGACATCTAACGCCAACAATAGACAACCTGATTGTTGAACTCAGTGGGGCCTGCTGGTTTTCCAAACTAGATTTGAACTTTGGCTATCTCCAGCTTGTCCTTGCAGAGGATGCTCACTTCATCAAGACCTTTTCTACTCATATAGGTCTGTAGCGTTACATGCAACTAAATTTTGGAATCTCCACCACCGCTGAGGTATTCCAAAATGTCATACACAAACTCCTAGTCAACCTCCCAGGAGTCATCAATGTCAGCGACAGCATCCTAATACATACCAAGTCCATCCCAGAACATAACATAAGGTTAAAGAAGGTGCTCCAAAGGATTCAAGATTTTGACCTCACCCTGCACCTCAGTAAATGTGAATTCCTAAAACAAAAACTTAATTTCTTTCGATACATGTTCTCCTAAAAAGGAGGAGTTCCAGACCCTGACAAGGTACGGGGCATCAAAATATCATCTTCTCCCACTACAGTGACTGAAGTATGCAGTTTTTTAGGTATGGTCAACTACCGCGGTCATTTTATCAAAGACTTGACGACTCTCACACAACCACTCAGAGAGCTCACCAAAGCCACGGTCCCATGGTCATGGGCACTCAACCAAGAACAGGGTTTTAAAGCTACAAAGGAAGTCTTGTCAACTGATAAGACACTGATCTATTTTGAACCCTCAGAAAGAGACAACAGTAGTGGCAGACGCAGACACAAAAGGTCTGAGTTCTGTGCTAATGCAACGCTAAGTGGGCGCAGACTGGATCCCTGTGGCGTTTTCAAGCCGATCTCTCACAATGATGGCACAAAGGTATTCTCAGATTGAGAAGGAGGCAATCGCCATACACTGGGGATGTAGTAATTTTCAACTATACGTATATGGCAATCCGTTTACAGTCATGACTGACCACATGCCCCTGATACTGCTATTCAATGGAACAGACTCAAAACTAAGGGTGGACAGAGCTGGCGTAGTGCCTCTACACAGAGCTCCACGGAGTTTGAAAAAAACTCATTGGAGCTCCCTCCCCCCTCCCAAATTATTTAAACATTTAAAAAGAAGGCACTTACCTGCGTGTCTGCCACCTCCCCTGCCTGGCCACTCTCGTTCCTGCTCCTCGCGTCCTTCTTCCATGAAAAAACTCCTACATTGTACGTCTTGCGCGTACACTGCAGGAGCCTGTGTTCAACCTCATGGTCACAGGTTCACATCCCGGTGGGTCCATTCAGCCTTTCATCCATCTGGGGTTGATTAAATGAGTACCATTGAACTGTGTAACAATGAACATCTGTTATTCAGTGCCAAGATACCTCTGGGTGAACGTGTACTTTCCAAATACACATGTTCAGGTAGTCTATTCTCGAGAAGTGAACATTTTTCTTACTATGGAAGATGTCCTCCCCACAATTCCTCCCCACTCTACGAAAGACGTCACATATGTTCAAATTCTCCATCATATCCAGTAGGTATGCCCTCATCTCTTTTTATTGAAGAAGGACGCGAGGAGCAAGAAGGAGAGCGACCAGGCAGGGAAGGCGGCAGACACGCAGGTATGTGCCTTCTTTTTTAATATTTAAAGAATTTGGGAGGGTGGAGGGGCTGGCTAACTCCGCTATACCATTGAGTTGGATTTTTGCCTACCTTCACAATTGAGCGTGGAGTAGGCAAATCTCCGCAAACACTGCTGGAGGAGCGGAGTTACCCACCCAGGGTTACTCAAAACCTCCTCTGTCGTTCGAAAAATGGATGCTCTGACTTCAGGAGTATAAATGTAAGACAGAATATCGCCCTGGGTCCAACAACCTTCCAGACAACCTGTTGGAGCACCCTCATGCTGCCACACTAGAGGAAGAAGAGGCCAACAAAACAGAAGAGTGCGTGAGGTATGTGACTAATCGATATCCTCCTCTTCCACTCTATATAGATATCCTCCGTCAAGCCACGAGTAGTGACGAATGCCAGCAAAAAACCCTGGATGGCATAAAAAATTATCAATGGGTTGCATTCAAAAACCACTGAGCCTAGCTTACACCTGATGCTGATCCAGATGGCTGCCTTTTGAGGGGACATTGCTTAGTCATTCCAGCAGCCTCACTGACTGGGTAGTTCAGTTTATCCATGCTGGACACCATGGTATGGTCAAGACCAAGAGTCGGCTATGTACCAAGATGAGATTCCCCTTGATGATGAACTAGTTGAAGCAATGATAAGGTTGTGTGCCTGGTGTCAAGAGTCAGCTGAAGTCAATCCGCCAGCTCTGGTGATGACAGATGTACGACCTCAACTGCCTTGGGTGAGTGCTAGACTTGATTTTGAGACCCTCCCAGATGGAATGCACACCATGGTTATGATTGATGACTATTCAAAATACCCCATGGTGGAAAGACTTTTCTTTCTAAGTGCAATAGAAGCACTACCCAAGATTGAGAAAATCATGGAGACATATGGCTTGATAAAAGTATTAAAAACTGATAACGGTCCACCGTTCTGAGACCAAGAGGTGGCAGCCTATCTGAGGTCACTGGACATAAATCACAAATGAATCACACAACGTTGGCCTCAAGCCAACGGCAAGGTAGAAAGAGTCATGAGCACCTTAAACAAGGTCATTCAGATCGCATCTGCCAGCCAACAAGCTCCTGAATTGGCCATCTATTAATTTCTGCAAAATTACCACAAGACTCCAAACTCCACCACGGGCAGGATCCTGAGTATCTCTCTATGGGTATAGTAGTAGTAGACACTATCCCTCATTACCAGACATGGACATCTGCTCCTATTGATGCTTCCGAGTGCACAAGAAAAGAACAAAAGCCAATGATAGAGCCAGCCAATACCGGCATGCGAAAACATCTGCTCATAAGGTTAGAGACTTAGTCCTCATCAAGGACCGATTCCCTTTAAGCAAATTCAGACTACCATTTGAGTATTTCTCTTGGACCATTATTCATGTACATGGTACAAAACTTACTGCTCGTCGGGGACTGAAGAGGTCACTCAAAATGTGTCAGCGTTTAGGAGATATGACCCCTGTACTGAGTATTCCAGGGACCCGGGTGGCAGTGATCCCCAGGTGGATGAGCATGACACAGTGTCAGAGTAAGGCAGTTTGGTTTACTCTTTGCGGGCATCATTTGATGAAACTCCTGATCTGGCATCCCCTTCACAAGGCAAAGTTGTGAAGCTAGCTCACCTGAACAATGCCGTAATCGTGCCACTCGTACCAGATATGCACTGAGAGGGAACCCAGCACCTTCCAAGAGGCTGACGGATCATGTACCATAGATAAGTATTTGGACCCAGGTAACAGAATCTCTTATCATTAATGAAAGGACATTTGTGCATTTCATTACTTCTTCTCATGTGGTTCAGATAAGCCTGGTGTATTCGTGCATCAGATTCTGTAGATCACTTTTTATCTTTATTTTTCAACATTGATTTGTGTTGTCATTAACTGTTGTAGTCTTTTTTTCAATTCGTTCGTTTTGGGGTGGAATGTTGAGTCATTCTAGTGGCGTAACTGGAGTGCGGGTTTGTTTAAAGAGAATAGAGGGAATTAGGTATTTGTGTAATCCCCCTTTTGAATGTACAAATGTTGTTTGACACATGTGACCACGTTGGTCAAGGAAATAAAGGAGGGTTCGGTGAGGCATTGTCAGGAGGAGTTCGGCTGATGCGTGACACCACTGAAAGCCACATATGACTGTATCTTTATTTATGGGCCTCAGAACAAGTGTCACTTACACACTTGAAAGTACTGAGTCAACATTGGCCACGACACAAAAGACCACCACACTAACTCAGGTTTATATCAATCGAAACGTTAATTAATTTTACCACAGAATTAGAAAATAAAGTGGTAGAGTGAATTCCATGAAGGATCTTAATGAAAATTATACAGAAAATGCAAAAAGCAGAAGCCTTCTGGCTCACCCTCAAAATGAAGGGTTGTTATACATTATTTATTTTTGCATATGAAATTACAGGATCTTCTGACTTACTGTGGTGTGAACAACTGTGGCATTTCATCAGCAAATTAGAGTAAATGAAAACTGAATGTCATATTGCCTTAACATCTAAGCAGTACCCACTACATTAATAATTATTCAGCACCCTCTATGATAGAGATGCTAGATCAAACTAGATACATGAACAATAATGTGTTATTTGAAAGAATAGTCACAGTGAACCAAAGGAAGGATCTTGCAAATGTTTTGGGTTGTGACTAAAAGTTCATCGACTGCAGACTAACAATGGAAATGAACCAATAGATGTCAGCTTGACTGTGCTGCAGAATCTGAGGGGAGAGAAGTGCGCAGGGGGGAGAAAAGTGAATGACAGAGGTGACTTCCATCTTAGAAAAGACGCTGTGTATGTCATGAAGCCTATTTAACATATATCAGAAAACCACGCTCCTAAACATCACAGAGAATATGTTTCAAAAGCAACAGTACTATATCAGTATATACATGTGTAATCCAGTGAAAAAAAATATATTGCACACAAATATAAACACATAACATCTTCTGCACCACCACCATCCTCTATTAGAAAAACACTGCAGGCAGAGCTTGCTGCAAAATCGGCGTTAGATCGCAGGGCCAATGTATCTTATAATTATTTGTAAAGGGAAATTCCAGGACTTGATACACTGTGTTTTGTACAGAAGGAGCAATCTGGAAAACTGAAGTGTCTTATGTGAAGATTGTTTTATGTTAATATTGGCAATGAAAGTACAGAATCCCAGTGCAACATACTTATTATAACAAGGATGGAATAGGCATGTTCAGAGCATTGATTTGCTAACAGCGTGATGGTTTAAAGGAGGGAAATAATTAAATGGACATGGAGAATGGAGTACTCCATCACCTAAAAGAAGTAATTTCACAAAGAAAAATCTAAGACTTGAATAGGCATTGCCACCAGTTCTTCTAGTCACTCAATTATGTTTTTTTATTTCAGCAAACAGGCAATACACTGAATGAACATGAAACAGTCATCAACACACTTTTCATCCCTTTTTAGGTCTCTCCTGCAGGGAGGGTGTATGTGTTGTCGCTTGGCAACGACCTGTTGTGTCTAAAAAAAAAAAAACACTCTAAAAAGGGGCTTTTAGCTCACCCATTACTAACCATTTGTTGGCATCATTATCAGCCTTCTAATTTGGCAGAGTGTTCCAAGCGTCTCTTCCTTGTCTTTGTGTGGTGCACGGATGAAGTACACATTGATTTACCTTAATTAGAATCTGTCCACTGCTTGCACTGTGATAGAGGTACTATTTTGTCTTTTTTGGGCATTTTTATACAGAGCAACCTCTACCGAAGCCCGAAGAAGTGCTTTACATAAGCAACAGTTATGTTCCAAAAGGTCACATTAATTTCTAAGCACGGGGAGATTAGGTGATTGCCCAGAATCCTGGGGTGTAGTTTAGTTAATAACATTAGAGGGGTGTGAGTCTGACATTCTGTCATTTCCCAACAAGCAATATAGAGTACTCAACTAAAAAAGACATATGGAGGGTTGGGACATAGTTTGGAATTGGTGATGCTAATGAAATTAGTTTGGACCATAGACAATGAAGCAATATTCTTGGGAACATTAATAGATAGAACCATTCTCTGGCAAAACAACTTTGGAAACCCCTAAGTAATATATAGTAAAAATCCCAGTTAGATAATAAACAAATGGCAGGCAATGCAATAAACCAAGCACATGACATAGTGCTTCATTACAAAGTGGCACATTGCAATGCCACATTCATATGGCATACAACCATATGTATGGACATGAGGCATGACATAATCCCACTTCAGTACTATGTTATGTGTTAGTCTTGGGTCATTCAATTCTGTCTTTTTTTAACTGGGTTTTAGTTTATAAAATGCCCAATGCAAGATCACAATCTAAATAGCTATGCACGGAAATTATTGGATGCAGGTGCTTGCAGAATCAATCTTTAGGAAAAACAGCAAGTATAAATGGCGCCTAATCTCCGTGTCTTCTACCTACCACAACCATCTCCTGTAGAGTCCAACTCCCATGGACTGACCTTCGATGCGTCCACTTCACCCTCAGAACACCCACCATCCACAGACACCTGCACCTGCTCCAACAAAGAAACTGGACCAGAATCACAGACAACCAGCTAACCTCATCACTCAGCAACTCCACCCCAACCATCGCGGAAAACGATGACCACAACACCGCAGCCCGAACCCTGCACTGATGGATCTCCGACAGCGCCAACACCATAGCCCCCCTCAAGAAAAACAACAATACCCATGCCAAGAAAGCCAGATGGTTTACCACCGAGCTTCGAGACTCCAGACGTACTTGTCGCCGCCTCGAAAAGGCCTGGAGGAACACCAAATCCACAGAAGCCTACAACAACTTCAGAGCCGCCACCAACGCTCACCACCAGCTCATCAGAAATCACAAAGTGATTGAAGACAGAATCTCCACTCACGCACACAACAGCAAAGAACTCTTCAACATCATCAAGGAGTTCGCCCAACCCACCAGCGAGTCCACCGACATCCCTCCCTCACAAGACCTCTGCGACAAACTCTGCACCTTTTTCCACCACAAAATCAAGAGCATCTACGACAACTTCGACTAAGACAACCAATACACTGAAGCCTCACCAACCACCCCCGACACCCTGAAGCCAGCGATCGACAACTGGAAAGCCCTCACCACCGAAGACACACTAAAGACGATGAACTCAATCCACTCTGGGGCCCCTACGGACCCCTGCCCCCACCAAATTTTCAACAGAGCCACCAACACCATCGCACCCATGCTCTGCCACACCATCAACTGCTCCCTTGCAACCGCTACGTTCCCCGACGACTGTAAACACGCTGAGGTCAAACCCCTCCTGAAGAAACCCTCAGCGGACCCCACCGACCTCAAAAACTACAGACCCATCTCCCTGCTCACATTCCCAGCAAAAGTCATCGAGAAAGCCATTAACAGCCAACTCGCCACATTCATCAAAGAGCACAACATCCTCGACTCCTCGCAATCCGGCTTCAGAAAAAACCACAGTACGGAAACCCCCCTCCTCGCTGCAACAGACGACATCCGCACTCTACTGGAGGGCTCTCCAGCAGCCCTCATCCTCCTCAACTTATCAGTGTCGTTCGACACAGTCTCTCACCGCACCCTAATATGCAGACTCCACATTGCAGAGATCCAAGACAAGGACCTCAACTGGATCTGCTCCTTTTTCTCCGGCAGAACGCAGCGGGTCAGACTCAACCTTTCTTCTCCGACCCTTCACCTACCACCTGCGGAGTCCCCCAGGGGTCCTCCCTCAGCCCTACACTCTTCAACGTCTACATGGCTCCGCTCGCCCCCATCGTCAGAACCTATGGACTCAACATTGCGTTATACGCTGTCGACACCCAACTCATCCTCTTCCTATCCAACGAACCCAATAACGCCAGACACAATTTTCGAGAAGGCATGGAAGCCGTCGCCAAATAGATGAAAAACAGCTGCCTACAACTAAACACCATACACTAACAAATTGGTCAGGTAGTATACAATAGATTGAAAACACACAGTAAATCACAGCCACAGTACCGAGTTATTCGGAGTCCAAAGGATCGGAACTCCAATTTATCAAACAGTGTAATTTTGTGTTTTCGTTCGTGGCAACGCAGTTGCTCAAAGCTCTTAAACTGGTGCTAATATTTACAAATATTTACACTATTTGGTGTTCGGGGTAGGGTAATGGGAAAAGGAGTGCTTGTGAACATTGTGGAGTTGTGAGGGTAGTGGACATGGACAGGGTAGTTTGACATATATCCATCTCATTTGCATGGTGATACTGATCCGGCCTTAAACAGAAGTCCGTTGTTCCACATATATTACATAGCTTTACATCGATACCGTCAATAATTTACAATTGTCCTCGCTTGTAATCAGGTAGGTAGTTGTCGACAATTCGACCCCTGTATATTAAACTAGGTAAATCCAGCCTTAAGGGGGGGGGGGGGGGTCTTCTTCAGGATTGTGATAGAGCACCTAGAGGTAATGGAATACTATGTGTTAGGGTGGTGATAGTGTTGGCTCATGGTAGTGGATGTGAAAGCAATGTGTAAAATCAATTACCTAATTGGACTTCCAGCATGTGCCTGGTTGCTGAGTACTTGGAAAGAGGAAGTGGGCTCGTCAGAGCTCCTAAATGCAGAGAAAAAGTCTAGGTAAGTATAAAAAAGAGACGCAGGAAATGACTAAGCACCCAATCTAAATTCACACTTACTCAGAGGGGTCGGTGTACGGCCTTAAGTGCATGTACCTGGTAGGTCAAAATATCACTGGCATCATGCAGATGAATCTATAATATTGAAGGACAGACAAGGTTCAGTGGTCTGAGGTCAGTGTATTTATGGTAAACACATTAAAGGAGAGAAAAAATAAAAAATTACAGAAGTCACACAATCCCAGTATGTGGACCCTGTGGTGTCCGCCGTGGGTCCAGCTGTCGGGCAGCATGTTAAGGGCCAGGGTGAAAAATTCAATAAGCGGCCACGGTGGGTCCGCAAGACTTTAATTGTGGAGGCAGAGTGCGTATTAACGCTGGGGCATCGCTGTGCGGTTAAGACTTTCAGAAGTCATACAATCTCAGTATGTGCACCCTCCGACGGCCGCCGTGGGTCCAGCTGACAGGCAACATCTGGGGTGAGTCAAGGGCCAGGGTGACAAATTAAATAAACTGCCACTATAGGTCTTGAAATTGTGGAGGCAGAGCGCACTCAACGCTAGGGCATCACTGTGAGGTGGCGCTGATCTGAAAAACAGCTAGCTTGTATTAAGACAAAAGTAAACAAAACCTGCTGCCGTGCAGGTCCGCGGCAAGCAGAAATTGTGCCTAAAAAAAAATGGTTCACTATAAGCTGGGGCCTCGCTCTGCGTAGAACAAAGAGTATTGAACAGCAGAGAATCTCTTACCTCATGAACGTTCTAACCGTCTCCAACGGAATGAGCCGGCGGATGCCGGTTACATTAAATAGATGCGGAGGATGAGCATGCACGTCGGGTGCAGCAGCTCAATGTCTAAGTGTTGGTAGACGTGTGGGTCCTGACTACTATGACGGGCAGGAAATGCTGTAGATGTTATTACGTTTAGCCCAGGGCATCGATAATGGGATCTTTGTCTGTTTGCATGAAAAGACTTTGAAAAGTGCAGTGTTACTGAAACTACTATTTGAACTAGATGGAACGGCAATAGTTCACATGTAAAATATATCTGTGTGAAATTATTCCACATGATGTTTTGCAGTGCCTCAGGGGTGGGAAATATATTATGTATACATATAAAACATAATAGTAAATGCATCAATTGCTAGACATATAGAAAAATAGAAAAGAACACATTCGTACCCAAATAACTCTGGATGGTCTTTGACAGTATTATTATTAATCAGTAGCAAGGATAAGTCTTTATTGCATAGCAGCTTACTGGCAACGCATTGGTCGAGATAGTAAACGATCTGGAAAGTGCATATGTTATAGGTTGTACCCATTGTCTTTGTGTATAATAAAGAACGTGAAGAAATTGTTAAACATGCCACTTGTAGCCCTGATGTTCTGGAAGTGTCAAAATTCACTCATGTGAGAGACTTGTATTTCACATACAATATTTGAACATAGCTAAAAAGACATCTGTTTATAAACATAAGAACATGTTGGTAACCTAGCAATTCTGTACAAAATAGAACGCTATTGGTGTTTATTCAGTAGCAAGTGTAGACATTTGGGCATATGTGCCCTCTAGTTCATTGAGTCCATTGTTTACAGTGTCCAATTTATGCATCCATTTACATTCCCTTGTGTTTAGGATGCAGTTGATGTCACCTCCTCTATCACCCGAAGTCACTTTCTCGAGGACCAGCCATCTCAGTGAATCAGGTTGATGTAGTTTGGTGGTAAAGTGTTCAACTAGGGGTGCTCCTACTGTTCCGCATCTGATCCTGCTACAATGTTGTAGTATTCTTGTTTTAACTTTTTGTCTCATCTGTCCAATGTACAGTTCGTCACAAGGGCACAGGATGATGAAGATCACATCGGTTGTATTGCAATTTGAGTGAACTTTCAAATCGATGGTGTGATGTTTATAGCAAAATTGTTTTATCTCAATAGTCACCTTGCATGCCTTACATTTGGTGCATTTGTAATGTCCCACTATTTCTGGTAGATTCCATAGTGTTTGGATGGTAGGTTGGGGAGGTGTGTCCAACAGAGACCGAATGACATGATCTCTGACATTTTTTGCTTTTTTGAAGGATTGTAGTGAAGGGTCCGCAATATCCACATCATCTGAGATAAGGTTTCAATGTTTATTCACGATCTTACTTATTTTGTTGCTCCTTGTGCAAAAGGTGGTTACACATATCATTCTTGAAATTTCTGTTGGTCGTTGTTTTGGTGTTAGGAGAGCTTCACGGTCGTAGTACCTGGCCCGTTTCCTGGCCCGTTTGACTAACCTTTTAGGATATCCACGCTCAATCAGGCGGTTAATTAGGTTTTCAGATTCTTGGAAGTAATCATCTCTGAGGGAACAATTCCTATGAATCCTGAGGAATTGTCTGAAAGGTAGATTATCACGGAGCCCTCTAGTTTGATGACTGGAGTATCTGAGTATTCCTGTCTGCAGGTTTTCTATATAGTGTTGTATATAAATGGTCTTTGTCTATTTTGATGGTGATATCTAGAGAATCCATGGTATTTCTGTGCCATTTGATGGTAAATTAAATGCCTAATGATCTCGTGTTCAGCCATTCAAAAAATTATTGGAGTCATCTTCATTTCCAGTCCAAATTAGTAATACATCATCTGTGTATCGGCTCCACTCCGTCACCTTGTCTCTGAAAGGATTGGTGAGATGAAAGATAAATTGTTCTTCAAATTCATCCATGAATAGAATCACCAGATCCGGTGCAAAGACTGCCCAGATGGCTACTCCCTTTGTTTGGACAAATAACTTGTTTTGGAATATGAAGAAATTCCTCATCATAGCTATCTTCAAGAGTTTGATGATAAAATTGGTGGGGATGTAGGTCGGTTGTGGTCTTTTCTCCAATGCTCTGGTCATAGATTCTAGTGCCGGCTGTTGGGGGATGCTCGTGTACAACGACACTATGTCCAGTGTCACGAGTAGTTGGGTTTCTTCATTAAAGGGTATGTCATCAACCAAGTTGATTACTTGCATGGTATCTCGTAGGTATGAAGAGGTCAGTTCAGCCAGTGGTTTTAAGAAGAAATCAATATATTTACATATAGGTTCCAGAAGGGAGCCGTATCCGGAGATAATAGGTCTTTTCCCGGTGGCTTGGCTTGGTTCTTGTGCACTTTGGGTAAAGTGTAGATCGTAGGTAGTCGTGGTTGCTTGGTGTTTAGGTACTGGAATTCATGGTCAGATAAATAGCCAGCTGTTATACCTCTTTCGCTGATTAACAGGATTTGTTTCTTGATGTCTTTAGTAGAATCCGTAGTCAACCTGTAGTAACTTACTCCATCATAGAGTTGGGAGTAGATTTCAGCCTTATAGTCCTGTGTGTTCTGAACCTCTCTTGCTCCTCCCTTATCTGCTGGTTTGATTACTATTGACTGGTTGTGTTTCAGGGTTTCAAGGGTTTCGCGCTCACCATTGGACTCATTATGTTTGGTATATTGTTTTGTCAAACACACCTTCATCACGTCACGCAGGACCACACTTTCGTATGCCAGTATCCTGTGTGGCATCATATGCACTGGTGGCATGATCGTGGAGGCTGGTCGAAGTCCGGTTTGTGATGTTGACGAAATCGGTAAGGAGTTTTGAAAAAGTGCCTCAATCTTATTTTCCGAAAGAAACGGTGTAGTTCTGATGTGATAATGAAGTGATTGGGGTAGGTAGTAGGCATGAAGGATAAGCCCTTACTAAGGACACTGGTTTCGTTGTCCGATAGTACATATGAAGAGAGATTGATGATGGGGCTCTTCATCTTTGTCACCATCTGTAGGTTTGTCTGCGGGTCTGGATCTCTCCGTGTTGTTCCTGAGGGAATCTTACCTGCTTCTGTTCCTGTCCTGGTGGGCGGCCTGTATTCCAGGTATGCTGGTTCTGACCCCGGTGGGCAGTCCTGTTCCAGTTGTAACTTCTGCCTCTGGGCGGTCGCCATTGACATTCTTCTAAAAAATACGGTTATGCCTGCGGTGGTTGGTACCAGGCGTCTTGATATTGACACCCACTGCTGGTTCCTGCGTGTTCGGTGTCGCTTCCAGTGCTATTGGAGCCCGAAGATTCAGAGAAGGTGGTATATCGTTTGTTCCCTCTGAATCCACCTCTGCCCCTGTTGTAGAAACGCCCTCGGTTGTCCTGTTTAAAGTAGTCTTCCTGTAAGTAAGGGTATGTGATCTTCTTACCGTAATACTTAATGTCTTTAGCCAGTTTATCCAGTTTCTTGGTTGAGTGTTAATATCAAAATCTTTAATGGTTTTCTCCAGTTTCTCTAGGGCTTCTTTTGCATTTGTAAGTGTGGAATCTCCACTGATTTCAAGTTTGAGCTCATTGATTTCTTTCAACAATCTCTCCACCTAGTCGATAGCTGTCTCTATGCCCAGGACCATCCAGTGACGCAAGCAGTTGTTCGCCACAAAGCTGAAGCCCTCCATGAATTTGGGCAAGTCAACAAAAATAGCCGGCTTGTTTCTGACCTGAAGTCCAGACGGGATAATGTTTGCCTGTAGATAGTTGGTCAGGAGAAGTCCGTACAAGCGTGTGCGAATTAATTTTTTCTCCAGACGTTCTAATCTATTGATTTTCTCATTTAGAGAGAAGTCAATATTAGGTGTTTCTGATGATTAGAAAACAGACCTAGATTGTCCTTGTATTAGACTGTTTATATAGTCTTCTGTGTAAGATAATGTCTCTTTCTCTGACATGTTCGGACCCTTAGGTTCCAGAAACAAAGGATCCTCGCAGGTAGGTCTCTGCACAGAGAGTGTTGTGTATCAATGGGAAATACCCGAATGACTACCAGACCCGGGTTAATAGTACAGTACAGTAACAAATTGGTCAGGTATTATACAATAGATTGAAAACACATAGTGAATCACAGCCACAGTACCGAGTTATTCAGAGTCCAAAAGATCGGAACTCCAATTTATTATACAGTGTAATTTTGTGTTTTCGTTCGTGGCAACGCAGTTGCTCAATGCTCCGAAACTGGTACTAATATTTACAAATATTTACACTATTTGGTGCTCGGGATAGGGTTGTCTACGTTTTGACCCCTGTATATTCAACTAGGTGAATATATATGGGGGTCGAAACGTCGACAACTACCTACCTGATTACAAGTGAGGACAATTGTAAATTATTGACGGTGTTCATGTAAAGCTATGTGATATATGTGGAATACCGGACCTATGGTTAAGGCCGGATCAGTATCACCATGCAAATGTGATGGATATATGTCACACTACCCTGTCCATGTTCACTACCTTCAAAACTCCACAATGTTCACAAGCACTCCTTTTCCCATTACCCCACCCGAGCACCAAATAGTGTAAATATTTGTAAATATTAGTACCAGTTTAGGAGCATTGAGCAACTGCGTTACCACAAACAAAAACACAACTCGGTACTGTGGCTGTGATTTACTGGGTGTTTTCAATCTATTGTATACTACCGACCCAATTTGTTACTGTACTGTACTATTAACCCGGCTCTGGTAGTCCTTCGGGTATTACCCATTGATACACTACAGCTAAACAGCAACAAAACAGAAGTACTCATCATGGGCCCAAACCCGACGCATGGAACAACACCTGGTGGCCCCCCGTCTTCGGAAGCCCGCCCACCCCCACAGACCACGCACGCAACCTGGGAATCCTCCTGGACTCTGAGCTCAAAATGGACCGCCAGATCAACTCCATCTTGTCCTCCTGCTTCCACACCCTCCGCCTCCTACATAAGACCTTCAAATGGATTCCCCTTGAACAGAGAAAGACCGTCAATCACGCCCTGGTCACCAGCAGACACGACTACGGCAACGCACTCTATGCCAGAATAAACAAAAACCTCACCCGCAAGCTACAGAACATCCAGAACGCCGCCGCAAGACTGGTTCTCGACCTGCCAAGACACTGCCACATCTCCCAGCACCTGCGCACACTCCACTGGCTCCCCATCGAAGCTAGAGTCACCTTCAAGATGCTCGCCCACGTCCACAAGGCCCTCCACGACACCGGACCAGTATACCTGAACAGCCGACTCAAATTCCATGCACCTCAGAGGACCCTACGTTCTGCCCAGCTCTCCTACGCTGTGGTCCCCCGTACCAGAAAGACCAGATCGAGAGGCCGCTCCTTCTCCCTCTTCGCGGCCCGAGCTTGGAACGCCCTGCTGCTCCACCTCTGACAGACAACATTGCTGCCCATCTTCGCAAGAAACCTCAAAACCTGGCTCTTCGACAGACCCCCCCCCCCCTTGATGGACTGGAGCCTACTAACCCCCCTTCCCCCAGTGCCTTGAGACCCCTACGGGTGAGTAGTTGCGCTTAACAAAAGACTGATTGATTGATTGAGAAGCAAGGTATTTAACTAGGCATTCAGTTCTACTTCATATTACCTGGAGTTGTATTTGCAGACAGGAGAATGAACTGTTCTCTTCCTTAAACCTTATCTGTTTATGGACAGTTCACACCCAAGATCCCAGTTTGATGATTGCCAGCCAATTAGCAATGGTAACAGGAAATTTGTGGATGGTAGGGGGCGATGGTGGGTGATGTTTTCTATACTAGTCCTGTTCTTCGGCACAGCAGAGTAGCACACTGCCGACAAGTAGAGTAGTCCAACAGTAGCCCTGGTATAGCAAGAGCAAACTGGACTGAGGCAGGGGCAGCATTCCATGATTAGACTAGACTGGGGGATGCAAAAAGATCATTCAAGGGCTGCATGAGAAATAAAAGTTCCAAATTCTGATTGGTGAAAACTGTGAGATGGCAGAAAATGCTGCCAAATACCTAGCAGCATGTGACAACATGAGGCACGCAAAACTCCAGCGATAATATTAGAAAGTGTACTGTAAGGAAATGCAACTTCTTGCATTTTCACCCCCACATTTTTGGACTAAAGCTGTTGTTTTTTTGACTCTGAGAGTCCACTGAGGCCTGCCAATCAGACCTCAGTGCCAGTGTTCTAACCCTATACAAAAGATATATTGAATTAGGTAAACCCATTTGGCAAGTACTGCCTTACTTATATGTCTCTAGTATATGATACCCAGGGCATGTAAGGCAACGTGTTCACACAGACCTTCAGCACTGTTTGTGCAACCCTGAATGTGACAAGGACAAAATGGATCCCAGCCTATCACTGCAGACTGAAAGGACATTGATTAGACTGGTAGTTCGACTTTGCCATTTAACTAATGGCAAAAGACCCCACTTCCCTCAATATTATCTGTACATCTCCCCAAAGGAACGCCTATAGAGCCTTATGGCAGGGACCTATTTATAAGTAGGACATGTCACACAGAGTGGATGTGGATGTGGATGTGTCCCGAGCTGCTGACTCAGGGGCTGGGGATCTGGGTTCCAGCCTTGGTGTTGGCACAATATCCTGTAATTCTAGGCAAAATACTTAATCACCCCATGCCCATGGACAGCGCCTGGATACCTCATGGGTGAAAACCGCACTATATAAATCTACAAAGAAAACAAACATATCTTTCATATGTCTTAACAGCAGCACTTTCAAATTGTCATTTTGCTGTGGAAAGGTTAGTAGCTCCATTGGTTACTGTCTGGTACCCCAGCCTAGCTAACCTCTGAATGGGACTACTTGAGTGGGTCACGTAAGGTATCAAATTGTCATGGCATTGAATCCTGCATTGATGCCGAGGTTGAATATAATGTCACTATTAAAGAAAGGAACTTTTAGAAAATTGCCACTCTGCACTCCAGCTACAGTGACCTCACAAAGGCCCTGGCACACAGACAGCTTTCTGCCTGCCTGGGGAGATATGTGAATGCTTCTTTAGCCCAAGAAAGGCAGTTGCCACACAGCGAGATGGGACCTCATCTCCCAGGATGGCCCCTCAAGGTATTAGCCCAAATGGCTGGCTTCAAAAAGGAAGCCACCTTTGACGGGCCGACTGCAGCAACACCCCAGACCGGCTGCAGACAATTAGGAGACAGAGCCAGAGAGATGGTAAACCCATCATCAAACCTGTTTTACCGTGGGGTGAAGCCCACTGGTAGCCACACCTCTAGGGTGGGCTACCAGTCTCCTGATGACCAAGGAAGGGTCGTGTCATTTTAAAAGGGCCAAGAATGGAGCACTCTTGGATAGCCAGATGCCACACATTGTAGAAAACATGTAACTCTATGTAGGAGGGGACCCAGTAGCCCATTGGCTAGTGACTGTGTGCACTCCTGACTCTTTGTCCCTCAGATCATGCTGGAATAGGAGAAAGGACCAAAGGAGGACTGCCCTGCTGCCCTTGAAAGCTCTCAAAGAAAGGCTGCACCGTCAGAAGGACTGCACTTGCTGCACAGTGGGATAGCGAAGTTTGGACTGGGCCTGCGGCTCCTGGCTTGTGGAAAAGTTGTTCTACAGCCCAAATCTACAGCAGTGACCCCAAGGATCAGTCGCTGATCCCCTGGAACCAGCTCCAGGGACACAAGAGCTGAAAAAGCCCAAACCGACAAGTTGGTAGCTAAAGCAGCCGTTTTGTTGATAACAGTCACCCAGCGCACAAAAGGACAAATCCGAAACAGCCAAAAGTTGCACCCGTATCGGACAGCTATCAAAGATTAGATTTGTCATACACAGCCTCCACCTAAAGATTTTGCCTAAACTGCCAAGCAGGGAGACCAGTAGCCAAGCATTGGCTTTCCCTCTACTCCATTGTAGAGAACTTCAAGTGACCCTGATCTCTGTGGCCAAAGTGACCCCATATCACCTTGAGATTGAGGGATCACCACACAGACAACCCTGTTGACCGCTCCACAACTGGTGCATCCTTGGAGCATCTTTTGCCTGTATCCATAGAATCAGGACCACACCATTGATGGCTATGTCAGTGGACCTGTAAAGTTTGGAACTTGCCTTAAAATGTTCTGGTGGCCAGGTAACTGTCCAAAGTATCCTCTCTGGCCCCCTCGATCTTTTCCCTGTCAGATTTTGTCCCCAACCTGGGATGGAGTACTGCACTAACTCTTTCAAACTTTCGAAACGTTTACAAACTCTTTCTTGATCAATGCTTCTTTGCGGTTGCATTTAAAGGGGATAAAAACATCTAACATCTTTATCCTTGGAACCCTCTGGTGGATTTTGATGATCAAGGTCTCAAAAAATTCATAAAAATATACAATATTTTTTTTATAAATTGTCTTTTTTTATTGGTGTGTGACTTTCTTATTTTGTTGTTTGGTGCTGTTAAATGCTTTACACTGAGTTCCTTTGCCAAGCCTTACTGCTCACTGCCACAGATACCCAAAGTTGAACTATGGTTAAGAAAACGAGACTGACTGGACCCAGGATGGTATTTATGAGTGTACTCCATGATAAGCCCCACATCAATATTATATAGTACACCCAAATCCTCACAGTAACACTACCACAACTTGCTAAAAAAACAATATTAAAGAGTGTTTGGGAAATTTTTGAGTACTTTCAAATAGTACCAACCAAGACTGACTTTCACTGGACGTGTTAAAGATTGACTCGTCCCAAGAACATTTTCAGACATTGTTGTTAAAATGGTGCAATTCTCAGCAGAGTTTCTTAAAGCTATAGATAATAGAAGGAGTTTATAAACTGCAATGTCATTTGACCTATCATTGACCCTAGCATCTAGTTAGATCTATATTATTTATTCATGTCCTAACACCTTCCAAGTAGATTCTCAATCATATGCTGTAACTGAGAATCTTCTTGGAAAGAAAATGGTTGCAAATAAATATAGAATCTTGCAATCCCAGTCAATACAGGAAACCTAGAGTGCAGCAGACTATTTACACAATCAGTCGTAAACAGTTTGTTTAAGAGCAGGGCAGCTTGGTGGACTTCTCAGGGATGGTTCATGGCCATCCAACAGTCTTCGTCCTTGTAGTTTTGATGTTTATGAACTGACATTTTTGGTAGATTATTAGTGTCTTATTCCATCTGAGTCTGATGGTCCATACATAAAATAATTTCAGCCTCTGCATGTAGCCTGGCCACTTTGGAAAGCAGCGTGCATGCTACATAGAAGAATGAAAGTCATCCTTTATACTATAATGTTCGGAATTCAAGGACAGTGGCTTGAAAATGTCAGGTAACAGTTGAGTTTTTTCGGACAAATATTTTGGAAGTGTGAAGTCATAGTTGAACAATTATTTTGTTTGTAGGTCGTGAGTGACTCAGAACACCCTTCTGAATAGGATCAGTAGCTTGAAAGGCAGGACAACCTGGACTAAGCAGAAGAGAATATGATGTCTCTTGTTCACGGCTCACAAGGGGCACCTAGTGCTGGACTTTCTACACTTCAAAAGTCTTCACAAAATCCCAGGTACTTTCAGACATCTTCAAAGCCCTCCATGGGGAAGATCTCGGCCCCTCTGCGTGATGGCTAGCACGACGGAAGCAAATAAGAAGGCTCTGGCACATGGTAGGAATCTTGTTAGGGAGTGCAAGAACAATATTTCTTTTGTTGATGCACGGAAGCAAGTTCACTAAACATAGACACTACTCTGGACCACTACTTGAACTTCATTACTATCACTTTCCTTAACTGCAAGAACATCAGTAGTCTCCAGGGAGCAGTGGGCGCACACACATCCTGGACTCTTCCCTTAACACTTTGTTGTGGGGGATGATTCCTTCAAATCAGGAACCTTTGAAGTACTCAGACAGGCAAGTTATCTTGTACAGAACTGCACTCCTGCTGGAGGCTGTGGGCTAACATACAATTCCATGTCTTGATAACTGCACAAATCAACTTTGAGGTCTGCAGGTATAATCCTTTCTGATCTTTTTTTAAAATCCTAGAGCCAGATTTATCTAGGGCTTGTGTTGCCCTTGTATCATGTAAAGCAACACAAGCCTTAAGTCAGATTTACTATGCCATGCAGAGCCAACTTTCGTGACTCTGCTAGTAAATCTAGAGTAACGTAAGGCAGCGTAAGTTGCTGCATTGCATTAGTTTGCATTGGTATAACGGTCCATGGGTGGAGCATTGGTGCTCCCGCCCATCCACCCATGTTTTTTGGTGCATTCCCAGATTTACTAAGATTAGTAAACCTGGTAATTCATCAAAATGCGGCGCCTTCCCAGTTAAGGCATAAGGAGGAGAAATATTTTTATTTCACCTCATTACTTCCCCTTTCTATGTGTGCTGCATTCTGCAGCATCCACAGAAAGAGGAAAATGCCTCACAGAGTTAGTTGTTTTTCTGCAGTAAAGTGTCCCACCCTGCCCAGAAGCAATCCTGGCTGTAACACAGGCACACTTGCACCACGGCTCAAGGGTGCCTGCATTGGTGCTAGGCAGCACTCAGTGCACCAACGCAGTGAAAGAGCAGGAGTGCGTCATGTATCAGTAGATATGGTGTATTCCTTCTCTCTCTGTCATGCAGCACAGTGCAACAAGTTATCTTACTGTATTGCATTGTGTCACTTTTTCTTAAAACTGACCCATAGTGACTAGCCTATGCAAAAGGAAGACTGTTCCGTTGTCATTTCCCTCAGTTGGCACACTTAAAACAGTCTTTGTTAGAGTTCAATATAGACTTCAGCTTTCAAGCCAGCCAGCTACATAATACATTTTCTGTAGGCAGGCAGATGGGAGATAAGATGAAAGGGCACAATGACAAAAGAATCCTACCTAGTGATGGAGGAGGGGTTCATATTTAATACTATCTCTCCTCTTGAGTGTATAACTCATTTCCTTTACCTACCTTGTTAGAAATTAGGTTGTTGGTTGACTGGGGTGTGAACCCTAGTCAAGCAGCAAACACTGTCCTAGTCAGGGTGAGGCACAAGCAATCCCCATATTATCCTGTGCTCAACCCCCTTGGTAGCTTGGCACAGAGCAGTCAGGCTTAATTTAGAGGCTATGTGTAAAGTATCTGTGCAACACTTCAAACAGTAAAACTGTGAACACACCACACAAACAGATCCCACACCAGGATAGAACAAACAGAACTGAATGTAATAAATAAAACAAGACCCAAACGACAAAAATCTAATCAGTAGAACTGGCGTTATTCATTTTTGAAGAACAAAGTGAAAAATAGCAGCTAGAAACATAAAGCACCAGAAAGGGATAGATGGTCATACTGGTCCAGATCAAAGTTCAGGCCGACAGCAATGGGGCACAGTGGATACAGTCTCAGATGTGTCCCTCTGAAGATTTACCATTTCAAGTTTTGTGCCAAGAGTCCTGTTAGACCTGGCATTCTTGCCGTGGTTTTCCCTGACTTTTTGCCTCTACTTTCTATGTTTTGCTGCTATGCTGGATTTAGTTTTTGCTGGTTTAGATGCTTTGGGCACTTTGCCACTGCTGATCAGTGTCATAGTGCAAGTGCTCCCTGTATAAATTGTTATAGTGATTGGTTATCCATGATTGGCATATTTGTCTTACCAGCAGGTCCCTAGTAAAGTGCACTAAGTGTGCCAGGGCTGGTAAGTCAAATGGTACGTGTGGGCCTGCAGCACTGATTGTGCCACCCACATAAGTCGGCCCGAAGAGATGTCTCTGGCCTGCCACCGCAGTGCTTGCTCACAGTTGCTAACTGCCATGTTGATCTTGCCAGTGCACCCACTTGCCGGCCTTCCCCTTTCATTTTCTTACACATAGGACACCCCTATGGTAGGACCAAGGTACCCCCCTGGGCAGGGTGCAGTGAATGTGAAAGGAAGGACATGTACTTGTGTGTGTAAAATGTCCTGATAGTGAAATACTGCCAATTTTATTTTTACTATTGAAAGGCCATCTTGCCCATAGGACAGAACTGGGAATGCTGTGTAACATGTTTACCTCCATATCTTCCCATAGGAGTGAGATGGGACATTGGAATCTGGTATCCCTGAACTCAGAATTTAATAACACATCATTTAGTAAATATGTTTTTTAAATTCTGTGTTTGAAAATAGCACTTTTAGAAAGTGGCTATTTTCTTGTTCAACCTTTCTGTGTGCCTCTGCCTGGTTGTGTATTGACTGTCTGGATTGAGAGTGACGGGGGCTGGGGTGGCTCATGAAGTCTGGGTGAGTCAGCACTAGGCTGAATAGACCTATCTGCATTTGGACTGGTGGGAGGAGTAGCACCTGGGCCTGAACAGGGCTGTGCCAGCCTTCCACAATGCTGGCTCAACCTCCTGTGGTGCGTCTGAAAACCCTGGCTCACAGTCACAAAGGAAGAAGTTGTGCGCTGGCAGAGTGCACCCAAAACTGGTTTGAACTGGGTCCAGGACCCCTAACACATGAAGAACAAAGACCTTTGGGGTATACAAGTAAGAGCTGAAACCCCTGTAAAATTAGACTACTTTGTGATCAAGAGGAACTTCTGCCAAAGAAGAACAGCTGAAGAGACTGAGGAGAAGTACTGCCCTTGCTGTGTGCTCTGGGGCTGGCCTGCAGTTTGCTGATCTAACTGAGGAGAGGACAAGGGGCTTTGCTGTGTCCCCCCTGCTTGCTAAGGACTTTGCTCTGTGCTGTGTCCTGAAGAAACAAGTCTCCAGGGGCCTGAGGAGAGCTGGCCTCCTGTTCCAGAAACACAGGGAAATTGAAAGTTTTCAAAGATTTTGAGGCTCGCACTTTCTGAATAGTGCTTCGTTTTCTACTGCCTCCAAAAGATAGCTGCATGTGCTATCTGCCGCCTGAAACAGCCGTGGGGCGTGTGCTGTGTCTGTGTGACTGGAGACAGCCTAGCCGCCACCTTTGTAGCAGTGTGACCAACGAAGCGCCGCAATTGCCCGAGCCATCTTCAACCGGGAGCTGCAAACATATCACCACCGCTGGCACCTTCACTCGCTCAAGAAGTATTGGGAGCGTTCACCACCATGGCCCGAGTCGGGAGGAAGAGCCGCGCTGAGAAAGAAAAGCTGCAAGGCTTTGCCTAGCAGCGTGGGGGCTTGTCACTAGAAGGAGCTGCGCTGAGGACAGGAAGAGCGAGGCGTCACTGAGCAAGCCGACTCCGCCATGAGGAACAGTGGCTGCCTGCGAAGAAAGGAGAGAGACCGCACACCCCAGGTAAACGCTCGGACTAAGTCCAGGGAGCGTATGTGTGTTACCGCCTGGGACGGGGGTGCAGGTCTGCAAGAGTCTGCTCTCGGCCTCCAGCCTTTGTAGAGCGAGCATTGTGATCGTAGAGGCCCGTACTTGCCCCTAGAGGAGCAACAGTACTGGGGTCTGTGTTGGGACAATCCGTTGCATTCCTACAGCATTTGGGGCATATTTTGGGCAATCGCTGACGACTAAGTCAGCATTTCGACTAACGAAGCAGCTGGGGACCCATTAATTTGTCTAAAACAGATCAAAGGGTGAGAGGAGTCCCACGCACTACAGAGAAGTGCCCAATATTAAGGGCAACAGTATTTAAAACCCGCAGCTTGCTTTTAAGTAACTTTCCACACGTCTGGAACAGTGTTTCCATCCATACCATACCTACAAGGTTATTCTCCTTTTCCTTACCACAAACCTTATCAAAGACATTCCTAAAGAAAAGCTAATTGTGTATGTGGAATTTTTGTTGCTTTGGTCTTGACTAAAAATTAGATCACGATAACTACATTTATATAATAACCTGTGTGGTGCTCATTTGTGGTGTTTTACTGTGTTACTGTGGGTGTTGGTGCAAATACTTTACACATTGCCTTGGGGATAAGCCTGTCTGCTCGTGCCAAGCTACCAAGTGGGTGAGCAGGGGTTATCTACAGTGTGTTTCCCCCTTAACCTGACTACAAGCAAGGGTCCCTAGTTGGACCTACCTCTGCCAACAAGAGACCCCCAGTTCTAACAAGCCCCATTCATATTGGAGAGTGCTGCAGGGAGAAAGGACAGCGTCACTGGCGGTAGTCGTCGTGGCTCGAAGAGCAGGGAGGGCCAATTGGAGTTTTACTTTGGTGGACCTCTCTGGGCGATTGATGCTTGCTGTGCAAAGGCAAAGGCTGTTGGTGACGTGCGCTGAATTTCGGTGCAATGCTAGTTCGGGTGCGAACGGGCACGTTTGAGATCACAAAGAGTCAAAAAGTTTGATTTTATAGAGCTCATAAGCCATATACAAGGTACAGGACCTGAGGGGTACCAGCTGGGTCCAGGAGTTGGCTGGGGAGCCTTTTATGTCTCTGAGCCTCAGATCAGGAGGCCAGCAGACTAGCCCTTGGAGTCAGTCTGAGGTCATGGACTCAAGATGAAGTTGAAGGTTCAGTTCTCCTTCCCCAGGAAATAAGGCAGCAGGTCAGGGTAACAGTTCCTTTAGAGCGGTAGAGTGGCATTCCTTGTAGCAGCACAGCAGTCCTTGTTACTGGCAGAGTATCCACAGTTCCATAAGTATACTGAAGAGTTGCTCTCTATAATGGACCATCACTAAAATATTTTGTGATTTATATCCTGGCTAGCAGAAAGTGTTGGAAGGGATTCTAAATATTCTTCAAAACCCCCACACCCATTTTTAATAATCACACTGTGGATACTTTTACAAGTTAGTAAGACCTGCCTGCCCAGAATAGTATGTTTGGCAATCATGTACTTGCTTGCATTTTTAAAACAGTAACAGAACTTACCTGCAATGTTTAAATAAGCCTAGAGTAGACACATTAAAACAGTGCCAGTTTAATAGAATAATTGTGGACGTTTTTGAGGGGGGGTGATGACTTTTTTTGGGGGGGGAGCGGTGCTGCATTAAAAGGCTTGAGCCAATGACTCAGCGGTTACACTGTATGCATGAGAGACCTCACACAGCTTTAGAACGGAAGGGAACTCGGGGACACAGCTGAATGCTGGGTCAATGGACTGCAGGAATGAAAGTAGCAGAGCTCTTTGGTCTAGGACTCCTTAGAAACGACTAGACATGAATCTGCCTTTCTGACCCCAGCTCTACGTGGCACCAATCAGGCTCAGATGCCTGAAACACGGACGAGAGGAGGTGTCTCAGCCCGGGCTGACACACACAACAGGGGGGGCTGAATCCCGTTGAGCCCAATGGGCGTTGCGTGCCTGGGTCACAGTAACGAGGACCGCCGGGGCATAATATTGTATTGTATCGCAGCCAAGTGTTAGGGGTCTATTTGTGATTAATACAAATTGCACACTCACACGTGGTATCACCACTCCCATCAGAAGGCATTTAAGAATCAAAAAGAACTGCAAATGGATGCATGATTTTCCTGTATTTCACCTTGGTGGGTTATAAAGCGCTTGTAACGTTCAAGTCCTCGCGATGGCGCTATCATGCATGCTGAAGACCAGGAAGAAAACCTGTATGAAGAGAGGGCGTTTCTTTCTTTCAGACATGTTGGTGTTCCCAAGGAGAGGTACTTTCCAGGTTACATTTCAGCACTGAGGGACATGGAGGCGACACCCTAATTAATGTTTTTTTTGTCTCCCAGGAACCCAAAGTGTCCAGAACTTTTGAATGTGTATTTAGGGCCACCTCTTAATAATGTGAGCTGTAATTATACTGCAGCCAGGGCCGGGCCACCGAGGGACTCTGCTCACACCTACTCTAGGCTAGATTTAGGCGTGCATCAACATTTTAGGGAGAAAGCAGATAGACTGGGGTCCTGATTAGCAGGATCCCAATCAGACTAGTCTAAAACTGGGGCGTGGCTTGATCACCGGTGAGGATGGAGGCATCAGAGTAGAGCTCCGCAGGGAGACGCAGTGAATCTTGAGGCATTTCGCACATTTCTTCGACCAAATGACTTTTATCGGCAGCGGATTCTGCCCTGCCTGTAAGGACGTCTTTGGCGGGTTCCGCGGTGCCTTTGAAGCGCAGACCTCCCGCATATCGTTCTTTGCCTCACATCGGATGCAAACGCGGCAGCCATTTCCTTTTTATCGGCGCTACTGAGGTTACAGCTGATGCTCAGAATATGCCTGCATTTGTGCTTACAGACTTCTTTTTGTGACTTCCTCACTTCCTTTTTGGGCTTGGCATGATGTGGAGGCGCTTTTTATATATTTTTATGAGGTTCTTTACATAGAATTTTGATTGTTAAATCTTTGGAACTGATGGCAGCTATTTTGTTCGTCCCTTCTTCAACTAATATTCTGCTTTGCTGACAAAGGTATAGGTTTCTCAGACCAAGACGCCTCAAACATAATCAGTTGCTGGTGTGAATCCCTCCTCTCGTCTCACTATAACCATTTTTTGCACTCTCTTTTCACCACTGCGATTGTGATCTGAGACATCTGTGCACTACTGCGTATACCTGATTGTCCCGGCGCAATTGGTATCACTTTTTTTCTACTTTATATGGGAAGGTTACGGAGAGGAGGCTCCTCCTTAGCTCGTCCCACACAAGTATTTATTAAAAATTCTACGCTATTTTCAAAATACTCTGCGATGGAAGATGAATTGGCATCTGTTTCAAAGAGCTCTTCTTCTTCGATTCCCGCCCCTGTTGTTGCGGGGAAGGCTTCCATAAAACGTGTAAAAAAAGGACCCACCTTCACCGCAGAAACCTTCCTCCCCGGTTTCCATGGACATGTTAATGGAAGAAATCCGGTTGCTGCAACAATTCATGGAAGCCGCATCTACAAAGTTGCAATTTCTCCCTGAAAATTGGTCAACAATGAACGAAAGACTTACTGTAGTAGAGCGCTATGTATTCTCGCTTGAAAGCACTGAGAGTAAGTTTACTTCTCTGCAATCTCAAGTCAACTCACTCTAAAAACAGGTGGAGGACTTGGAAAACAGAAACAGGCGTAATAATTTACGCATTTACGACCTGGCGGAAGGCACGGAGACCAACGATCCACTTACATTTTATAAATCCTTCCTTCCGAAGGTTTTAAATATGCCACCAGTAACCTCTCTCAATATCCAACGTGCTCATCGCCTTTGACGTATGCCAGCTTCCTCCACCAGTTTGCAACGGCCTCGAGGTGTTATTCTATATTTTTTAGAATATACTGTTCTACTCAAGGTCCTGGCAGCTGCTAGAGCACTCAAACGTGTTGTTTGGTCTGGTACTACACTCTACTTCTCTCAAGATTACGCCAAAAATACAGCTGACAGGCACAAAGAATTTCTCAACTTGAGACCTGATCTCAGATCCCTTGGCGCTCGTTTTGGTCTATTCCACCCTTGTCTATTTAAGGTCACCTACAAGAATAGAACCACTACTTATGAGGATCCGATCAGACTGAAAAGTTTTATTAACTCGTGCTAGTTGGAAGCAATGGATCTTTCTGGATCTTCTTCCTCCTAAACTATATTAATTTGTAAAGTTCTCTAAAAATTGTCTATGTTTTTTGTTGGATTTCAACATGTATTTTGTTTCTCTATCCAGGGTAGTACTGGTTAATATGACGTTGGTCTATTAGATTTCACTGTTGCCTGTAATATGGTTCTTCCTTTTGACTAATCATTTCTTTCCTCCTCACAGGTTGTCCTTGTTATTCTTGTTTGTTCCTGTTTGTCCTTCATGGTCTTCTATGAGTCGTGGTTTTTCCTCGTTCTCCCACTTGACCTACTTGGATGTCCCTCCTTCCCATTCGGTCTCCCCCCCATTCTCAATTGGATCTTTGGTATGTTATCACTCCTTTTTTTCTGTTACTCCCCATCCGTTTTTTTTTCCCCTTTTGTTTTCTCTTAGTTGGTGTTCAATTAAACGATTTCGGATTTATTATGTTTCTTGTTTATATCTTCATAATTATGTGCTACCATTTGTTTTTATTTTTCTAAACTTTGTATACAATTTGAGTGTTGCTGTAGCTTTCCTACACTTTCATCCAATTTGGTGCTTTTTTCTTTCTATTTTTATTTCCACCTCATCCCTTCTCCACTTTTATTTCCTCTCCTTTATTCTCGTTCTCCCTTTTTTCTTTCATCTCCTTTCAGTCACATGTACCATTTTTTCTGTTTTCTTGCATTTCAATCATCAAGTCTTGTCTTGTCTCTTCCTTATTCTCTTACTCACCTCTTGTTTTTTTATTTTATTTTTCTTGCTTATAGTTGGTTCAACTTCAAGTATTCTCTTTGTTATTTGACACTATACATTTTTTGTTCCCTTCTATCCTTTTTCTTACCTCTTTTATGTCCTTAAATTTTATTTCCTGGAATGTCAAAGGTCTGCATTCAACTATTAAAAGACAACGGGTGCTCACCCACTTAGCTAAATTGGGGGCTGATGTAGCATGTTTACAGGAATCTCACCTAACAGCTGAGGAATCCATTAAACTAAAGAGAGCTTGGGTCAGGGAAGTTTTCTATACCCCAGGAGATGGTAAACGATATGGGGTATTGACTCTTGTTCGGAAATCTCTTTCTGTTAAATTGATCTCACAAAGTGTGGATGATGGCAGATGGCTATTTACTAAATTGATAATTGGTAATGCTCAGGTCTCTTTACTTAATCTATATGCCTCCACCGTGGGAAATCCCTCCTTTTGGACTTCCCTAGCCCAACAACTTGCGCATTGCATTGATGAGAATTGTATTCTTGCAGGGGACTGCAACCAGGTTTTTGACCCTTTTTTAGATCGCCATTCCAAAGTCTCTTTTATCCCCCATAGATCCCATAAGCTTTTTGTTCAGACTATTAAACAACATAAACTTCTGGATGTCTGGCGGCTTTGTCATCCTACTACTAGGGAATATACCTTTTATTCTCCAGCTCATCAAACTCAATCACGCATTGATTATTTTTTTGTATCTCATAATATTTCCCAATCTCTAATCGCAGCAGATATTCTAATATCTGAGCATGCTCCTCTCTCCATTCGATTGGATGTTTTCCAGAAGCCGACCTCCTCTCGTACCTGGCGTTTTAATACCGCTCTCCTCTCCGATCACGTATTCACTTCCTCCTTTACTTCTTTCTCCAATGAATACTTTCTGTTTAATCAGAATGACACTATGCCTTTTCCTGTGGTGTGGGATGCTTTTAAAACCGCAGCCCGGGATTTCATTCTTGGCTATGTTTCCAAACGATGTAAACAGTCAAGAGATCTTACCAAAATCCTTTTAGACAAGAGAAAGAGACTGGAGCATTCTTTTTATTCCTCAAAAAAGAAATCGAAAGATTGTTTGGCAGAACTTATTAACGTTAAATTTCAGTTCAATAAACAGTCTACAAATGATGCATCTACATTTCTATTAACATCCGGTGCAAAATGTTATGGGGGCCAGAACAAAGCTGGCAAGGTGTTAGCTAACATTATGGATGAACATCAAATCTTGAAATTCAAAGACGATGAAATTTTAGACAATTTTCTCTATTATTATAAAAAATTGTACACCCCAGAAAGTCCCCCGACACCTCACCACATATCCCACTTTTTATCTAGTATCCAACGACCTTCCCACGCCCAACCAAACCTCATTCTCCTCGAAAATGACATTTCATAAAGGAACTTCTTACCGCCCTACAGACCCTTAAAAAAGACAAGGCCCCGGGACCAGACGGATTTACTGTCAAGTTTTTTGCACATTTTCAGTCTTTATTGCTTCCCAAATTACATACTCTTATGACTTCTTTTTTACAAACTGGTGAATCCTCAGGTTCTTTTTCAGATGCCCTAATCTGTCTCATTTCTAAGGGTAAGATATACAATATTGTAAAAATTATCGACCTATTTCTTTGGTTAATGTCGATTATAAAATATTCTCAAAAGGTTTGGCTTTGCGTTTGGATTCCCATTTGCCTGATCTTTTGGGATTGGAACAATCTGGTTTTGTTCATAATCGTTTCATCACCGATAACACGTGTTTATTTTTTGACATTCTATCCAAATCCCCCCACGTCCCCCACTCCTTAGCAGCCATCGCGTTAGAAGTAGAAAAAGCCTTCAACCGAGTAGAGTGGCCGTACCTTTTCCAGACTCTCAAATGGTTTGGATTTGTCCCAAAATCATTTCCTTAATCACAATTTTATACTCAAATCTGAGAGCTGCAGTGCGTGCAAACGGTAAAACCTCCTCTTATTTTAATTTAGGCAGAGGGGTTCGTCAAGGCTGTCCTTTGTCCCCTTTTCTTTTTAACTTAGCCTTGGAGCTCTTCCTCACCCGGATCCGTCAAAATGAGGATATCCATGGATTTCAATTCCAAAACACTCATATTAAACTAGCAGCATACGCTTATGATGTTCTCTTACTTCTGTCCCAACCTCAGTCTTCTCTCCCCGCATTTCTCCACGAAGTACCCTCTTTTGCTGCTATTTCTGGTTATAAACTCAACACAGATAAATGTGAAATTCTACCCCTGACAAAATATACTTTTAAAGAGGACTTCGCTATTTCTAACTTCACTTGGAGTTCCCAACATGTCAAATATCTAGGTCTTCATTTTACCCCCTCTGTTTCAGGCACAGTTTTACGATATATAGAAAACTGCATACAGAAAATCTCCTCCTTAACCACCCAAAGGCATCCTTTGTACTTATCATGGTGGGGTCGTCTTGACACCATGAAAAATGATGTTTTCCCCTATAGCTTTCTTCACTATCTCCAGCAACCCTGTATCAACCCCCCAAAAAATGTTAAGAAAATTAATTCTTTATTGTCGTCTTTTCAATGGAGCAACAAGAACTCTCGTATGTCTCTATCAAAATTAATACGCCCTAAATCAGAGGGTGATGTTAATCTCCCTCCCTTACCTTCCTATCACAAATCCTTTTCGCTTCATCAAGCTGCAAAGTGGCTCTCTATACCTTCCAAGGTTTCTCCTCTTTGGGCCCAACTCGAACTCTCTTATCTTTCTCCTTTCTCATTTAAAGAATATCTTTCTTTTTCCAGTAAACCGCAGTTCCTTTCCACTCCCATCATTAAACACACAACTATGCTTTTGAAGTCCGCTTCGCCTAACCCACCTCTGGACTGGACTTCTTTTTCTGACTCTACAATCTGGCACAACAATACAATTTTAATACGTGGCAAACCCTTTTACTGGAAATCTTGGCGGCAGAGAGGTCTAATCTGGGTACATCAACTATTCGCACAGGATGATCTCATGTCATTTTCGCAAATTAGTGAACATTTTGACCTTCCCCCAACATTTCGTTCCAAATACTCCCTACTGCAGCAAGCTGTTCTAGCTGCTCGCACCCGGTATCTACTTCGGGGCCCTTTGAATGCCCACGCACCTTCCTCCGTTGACCATTTACACACCCTTTTACGTATAAATACCAAAGCCTCTACTCTTTAGACCCATTTACAAGCTCATGCATTTCCCGATAAAAATCCTAAGGTGGAACTCGCCTGGGAACTGACCTGGATGTTAACTGGTCTACACATACATGGGCCAAGCTATGGACTAAAATTCGGAAATCTTCTAGATCAGCGAGTACTACGCAAACATAATTTTTTTTATAATCGATTGTTACTGACCCCAGTTACTTTACACATACGCCATGCCAACCTTCCAGATGTTTGCTGGTCATGTTCCTCACCACATGCAGATTTTCAGCACTCACCTGCCCCCTCGGTTATACATTTTGGGAAAAGGTATGGTCCCAAATTAACTTAAGTTTTGGTTCCAGTCATCCTGTTACTATTTGTGATATATTTTTAGGTAGCCTGTCACCCGTATGGGCATAATGTACTTCTAGCATAAAGATAATTGATTTACTGTTAGCAGGTGTCTTTCAGAAAATTACCAAGAATTGGAAGGATTTTCGCAAATTATCTTACCAAGCTTGGTGGTATGCTGTGTGTTATAATCACAGATTAGATACAACTTTTGTGTATCCTGTCACTCTAACAGTGAAACACTTGAACTTATGGTTACCTGTTACATTATTTCTCGATTCCAGTGCTTGATGGACAAGCATCCTAGGACAGGTTTCCGGGTTTCACCCCTCTTCAGCCAGGATAGCTTGATTCCAGCGGCACAGTTTTTTTGCATTTGTCACCCCGAGTGGTACGGGTATGCCCAGACTTGGGTCCCATGCTCTCCATGACATTGGAATCAAGCTATCCTGGCTGAAGAGGGGTGAAACCCCTAAACCGGTCCTAGGATGCTTTTTTCCAGTCCAGGGAGGACCTGGCTTGGCAATTCGGGCTGGACTGTTCCCATGAGGCACAGGGTCAAGACTGATTTGCATATGGCTGGGTTCAAACTGGAATGGCATGGTGAGCAAAAAAACGATGGATTTATGCCCAGATACCTGTACTGGGGTGAATGTATGACATTGTTCTGCATTTTGTCCATCAACTGTTTTTTTGCCTTCTAATTGGCAGCATCTTTTCTTTGGTTGGAACTTGGACCAAGTACAGATTGATTTATCTTGTCATTTTTAGGTTTCGCCTGCACATTGCTTGTGCTGTGCTTGTATTTAATATATCTGAAAAGGGAGCTCTCATCTGTTCCCATAACCGAAGTACTGTGTTCATCTGCGTATGTGTGGAACTTGTTTTTTTAAATGTTTCCTGGCTGCACTCATTGAAATTGTGATGTTGCATTTGTCTCACTCATCTTTTTCTTATTTGTTGTCTTAAAATGGAAGCTACTGTACTTTTCACGCGTTTATGTTTTTTTCTACATATCTTATCGGTGGCCCAAGTACCACAACACTCGTTGCAGCTCAGTAATTTCCGTGTTTGGACTGGAGCGCCACATCGTGATGTGAGGCGGAACTGTGTTTGTGCTTGAACCGAAGAAACAATTAAGCAATGTGTATGATAACAAAAAGTACATAATAGCTTTAAAGAGGCGTGTTTTATTTTATTAGTTGTTTTAGATTAGAACAAACTGTCAAACATTTTATATACGCTAAATGAAAACAATAGTTACAAATATATAGAAAAAAATATTAGATTCCCGAACTCTGGACGCTTCTATTACTATTTTCACCTTACAGATATATGCTTCAAGCCTGCCAAATTATATTTTTACTGACAAAATTTACAAACTCTTCTTTTGCCAGCACGCATTTTACGCGATTGTTAGCTGCATGTTCTTGCTTTGTCGCCTTCTGTAAGCATGCATGTTAAGCATTGTTAACAACTGAATTATTTTTCGAGATCTTCTGATGCATTTAAAAAGATTTTCTTATTTTATCTCCCACAACTTCAAACTTATTTTGTCCTATTGACACTCATTTACAGTAAGTTTGTTGTGTTCATTTCTTTTGCTTTATACTCCACCCTTTCTCTAGTTTCCTACTATCTGTACACATTTACTTCATTATGAAAAAAAATTATGGACAACGAACGGATAGTTTATTTCGCTTGATGACTTCATAACATCAGTGCAAAATGCATTTCATAAAAGCAGAACATCAGTCCAATATGCATTTACAATATTTTGCAGGTTTAACTCTTGGACGCAGTATTTTTCATTATGATTGTATATCCTCTTGTCTGAACCTTTGGAGGAGTCTAGATTGCCGGGAGGAGGACGTTTGATTCTAGACCTACCACCATTCCTGGCCGCCTGGGGTGAGAGACAGTGCAATCTGCCTGAAGGACTCGTGGTCTGTGGCTAAAAGGGTGCAGCAGGGCTACGAGCGTTTCAGCAGGGACTCCATCTCCCAGGAGTCCCTGCCAGACCGACTGCCAACACCTGGTCCGCTCTCCCTGTTGCTCCGCCCACGGCCACCCGAGAGGATTACAGACACCTGCCTGCCCTGCTTCAGTGGGACCTCTTGTCTGAACCTTTGGAGGAGTCTAGTTTGCCGGGAGGAGGACGCTTGATTCTAGACCTACAACCATTCCTGGCCGCCGGGGGTGGTCCGCTCTCCCTGTTGCTACGCCCACGGCCTGTAACCCCGCCCTACTTAAACGATCTAGATCCCCGCTGCGCGGGAGTGCCCGGGGCTAAGCCCGGGCAAAGGGCAGGCCCTCTGAGGCCGAGCAAGGCCGGGCAGGGCTCATTCCCTTTCATCTTTTTTCCTTTTCATTTGTATCTTTTGTTAGCATCGTTGCTATGGCCCAGAGTCTGGACTATGTCATTCTAGAAAAGCCGGGGAGGTCGTTAAATGGCACCCTCGACAGTTACTTCACAAGGGTTCCCATCGATTTAGATAGGGAATCAACACTAGAAGAGCGTAGGGCAGAGCGCCGTCGCTCGGTTGGATGTCTGAAAAATAGGGCTTCAATAGATCTCACGCCTCACGCCCTCTCCCTCAGTGGAGGAAGTCTCAGTGGTATTGCCGACCTTACATCCTTAGAGAGTGTTCCACTCCTGCTACGTGATTGCACACCTACACCATGTCTCTCCATTGAACAGCCCATGAGTTATACTCCCCTTCCCAGTCCCGTCAACATAACTGCCAATTTGACCAATCCGACCACTAGTAGGGGAAAATCTGTCCGAAATAAGATGAATAAATTATTGCCGCATAAGGGCTATGGCCCACCACCAGGCAAAAGAAGACGCAAAGGGGGGGAACAACAAAAATCCAAGATTAGTCACACCGACTTTGGCAGGCCTTCCAAGCCAGCCATTAGAACAGATCAGGCATCAGTAGCCGTACTAGTCAACTTGCCTAACTTGGAAGCTCCCCTTAAACCTCCACATATCGATAAGGAAGTTAGTACCATTGTACCTACTGCCATTTCTGCTGAATCCATGCTGAAAGCAGCATTTCCCACCGTCCCACCAGATAGCATGGAACAACTAATTAGGTCTTTTTTTCTACCAATTATTGAGGGGCTAAAGAGGGTGGAGAAGCGACTCGAGGCCATCGAGTCTGTTATTAGCAGTAGGGACGGTGCAACTAGGGCCACAGTGAGTACGGCGGTGCCACCCATAACCCTGGTTGCACAACCAACCAGTTCTGCCTCTAAAGTTTTATTCCAACCCACCAAAGTTACATCACAACTTCCCAATCAAGCAAAATCTAATCAACAAAGATTATTTCCCCCATTGCAGGCAAACAAACTAGCTGTAACTCCTGCCAGTGAACCCACGAGGGGAATGGAAAAGGTACTTGTAGGAAAAACGCGGGAGGAGGGGGGAAGCACCAGACACGTAAGGGCACCAATGAACAATGGTCCACTAGTTGAACTTCCCCCTGAAGCTGTGCCCTTCGTGGTTGTCTTGACGGGGGTCCCTATACTGACAGACAATAAAAGGGAAGGGTTCGCCCAGTTAAAAAATAAAATCATGCACTGGTTCAGTATATACAGACCAATCACAAAAAACATCAATGGTGAAATAGTGCATGTTCGGCGACTCCCATGGCTGGGTGGTAGAAGTAAAGACCTTGAGGGAGATGTAGTTATAGTTAATTTCAGAGACCCATGTGTGGTCAATTACATATTAAACTGGCCCACGGGCAATGGCAATAACTGCATCATCCCTCGTGCCCTAACATACTTCTATCCCAGATCACTTGTGTTCCCTCCAACCTACATAAGCGGACAAGCACCTACCTATACAAATTTCTTAGCACCGTACAACACTGGGCATTTTGTGCAAGCACAATGCCCAGTACCTGTTGCCGATCCCTTTGGGTGGAATACCGTACCTCCTAGTTTTAACATAACCACTAACAGGAGAATGGATCATTTGAGACCTTTCACACCCCTGGAGACAGTAAACAGGTTTGATGTGTTCAATGGCATGGAAGGGTGCGATTGAAGATTACAGCCCTTGTGGGGCATGTGGGCCACAACTCATTGAACCCTCTAGTACACAAATAGTTCAGTCTGCCCCCCTCACTGACCGCGATTCCATTATTGATCATGGTAATATTTGTAGGGAGGAGGTTTTGATGGTTGGTGAGACTTGCTCTGTAGATGAAAAAGGCCTAACTACAACTTTTAATGTGCCATCGCCTTTGTCAGTTCCAGTTAGGGAAGCTCCAACCGATGGTGGGGAAGGGGTAGGAAGTCTAATGTCATGGAACATTGCGGGCTTGCGTCACAAACAGGAGTCCCAAGACTGGGTTGACTTTGTTAATGGTTTTGATATATGTCTATTTCAAGAGACATGGATGTGCGAACCCATGTTCCTTCAGGGCTATTTGAATTACTCTATACCAGCTACTAAGGGCCAAAAGGGTCGACCTATGGGAGGTCTGATGATCTGGGTTCGGCAAAACCTGCGTTTTAACATAAGAGTTATTGAGACAGGGAGTAAGGATATCCAACTTATAAATCTTGATTTGGGACCGTTAGGGCGACTTGATTTATACAATGTATATGCCAGGGGCAACAAGGGTGGAAAGTCTGAAGTTTTAGCTTCTTTGGTGGCTTTCCTAGAGACTCACTCCCTGGTTAATAATATCATAATTGCTGGCGATTTTAATCGTACATTCGAACCACTAGACACAGGTGATGACTGTATTGGGTCAGAAGAGGATAGGCATTGGGGTGTCCCTCCACTAGATCTAGACCCGATAAAACGATGGTCTGATGATGTTATTTGCCTTAACGCCATCTGCCTAGAGAGAGGCCTCCGTGCGTTGAATGGGAGAACCAAGAGTGACAGGGTGGGGGCTTGCACTTTTGACAATGGCCGGAGTAGGAGTAGGATAGACTATGTCATGTGTAGTTTGGAAATATGGAAGCAGGTTAATGATATGGAGGTCATGCACAGGTTGGAAAGTGACCATGACCCTCTGTGTATTTGTCACAGATGGTGGACCTTGCTTAGCGGGAATGTTCGAACAGAGTGGGAAGGTCTCCCCTTACCAGTTCCTTCCAATGATACACGCCGGTTAAAACGGCCTCGTGTACTGGCCAATCAAGATTCTATGGCTAGTATAAATATGGAGGTGGATAGAGCAATTGAGGCCTTGGAGCAAGTTGCCATTGTTACCCAGGGGTCGCAGGAAGCGACATCAATTCACATTTATATTCTCTTTTTAACCATTAAGTCACATTTCCAGAAGGTAGGTAGGAATAATAGTAGGTCCCTAACCAAGACTGCGAAGTGGTACAATGCACAGTGCAGGATGGCAAGGCTTGCTTTGGGCAGTGCTATTAAGACTAGGGACCTGGCGGTAATTCGTGGTGCCAGAAGGAATTATAAAGATTGTATAGTCGCAGCAAAAAAGGAGTGGGATGAGAGGCACTGGAGAGAGCTACTGGAAGCCTGCGGCTCCAAGGATTCCAGGCTTTTCTGGAGTATTGTTAAATGGGGGAGGGGTGGTGAGCCTGACTGCCCTGATAATAATGTCCAGGAGGAGGATTGGGTCAAATATTTTAAAACTCAATATGCCGAATCTAATCCTGGCAGGGAGATGGACGGGTTTAAGGTTGTCTATCCCAAAGAGCCATTTTTTAGTCTCAAAGAGGTCCTGTTGGCATTAAGTGTAGCATCGTCGGGTAGAGCCCCTGGAATGGATGGGGTCCCGGTAGACCTTTTTACTAATGATAAGGAACGATGGGGTAGATACATCCTTCTCCTCGCTAATGCAGTCGCTCAAGGAGCACCGGTACCGATGAGTTGGAGGGATGCAATCATTATTCCCATATTTAAGAAGGGCGATAGGGGGTCGCCTGGGAACTACCGGCCAATTAGCTTGATAGCGACCATACAAAAGGTTGTGGGGAGGATGGTGGTAAACAGGCTCATGGAATGGGTTGATGAGCATAATGCACTATCACCCTACCAAGCAGGGTTTCGGAGGGCCACCAGCACGATGGACCAGGTGTTTCGATTCACTCTGGTACAGTGGCGGACTGTGGTACTTGGCGATGGCAGCTTGTACGCTGCTTTTGTAGATTTGCGGGCTGCCTTCGACCTGGTGCCTAGGTCCAAGCTGTGGTTTTGAATTAAGAAGCCTGGGTCTGCCTGACGATCTACTGACTATGGCTATGCAGTTACATGAGGCAAATTTCGCCAGGATACAGTGGGGTAGGCAGGGTGAGACTACTGCTGATTTTCCGGTAGAACGGGGTGTGCGACAAGGGTGTGCGATGGCCCCGCTGCTCTTTTCACTATTTATTAATGGGGTAGTAGCAAGAATGCTATCCGCGAATGTGGACGCACCCTCGTTGGCGGGCATCAAGATACCGATCTTGATGTTTGCCGATGATACGCTGATCCTGTCAAAGACTCCCAGTGGTCTGCAAAGTGCCCTCTGTATTTTTGATGATTTTTGTAGGAATAATGATTTGGAAGTCAACGTGGCAAAGACTAAACTCATGTTTTTTAACCCTCACCGCAGTGTCAGATCCAAGTTGTATTTGAGCCAACGCCCCCTAGATGCAGTTAGAGCCTTTACTTATCTGGGCATTTACATAACAGATGATTTAAGATGGCCTCAGCACATTGACTTGGCTGCTCGAAAGCATAGGCAAGTGGCTGGAGTCCTTGGGCTCGAGCATAGGAAATCACAGTCGAAATCTATTGCACCAGCTTTGCAGGTGTATGAAGCAAAAACCCTGGGATCTGCACTGTATGGTGCAGAATTGTGGGGATTTGGTAACCTCAATTCGATGCAGATGTCTGAGAATAACTTTTCTAGGTCATTAACCGGTCTCCCTAAAAGTACACCTCTGATCCCCCTCAGACATGATTTGGGAAGGAAGGCAGTAGGTGACCTGTCAAGGTTACGCCCGATTTTATATTGGAGGCGGCTCTGGACTAGACCAGAACTTAAGCATTATGCCGAGGGCTTTCTAGCAGTGATTAAGGCCGATGTCTTCCATAAGATCCAATGGTTGAGTAAACTTAGAACATTGTTATGTGTGCCTGGGCTAAAGCTCCTATGGGATTCCCCATTAGAAGCATCCTTTCCAAGCAAGCAAGCAATCAAGGAGCTGTATTGGGCCCATGTGTCTGAGCAGGCATGGAGAAAATCTGATGCCGGTTCTATGTCTGGTCGTTTCTTGGAGGTTAAGCCCCTCCCTACACTGGAACTATTCTGGGACATTATAACTAACCCAAGGGATAGGAAACTTTTCTTTCAATTGAGGATAGGTGCCCTCCCTTTAAGGTCTTTAACCGGGAGGTGGAGGGGTTCTACCGATACTACCTGTCCTGCCTGTGGAATTACAAAAGAGTCCATTGGGCACCGTTTGTTTTCCTGCAAAGCCTATGCAGCCCCACAACGTATTTGGTTAGCACCGGCCTGTAAAAATTTGTGTGCTCCCAGCAGCTCTGTAGCTATGAGAATTATTTGCACCAGCTCCTGTCTTCAACTGACTGTAGCAACCGCTAAATTTTTGGGGTGGGCATCGTCCATTAGGCAGAGTGTCATTGTTTAGGAGCTATTTAATTAAAAGAACGTAATATTGGTTACTGTGCTAATGCATTGTGTTTATATCTAGTTTTCTGAATTCTGATTGTCTGTACATTTTATGAGGTATGATTTTAACAATGTTTTCTAAAAATTATCATTGTGTGTACTGCTTTTATGAGAATTTCTCGAATAAAGCCTCTTGATTGATTGATTGTATATCCTATGCGAACATGGATTAAAGGCTTGCACAATGTTCTCACCTCTATTTCATAAAAAAAAAAAATACTAGGCTCTTTACATTATCTCCCAGGATTTGCCTTACTTCACTTATGTTTTAACAGTATGTTTTATGTTACTAACAACTTCTTAATATGAAGTTGCTTACAATAAAGGCAGCACACATTTACTGGAGGGTACCCTTTAAACTCACAGAAATTACACAAGATTATTTGGATCTACATATTATTCTATTGATGTTGTTAACTCTTTACATTATATCACCATGGCTGCATGGATAGACTCGACCTTACCCCTTAAACTCCTGAACGATAGGCATTTCTGTTTATGGCTGCATAGTATTGTATAATTGTGTACTCTATATCATAAACTAACACAAGTTGGAGGCAAAAATATATTAATCTAAAACTGCTTTTTGGATGTTATCTAACACCTTTTATATAATCTTTTACCTATATCAACAGAACCTTTTAACGTTTTTTCCCATTACAGCACACTGTTTAAACACATTAACTTGTACACATCCCACACGAACATACATCCACCACTGCAAACACAATATTAATACAAACACAGGACTAGCAGCTTACAACACATTTTACTTACAAAAAAATAGAACACCACTTTATAAAATAATTCTCATGGGTATTATATAGTCACTAAGCGTTCGTGGGTACAGATTATTTTTTCAACATCTGAGGTTTTTATTTAATTGCCACATTGCTATTTGGTGGCATATTTCACATCTTCCTCCATGCACTTTAACCAACAAATACTGTCAAAACCTGTAGTATTCTTCAACCACATTAAAAGATCTTATCACCACCTACTTTCTCTCAGAAAGGATGACAACATTTTCAGATTTATCCTGATTTACATCCTACCCATAACTGTGATCCAGCGCAAGACTGGGAAATGGGGAACAACATTTACCAATGCCCTCCCTGCGTCGAGGACCCGACGTCACACTAGCTCATTCACACACACAATCATTGGTGGGGCCCATAACACCAACACTCATACATCTCTCTCACGAGTCTGCACACACAGGAGGGATGAGTAATTCAAGCGCTGGACATGTGGGGGGAAATACCTTATATAACCTATAGGGAGAGAAAAGTTATTTTACAAAATATACATTAATATCCTTCGCCTATAGATCCCTAATCTCAAACATCAAGGCACTCCTCCCACCTGGTCAATGGACCATTTTAGTTGCATTGGTTGATGGTGATTTAGAACCAGCTAAAACACAATTTAAGACTCAGAATCCTTATTTCCCTCAATGAAACCACAAACTCATATTTCTTGTTAATCAATATTTGTTTATCTAAATCTTCATAATGATTATTATTTGCATTTGTCTCAGCAAAGTTTAGAGTTTTAGATCAATTCAAATAAACCACAGAACATCATATTTACCTAATTTGGCTATTTTAAGTCCTCTAATTCATTGGCTCTGCATAACCAAATTTAGTCGTAAATTGTCCGAAAAGCCGGCCAAAGCTCAAAGTCCTCTGCTCAGCACGCTACAATCCCAATTTATCAATGGACAAGAAATCATGCAAGCATATATCATAGCCCGTGGATTTTTAGAAAACGTTTGCAGTCATCAAGCGGTCGGGCAGCATCTGGATCTTCAGAAAAGGCGTCACAACGAACGTGGAAAAATGATGAATAAAAGAAAGAGAGATCATCATCCGCTGTACTCTCCCTATTCTACTAGCCTTTTTATAATAAAACAAGTCAAAGAAGATACAAATTTAAACTTTAGAGCAGTCGTGATTGGCTGGTTGAGATCGTACGACCAGTATTCCAAGATTTTCAGTATAGTTCGAGGGGTGAGTTCATTGGTTAGCAAAGAATCGGCTTGTTCCGGTTTACTGTAAGGTTGATTGATCCCGTGTCTTGGCGAGTGTCCTGTTTCGTCTCCTTGACCAGGGACAGTCTGTGCAAAGGTCGCTACGAGGTTTAGGAGATCTCTTACACATGCGCAGCTCACTTTGCGCCTCATGAGACAGTGGCCACTTCTGCGTGTGGTGACAGCGGCCATATTGGATTTAGGCCCAAACGCCAACTTAAGCAAAACAAACACAAAAGAATATTTAATTCATGGAAATGGTGATCCTAATGTTAACCCCTTGCTAATCCCTCTATGTGCTTGTATTCAACTAGCATATAGCGACATTTAAAGCAATTATATTCACCTTTTTCTAACCTCTTCAAGGGTGTAACATCTCAAAGCAACATATATCATGCAGTATTCTATTACAACATATACTATTGTTAATATGCGTACAGATTTTAGTTATAAGAGTTATTTAGCCATGCAATTAGCAAATCCCATGTGTATTTTAGTATTAATAAGGTTGATTATTATACATGCAACACTTGTTTAATAATATTATAATTAATAGATTATATAATTAGTATTTTCATGCAAAAATAGAGGAGGTATACAAACTTTTGCACTACCTGCTCCATCAATCCCCCCTTTGGTGATTTTATCACCACAATACCTACAATTTTGTAAATTTATTATGAAAAGAAAATGAATTCATAGAAGTTCAGTTCACATTTCTGTTTCTCCAATTTCTTCTTCTTTCGCTTTTCTATACATACTATCTTTCATTTCTTCTAATTCTATTTCTTCAAATTCTCTTTCTTGTCTTTTATTCTCTTTCTTTCTTAAAGTTTCTCGTTTAAGTTTTTCTGTATTTTCTTTCTTTTGCAACAGAAACATCCTAGTCTTATGACTAATACTAGAAAAATTACACAGTTTAATGGAAACAAGATTTTACCTATAAATTTACTACCTAATTTTAATAAGAACTCTTTAATAGAAGATAATTTCTTTCCAATCTTTTCCCAGACACCTTCAACCTCCAGTGGTGCAATTTCCTCATGCAAATCAGTTTTAATGTATGACTTTAGATCTTGACTTTCGTCTGGAATATAAGTACAACAATGTTGAACTTTCAAAATTCCACAGACTCCACCCTCTTTTGCCAAAATTATATCAAGGGCAAGTCGATTTTGCATTACCATGGCGCGCATGGCAACCAATTCTGTTTTTACCAATAAAAATCCTCCAGCGGTGCTTGTTGACAAGCGATCCACTACTGTTGATAATTTTCTAATTTTATGTACATTCAGAGATATTCCCAAGATTCTCTCTTTCTACGTGTTAGCTGTCTACCTAACTCATGTACACCATCTCTTCCTCTTCCCACATGAAATATCTTTGGAAAAACCAGGCCCACATAAAATGTGCCAAACCAGTGATCTGGTAATCGATAATATGTTTTGTTCCCGCAGATAAAATATAATCCAGGAAAAACTGGATCATTTCCTCCTTTAATTCCCCATCCACCCATGATTTGATATGTATCATGGCAATCACTGTTACCTCCAAAATAATTATCATATGCAGAAATGTTTTTCCTTTTCAACATCCCAGACTGTCCTTTCCTCTCTTCCCTCAGATACTTTCTTTTGCATTTTTAATCTCCTTTCTTCAACCATGTCCAAGAACACTTTCTCCTCCTTCTTTAACTACAAGTTAGATTATTTCTAAATATAGACTCTAATGTTAATTATTTAGTTTCTAAGAAAAATTCACCTAATACCTTTGCAGGTTTTACTTTATTCAATGTGTTAATTACAGGGATTTGTGAAAATATGTTATCTACATCTGAAAAGTAATATTCTAATTTGCCTATTTTGTAAAACAAACTTGCTATTACACTACATGTTATTCCATACGTTACTGTAGGTGATGATAGGTCACTCCCTCAGATACAGATGCAGGTAACTGCATGCAGATGTAGCAATCCCTCACGTCCATTGTCTTTACATATTCATATAGTAGTTTTGAAAATAGATTGTTAGAGAAATCATTTATAGACCTGTCTTTATGTAAATCATTTCTATCTATATTAGTCGGATATACTTTCTGAAACTTTTCTACATTCGTTTTATTCTCACTATGTCCTTCTATTGTATCTAGTGTAACTTTAAATGAGATCATCAAAGCCAAAGCACTCCATAGAAGCATTAGTAATCCTGTACAACAACAACTTATTTTTAACCACCTTCTAAGAAATATACATTTAGTTTTTCTATTCTCTGTGTTTGCCATTTCGAAAAATGATCAGTGTCTTTTGACTTAGCCTCTTCTACTTAACAACTAGTTTTGTTTAACCCAAGGCTCTAAGCACCTACTTGGTTCTATCAGTTATGTCTCTTCCAGTAATTTTATTGTCTTTCCATTGGTATCAATTTTTGGTCTTTGCAGTTTGGCATTTGATCGTCTTTCACTTTTCCTTCACAATCTTGATACAGAACTTCCTGAACATCCGTTTCTTCTCCAATGTCGGACAAGATAACTCTCAGGATTTCTGATTCTTTGTCTTCCTCAACCACTTCTGGTACAGTCACCTCTGGATTTTCTTGGCTATCCGCCTCTTCTTTTATTTCAGGCAGCGCCACATATGACCATTCTGGCAACTTATACTTCTGGTTAGGTTTTCTAAGTTCTCTTATTTTCTTCGGTTGTCGTTTTTCCCTCGTCTTTCAACTTTTCTTGACTAGATACTTCAGTGACTTGTTCAGCTCTGGATGAATTTACTTGTGTCAGTCGGTATCTCAATCTCTTTATTTTGTTTGGCCAGATTTCATCTCTTGCTGGTCTTTTCAATGTATTTCCCTTTTAGCTTTTCTCAGCTCTCCATGCTCTTTTTCTCAGAACTCGACCTTCTGGTACTTCTTCATCAATGTCCTCTGTTTCTGTTTCAACTTGACTTTTACTTTCAGCTGTTTCTTTTTCCACCACTTCTTTTATTTTCCCTACTTCTGTCCCTCCTCGTGTTTCTTGCACACAATCTTCCTGCTGACTAACTGTCCCTTCCTCTAACTGGATGTTTGAATTCCCTACAACTCCTCGGGGGTCTTCCTCAAAAACCTTTCCCTCACTTTCTGTATCTGTCACCTTACCATCTGCTTTTGTTACTTCAGGTGGAATTTCTCTCAACTTTCCATCAGAAATTTCTTTATCGAGAACTTCTTTAATTGTCTCTTCACTGTTTTTCTCTTTTCCTGTATGTACTTGGGCTTGTTCAGTTTCTGAGTCTGAGCTGGTGTCTGAGATCTGCAACTTCCTCCTCATGGGAATGTTCTCTGGGGCAACAGTCACATTTGGTTCTGACTCCCCCTTTCAGGGATTTGTCCTGTTCTAGTGTCTTCAGTAGCAGATTCAGAGCTGGATTCTGATTCTTCAAAATACTCTCCTTCCTTGTTATCTACTGGATTTGGAATTCGCAAGGTATGACTAGCATGGATCCAGTTCTTTATTCTGGCACCCCTTACAGCTGTTGTTGTAGTTAAAATCACTTGTCGTGGTTTTCCCCAACATGGGACCAAAAAGTTCCTTCTTCTGTGCACTTTAATTCTCACCCAGTCACCTGGGCTCAGATCATGAGCTGGCTTCTTTTCAAGGGTGGTGGCATCCGATCCAACCTGCTGAAACACAGAATGTAAGGCATCAGCCAGCCCCTTACAGTAATCCAACACCAAGTCATCAGAGATAGGCAATAACTTGTTGACTGGTATGAATACATGCCTCATTGCTCTCCCCATTACAATTTTGTGGGGACTCAAACCTGTGTTCCTATCTGGAATTGATCTAATAGTCATGAGTACCAGAGGCAAGACATCAGGCCATTTCAGTCCTGTGGCTAAACATATCTTTCCTAATCTGTTTTTAATAGTGCCATTTACCTGTTCTACCACACCAGAAGCTTCTGGCCGATAGGCACAATGCAGTTTTTGTTGTATATTCAATGCTTCGCAAATTAGCTTCATGATTTCATATGGAAATGTTTTCCTCTATCTGGCTCAATTGTGACTGGAAACCCAACTCTTGGGATGAACTCCCTTAAAAGCAGTTTTGCTACTGTTATTCCATCACTTCTTCTTGTGGTATATGCTTCTACCCATCTAGAAAATAAGCAGACCATCACTAAAACATACCTAAACCTGTTACAAGGAGGCATCTCAATGAAATCGATTTGCATTCTGGTGAAAGGCCCTCCTTCTCGACCTATCGTTCCTAGACTTACCACTGTTTTTCTTCCAGGATTGAACTGCTGACATATAAGGCATCGCTGACAAAGACTCTAAGCTACAAGTCTGAATTTTGCATTGTACCATGTCTGTTTAAATAGTCTAAGCATTGCATCTCTCCCTACGTGTGCTTGTCCATGATACATCCGGGCCATGGCTGACACCATGCTATCAGGCATAACTGGTCTTGCATCCCGATAGACCCACACATGATCTGTTTCCCTTGGTGCACATCCTGCCTTGACCCATTGTCTCATTTCCTCATCTCCTGCTTCTTCCTGTAACTGCCTCACTTCTTCCCATGTATTCACAATGTTAGTAAACAACAAGGGACATGAATTAATTTCCTTCTCTTTTGCCCTGTTTACCGAATTCTGGTTTCGCGCACAATATTGAGCCATATCATTCGCATACTGATTCCCAGCTGTGATATAATCTCCGGCTTTGGAGTGGGCAGCACACTTCACAACAGCCAATTGCTTAGGCAGCTGTATCACCTCAAGCAATTTCCCAACCACTTCAGCATTCTTTATAGGGGTTCCACTTGAAGTCAAAAATCCTCTCTGTGACCAAATTTGGCCAAAGTCATGCACAACACCAAAGCCATACTGACTATCAGTTATCACAGTCACTCTCACATTCTTTCCCAACTTACATGCTCTAGTTTTAGCAAATAGCTCAGCAACTTGGGCTGACTTTACTCCCTTTAGATAAGATGCTTCCATTACTGCTGCTTCTGTGCACACTGCATCCGAACCACCACCGGAGGAAGATCGTTCTCCTACCTGGCAGCCAAGACATGGAATTCCCTCCCCGCACACCTACGACTGACACAGGACCATCTCACCTTCAGGAAACACATCAAGACCTGGTTATTCGAGCAATAGCGGCACCCCCCTCCCTTCAGCGCCTTGAGACCCTCACGGGTGAGTAGCGCGCTCTACAAATGTATTGATTGATGCTGCACTCAGAGTTCCTTTGTCTTTTCTCAAGCATGATCCGTCCACAAACACCACATAGTCACTTTCTGTCAAAGGTATATCTTTTATATCAGGTCGTGGTTTGGTACAGAAATCAAGCACATCCAAGCAGTCATGAGCCATATCATCTCTGACTTCCACATTCTCAGCACCCGGCAATAATGTTGAAGGATTCACATTCAGACATCTTACAAGGCTCACATTTGTTGCACCTAATATGACTTTGTCATATTTAGTCAGCCGACTATGTGTCATGAACTGAGTGCGGCTCCTTGTTAAAAGGATTGCCACAGCATGAGGTACGAATACTCGCACAGGATATCCCATCACAATCCCCTCGCTCTGTTCCAAACTCTTACAAGTGGCAGCCACTGCTTTCAGACAACCAGGTAACGCTACAGCTACTGGGTCAAGTATAGCTAAAAAATATGCAATTGGTCTTCTCAGTTTTACATGTTTCTGTATTAATACAGAGAGTGCACATCCATTCCTCTCGCTGCAGTATAGTTCAAACTCCTTCTCATAATCAGGCATACCAAGTGCTGGTGCCTCACACAAACTATCTCTCAATTGTTTAAAGGCTGTTAACTCTTCTTTATTCAATTCAATGGGATCTTTTACATCACTTCTTGTCAGGCGTACCAAACGTTTTGCATTCAGGGAAAAGTTACTTATCCACTGACGACAATATCCTACCTTTTCAAGAAACATTCTCACTTCTCTTTGCGTCATTGGTGCTCTCATTCCTTTTATTATCTTGATTCTTTCTGCTGTTATTTTCCTCAGTCCTTTTTCAATATTATGGCCTAAATATTGTACTTCTTTCTGGCAGAATTGCAATTTCGATGGGGATACTTTAAGTCCTTCATCTGCTAGATGATTTAGCAATGCTATGGTATCCTCTACACAAGCTTCTCGTGTTTTTGACGTCACAAGCAGGTCGTCAATGTATTGGACTAGTACTGAGCTCTCTGACATCTCTAGATCTTCTAAGGACTTTTTCAATATCTGGTTAAATATTGAGGGGCTCTCTGTATACCCCTGAGGGATTCGGTACCATGCCAAAATACGTTCGCCAAACCGGAACGCAAAAATCTGCTGACAGTCTTGATGCAATGGGATGGAAAAGAAAGCATGACACAGGTCAATCACTGTGTACCGTTCTGCATCATGTGGAATCTGATACAAAATCACTGATGGATTTGGTACAATAGGGCAACATGACACAACTATTTTGTTTATTTTTCTCAAATCTTGCACTATTCTGAACGTTGCATTAGGATTTTTCAGGCCCATAATTGGTGAATTACATGGACTACTCATTATTTCTCTCAAAATACCTTGTTTAATCATTTTCTCTATTATAGGAGTAACTCCTTCAACTATTTCGGGTGTCAATTTAAACTGAGGAATATTTGGGTAACTTATTCCTTCTTTTATAGTCACTTTTATGGGATCCACATTTTTCATTAATCCTACATCTTCTCCTGTGAAACCAAACCTCTGCCTTTACTGTCTTTTTCAGTTCCTTTGGTAGTTCTTCAGGATTAAATACAGCAAATGCCTCAGTAATCTCAGGTTCCATATTAGCCATAGTCATTTTATATAGTACATCTTCATCAGGGGTCTCAAATGCTATACCATCGGGAGTGCAAAATATGGTGCAATTCATTTTGCACAATAAATCTCTTCATAACAAATTTACAGGGCTTGAATCACACACGACAAAGCGGTGCATTTCAGAACATTTTCCTATGTTAACTTTTACTGGTTCAGTGAGATATATTTTAATCTGTCTGTTGGATACCCCAACAACTTGGATTGTTTCATCCGAGAGACGAAGGTTTTTAACATCAGCTGACCTAACAGTTGAACGAGTAGCACCAGTATCTACTAGGAAAGTAATATTTTCATCATTTACCTTTCCATCGACAAAAGGGCCTGTCTGGTCTACTTCTAGAGTTGTGCCAAGTCCGCACTCTTCTTCCTCCTCTCGGCACCGTCAAAAACTTTCTTCTAACTCACTCTCATCGCGTTGTAGCCAATACTGCGAAACAGCACTAGCGCGCGACAGCTTAGTTACCTGTTCTTCATTGTAGAATCCTGTCTCATTACTGTATTTATGAGGATTTACGTTCTGTGGAAAAGGCGGTTTTGGCGCCTGATTCTGTTGGGCAACAACCTGCTGCTGTCGCTGTGGTTGACAACTCACCTCTTTCTGCACCTGCAAATTCAATGATGCATTATCACCATTAGTACTCGGGGGAAATTTACACTCGGATTTCCAGTGCCCTATTCTTCCGCAATTATGACATGGCCACTTCTTTCGGCTTCTTCTATATTAAATTGTTCCTTTCCCTCTCCAACATTAAATTTAGGTTTCATACTTGCACCATTTTCCTGTTCAATTAATTGAGCTTCCTGTCTTTCTGCCACCTTTACCTGTGCCCATATAGCTTTTTCTTTTAACTTACGCTGTTTGGCTTCAATTTCATCACTAAAATATTTGGCATGTCTCAGTACTTCATCTATTTTCTTATTTTGCCAGTCTACTGTATGCTGCTTAATCATTTCACTTATTTCTGGACGCAGCCCATATACAAATCGGTATATAAAGTGACTTAAATCCTTTTCACTCAAATTTTCATCACCACTGAACTGCTTAAAGGCAAGGATCAACCTCTCATAATAAGCGTGTACCTATTCCTTAGCTTCCTGATGAGTCCTGTCAATTTTTACCCAATCAGTCTCCTTGGGAGGTACTTTGTTTTTCAGAAAGGTAATTACTTGTTCATATTTTTTCATCACTTCTGGGTCAGGGGCACCTGTTTTTGGGTCTCTAGGGTATTCTTGTGTAGGCCAATTTATCATTATTTTACGCTCTGTCCATAACTCTGCTGGTACTATTATGTCAAAAAGACTATTTTAATCAATCCATAAAACTTTTGATAACTTTACAAACCTATCCACTTGCCTATACCACTCGACTGGCTTTTCGCTTAGTCGAGGGAAATCATTGGTAAATGACAAAATATCTTTCTAGTCCAAGGGACATGTACATATCCTCCTCCTGGAATTTCCTTCATGGGGCATTCTGTTACTACCTTTTCTTTTTCTCTTACGGGGAAAGCTGCAAACGTCTTGTCCGAGACATCATCTCGTTTTCGGAACCATCGACTCTTCCATTTATCTTCATCTCCCCATTTTCTTAACAAAATGATTATGTCTTTGATCTGAGTTGTTCTTCCTGTGGTATTCAGATTTTCAATATCTTTTTCAGAAAAATCTACTCTGTATGGTTTTTGTAAAGCTTTTACTTTTTCAAAGCCTACACCCATAGGCGATTTTGGTGGGGGAAGAACTGTCCCTCTCGAGTCACAATCGGTTTGTCTTTTTTAAATAAGCTCTTTATTTTTCCAAACCAGGACTTTTTCTCTTTTTCTGGTAGATTGTAATACATCATTTACTCTTCCGTGTATCGCTAGATTTTCCTATGGCTATTCTGTTGTTTTAACCAATCGTAGCGCAATTCACACTAACGCACCAATCCGGAGCGTCTATGTCACTTCTGTAATTCTCCAATCCCAGCGTGATTTACACTAACGCACCAATCAGGAGCGTCCACGTCACCCTGTGATTCTCCACTCTTAGCGCGACTCACACTAACGCATCAATAAGGAGCGCCTACGTTTCTTACTGACTGGCCAATCCCAGCGCGGTCTTTCTGACGTCAGCTTTTCTCGCTAATCCTGCTTCTGCTGACCCCTCCTTTACAAAATTTATCGGCAAACTTCTTTACGTTCTTCTGACTTACAGATCTGTTAGTAACGACATAAAAACGCCACCATTATCTGTTTCGCTAACCAAAGGATAGTTAATGACTTTTGTCACAAGAATTCCGTCTTTCCCGAGAGCAGCGCTTACCTCTGCCCAACTACAGAATCGTTACTTCCGTTGATAAAGTATTACATCCCTCTACCTTACCCTTCTAACAAGCATTAGCTTACCGTTTCTCCAGAATTAAGACACCTAGTTGGAGACGCTCTGCTTCTGAGAAATAAAACCAGAGTTTCACAATTAACCTGAATGCTATTTCATTCACGCACTTTCATATGGAAAATGTAGTTCATTCACACAGAATTCTGTCTTTCCTGAGAACAGCGAACTGTCTGCTCTACTACAGAATTATTACACTTGTTAATAAAGTAGCACTTCCCTCTACTTTATCCTTCTAGCAAGCTTAGGGAACACCTATTACCTTTCCAGTGATAAGCGTAATCAGAGTGCCTTTTGGACTCCTGGTACCTAACACCAAAAATTCACAGGTGATCTTCGCTACCATACATTTCTCTCATACAGAAAATGTACCTAATGGCAACACACGATGATGCTACCGAATCGAACCCGGACAATGCATCGTGCAACTCCAATCATCACACGTTTTCCCCGTGTACCTACAGGGCAACAACAATTCCGTCTTTCCCGAGAGCAGCGCTTACCTCTGCTCTACTACGGAACCGTTACAAACTTCCGACTTCCTACATCCCAGAAGCCGTCAGACAACATAGAACTCGACGCGACTCAACATAGAGTGTTAATACATAAACCAATTCTCATCCAAACATCCGCAATCAATAACCAATAAGCAAAATTGAGAAATCAATAAGCAATAATCAGATCAATAAGCAATAATCACCAAACCAAAACAATAAAACCATCATACTGCTACTAGAAAAACGGATCCAGCGCAAGACAGGGAAATGGGGAACAACATTTACCGATGCCCTCCCTGCGTCGCAGACCCGACGTCACACTAGCTCATTCACACACACAATCATTGGTGGGCCCATAACACCAACACTCATACGTCTCTCTCACGAGTCTGCACACACAGGAGGGATGAGTAATTCAAGCGCTGGACATGTGGGGGGTAATACCTTATATAACCTATAGGGAGAGAACAGTTATTTTACAATATATACATTAATATCCTTTACCTATAGATCCCTAGTCTCAAACATCAAGGCACTCCACCCACCTGGTCAATGGACCAATTTAGTTGGATTGGTTGATGGTGATTTAGAACCAGCTAAAACACAATTTAAGACTCAGAATCCTTATTTCCCTCAATGAAACCACAAACTCATATTTCTTGTTAATCAATATTTGTTTATCTAAATTTTCATAATGATTATTATTTGCATTTGTCTCTTCAAAGTTTAGAGTTTTAGATCAATTCAGTTAATTCGCAGAACATCATATTTACCTAATTTGGCTATTTGAAGTCCTCTAATTCATTGGCTCTGCATAACCAAAATTTGTCGTAAACTGTCCGAAAAGCAGGCCAAAGCTCAAAGTCCTCTGCTCAGCACGCTACAGTCCCAATTTATCAATCGCGCAAGCATATATCATAGCCTGTGGATTTTTAGAAAATGTTTGCAGTCATCAAGCAGTCGGGCAGCATCTGGATCTTCAGAAAAGGCGTCACAACGAATGTGGAAAAATTATGAATAAAAGAAAGATAGATCATCATCCGCTGTACACTCCCTATTCTACTAGCCTTTTTATAATAAAATAAGTCAAAGAAGATACAAATTTAAACTTTAGAGCAGTTGTGATTGGCTGGTTGAGATTGTACGACCAGTATTCCAAGATTTTCAGTATAGTTCTAGGGATGAGGTCATTGGTTAGCGAAGTATCGTCTTGTTCCGGTTTACTGTAAGGTTGATTGTTCCCGTGTCTTGGCGAGTGTCCCGTTTCGTCTCCTTGACCATGGACAGTCTGTGCAAAGGTCGCTACGAGGTTTAGGAGATCTCTTGCACATGCGCATCTCACTTCGCGCCTCATGAGACAGTGGCCACTTCTGAGTGTGGCGACAGCGGCCATATTGAATTTAGTCCCAAACACCAACTTAAGCGAATCAAACACAAAAGAATAATTAAATCATGGAAATGGTGATACTAATGTTAACCCCTTGCTAATCCCTCTATGTGCTTGTATTTAACTAGCATATAGCGACATTTAAAGCAATTATATTCACCTTTTTCGATCCTCCTCAAGGGTTCAACATCACAAAGCAACATATATCATGCAGTATTCTATTACAACATATACTATTGTTAATATGCGTACAGATTTTAGTTATAAGAGTTATTTAGCCATGCAATTAGCAAATCCCATGTGTATTTTAGTATTAATAATGTTGATTATTATACATGCAACACTCGTTTAATAATATTATAATTAATAGATTATATAATTAGTATTTTCATGCAAAAATAGAGGAGGTATACACAATTTTGCACTACCTGCTCCATCAACTGCTTCACCCACATTTTCAACATTGACCTGGGCCACTAGTATACACCTTTTAACAAAACTTCTTTTTCAAGCACATCCCTCATTATTTTGCAAACATGATGAAATGTGCTCACAATATGTCTGTAACAATTCCTTTGGAATGCAAAAAACACACAGGGCTCAAAGTGAGTGAATGAAAATGAGGTGAGGCTCCTGCGATATGAGTTTTACACCAGGAAATATACACAGCCTTGATGTCATCACAAACATTTGAACAGACTTCCAGTAACTTATATTGCATAACTGTTCACCAAGCTACAACTTACTACAACAAAACTGCTTTTTATTAATTCCATAGACTGAACCTAATGCATTTACCAATGCTTGTTTATATAGCGCAGACCCAAAGGAATTTGATGTACATCACATTGCATGAAAACCAATCACATTTCACAAGGTCACCTTGATTTTTTTTTTTAGGTAGGCTAGATAAAGTAATTTGCCCAGATTTACAGGATATTGATGCCACACAAAGTTTGGTACCTGGTTTTCCAGGCCCGAAGTCTGCAAGTAGCGCCACATCCATCGTCCATCTCCCACCAACTCCTTCTCTACTGGGCTTTATACATAAAATACATTTGTGTCAGCCTCCATGATGGTAATGCAGGACAATCGTCCTTTCGGTAAAAGGCGCGCATGAAAGTTACACACTCTGGTAACAGCATATTTGTTGCAGCTGCTGGCCTAGAAAGCATTTGGCTGTGCTCTTGTCCACCCGCCACATGTAAGCATCTTGACGGGTTAGTGCAGGGCACAAATCACTGGGTACATGCGGGTAGACCGTGTCTACCATCTATTTTTACAGGATAGACGCTGTCTTCTCTGCCAAGAAGCTGGTCCCCACTGAGATATGCTGAACTCGTCAGCAGCGCCTGCAGGTTGTTTGCTTTCTATTCCCAGCAGCAAAGTGTACACCGGTAGGGTTTTTTCTTTCACCTCCAGCTGAGTCAAAGATAAAAGTCGAAGCTAAGAGGCCATCAGGCCTTATCCGATCCAATATGAACCCGGCTGGGCGTGGCCTCACACATTGATGCAAATGCTACGGAGGTGAAACAAAGAGACACAGCTTATCACTTCACAGGCATTTAAGAGTGGGATGCTCTTACCTTTTTTCAGTCCCTGCACATGACATATAATCATGAACTGTAAGAATGTCAGATGTGGAAAAAGTTCAGAGGCAAGATGGCGTCCGCGTGAGTGGACGTGTGAGCTGACCGCTCCTGCTGGAGCTCGCAAATTGCTGTTTTTTGAGGAGGAGAGAGACAAATACTTTGCCAAAATTAAATGCTGTGCTGATAAGCAATCTTCAGCACTTCAGAAATATCACTCATGTGGATTTACCGATGTGACAATTTTTGGGCTGATTTTCCCGGGGAGGCTGAATGCTGAGTGTTTTGGTAACGTTCGTGGCGGGGCTGCTCAGAATCCGACGAAGTCGCTGGGCGTTTGCGGTACGTGAACTCTGCCTCAAGGTGATTGATTCCACCTGGAGACAGCTCAAAGGCTCCTGCAGGAAGTTTGCTCAACCGATGGTCATGCCACCAAAAGGAACGCGCGGGCTCAAGAAGATGCGTCGGCCGAAGAGTGGGAGCGACAAGACGCCCGGTAATGTAGTCAAAGGCTCTAAAAATTATTTAAATACTGTGCGAGTTAAAACGGATGCTGGAGGAAGGAAAACTATCCCAGCAATTTTCTCTGCTGCCAAACACAAAAGGAAAGGCAAAAAGCCTCCTCTTAGTCAACTAGAGGGAGCGGAAATTGCAGATAACACGGATGGTGGCGGGGAGTCAAATATGGAACTTCTTTATGTGGTATCAGCCCCAACCCTGACCCCGAGTGAAGATTTATTGGCAGCAAAAGATAAGGAGTAGCTTATTGGTGGTTGTGAGGCGACAGCACAAAACTCCACTGTTTTTGACTCTGGTGTTGCTGAGAGCAGTGAATCAGCTAACATACAGGTTGCAAATGTGGAAGGAGATATGCAAATACCTATGCAGAATGTGGAGTCTGAAGACTTGTTTTCCTTATCTGAACAGTCGACTTCATCGTGTGAAGACTTGGTGGTACATTATTCTAAACAGATGAATGGAGCTGGTGGCAGCGACCACAGTAGTATTTGTTTGGAGAACTCTGTGGAGTTTATAGAAGGCAATCCTCAAACTGTTTGTAAGCGAATAGAGCACAGTGTGACTAGGGGTGAGGCTGAGAAATACCAGCAGAGCGATGGTCAGTCGCAATTATGTCAGCCTCCGGAAAATATTTCCTTGTCTTTAATATATCAATCAATCATGTCCCACCGGGAGGAAACAAGAGATGAAAGCCAGAGAGTCCAAAATCTTTGTCGTAAGTTGCAAAACTCGGTGCGACGTATGGCTAAATCTTGTGCTGATTTTACTTCTAGATTTAATGAGGCAGAGGTGCGTATATCTATTTATAGAAGATACACAGTGGAAAATGGATGAAATTGAAAATCGCACATGAAGGATAAATCTTAGAGTACTACAGATTCCAGAGGGAAGGGAAGGATCGGACCCTCGTAAATTTATTGTGGACTTGTTCACAAGTGCCTTTCCTGAGCTTACTAGATGGGACTGGGATAGGAAGATTGAACGGGTGCATCGGTTCCCATTTAACATACGGACAAGAGCAGGTCAAACTGATGAAAAACCTAGAGCTTATTTAGTTTCATTTAACAGTTTTTTGGCCCGAGAGAAGGTTTTTAATTTAGCTCGTCCGGATAAGAAAAGATCTGGGAAAGATTTTTAGTTTTTTGTTAGGCCAGATTTCTGGCGGTTTACAGTAGAGATTCGCTGGCAGTTACGCCAGCTTATTACATTGTTTCATGGTGAAGGCGCTAAAGCGTTTTTGATGAATCCGACTAAACTTAAAGTAATCTTTCAGGAGCATACTCGATTCTTTACTAATAAAGCTTCTGCTAAGGAGTTTTTAAACACCATTTAGATTTTTTCTGGTCACGAAATAGAGGTATAAGCTGTGGGAAGCAGGGATAATATATGGTATCAGTCAGTTTTTTTTTTCCTTTCTGTAGGCTCTCTCTATCCTCCTATTTTGGATAGCTAGTAACATATGTTTCCGTCCAGTCAGGGGGAGGGAGGAATTTCCTCTTATGACTGGGGGGGGTTTGTGAGCAATGGCAGGAGACACACGGAAGCTTGGCATCTACAGGACCATGGGTCCTAAAGCCCCATTAAAGGAGGGGGGTTAGCACAGTGTTGGGGGTGTCTGGGGAGGGTGGAGGGTGGTGGTGGTGGGGTGGCTTGGTGGGGGGGCACTTCGGTGGGGTATAGCGAAAAGATCCATGGTATCAAAAATGAAAATAAAATGATACAATACCGAAAATTTTGTTTGGAGTTTATAATTGTAGTAGCATTTGGATTGGGTATAGTTTCTTTTTGGCTTTATTATGGTTTCCAGGGGTGTTAAAATCTGCTCTTTAAATGTCTCTGGCCTCAATAATTATAATAAGAGGAACAGGGTTGCGGCAGAGCTTTGCAACAATTCAACTGTCCTAGAGACACACATACCTTGGGGCAAACGCAATATGTTAAATGATTTAGGATTTTCTCTCTTAGTTGCCTCACAACAAGCCTCAATGACATGGGGGGTTGCAATATTAGCTAAAACAGCTGTGCAGACTACAGGCCGCTGTTTAGCAGATACAATGGGGCGATGGGCTATTGCTGAATGTGTGTTTGGCAACAGCAAACTTACACTTTGTACTATTTATGGGTCCAATTTAGATGAATCAGCAGTTTTTGATTATCTAAATTTAGAGCTTACATCGTGGTCAACTCCTTTAGTGGTATGTGGTGATCTTAATATTAGTTTTTTAAGATAAAGGAACTTCAGAGTGGACCACAAGCATATAAGGGGCGTAAACCAAGAGTTTTTAAAGCTTTATATAATTTTGTGAATGATCATGGCCTGGTCGATGTATGGGATAATTTTTTCCCAGCAGATCCGGGCTATACGTTTTATTTGTTTCCTCATAAGAAATTGGTATGGCTTGATTATTTTTTTTTGTCTTCAGCATATGTAGCTGGGGCATCGGTTCATATATTTCCTAGGATTACATCAGATCATGATCTATTACTTTTAGAAATAGAGGCAATTGGTCTAAAGTCCATAATAAGAACATTTTCATTTGATCGGAAGCTGTGCCTAGATGACAGTTTCAAAGAACATATGTCTAGTTGGATTACGGAGTTCTTTGAACTTAATAGGCAATCTGCTCATGTTGCAATTATATGGGATACTTTTAAGGCTAGTTTTAGGGGCGAAGTGTTGAGCTTTGGTTTATATTATTCGAAGAAAGCTAAATTGGAGGTACAAGAATTGTATTCCAAAATGAGAATGGCTGAGGAAAAATTGACCCAGGGGATAGCACAACAGAAATATATTGGATTTTGAGACCGATGTTGCTAGGTGTCGGGCAAATATTAATGCTTTATGGAACAGGGAAAATGCTAGGAAATACTTGATTTATACAAAGCAATGCCATGAGTATGGGGAAGCGGTTGGTTGGTGCTTAGCACTACGGTTGCGGATGAAGGAAGCCTCCCATCGAATTATGGGCATCAAAGATCGTTTAGGTGCAGTGTGTCAAGATCCGCAAGGGATATTGGGAATCTTTCATCAATTTTACATGGAATTATATACATAACAGGAAATGTTGGATGTGGGTAACAATATATTTATGGGGGGAACATACCACAATTAGACCCAGATGCGGTAGAGTTATTAGAAACCCCAATTACTATGGAGGAATTAGAGATTGCGGTTAATAGTCTGGCAATGGGCAAAGCCGCAGGACCTGATAAACTTCCGGGGGGAAATCTATAAGGCATTTTTTCAACAGATTAAGCATGAAATGTTGGCTATTATTAGGGCTGCACAGAATGGGCGAGCTCCTAAATCCTGGAATGAGGCCACAATTGTGGTCTTTAAGAAGAAGGGGAAACCACCGGAACAGCCCGGTTCATATCGTCCAATATCTTTGATTAATTGTGATTGTAAAATGTATTCGAAAATTTTAGCTAATTGGTTGGCAAAGATTATTTGTCCATTAGTATCATTAAACCAACATGGGCTTATACCGGGTCGGGGGACGGTTACTCATGTTAATAAGGTGGTGACACTCTTTGACAGCTCAGGCAGAAAGGAGGAAAATGGGGTTCATTTTGTTAGATGCTGAAAAGGCATTTGATCGTGTCGAGTGGGAGTATTTATGGAAACTAATGTATCGGGCAGGGTTTGGGAAGGGGTTTATGATGGCTTTGCAGGTATCGTATACCGCACCTGTTGCAAAAATAGCTGCAATGGGCATAGTTTCAGAACCAGTGAAAATTACTAGAGGAACTCGACAGGGGTGCCCTTGCTCCCCGTTACTGTTCGCTCTATACATCAATCCTTTTTTCAGGCATGTTGGAAAAGCTTCCTTAGTCAAACCCTTTATAGTTCAGGGGATCCCTCATTCTGTTTTTCTCATATGCGGATGACATAGCCATCACCACAGAAGATCCGTTTACTGCCTTTAAAGAGGTAGAGCGTTTAGCAACAGAATTTGGTTTGGTATCAGGATATAAGCTTAATATTATTGAAACGCAAGTACTTTGTATGGATAATATTGTATTAAACGATGTGAGATCGGTGAAAGAAGTTATGTATTTAGGTATCAAAATTCAAACATCGATGAAAGATCTAGTTGAAGCTAATTGGTTGGATATAATGGGCAGCATTAAAGAATCGTTAGAAAGAATGTGGCGGCTACATTTAACACTCGTCGGTAGAGGTAACATCATAAAAATGAATATTTTACCATGGGTATTATATTTATTCAGCTCTATTCCTCTTGAAGTGACACGAGATCACATTCAACAATTGCAATCTTTGTGTACTAAATTTCTCGGGGCCCCTGGTAAACCCAGACGGGCTATAAGGTTTATTACTTTAATAAAAGAGAGGGGGGGCTGGTCGATACCCGATTTTACACTTTATTATTATGTTTGTTTTTTGTTAAAAATGCAAGTATTATTGACAGGGGAGGAGGTCAGGAACACCACGGAGGCTCCCTCCTTTTTCCAGTTAATGCTTGGCTCTGAGGCAAAGTGCTGTCTGTTTAAAGAAATTGATGGTAAATACTTTAAAAGGACACGGTTTAAAGTAATGGAAGCTGCTTTCAAGGTTTGGAGAACTGTGCGGAAATTACTTCTGTTGGAAGGGCTAACATATTATACACCCACGAATTCCCTTCGGATTCTCCCTTCCATTTTTTGGGATACGGTGGCATTAAGTTGGAGAAATAAAGATATTTTATAAGTTGGAGATTTTTATGAGGTTGGTGGGCTTTTCTCAACTTATGCAGATTTGGCTAGGCAATATAATTTGTCTAAGACACACTTTTTCAAATTTCTGCAAATCCGGGACTTTTTAAGTCGGAAAAATATGGTGCTTGCACCAAATCAGTTTATTGAAAGCATAAGATGTCAGGAAAAAATTGGGGTGCTGTATAAGATCCTTTTATCCCTTAGACCAGGCGATTTGGAGAAACATAATGCCCAATGGGCTAATGTGTTGGGTGAATCTGGTATAGCTATAGAGAAAGCCATTATAATGTCTAAAGAAACTCTCCTGTCTGCTAACTTGAAGGTTCAATTATTCAAAACTGTATTTAATTTATACTACACTCCAGCACGTATGGCAAAGGGGGGGGAGGTTTGATGGCAAATGTTTTCGTTGTGGGGGGGATAGTGTGGATAGTGTACATGTTTTTATAGTTGCTGTAAACTGTCTAGTATGTGATGGATATTGTGAAATTTTTGTCAGAAATCACAGGGATACCTATTAAGATTACTCTTTTTTATGTTATTGGGTATTGGACAGGACCTGGACAAGGGGACCCCTATGTTTAAACATTGCTATTCAATTTTTATAGCAATGGTTGTAGCTCGACTGTGTATTGCTGCTGATTGGCTTCAACCTGAGCCCCCTCCTTTTGAACGATGGCGTGCCAAAATGTATAATTTACTTAATATAGAAATGAGTTTGTATTCGGCAAAAGGTGCAAGGAAACGCAAGGTTGGAATGTGTATTTGGGGGGCATTTTGTGATCATATGAATGTATTAAATTATTGATACATTGTTTGTTTTGATACCGTGGAACAATAACATATTTAAAAAATTTTTAAAAAAGAATTTCAGATGTGTTGGTTTTTCCTAGTATTATACACATAACTTAATTAAAACAATTTTTTTATAGCACTACTCATCCCAAAGCAGGGTGTCAGAGAGCTTTACATAACATACAAATTACACATTGCAAATAAATCATGTAAGTGTGTAAATCAATGTACACGATGTGTTACCTAAGACAGTGTGGGTTACAAGGTATAGGATTCACATGTCCTTAGTAGCTCACTGTGCTAACAGAAGGATCTCTGTTTTAAAAGTAGTAACCCACTTACCAATCTACATTAAAAAAAAATCTGTCACCTGCATGTCACACGATCTGCTTTGCAGGAGACACATTAACCTTATATACTAATTTGATTCAAATCTGGGACTAGACAAAACACAGATCTCTGGAGCAAAAGTCTTAACTCTAGAGTTATCTTACCAATGTTATTATTCCTTGAAATTTACTGGGCACACAAAGGTCTCTGCAGTAGGTGCTCAACCCCATAATATATTTTAAAATGCAGACTCTGCAACCAATTAAGCAAAACATATTTCCTGCCATGTTTCTTCTTGTTGCTGATTTCTTTGTGGCAAAGTTTAAATAAAATTAAAAAAAGCATTGGCAATGCCAATCGATCTTGGTAGTGCCTGCAGCCGATGCACCATTACTCCTTTGTGTCACCACGGCATACAAAAACAAGGTCATATTCATTTAACCATTTGATAGAGAGCAAAACATGATATGAAATGTGTACATTTCCTTTAATGAGCGCCGCCAAAATTGCCTAGTAAAATTATGATACTTATTGTTTTCACCTTTCAAAAAAAGAAGGTACCGCCTGCCTTAGTGCAATTCATACTTGTGACTTGTGTGTTACACGTACATACCTGCTGAAGTCACTTAACTCACTGAGCTATCCAACTGGCTAGAAGTACCAAAGCCAACAATCATCAAAATAAAGAGATCATTGCATGTGTAGATTCAAATGCAGGAATCCTTTATTAAATCTCTTCCCTCTTCCTACTACATTGTGTGTTTTTGGTCACTGTCTTACCATACCTCCCTTCTAGTCAGTGAATTGGATTTTCAATGACCACCAAGATGTCAAGGCCATTGCATGAAAGTGGTAAGCCAGATAATTAGGACACTGTACTGTTATTATAAATGGGTCACATGGTCAGATCCTGGCGGGGCTAACTCGTCCTTTGGACATTTTGAGGATAACATTTAATCCTGTTAATTTGTGTAATGGTAATTAATTCTTGGAATACTTAGACATATCAGCCTTAAAGTATTATGTAATAGTATTGTATTATTTTTTACCACTGTTCTTCTGGTTCCCAAGGTGCTTGGAGACCGTACACATAAGTACCTCTTTGGTGTCCCTGGTAGGTCAGTTTCAAAATTTGAGTAATGTGAATTTACTTGGGTGCTGGCATCAACATTACCTAACCTAGGATGTATGATGTTACAATGCGAGTGAGTACAACGCGTGCCGTTACATCGCGGTCGTTACAACGACTGCGATGTTACCAAGCTATTCCATTACAACGCAAGTCTTTACATCGACTTGCACTAGATGGCGTGCTAACATTAGTAAAGTGTAATTTACTATTCCAACTCCAGTCCACTTAACAGTAGGGAAGGTGCTGGGATAGTAAACTACACTATTTGTAATGTTAGCACGCCATCTAGCGCAAGTCGATGTAAAGACTTGCGTTGTAATGGCATTGCGTGGTTACATCGCGTTCGTTGTAACGATTGCGATATAACCGCATCGCGGTGTACTAACCGCGATGTTAAGGATGTTCCCCCCTAACCTACATCTCAAAGACAGGGTAATGTATTTTAAACATACCATTGTTTGTGTTATCCTTCAATAAGCCTTTTACTGATCACTTGCTTTTAACCTGTAATTCTGCAACAATGTGCCTGCTTGTATACTGTGCGCTGTATTCTAAACCTCTAAATGCTTACTATACAGATGCACTCCAACGCCTAGGAGTGCAGTTAATGGCATGTGCGCTTTACGATGACCATCAAGCAAATTAGAACAAGCCCTTCCTGCAGCCTGTTTTATTAGTACCCAGCTAGCCCATTATGACATGTTCCTCTTTTTTGTAACAATCTCAGGAGTTAGGAGGGGGTTGTGAATGAGTAAGTGAAAGGCAGTAGACATTAAGCTGTCCCATGACCTTGCAAGGCAATGGTGACCATGGTAGGGTTTGCTGATGTACTGTGCGCTGTATTCTAAAACACAAAACGCTTAGTATACAGATGCACTCCTGCTGCTGTGGAGTGTAGTTGATGGCATGTGATGCATTACCATGACTATCCTGTAAACTGAAACAAGACCTCCCACAGCCTGTTTTATTTGTAACCAGCAAGCTCGTTATGACGTGTTCCTGTTTTTTAGGTCTCTGCTAGCGTTACAGCTCAATCGTTGCTCGCTCTGCGAGACATATATTAGAAAGAGGATTTCAGAAGGGGGCTTGAAGCCCCCCCCTATGTTTCATTGGCTGGCATCATCGTTTATGCTAAACGGTGGCCTGCCATTGGAAATTAGTTTGTTTTGTTGACGCCCTTTCTCCTTTCGGGACGGCCTCTTCGGACTGGATCGCTTGCTTCACGGCTGTCATAAATCACTTTCTTATCTTCAGGAGGCGTGTTATATAAACAAGCCGTGATCCAGTCCGGATGGGCCGTCCCAAAAGGAGGCAGGGCTGAAGGCAGGTACAACGCGCATGGCGCGCTTTCACTTTATAATTCCATTGCGTGGCGACAGCTTGTTTCACATACACCCATATTTGGTTCGCTCTCCGTGCTTAAGCTCTCTATCTCTTTGGTGCTCACCGACTTGTGTGGTCACTATGTCCTTTTTTTCTCTCTCCTTCACGTAGCATTTAACCATCCCTCCTTTCATTCCCCGATGTTGTTATTATGCCTTTGTCACCCATTTCACCCTATCCTTGCCTCTTTTAAACTCTTCTCTTGCATTTCTTCCCCAACTGTTCTGCCCTTAGCTCCGGCTTTTGCGTCAGCTCTTGTTTTCTCTTTCCTACCACTCCCCGCGTTTCTCTTCACCTGCAGCTTCTCCCTCTCACATTGCGTCTCTTTCACTGCTGGTTTAAATATGATTCTAGATAAGTCCCGGTCCCCAAAATGAAGTGTAAGAGGGCCCACTGTCACCGTCACAAAAGAAGTACTGGTTATTGCAGGAAAGAGTAGTGGCTGAGACCCTGTTTGTTTACTTGCGTGTGCACTGAATCGCTTAGGCACCAGGACTTGAGTCACAAGCTTCTCAGGGGAGGGGAGTTATATTGGAATCCTCCGGCATCCAAAACCTTGCTAAAGAAGTCTTTCCTCAGGAAAGGCGGCAAAGTGTCCTGTGTTTTTGAGTGATTTATGGTCCGATACAAGGCAGGCTGTCAGTGGGAGAAGTTGGCCTGGTATATGCTGGCCACTAGTTATAGTGGGCACCTTGCACCAGTCCAAACAACCCCTTATTGATGATGGGTTAAAGACAACCTTTATTGAAAGCTATCCTAGTGGTAGCTATGAAGAGCAGCCTTCAGGCTAAGTCTTGAAGGAATGTAAAGCAGCATGTTTTACCAGTCTATAATCTCTTGAGTGACTAGATGAAAGGAGACCACACCAGATATATATATAAAATATATTTATTTTTCCTAAACACACCATACTAGTCTCTTTATGAAGCTAGAGGTAAAAGCACATAAGTTACACTTCAAATATTACAGTAAAAGAGCACAAATACACGTTAGGCCCTAGGGTCGGACCAAACCATATACTAAGAAAGTGGTATAAGAACCACGACTTGACTAGACACAAGGCCTAGAGCCTGTAGAATCGCCGGGACCCCAAGGAACCACCCAAGGTAGTGACACAGGGGACCGATGGGGGCCATGTGCAGTGTGAGAACACAGCTGTGAGCTCCCATTAGCTTCTATGGGGAAAGTCACGGTTAGATTTTTAAAGTTAAAGGACACTTAGAGATGGACTAGGACCAAACCCTCTTGGACTTAGACAGTGCTAGGGTCAACACCCTTGGGAGCACCGGAGTACTCGAGTTACCTCACCCAGGAAAGCCGGGTGCACAGGTGTCAAATGGTGTCAGGTCGCGTCGTCATTTTCAATGGCTGCTGGCGAAGAAGTGCTGCTGCCGGGAAGATGCGAAGTGTCCTAAGAGATCCAAGCCTGGATCGGAGATGTGAGTAACCTGAAAGCAGAGAGGACAGAGTCTGGGTCACTTGCCAGTGACCCAGGGCACAATAGACGAATGCCCACCGATGTCGGGTGTCCCAGGTGAAAAAGGTGAAGCTTGACTCTTCAGCCACGAGGACCAGGAGGCATCAAGGATGACCAGGAGCTGGATTCGAGCTGTCCCACAAAGGATGTTGAGTGCTGAAGCGTCAGTGCTCGGATTGGACACAAAAAGCCTTGGCAACAGCAACCCACAAAGAAAGGAGAAAGATGCTTCGGTGTGGACCAGCAAGGTCCTGGGGACTCCCCAGCAATGGAGAGTCAGGGCACGTCTGGAGCAACCAGGGAAGCCCAATAAAAGTGAAGTTACTCTTCTCAGGGACCCACAAGTTGACAGACCAGAGATTACGAAGGGACCTCGAGCTGAATCACAAGATGGTGGCCCACGGGTCACTCGGAGTGGACAGGCCAGCAATTTTCTGAGGATTCACTGCTCGGGGTCTGAGCTGCAAGTAACCCAATGCACAGCCTCAGGGGACGTCGAGAAGCTATTGCACTAGCAAATGTGCACGGTGCTTAGGGGTTCCGGTTCCACAGTACCCACGAGGGCTACGGGTCTCAGCTTCGCTGGGGACACGCTTCGGCCTCTGAGAAGTCTGGAAATCCACCTCTGGTGTTGCAGAGACTTCGGCGTCCAGCGGGAGCTTCAGAGATGCAGACCGGACAGATGCGTCTTTGGTGCCTGCCAAGCAGGGGAGTAACTCCTTTACCCCAAGAGAGATTCTTCAGTCATCTGGCGTTGAACCGATCGTCGAAGGTCCAGGATTCAGTTTCAGAGTTAAATCCAGGAATATCTAAAGTTCTGGTTACAGAGGTTCCGTCTTTATACCCAAGGAAGGGGTTGGGCTAACTCAGGGGACCCACCTATGGAAGGGTTTGGAAAGAGGGGTGGCTTCACCCATTTCCTTTGTCCAGTTTCGCGCCAGACCAGGGGCTGGTAGCCCCTGCAACCGGTTTGAGCTGGACTATGCACAGGAACACCAAATGAGTCCCCAGTGCAGGACTTCAAAGAACTCCTGGAGTGCTCCCACCCAGCCATAATCCACTAAGGCCTGTCTGGGAGGTGGTAACACCTCCCTGTGACAGGAAACCTATTGTCCAGGCCTCCCCTGCCGGAGTTTCAATCAGCAGCAGGAAGCCAGACTCGTGTCTGTGGCTGCAGCATTCATTTTGAGATGCCAGGGCTCTTTTAAGCTGGTACCGGGTATACCGGTGCTGTCATGTCTCGCTAGAAGGGTGGGATCATACTCCCACACCAGTTACTGGTGTGGGGGTATGTTCCCAAGGTGTTTGACACCAAATACGACATTTTTCCATGCAGCCAGTCCAAAGTTAACATTTACCGTTTGGTTATAATGCACTTAAGAGTATATGGTCATGCTGCATCACATACCAACAAAAAAGGAGACACTGTTCCAAAGCAGGGTCAAGAAAGATACCCAAAAAGCCTAACAGTATAAAGAAAAAAAGCATCATAAAAAGAAGAAGTCCTAAGTAAAGTGGGCCCATCAGGTGAGGGAAAGAACATATCTTGCCTCTTGTTGCCCTCACACACCCCGAGAGGTGTCATGCTTCATCATCGGGCATGTGCTCCTCGTTGGGCCGGCGCTGCAATTCCCAACGGGTCCCCCGTAGGTTCACTTTGGTGGAGATCTTTTGAGGCATGCCGGATGGTGCATGAGGGTGTGCGGGGTGGGTCCTATGTAGGGGTAACAAAAATTGCGTGCATAGTGAGTTAAAACTGGCAAGGGGTAACCTCCTAGAGGTTGAAGTAATTCAATGACCCTCTTGGTAGTATAAAAAACTCTCAATAAGAGTATCATCCCAAATGGCACAATATGCCTAAGCATAAAAAAAATGGCCAACATGTTTCGCACCTCTGTCGCCGCTAAGGTCATTGGCGCTTCTTCAGGACCTGGATATAGGAAAATAGTGAAGTGCATGTGAGATAAAAAGAATCAAAGATAAATACCCAAAATGCATTTCAGGGCGGGCCATTGTGCTGCTCCTGATCAATACCCAAAATGCATTTCAGGGCGGGCCATTGTGCTGCTCCTGATCAATACTATAAATCAGGAGGATCAGGGTCCAACGTATAACACGTGAAAGTAGATATCCAGCAACGTGTTCTTGCCTCCCATATGAAATGAGAGGAGCTCCAATGGTAATAAATGTTAAACGCCCACACCTTATCGAGCTGGAAAGGCTGCAGGAAGCTGGCATATCACAACTCCATTCAATTGGTCCATTTTCTGCTTTCTGTAGTCCAGATATTGCCCCAGAAGGCTTTCCGGTGATTAGCTGATACATCATCTCCTTATTCCTGCAAGGGCCTTCAAAGGGTCTGAAAGGAAGGCTGCCAGTGGCAGCATGGTAAAATGTCACCCCAATGCTCCAAAGATCCACAGTTGCTCCATACTTTTTTTGATGGTCTTTTCGTAGTACAGCTCGCTCATACATATCTGGATGCAAATATTCTTCTGTGCCATATAGAGAAACAAATTGTTCATCATCTTCCAGTTCCCGGGCAGCCCCAAAATCTGTCAGCTTATAGACAGACTGGCCATCTTCACCAATAATACGCATTATGTTGCCAGGCTTGATGTCTCTATGGATTATACCATTCTCTCGAAGATGATTCATCCCTGCCACAACATCTCGCAAGACGATTAAGAACTCGGATTCTGGTAGTCCAAAGGCATTGGATGGTTCCTCTAAAACAGTGTACAAACTGGCACACGGGCAGTACTCCATCACAAGAACCTTGTGTCGTGTGGCTGTCTCTTCTTCAATAGCAAAGAGCTTGACAATATTCTTGTGATTCAGTTTCTTTAACACTTCAAACTCCCGGTCTTGAACATCATGGGGACGCAAGAAGCTCATGCTATTGAACACCTTCACAGCATATAAGTCACCAGTTTTCTTGTTGCGGCCGCGATAGACATTGGCCGTGGCTCCTTGCCCGAGAATATCAGACACCAGCCACAGGTAATTGGCTGTACTCTGCATGGCTGCGCTTGCCAGCCGTCTGTTCATTCACAACGGACAGTCCGTTGGTTCAGCTTACTGTCTGTTCCTGTATTAGCACTTCCGTATCGCATCAGAAACACCACTTCTGACCATACTCCAGGACCCGGCTAACTCAGGGGACCCACCTATGGAAGGGTTTGGAAAGAGGGGTGACTTCACCCATTTCCTTTGTCCAGTTTCGCGCCAGAGCAGGGGCTGGTAGCCCCTGCAACCGGTTTGAGCTGGTCTATGCACAGGAACACCAAATGAGTCCCCAGTGCAGGACTTCAAAGAACTCCTGGAGTGCTCCCACCCAGCCATAATCCACTAAGGCCTGTCTGGGAGGTGGTAACACCTCCCTGTGACAGGAAACCTATTGTCCAGGCCTCCCCTGCCGGAGTTTCAATCAGCAGCAGGAAGCCAGACTCGTGTCTGTGGCTGCAGCATCCATTTTGAGATGCCAGGGCTCTTTTAAGCTGGTACCGGGTATACCGGTGCTGTCATGTCCCGCTAGAAGGGTGGGATCATACTCCCACACCAGTTACTGGTGTGGGGGTATGTTCCCAAGGTGTTTGACACCAAATACAACATGTTTCCATGCAGCCAGTCCAAAGTTAACATTTACCGTTTGGTTATAATGCACTTAAGAGTATATGGTCATGCTGCATCACAGACAACCCCGGAGAATAGATTCGAAAGGCTGCAGAGGGGCTCTGCTCCTGCATGGGCACCCTCTCACACAAAACCAAGCACCCTGCTTTCAGGATTGATAAGGCCTACCATAGGGGTGACAGATAGGTTTATATGTACAGTGATGGGTGAGATATAGTGAACTAATATCTCAGTAAGGGGTGCATGCACCACCTTGCTCAGGCTGCAGTAGCAGACCTATGGTGTCATTTTGGAGGGCTTCCCAGGGGTGACATAATACATGCTTCTGCCCCTGGTAGGCCTCTGGGGTACCTATGCCCTGGGTACATAGTATACCATATACTAGGGACGTATAAGGGCACCCCAGAATCCAATCTGTGGGGTACTTAAGGTACTAGGAATCAATTTAGAGAGGAAGCAGCTAGGCTGGGGTCCTGGATAGCAGGCCTCCAGCCAGACTAAAGTCAAAAAACAGTGTTACAGCAGCATAAAATGGGGGTAACCATAAGAAGCAGATCCTACTCTCCTACACAACGCCCCCGCCAAACGCAGGGACATTAAACTAACCTTGACCAGTTGAATCTTCATGTTCTAAGTGGAAATATCTGGAGAGTCCATCTGCATTTGCATGGTTACTCCCAGGTCTATGTTCCACTGTATAGTCCATCCCCTGTAGGGAAATGGACCACCTTAAAAGTTTTGGGGTTTCACCCTTCATCTGTTTTAGTCATAAGAGGGGCTTATGGTCTGTCTGAACAATCAAGTGAGTACCAAACAAGTATGACCTCAACTTCTTCAGAGCCCAAACCACAGCAAAGGCCTCCCTCCCAATGGCTTACCAACGTTTCTCTCTGGGGTCAGCCTTCTTCTTATGAAAGCTACTGGCTGATCCTGACCTTCATCATTCAACTGTGACAGTACAGCCCCTACCCCCAACTCAGATGCATCTGTTTGCACAATGAACTTCTTGGAGTAATCAGGACTTTGCAGAATGGGAACAGTGCACATGGCCTGCTTCAGGTCATCAAATGCCTTTTGACAGCTAGCTGTCCATTGAACCTTTTTGGGCATTCTCTTGGAAGTAAGGTGTCACAATGGATCCATAAACTTTTACAAATCTTCTGTAATACCCAGTCAGGCCTAAGAAGGCTCCCACCTGAGTCTGGGTAGTGGGAGCAACCCTGTCCATTATGGTCTGGATTTTGCTCTGCAATGGTTGAACCTGGCCTCCACCTACAAGGTGGACCAGATACACAACCTAACTCTGACCTATCTGGCATTTAGTAGCCTTGATAGTTAAGCCTGCTTTTTGCAAGACCTCCAAAACATTTCTTAGGTGGACCAGGTGATCCTCCCAGGTGGAGCTAAAGACAGCAATATCATCTAGATATGCTGCACTATGGTCTTCCAGGACTGTAAGGACTTGATTCACCAACCTTAGGAAAGTGGCAGGTGCATTCTTCAAACCAAAGGGCATTACCACAAATTGATAGTGCCCACTAGGGGTAGAAAATGCTGTCTTTGGCTTTGCATCATCAGCTAGTCTGATCTGCCAGTAGCCAGCTGTCAAGTCAAAGGTGCTTAGAAACTTGGCTGAGGCCAAAGCATCTATCAGCTCATCTGCCCTTGGGATGGGATGGGCATCAGTCCTAGTGACTGCATTGAGACTCCTGTAATCCACACAAAACATCATCTCTCTCTTACCATCTTTGGTGTGAGGTTTAGGCACCAGGACTACTGGACTAGCCCAAAGGCTATCTGAGGGTTCAATGACTCCCAAATCCAACATCTTTTGGACTTCTGTCCTCATACAGTACCTGACATGATCGGGTTGCCTGTAGATCTTATTCTTCACAGGCAGACTGTCCCCAGTGTCCACTTCATGAGTGCACCAGTTAGTCTGACTTGGAGTCAGAGAAAACATATGTCTGAACTGGCTGAGAACTTGTCTGCTGTCAGTTTGCTGCTGGACAGTGAGGCTGCCTGCCAAGGCTACTCCATCTACTGATCCATCATCAGGGTTCTGAGAGAGCAGGTGAGGGAGTGGGTCACTCTCTTCCTCCTGTCCCTCATCAGTAGCCATGAGCAAGCCCATGTCTGCCCTGTCAACATATGGTTTTAGTCTGTTGGCATGAAGTACCCTTTGGGGACTCCTGGGGGTTCCATGGTCTACCAAGTAGGTAGCCTTCCCCTTCTGTTCAACAATTGTATGGGAGCCACTCCATTTATCTTGGAGGGCGGCTGGGGCCACAGTTTCCAACACCCACACCTTCTGCCCTGACTGGTAAACAGTCAGTACAGCCTTTTAGTCATGCCAGGCCTTTTGCAATTCCTGGCTAGCCTCGAGGTTTTTAGTTGCCCTTTTCATATACTAAGCCATCCTGGAGCGGAGACCAAGTACATAAGCCACTATGTCCTGTTTAGGGGTTTTGAGTGGTAACTCCTAGGCCTCCTTCGCCAGACACAAAGGACCCCTAACAGAATGGCCAAACAAAAGTTCAAAAGGGCTGCAACCAACCCCCTTTTGTGGCACCTCCCTGTAGGCAAACCAAAGGCATGGCAAAAGGATGTCCCATCTGTGCGTAAGCTTCTCTGGGAGTCCTTTGATCATGCCTTTAAGGTTTTGTTGAACCTTTCAACTAAACCATTGCATTGTGGGTGATAGGGTGTGGTGAATTTGTAATTCACTCCACACTCCTTCCACATTGCAGTCAAGTAACTAGACATGAAGTTTGCATCCCTGTCAGATACTACCTCCTTAGGAAAACCCACTCTTGAGAATAAATCCAAGAGGGCCCTTGCCACCACAGGTGCTATAGTGGTCCTATGGGGAATGGCTTCTGGGTACCTAGTGGCATGGTTCACCACCACCAGGATGGATCTGTGCCCAGAGGCTGTTAGAGGATCCATGGGACCAACGATGTCAATCTCAACCCTCTCAAATGGAACCCTCACCACAGGTAATGGTATCAGGGGGGCCTTTGTTGTTCCACCTGCCTTGCCACTGGCTTGACAGGTGATACAGGAGCGGCAAAACTCCTTAGTATCTTCAGACATGTGGGGCCAATGAAAGTGAGGAACAATTCTGTCCTAAGTCTTTTTTTGGACCAGGTGTCCTGCTAGGGGAATATCATGGGTTATTGTCAGTAAGAAGCCCCTAAACCTCAAAGGTATTACCAACCTCCTGGAAGCACCAGGCTTGGGGTCTCTACTCTCTGAATATAGGAGTCCATCATCCCAATAAATCATATGGGTGCCACTAGCATTCCCAGCACCCTCATCAGCAGCCTGTTTTCTGAGGGGTTCAAGAGAGTGGCAGCTGTGCTGCTCCTGGCTCAGATCTGCCCTGGAAGGGCCCCCTGTTCCCAAGAACTCAACCTGGTCAGGTTCAAGCACCTCTGGGACAGTTACTTCTTCAGGTCCAAGATCATCTCCCTCGGGAGGCTGATCTGTATTCTGAGTCAGGGGGAAGGCACTGCCTTAACCCTACTGCTCCTCCTATTGGGAGGCACCTGATCCATTCTTCCAGAATCCAGGGCCTGTTCAGTTTTAGACATATTGGCCTGTGACCTAGTCACAGCAAATACATGTGCTGGGATCCCTAGCATTTCTGCATGTGTTCTGAGCTCCACTTCAGCCCACGCTGAAGTTTCTAGATCATTGCCAAGCAAGCATTCAACAGGGAGGTCTGCATTTACCACAACCTTTTTGCGGCCAGCTACCCCTCCTCAGGAGAAATTAACAACTGCCAAGGAATGGTCAGTCCTGACATTGCTAGCATTGGTTACTTGGTGCATTTCACCAAGTATAATCTGCCCAGGATCCACAAGATCTTTTGTCACCATTGTGACACTTGCTCCTGTGTCCCTGAATGCCAAAGCCTCTTTTCCATTAATCAAAGGCTGCTGTATATATTTGCCCAATTTACTGGGACTCACAAAGGGAGACATGTCCATGCCTCCATCACAGATCAGGACAGTCGGAGTTGGACAGCCAACTAGGCCAGAGTCCATCTCAGAACCCAGGGTTAACCCTACTACAACCTTATTCTGAGTATTAACACCACTACTGTAGCTGTACTAGGGGGGACAGTTGCCTTAGGGGCAATGGTGGCTGGATTTGAGTCTTTGGGCTTGGTGCAATCACTAGTCCAATGTGTTTTCTGCTTACATACCTTGCACCATGGTTTCTTTTGGCCTTTTCCTTTGGTAGATTGGGACTCCCCCCTGAAGAAGATTTTTGGGGACCTTGTGAAGACTTCTGGTTTTTACCCTTCTCCCCACCCTTGTCATAGTTCTTTGAATCTTGCTTCTTTGGGTCACCACCTTGGTTCTGAACCTTCTGCTTCACTCTGGTTCTGACCCATTTGTCTGCCTTCTTTCCCAATTCCTGGGGAGAGGTCAGGTCAGAGTCCACCAGGTACTGATGCAACAGCTGATTCTGACAATTATTAAGGATCTGCTCCCTCATAATTATGTTGTACAATCCTTTGAAATCACACTCCTTGCTGCCAAACAACCAGCCCTCCAGAGCCTTAGTAGCACAATCTACAAAGCCCATCCAATCTTTATTCTGTGCCTTTCAGGTATCCCTGAACTTTAACCTATATTGTTCAGTGGTTAGGCCAAACCCATCAATCAGTGCACTCTTCAAGCTTTGGTAATCATCAGCATCCTCTTCTCTTACAGTGAGGAGCTTATCTCTGCCTTTGTCTGCAAAGGAGAGCCACAGGATTGCTGCCCACTGCTCCTGGGGGACCCTCTGTACTTTACAGGCCCTTTCCAGTGCAGTAATCCATTTGTGGATGTCATCCCCACTCTGGTAGGAAGGGACAATCTTGTTTAGGTTTCTATGGTCATGAGACCTCTCTCTAACAATAGGGATGTTGCTGCCACCATGGGACTCTAGTCCCATCTTTTGTCTAGCTCTATGGAGCTCTAGGGACTCCCTTTCTAGGGCTAGCTGCTCTCTTCTATTCTTAAGCTGAGCTTCCTCATACTGGAGCAGTCTCTCCCTCCTCTCCTGAGAGGTTTCCCTCATATGAGAGGAAACAGAGGTACCAATGGAGGTGTCAGAATGGTTAGACTCCTGAGAAGGAAATCTGGACCTTCTAGGCACACTCCCAACTGTTCAAGGTGGAGTAAAGAGAGGGCCATCATGGCCATCTTCCTCATCTTCAGGAGTTGCATCTTCCAGGTTAGGATCATTGTCATCCTCCTGGCCAGCTCAGAGGTCAGGTCAGGGATGTCTGAACCCCCAGGGCCCTTCCTCATCGCTTCCCCACCCACTCTACCTACCCCATCAGACCCTGAGGTCTTTCTGAGATCATCTAGGAGGAATACCTCTATGAGGCGTTGGGTGTTTGCACTCTTGTCTGTCTTCAACTTCCTAGTACTACACAATGCTCTCAATTCCAAGAATGTGAGTTTATCATACTTGGAGGCTAGAAACCTACTGGCTTCTGGCAGGGACCCACTGGTTCCTGGCCTTGAAGACATTACTAGTGCGGTGTGGTGTATGCACTACCTACTCTACTGTGTCCTACTAAACTCTCTTGAGTTGCAGAAAGGGTGTGCTAAGTCCATGACACTCAACTCTAAGTTCAGTAGAATTTACTGTATTTTAAGCTTGTATTATATGTACCTTAGGTACCTTTAGCGGTTTTCAGTTAGTCACTCACTTGAGATTATCTGGTAAAACAAAAGCAAGCTGGAATCCCTCACGCTGCGATCCAATGTGAGAAGTTGGCCTGGTATATGCTATACACTAGTTATAGTCGGCACCTTGCACCAGTCCAAACAACCCCTTATTAAAGATAGGTTAAAGACAACATTTATTGAAAGCTATCCTAGTGGTAGCTATGGAGAGCAGCCTTCAGGCTAAGTCTTGAAGGAATGTAAAGCAGCTTGTTTTACCAGTCTATAATCTCTTAAGTGGCTAAATGAAAGGAGACCACACCAGGTATATATATAAAATATATGTATTTATTACTAAACACACCCCACTAGTCTCTTTATGAGGCTAGAGGTAAAAGCACATAAGTTACACTTCAAATATTACAGTAAAATAGCACAAATACACGTTAGGCCCTGGGGCGGACCAAACCATACACTAAGAAAGTGGTATAAGGACCACGACTTGACTAGACACAAGGCCTAGAGCCTGTAGAATCGCCGGGACCCTAAGGAACCACCCAAGGTAGTGACACAGGGGACCCACGGGGGCAGTGTGCAGTGTGAGAACACAGCTGTGAGCTCCCATTAGCTTCTATGGGGAAAGTAGCAGTTAGATTTTTAAAGTTAAAGGATACTTAGACATGGACTAGGACCAAACCCTCTTGGACTTAGACAGTTCTAGGGTCAACACCCTTGGGAGCACTGGAGCACTCGAGTTACCTCACCCAGGGAAGCCGGGTGCATAGGTGTCAATTAGTGCGGGTCGCGTCGTCGTTTTCAATGGCCGCTGGCGAAGAAGTGCTGCTGCTGGGAAGATACGAAGTGTCCGTAGAGATCCAAGCCTGGATCTGAGATGTGAAGAACCTGAAAGCAGAGGGGACAGAGTCTGGGTCACTTGCCAGTGACCCGGGGCACGATAGACGAATGCCCACCGATGTTGGGTGTTTCAGATGAAAGAGGTGAAGCTTGACTCTTCAGCCAAGAGGACCTGGAGGCATTGAGGACAACCAGGAGCTGGATTTGAGCTGTCCCATGAAGGATGTCGAGTGCTGCAGCGTCGGTGCCCGGATTGGACACAACAAGAAAGATGCTTCGATGCGGAACAGCAAGGTTCTGGGGACTCCCCAAGCGATGGCAAGTCAGGGCACGTCGGGCACAACCAGGGAAGCCCAATAAAAGTAAAATTACCCTTCTCAGGGACCCACAAGTCGACAGACCAGGGATCGCGAAGGGACCTCGAGAGGAATCACAAGATGGCGGCCCATTGGTCACTCGGAGTGGACAGGCCAGCAATCTTCAGTGAATTCACTGCTCGGGGTCTGGGCTACAAGTAACCCAATGCACAGCCTCAGGGGACGTCGAAAAGCTATTGCGCTAGCAAATGTGCACGTGTCCAGGGGTTCTGGTTCCACGGTACCCACGAGGGCTATAGATCTCAGCTTTGCTGGGGACTCGGTTCGGCCTCTGGGAAGTCTGGAAATCCACCGCTGGTGTTGCAAAGTCTTCGGCGTCCGGCGGGAGCTTCGGAGATACAGATTGGACAGATGCGTCTTTGGTGCCTGCCAAGCAGGGGAGTAACTCCTTTACCCCATGGGAGATTCTTCTGTCATTTGGCGTTGAACTGATTGTCGAAGGTCCAGGATTCAGTTTCAGAGTTTCGTCCAGGAATATCTAAAGTTCTGGTTACAGAGGTTCCTTCTTTATACCCAAGGATGGGGTTGAACTAACTCTGGGGACCCACATATGGGTGGGTTTGGAAAGAGAGGTGGCTACACCCATTTCCTTTGTCCAGTTTTGCACCAGAGCAGGGGCTGGCAGCCCCTGCAACCGGTTTAAGCTGGACTATGCCCAGGGACACCAAATGTGCCCCCGGTGCAGGACTTCAAAGCACTCCTGGAGTGCTCCCACCCAGCCCTAATCCACTAAGGCCTGTCTGGGAGGCGGTAACACCTCCCTGTGACAGGAAACCTATTGTCCAGGCCTCCCCTGCCGGAGTTTCGGTCAGCAGCAGGAGGCCAGACTCTTGTCTGTGGCTGCAGCATCCATTTTGTGATGCCAGGGCTCAAAATTATTTTTTTTATTAAGCGTCAAAACCAAAGAATCACAGTGACAGCATAAGTACAGTAGGGCGCGCAGGCCCAGGGGTTGCAGAACAGTCCGCTATATGGGTGTCAGTTTCAAACAGCTCTAGGGTCATATCACCCCCCCCCCCTTCAAAGGCAAAGATGCTAAATTGAAATATCAAAAACCCCTGAGGAAGGTCTTCAATCAAGAGCCTAACCTCAACGCAACTGCCCCCCCCCAAAACAAAACCCTCCTCTTCACCCCCCAGTCCCAGTGGTGATGATGATTCACAAAGAAACTATAGTAAGCAAAAGCACTGATGCAGTGGAAAGTAGACAAAACAATGTTCCCCCTATTCAAACAGCCAGGGTGCACCCTGTCATACGCCGACCATGCATGACCTAGACCTGGAAGAGGTGCAGAGCCCTTATGGAGGCCGGACATACTGCAGAGGGCAAAACCTGGGATAGATACGTGACTAGGGGACCCCACTTGTGCTCAAAAGCCTTGTAGTTGTCCCTAAAAATGTTGGCCAGACGCTCCATGGTGAGAATCCTCTACAAGCGGGAGTGCCACAGTGATGTGGGCGGAGCATCGTTCTTTTTCCATGCAGCAGCTATGGTGAGTTTCGCCGCCCCCAGGCAGGTCCACATGATCGCCTAGTCAGCTTTCGTTTGGTGCTCCAAGGCCGGATCTCTGATGCCCAGCAGAACCTCCTCTATGCTAGTTGGAATAGGGTAGCCCAACATATCTGAGGTGGGAGAGAATTTCTTCCCAAAAAGGTCGAATACCCGGGCAGTCCCCCCAGATGTGGCAGAAATCCCCCTGGAGGCCACATCCTCGCCAGCAGAGGTCAGATGTATCAGGGAAAATGTGTCGCAGTTTAGTAGGGTATAGATACCAGTCAAGTAGTGTGTTATAGTGGGCTTCCCATAAAGCCACTGATTTGTTGTGTTTAATAATGTTGCACCAAACATGTTTCCATTCCTCCTCATTGACATCCCTGCCCAAGACCCGTTCCCAAAAAGACATGTAGCATGTTCGAGAAGAGTGTAAGGTGGTCAGTAGCATGTCATAAAGTGAGGAGATGACACACCTCGAGGTGTGTATGACCAGACGCTCCATGTCTGTGAGGTCTCTAGTGGCAGTCTCTCTAACGTGGGAAGTGTCGCCCAGTGTTTAAGCTGGAGGTAGTGAAAGTGTTCGCTGTGGGAAAATAAAAATTCTCTTTTGCAGTGTTCAGATGTGAGGATGTCGAGGTTATGAAACAAAGCCGAGCGTTTTAGACAACCTCCTTCCTTCCAGCAATCTAAGGGTCCTTCGCGCAGGGCAGGTGGGAAAGCCGGGTTAAAATGGATTGGGGTGTAAGGGGAAGGAAATGAGGTCCAGCCCTCCCTCCCTGTAACCTAATCCCAGATTGTCAGGGTGGTGAGCATAGGGGTGCTAATATAAGCATTTGCTGAGCGGTCTTTCCTAGGCTTCCACAGGACATCCCAAATGGATCTTCCTACCACCAAACGATCCATATGTAGCCATTGTTTATCGGATTCTCGCACGGCCCACTCCTTTACCACTCTCAATTTTGCAGCCTGGTAATAAAGTGCAAAGTCTGGTAGGGCTAAGACCCCTTTGCTCCTTGGTTGACGCAGCACAAGAAAAGGTAGGCGAGCTCTCCCTCACTGCCAAATGAATTTGGTAATCAAGGAGCTCAAGTGTGGCAATAAACCCTGGTCAAGGCCACTGGGCAGGGCCTGAAATAAATATAAAAGTTTTGGCAAGACCGACATTTTAATAGCATTGATTAGCCCTAACCAAGAGATGTAAAGGGGAGTCCATCCCTTAAGGTCTTGTTGTATTTGTGTCACCAGAGCTGGATAGTTGGCCTTGTAGAGGTCCCCAATACGGGCAGTAAGGTGGACCCCCAAATAGAGGAGCGAGTGTTTGGCCCATTGTAGACCCATCTGAGCCCACAATCCAGTCGCCTCAGCAGCTGGAAGTGTAAGATTAAGTATAGATGATTTAGATAGATTTACCTTGAAACCGGCCACCTGCTCAAAATGCTGCAGTTCTCCCTGAACCGCTTGGAGCGAGGAAACGGGACCGTAAGTGTGAGCAGGATGTCAAATGCAAAGAGTGATGCCTTGTGTTCTATACCGCTGAAACGGAGGCCTCGAATCTCATCATTGGACCAGAATTTTGCTGCGAGGAGTTCAATACTGAGAGCGAACAAAAGGGGTGAGAGGGGATAGAGCAAAAGGAAGCGAAGGGTAGCCATTGACCGTGACCCGCGAGTTTGGGAGATGATAATTGGCCCTGACCATGGTGAGAAAGATATCTCCAAAGCCAAACGTCCCCATGGCCCAAAAAAGGAAGGACCAGTCCACCTGGTTGAAGGCCTTTTCTGCGTCTAGGCCCACCAGAACCGCCGGAATCTAGAATTTAGACACCTTCTCGATCAGATGGAAAGTACGTCTGATATTATCGTGCATTTGCCTTCCCTTTATAAAGCCTGATTGGTCTGGATGGACCAGATCTGGCATCAAATTTTCCAATCTTGCCGCTAAAATCGAGGAGTAGTGCTTCACATCCAGATTGAGAAGGGCTGTGGGTGTATACGAGCCACAAAGCTGGGGGTCCTTGCCGGGCTTAGGAAGTACCAATATCACAGCCTCGGCCATAGAGACGGACACCCGAGCGTCTTTCGCTATCGCCTGAAACAGGGCAGTGAGGTGAGGGGTGAGTTTGGACGCATCGCATTTATAAAATTGCGCAGTGAGGCCCTCGGGTTCTGGGACTTTGTGCAGCTTGAGCCTTGAAATAGCTTTCGTCACCTCCTCCGCGGTGATAGGGAGGTCTAAGGATTCGGCAGTGGCAGGAGGGACCTAGGTGAGCGTCACAGAGTCGAGGTAGTTCTGTTGCAGGTCCGCATCGGGGGCGGTGCCTTGGTAGAGCTTCCTGAAAAAATCACCAAAAATGTTGCCTTTCGTGGTATCATCGTGGGTGAGGTGGCCCTGTTGGTCTAGAATGCCCCCAATAAATTCCCGTCCCCATTGCACCCTAAGCTGCCTTGTCAAGTGATGGCCCACCTTGTCTCCTTGGGCAAAGGAGGTCTGTTGCAGTTTCAGAAGGGTGACCTCTGCGCGGTTGGTGTAGATGGAGCGTAATTTCCCCCTGATGGCGGTGAGTTGTCGCTGCAGCGCGCGTGTAGGTGTGGCTTTGTGTACTTGTTCAAATATCTCTAGCTCCTGTTCAAGAGCATTGCGTTCCTTCACCCTTTGCTTGTTGAGTGTTGCGTTGAGCTGAATGCATTTGCCTCGCAGCACTGCCTTAAAGGCATCCCAGTTATTCTGCGGGGAGGTGTCTTGCGGTATGTTAAATGTAAAGAAATCAGTGATGGCAACCCTTAACTCCTCCCTCATTACCTTGTCCCGTGTAAGCGCTGTCGGGAAATACCACCTAGACCTTCCAGATTAAGGTCCACTCCAGGTCAGGCTAATGGTGATTAGGCTATGGTCCGAAACTGAGATTGGCATGATCTGCGCTGCCTGTAGCGGCCGAAGCAGGGCTTGGCTAATGAATATGTAGTCAATCCTGGAGTATGTCTGGTGAACATGAGAATAGTGTGTGTAGTCTTTGGTGGTAGGATGGAGGGATCGCCAGGCATTGCATAAGCCAAGAGTCTGAATTTTCTGTTTAAGCCCTTTGGAAAAGGTACCGGTAGGCAACCGGTTGGGGTGGGAACTGTCCGCTGTGCCGTGCCAAGTCAAATTAAAGTCCCCCAATAGTATCACCGGCCCTTCTGCAAATCCGCCCAGCAAATCAAGAGTTTTAGAAAGGAATGTGGCCTGCCCCGAGTTAGGAGCGTAAAGGGAAATGAATGTGCAGAGTACGCCCTTCAGCCTCCCATTAACCATTATGAATCTCCTTTCCTGGTCTGATTTAGTGGCCTCAGATTGAAGGGGTAAGCTTCATGCCGAAGCCTAGTATCTTCAGATTTTTTAAGATGGGTCTCCTGGAGGGCCACCACACCAAAGTGGTGTTCCTCGAGGTACTTCCATATTTTCTGGTGCTTCTGGGGGGAGTTCAGTCCCTTAACATTCCAAGATGCAACAGATATCACCGTAGTAAACCCCACTCCCTCCCCATGTGCACAAGTCCTCTCCCAAGTATGTGGATACAGCTGTCCTCCGCGGAGTGGGACCGGCCCTGCCCGCAAACACAGGGAACAGATCTACTTGTCCAGCAGCACTGTAGAAGTCCAAGAAAACCAAATCGAAAACCCCGTAGGACACCACTGGGACATCCCTCCCCACCCCACTAGAAAGAACCCCCAACATCTCCCCAAACTGAGAGCCAAGAGACCAACGGGTCCAAGGCTCAGGATTCTTCCAAAAATTAAGAAGAACAGAGGGTATCATGAATAAGGCCCGAACCCCCCGGTTGCCTGTTGAGAATGTCTAAAGAGCAATACCATAGGAAGGAAAATAAAAACCTCAGTGTCCATAACCAACAAATGTAATATCGGACTTTTTCCCCATATCATCGTTGTCCAAGTAAGGCAGCAGTGGTGATCGCCATAGAGGGGTATATCTAGAGATTCTTGGGATTGCCATAACCTTAGAGACCTGCTTCCAAATTCTCCACGAACCATAGATTACTTTAAACCGCACCTTCTTGCAGTAGCTGGGTTCCAATTGTCTCAATAGCTGCCCGGAAGCTTCCTTCCCCACGAAAGTTCATAAATTGTGGGTATTTTTGGGCCTTGCGTTGGTTCCTCGGTATTATTCACCGATAGCAGGGTAGTCATCTGATATAAGAGGGCTGCCCAGTAATACAACATAATATTAGGAACTGCAAGGCCCCCCCTATCCTGGGGCAATGCTAAATATTTGAGTGCTCTTCTGACTTTCCCATATTGCCATATGAAATTAGAGAAAATTGTTTCCAGTGTCCTCAATAAATTATCATCTACGGCCAATGGTATTGAACGAAACAAATACAATATTTTCAGTAATATGGTCATCTTTAAATAATTCCCCCTCCCGATAATAGACAAGTGCAGCCCGTTAGCCCTCCTTAAATCCCTATATTTTTGATCAAAGGTATAAAATTAATTCTGCTAATTTCATCTACCTTGGCACTTATTCGGACTCAGAGGTACACTGCTGAGGTTGCTCTCCTAGAGTCGTTAAAATCAAGGTTATCTGTGCATAATACTATTGTTTTCCCAGCGTTCAGAGCATAGCCAGAGAAGCGACCATATGCCTCAGCAATCTTACTGATTTCTTCAATCGCCTCGGCTGGGTTGGGAGTAAGGACCGCAATATCGCCAGCGTAAGCCAATACTTTTGTCTCGAACCCACCCATAATTATTGGTGTAATTCGCCTGGTCTGTAGCAGCTTATCAACTAGAGGGTTGATATATAAGGCAAATAAAATTGGGGAGCAGGGACAGCCCTGTCTAGTCCCTCTTGATATTTTGATATTGCTAGATTCACCCCCCCCCCCAGTAGTTGTAGTCGGGCTAGGAACAAAAGGGGATTTCTGTGGGGGAGTGCAAGATGCTCAATTCCTTAGGCTACAGCGGGTGTTTGGCATTCTAGACAACCAATATTTTACATTTCTCCAGATTAAGAATGTCCTCACCACATGGAAGCCGAAGATTAAACTGGAGGAGATCCCGCTTTTAGAAACGGTAACCAGGGAAACAAGCAGAATTAGGGACTTCTATAAAATATTGGTTGATAAAAGCCCAGACGACCTGGAAAAAACGGACGCATCCTGGGTAACAAAACTGGGCAACCCTGATGTGGATATCTACATGAGTCTTTCCCTAACTGCAAACATTTTCTTAGCTTCGAATTTAAAAGCTCAAATATATAAAACGATATTCAATCTTTACTTTACCCCTGCTAAACTTTACCAGTGGGGGAAGAGGGTTGATGACAAATGTCCTAGATGTGGGTCTGGACCTGCCACTTTGATACATATGTTCTATGGTTGTGACAGGCTGGCCCTACTTAAAGATGGTCTGTTAGGTTTTTGAGAAGTATTGTTTCGTTGTAGACCAGAATTAACCCCGACCCTGCTGATTCTCGGATATGATAGTACTCTGGGTCTGAACACCGAACAAGAATATGGTTTGTTCCTGTTGGCAGCAGTATACAGGTTATTATTGGCCACAAGATGGAAAGATTCTGAGCCACCAACCTTTCATATGTGGCTTGCTAGGCTCCTTGGGATATACAAACAAGAGATGTCGATATAAGCTTGTAGAGGCAGACAGGCCAGGAACCGGGGTAGGAAGATCTGGGCGCATATTGCTGAATGGGGTATAGACGTGAGGATCAACTAGCTGAGCCTCTCCACGCTCCCTAATTGATAATTCTGGGTAAACTGTACTGAAATGTCAGTTGTTTTTTCTTCTGTCTGTGTAAAATTTTCTCAATCCTAAACGATTTTCTTACTCTGTAAACTATCTCCATCTTAATTTAATGAACTTGTATGTATCTGTATTTATTTTTTCTGGATATGCTCAATAAAAAAACCCCCAAAAAAACACAAATGTAATATCGGGTGAGCCAGGTCTACCAGCCCTATGTATCGGGTTCTCGTCGCCGCCACGCAGAAAGCCTCTCCGGAAACCGTGATGAAATCAGAAGTGGTGGCGATCAGAACAATCATGGAGGCCCTTTATCTGTAGAAGCACCGATCGGAGATCTTCGGGCTTTCGTGACAGTATGCCAGGATCTGGCGCCTCACCTGGGTAGGCCCGTCTCCTCAGAAGGGCCTGCTGTGGAGGCTTCGTCAGGGAGTGGGAGACCCAGGATGCATAGACCATTGGAAAGTTCTGTTACAAGGTGCGACTTGTTTCGATACTCGAACGAGAGACCAAAGGGGAAGGTCCAGCGATAGCAGACTCCTTCGTCCCGTATCTTAGAGGTGACTGGACGCAGTACCTGACGTCGAGCCAGAGTGGAGGGAGCCAGGTCTTGATAGAGGGAGCACCTGAAGCCCTGGAAGGAGACTTCCTTCCATTTCCTCGCTGCGTCAGTACGGCCTCCTTTGTGGTGAAGGAGTGGAATTTGACCAAGATGTCACGGGGTCTCCTATGTTCTGTAGACTGCAGGGTCCCCACGCGGTGGACCCGATCTAATGTAAGTTTCAGTTGTTGAGGGGCCAGAAGTTCCGCAAAGAGGCCAGTCACAAATGCCTCCAAGTCGGGTCCCTCCGAACCCTCCTCCAAGTCCCGAATCCTTACGTTCTCCCGCCGGGTCCTGTTTTCCAGGTCTTCCGCTTTCAGGATAATCTGCTGAAGCTGAGCCTGGAAAGTTTGTTTGGAGTCCTGTAGTTTGGTGACGCGAGACGTAAGGCCCTGGGCCGGTTCCTCCACCTCAAGCACCCTGGTACCAACGGAGTCCACATCATGGCGTAGCGTCGACATCTGTTCCGTGACGTTGGCATTCAGTTGGTCCATGGAGGACTGTAAGTCTTGCTTGATTTCTAGGCAGAGTTCTGTCTTGAAGTCTCTTAAGGTAGTCACCAGATCTTCTCTTGTGAGGGACATGGTCTGCAGACAGTCAGCCTCCACTGGAGCCTTTTGCGTGGCAGTAAAATAGCGAGAAACCTTGTTCGTGTTCTTCTTAGGCGGCATAAGGGCAAGGCCCAGCATGGCGAGTGATACGACAGTGCGGGTGCAGGGCAGCTCCAGATTCCAAACGACTAGAAGCGGGTAGCAAGCACGTGGATTCCCCACAAGTGGATGGCAATCTGTTGCTGAATGGCAGGATTAGGGCGCCATATTGGGGTCAGGCAGAGCGAGGCAGGCCTTGGGGGAGAGACAGCAGCCCCCTCGTAGTCCAGAAATCAATAAAGTCATTCCCTCCAGGGGGGTCGTCTATTCTCTGGTTGAGGTGGGCCACCCGGACCCTGCACACTTCATGGGGCTCATTACGGCTATTGCGCCACCATCTTTGAGTCAGGCTTGGAGCTCGTAGTGCAGGCCCCTCACCCACGAGTCAATGGGGGACAGACTGACCTGCACAGAGTACTCTGAAGAAGCTGCCCAACCGCCCGCAGTCACCGCCACCTCAGGGGAGACTGTTGCACCGCAATAGCTCCAGCATTCAATGCGACCAACCAGTTCCCCGCCACAGTTACATAGCTTGGATGATTGCGGGTTTTGGTAAGTGGCTCCAGGCGCATCCGCAGGGTTGCAGTGTCAGGAGAAGCGCAGCGCAATCCACGATGTACTGAAATCCGCCACTCCTGTAAGGGTAATGAGGCATGCAGGGTATCCGGAGTATGCCGCTACGCCATTTTGAGTGCAGCCGCAGGGCTCCGTCTCAGCGGAAGCGGGATTAAATGCTTTCATTTGCTGCACTTTTCAGCGTCCTGGCGATTCCCTGGGCTTTTTAGATGAGAAGCAGGTAAGGTATAGCTCAGTACATGCTGTAGAAGGTCAGGAGGCAAACGTCAGGTTCCGGAGCTGAATCTGCTCACGTCCGTTCAGCCATCATACTTGGCCACGCCCCCCCAGGGCTCTTTTAAGCTGGTACCGGGTATACTGTCATGTCTCTCCCGCTAGAAGGGTGGGATCATACTCCCACACCAGTTACTGGTGTGGGGGTATGATTCCAAGGTGTTTGACACCAAACACAACATGTTTCCATGCAGCCAGTCCAAAGTTAGCATTTACTGTTTGGTTATAATGCACTTTAGAGTATATGGTCATGCTGCATCACAGACAACCCCGGAGAATAGATTCCAAAGGCTGCAGAGGGGCTCTGCTCATGCATGGGCACCCTCTCACACAAAACCAAGCACCCTGCCTTCAGGATTGATAAGGCCTACCATAGGGGTGACGGATAGGTTTATATGTGCAGTGATAACCACACGGCACCCGTGGCTCATGACGGAGTGGTTCCGTCATGAGCAGGCAAGGGGTTAAATGATGGATACTATGGCGTGATTGCATGGAATAGTAGGACTTTTTTTTTTAACTGGAAGTCTGCGTTTCAAATATTGGGGCTTGTGACTGTATTTAGAATTCAATTGTAGATTCCACATGAAAATAAAACAATTTTCCTCATGATTCTGGATATGGGAGAAATTCTGTACCATGCTGGGATTTGACATATGGATATACCAAGTGAGTTATCTTTTGATTATCATCTTCTAGATAGTGACATTCTTTTAATGCACCACAATGTAGGGAAGTACACTAAAACAAATTGGGATTAAAGCCTTAAAACTCAGGACAGATTGAAAGTAATAACATTAGTCTTTATGAATTGTAAATGAAGTTGATATAAATGCTGTGAGGTTTTTAAGAAAATAGTTTTGTTCAATGGGGTTAAAGGATGTATATAGGATGGGAGTTGTGTAGTGTTTGTAAATTGTTTCCTATGTCATGTATTTGATCACTATATGTACTATTGTTGAAAGTTTGTACATATATTATCTATATATCTTTTAAATTTACAGCACTGATGAAGGCCTATTGGACGAAACAAGTTGGCTGGACTGATTACATTTTTGATAAAGGAATCAATAAAATTGGATCTGAAGTTAAATGCATGACTCCAGATGGACTGAATTCGATTGAATGGATGTTCTTTGCAAGTTGAGGATGGCATAATATACTTTGAATTTTCATTGCTCAAACTGAGATATATCAATTCTGATTTTTTTCACTCCTTTTACAGTTTTTGTACAATTGGTTAGTCCCCCACTTGTGCCCTTGGTTCGAGAGTTTGTGGAGAAAGGAAAAAACAGCAGGAGGCTCTGCTAAGATGCTAAAACTGTGAGAGTTCACAGCTTGAGTAGTTGGGGGAATGCACATAAAGAAAACACTGTTCGATCCCCCATTAAGCAAGGAGGGAGTGCCTTGAAATTGTTGGATAGCGGCCTTGCAGATTAGAAGTATCCACCTCTTTGATGGGTGATGGCTATTATATTAGTCACTGTGCAATGAAAGATGACTGAAAATGAACTTCAACCATCATATTAAAAAAGTGAAGCACTAACGGGTTGAAGTAGCAAAAAGGATACTATTTAAGAAAAAAGTAGTAGTGGCAAATATTTATTCTTAAAGTGGATGAAGAAAAACTAAATATTATGGTGACAAACTATAACCTAGTGCTTTTAAGTGGGTGTGGTGATGCACTGGTCATCAGATCTGCTATAAACCTTCTGTGGAGAGACTAAGTTAGGCATACTGCATAAATTGATGCAATGGGTGCCCATTAACCTACCCCTATAAAAGGTTACACTCCCTCCTACAAGTTCAGAGTACAACCACCGTCAGCTTGGATCTGATAGTGCATTCTTGATGTCCTGTCAGCAATGCAAGTTAGACTCATTCATTTCCTTGGGCATCCCACTGCAGCCTCCTGCTGTTTTTTCACCCCAGGTGCTCCAGCAACTCTGCTAGTTTTGCCACCTAGTAAGTGTTATTGTATAGCATTACATTTATCATGCATCTAGTTTTTCAATAGTGATCATCTCTACCCAGTCTCTCTACATTTTAAGAATGTGTGGTTGCTTCCTGGCCAATCATCTCATACTGACGTGACAACATTCTTTCAGAACTCCACTGATCAGTAAGTAGTTTGTGGCATGGGCTGCCACCAATAATCTATCTCCTTAATAAATGATTAAGGATGACAGCGGATCTGCATTGACCCTCACCGTGGAGGCAGCCATTTTCTCAATTTAGACCTTTTTCTTCAGATCTTGATGAGTGTTCACAAGTCTGGAGCAGCATGAGAACTTAGGGATAAGCCCTTCAGTCTACCCTGTGGGGTGCCACAGGGGTCTTCCCATAGCCCCACTCTTTTTAATCTTTATGTCTCTCCCCCTTGCAGAGCTAGTGATCTTTGGCTTCCAAGTTCTATCCTATGCGAATGGCACGCAAAACTTGCCACTGGTGGATGAGAAATCTAAAAATTGTATGACCAGTGTCTGGATGAAAGACAACTGTTTGAAACTGAACGCAGATAAAATCGAGGTCCTTGTGTTTGGGGCTCATCCTTCAAACTGCGCCAAATTATAGCAGCCTAGGGGCCTCTACTGACGCCGGTGGAATAGGCTAAAAACCTCATGGTCATCTTTGATAGTTCGCTTAATTTTGACTCACAGGTTAGTCACATCACCTGTAATTGTTTTTCATCATCAGAACTTCGAAGAAAATGTTTGCTTTTATCCCACATGAACTCTGAAAATCAGTAGTCATCACTTTGATAATGTCACGCTTAGATACTGTGAGGCACTCTATCTGAATATTAGCTATCTTTCCCTGAATACACTTCAGGCGATTCAGAATGCGGCAGTCAATCTCATCTTAAACTTGCCAAAACACCTTTCGGTTATGGTACGTATTTGTTCCCTTCATTGGTTGCCAGTCAGAAAGCGAGCAGTCTACATAGTCCTTTGCATGGCCTTTCTTGCTATTCATCACCAAGGACCCTTTTAGAGCATCCTTTCAGTGGTAAATTCCACGTAGGCTGCTCAGATAAGCCTTTAGCAGAAAGGTGACCATTCATAGGTTCCACAAAACCACATTGGGTTGGGGGGGGGGGGGAGGGGATGTTCCCTTTGTGTTGCGGTGGCAAAACTCTGGAACACTATGCCTGCTCATATTGCTTCACTAGAGTTCGCTTTGTTGCGCACGTATTACAAAACCTGGCTCTTCCTTCCTTGAGAGTTTGTCCTGTTTTTCCGGTGTTGTTTCCTCTTATGGCTTAGCGTTTTGGATCTAGTGCGCTACATAAAACTGTAATTCATTTAATGCTCTTTTGTATCACAGATCTTATGTCCTTCTGTCGATTTGTTATTAAGCAATGGACATTCCTTGTGATTTACTCGGTTTCTAACTGCTGGAGTGTTCACAGATTGGTTAAAGTAGCTGGATCTTAGACTGAACACGTGCTTGCACCAGTGACTCAATTATCTCTCATTTCATTCCCCTATTACATTATTTGCATAATATAACAGCTCACTGACATTGCCAATGGCCTTGTGGGCTGCTCTCATGAGACCATAACCGTTTATTGATCTACCACATGAAATTACATTGGATGTACTTTTGTTAAACATTTCTAAAGCATGATGGGATTGTTCAAATATTCTTGGCTTTCTGAGTTTTTAAGCTCCTGAAGTGCAATGGCGTAAAAAGCATGAAGCATGGATACGATGAAACCCAATGATTATTAATCATAAAGTATGGACTATGAATATTGGTCGAACATAATACAGATTCACCTGCTTTTCAATATTACTTACCTCATTATCAGGATTGTTTTCGTTACTCCTGGAAATAGTACCACAGTAGGAACTAAACCTAGTGCAAGGAGAAATCTAGACAACCCTTCAGATCTTCTGTTACTTTATTACTGGAGACGTGTAAGGATACACCGGTGCACTGAAGAATTTACAGATGGGAATCAGCCATTACAACGGGCTCGAACCACGCTGTGCCTTAACAACACGGTCTGAAACACAACTGCGTCTTTACAATGCATTCCTTTACCACGCAAGTAATTACAATGACTCGCCTTAAGGAAAGCGTTGTTGGCCTGATGTTGGGCTTTAAGTCCAACACTTTGCCTACTGTTGTGCACACTGGAACAGTAAAATTTACTATTTGAAATCCAAAGTCCAGCGCTTTACCTAAGGCAAGTTGTTGCAATGACTTGCATGGTAAAGGATTGTGTTGTAAAGATGAATTCTTGGTGTGGGCTACGTTGTTAAAGGAGTGGTAATGCCCGCATAGTTCGGACATACAAACGTAATAGATGTCTTCCCACTGCATAGCATTCCTTCTAATTTTCATTTGGAGTGCTGTCTCGTGTTGCAAACATCGGTAAGTGTCAAATGAAAAAAAAACCTGAACATAAGGCAACTATTTGCGCCACTGTATGCAAAGCATTTATCCAATGTAGTCTGCCCGGAGTATATAATACCATTTTAAAATTTTGAGTCTGAGTGGGATGGCCATCACGGTTTCTCTACCAGTTAAGAGCCCATTAGAACATGTATGCTGCTAAATAGGCCACACTGCCAAGGATGACATAAGTATGCTCCACAAAAATACCTGGCTGAAAATGATCGCAAATGGTTTCAAGCCAAAAAAGCCAGTTCTGCTTGTTATGACAGAAGATTGCTCACTACATCAAGAGACCATGCAGAGTGCTACAGCATTTGTCCATAGTACTGGTAAACAATGCGGAGCTACTAGTTATCCATTAGTTTACAGGTAGTGTCTTGATGCTATTTTCCACAACACCAAAATATGAGCAACACGCGTTGCCAATTGCGGAGTAGCTAATACACCACTGCCATTTCAGATAAACAGCTTTCCCCGGTGCATAAGGCACCACTATTGTGGTCAAATCTAAAACGGACTGAGTAAAAACAGCTGTCATGCCAGAATTCACATTGCGCTGTGATTTATAAAAGTTCTTAACTCATCCCTTTTACATCTAGGAGAGTGGTTGTACTGGTACTGGCACACCTAGACAATGGGAAAGCCTAATACCTTGCCACTCCTTGCTATGTGGTCAGATTTTGCAGACACTTCCAATTGTCAGCCAGCTGCTAAGGCCCTTAAGGGTCTCCACTGGCTTCCGGTGGTGTGCCACATCCAGTTAAAAGTCCCTATGCATCATTTATAGGGCAATAAACAGTAGAGGTCCTCTGTTGCTACGATTACTAGCCATCTGTATGTGTCCAGCAGGCCTCTGAGCTCAGCTTCCACCCACCTACTCAAGGTTCCTAAGAATAGAAGATCACACTGGGGTGGATGCTCAACGTCTTTTCTGGCGTTCAAGCTCTGGCACTCCCTCCCCTTTAAACTTTGACCTTTGGAGCAAGAACTTCCCTTCTGCAAAGTTCAAAGACCTGGCTATTCAAGGAGTAATTTTATCCCGGAGATGTTCTACGGTAGCTGTGAAAGTGCTGGGAGGCTCATAGGTAGCCATCTCCTATACAAATATTACAGTAAAGAATGTATACGACTTTCATGTCATTAACCAAAATGGCTTGGTATGTATAGCTCCATTTTAAAGCAAGCACTATTGCAATTGTGATACCCGTTTATCATCTTGCTTCCCAAACTTGCCGTTGTATGTATGTGATCCTTGGCTATAACGGGTAGCAGGTGCTGTAGGGCAACGGCTGCCAGCATCTGAGCTGCAGGGGATGCCCACCAAGTCCTGGCACATGGAGCCAGCTGGTTTTTGCACTGCAGCAGAGATAAAGCAAACTCCCTTTTCCTCCCCTGTACTTCCGTTTTTGCAGCTTCTGTAGGTGGGCGAATTTTATTTATCGCTATTGTCACCTAGAGATGGCCTATTCAATATGGATGCATGCATGCTATTGCACCCATTGGAAGTGCACAGTGTAATAGGTTTCTACTTTGAGCCAAAGGAGCTATCAGACCACTCAGCTGGGTGCGGAAACTGGCAGGGGGCTCCAGGCCCTTTCAAATAATGATCACGGCAGTTGATCCAGCCTTAGAAGCAGCTCACCGGATGAATTTCGGCGTTCACAAAAGGCCAGTTTGTCTTTGGAGTGAAGAGCTTCACTGTGTATGAATATTCTACCACTGGTTATTGTCCATGCAGGCCCGCTGTCAATGGCCGAAAAGATGGTTAAAATGGTGTTATAGTTAGGTGAAAAGTCTGTTAGAGACACCAATTTAAATGCAAAGAACAATGAAATTCACCAGTTCTAGTTAACGGAAGTAACTTTAGCTTGGGCAATTGCAGTGCACAGTAATGCCATTATGTCATTCCAGATGCTATCAGTGAGGTTATCAATCACACAACATGTCCTGAGTGATGTAATATGCGAGGTCATAAGGAGAGCATGGTAAATATGCAAGTTATTTATTTATTTTATTTATAATTGAATTTGTATGGCGCAACAGCTACACAAAATGGGTTTCCCAGCGCCTGGACGGGCAGAGTGGTAAGAGCGAGAGGGGATTACTGGTTGAACAGCCAGGTCTTTAGGGATCTGCGGAAGCTAGTGTAAATGGTTTCTTTACGGATATTAAGAAAAAGAGGGTTCCAGAGGGTGGGGCCGAGATGAGAAAAGGACCTTCCACCCATCCTGGCGAGTTTGAACCTAGGAACCGTACATTTTTCAAGAGTTATGGATCGGAGATGGCATGTGGGAACATAAGGGCAAACAAGAGATTGCAGATATTGTGGTGCTGAACCCCATTTGATCTTAAACATAAAGCTCAGGGCTTTGAACTTTATACGGTTTTCAACTCTGAGCCAATGTAGATCACGGAGATAGCCAGAGATATGAGTGGTTCTAGGAACTGTGCAAAGTAGTCTAGCTGCAGAGTTCTCTACCAGCTGCAGTCTGCGGGTCACGGCCTTATTAGCACCTAGAAAAAGAACATTACCGTAGTCCAACCGTGAGGTGATAAGGGCATGGACCACTGTTTTTTGGATGGCTGTTGGTAGCATCCAGATGATCTTTCTAAGCCATTTTAAGATGGTGAAACATATGGCTGTGACCCTGACTGCTTGATGATGCCAGGACAAAGAATCATTAATATACACACCTAGGTTACGAACATGGCTGGATGGCCGCGGGAGGGCACCCATCTCGGCAGGTCAATGAAGCGGGCCCCAGAGATCTTTCTCCTTACCAAGGATTAAGACCTCGGTTTTATCACCGTTTAGTGGTTTTGGTTCATCCATGTAGCGATTCTCCTGAGACCCAACTGTAGGCAAGAATTTAAGCCGGGGTCTGTGTGAGAGAGAAAATGATCTGAGAATTGTCACCATTGGTAAAGAGAGTCAGGCCAGCCTGTTCAGCGATGTCCGCTAAAGGCCTGACGTATAGATTAAAAAGCAGTGGACTGAGTATGGAGCCCTGGGGTACCCCATGAGGTAATGGGTAGATGTTGGAGCTGTCCGTAGCAGAGAAAATATGAAAAGTACAGCCGTCCAGCAAGGAGATGATTCAGTCCAGGGCTGAGCCGCAGATGCCCAGGGATCTCAGTGTGTTGATTAGTATGGGATGGGAGATTTTGTCGAACGCCGCGCTGAGGTCCAACAATAGGAGTGCGACTGTCTCCCCACCATCAAGATAATGGCGTAACCTCTCTGTGACCACCAGCAAAGTAGTTTCTGTGGATAAGTTGGTCCTAAACCCGGATTGGGAGGGTTGAAGAATTTTGTTCAATTCAACAAACTGAGAAAAATGAGAGGGAATGTGACTCTCAAGGATTTTGGAGAAAACTGGCAGAAGGAAGATCGGTCAGTAATTTGAGAGAGTGGCAGGGTCGGCAGTGAGCTTTTTTAGAAGAGGGGTCACCATAGCTTGTTTCCACTGAGATGGAACTATAGACTCGCGTCGGGAAGAATTTAAAACATTCAGGATGACTTGCATATGGGAGGGATCCAGTTGTTTGAGTATAGAGGGAGGTAATGGGTCATTAGGAGAGCCAGACTTAACTTTGTTTAAAATAATAGTTGAAGAATCCATATTGAGAAGTGTCCAGGAGTCTAAAAGAGGGGCAGTGGTGACAGACTCAGTGGAGAGTTCAGCAAGAGATGGATCATCCATGCAGGGGGGGAGCACCGTCGTTGTTGTGGTTGCGGATTGTGCTTGCAGGGGACTGCTTGAATGTGAGTTGGCAATCTCAAGATGAATCTTCTCAATCTTATGCTTGAAAAAGTGAGCAAGGTCTTCGCACTGGCATTTGTTCAAAGGAAGGGGATTTGCTAGGGTCTCGGACCCAGCAAGCTTTTTAACTAAGCCGAAAAGTGTCTTAGAGCAGTTAGCGGCATCTGTGATGGTATTAGAAACAAAACGGGCTTTGGTAGATTTACAAAGGTTGTGGTAAATTTTTTTAGCTTTTATATAGGCGACTTTAAAATCGGGCGCATAGTCTCTCCATTTACGTTCTAGTGATTTGCATCTAGATTTTTCAGTTTTTAGAGCATCGTTGAACCATGGGACGGTGGTTTCTAAGTTTTTTCTTTGTCGGGGGAAGGCAGGAATCTATGGCACTTGAGAGCCAACTATGTACGTTTTTGGAGAGTAAATCGACCTTTGAATCAGATGTGGGGGCGTTAGATCGTAGGTCATTGTTAAGAGCATTCAAGTCAAGTTTTTTCCAGTCTCTTTTAGATGTCTTAAGGGAAGGGAATAAAGAAGTCGAGGTAAGAGGAAGAGTAACGTTAAATCTAGATAAAAAGTGGTCGGACCAGTGGATGGGCATTGCTGGGGCGTAATGAAAGCCAGAAAAGCTGAAAAAGATGGGGTCAAGAAAGTGGCCTGCTTTGTGTGTGGGTCCCGAGTTCTGTAGGTTGATGTTCATAGCAGCAAGGTCAGAGATGAAGTTAATACAAGTGGAGTTTGAGAGATCATCCAGATGTAAATTTAGAGCCTAGCAGTGAAAAGTTATTAGAGCTCATAATTAAAGGAGTAAGAAGGCCCGTCAAGGATGTGGCCCAAGAAGAAAGGGGTCCGGAGGGCGATAAATTAAAAGGCCTGAAAAAGTAAATTTGGGGTTTAATGTTAATTTAAACAGAGCGGCTTCACAATTTGGAATAACCGCTCTATCAAATTTACATTGAACATAGTTTTTGTAAATGATAGCTATACCACCGCCACCGCCAGATGATGTAGTTCTGTCCCTCGTGGAGCCAGGTCTCCGTAAGAAAAAGAGCATCAGGTTGTTCCTCAAGGAGGAGGTCAAAAATATCCATTTTGTGTTTGGGGAGTGAGCGGCAGTTTGAACTGAGAAATGTAAAAACATTTGTGGGGGGAGATGTCAAACGAGTGTTTGACATATTTCCTGATCACGTGTGGGCGCTTGACTGGAAGTTGATGGAAGAGAAATTGCAACCAGGACAAGTTTCATTAGCTAAATTAGTAGCTAAGGCCTGAGTGCAGTCAGGTGCAATTTTGAGGCAAAGGGCTAGAAGTTGCTCAGATGAGAACGTCAAACTTTTGAGGGGATTAGGACCAGGGGTTGTGGCCCCTAGCCCCGGTCTTTGGCGCGCCCGCTGCGCGAAGCGTATGGCATGAAAATATAAACCTTAGATTAGGTGACCGGCAGCCCGTGAACACCCCGCCTCCCCTCACCTATAGCCCGGAAGAATTGTGACCGCGCCTCCCTCCACATCAACCGGGAAAACCCGTGGTGGGCCGGGAAGGATGCGGAGTTACAAATGCTCCAGCTAACTATAGCTGGTGAATTTCAGTGATTTTAGTTTTTAGTTTAAAATTGTATTCTTAACAGACATGTACACCTACCTATAACACCACTTTAACCTTTTCAAGGGAATTTTTAAGTACATTTTTAAATGTTAAGATACTACCACACCTAATTATGTAATTTTAACCCTTGTTCTTTAGTGAATTTCTACGTTTTTTTTTTAACATGAAGTTAGATTGTATTGGTATCCCTAACTATCCACACCAGCTGAAGTGGGCACCAAACTCCCCCAGGCACATTGACTTAAGACCATCCCCCAAGGTGGTAAACCCACCACAGTTGTCGAATTTTCACAGGGAGCGACCATACTGAGTCCCGCACGTCCACGGCAACGTGATTTTTGTATGCACTTTGAGGCCAAGGGAGGAGAGGGGAGTCCCACTAGTGTTGAAGCAGGCTCTTATTATCAAAAAGTAGAACAGCAAGGCTTGGCAATCAGGAATAGTTTAGATTTAATTAAGCAATAATGGCCGGGAATAACAGCGACATCTTTTACAGTTGCGTGCTGGAATTCAGTTTACATTAGGTACATGGGATGCTTTTTACTGTACAATGGGTGCAATAAAGTGAAGCTCATCACCCTTTGGGCAGGAAATACTGATACAGTGGGTCATAAATTGGGTGTTCAGATGCTTGATCTCACTCTAATAGAAGGGGATATAAATGCCAACTGGAAGTCACATTCGGAGGTGGTCCAGGTGCGTCATGCGTGTTATCTAGGGTGACACTTACTGCTAGGCATTGTGTGGCCTTTATCTGATGAATGCAACTGACCAGCTGCTCTGGTATCATGTCCTTGGGCTGAATGCAGGCCATCAGCTGTGCAATTATTTGTGTTTATGAGTGTGTGCATCGGACTCCTTTCTTTAGCCATTATATCCTGGGGCCATAAGTGACTTACCGCTGCAAACTTCCAGGTGGGTTTGAGGCACTAGGGCTGAACAGATGGCAGCTGTGTTATGTTGATCTGAATATGGGTCACTCTGAAACCGTAACAAGTATTTTATGGTGACTGAGTAGCGCGGGCAACAGATGATCTGTGGTGTGCTGGACTTCTAAGAGCGGGACCTTTCTATAAATTGATCCGATGCTAATAAAGGTAATGTTGAAACTAGGTCCCTTATTTATTATATTGAGGACTAGAAACTGGTGTTCTGGACTTCTGTGATCTGCCTCTTTGTGTGGACGGACCCAAACGAGAAAGTGCTTTCGAGTATCATCTCAAAAAAAATTGGCATCATTGTCTATAAAGAACCTGCTAATTATCATACAGTATTCGAATCAGAATGCAAGCGTCTCTGAAACTTTAAACCTAGACAACCAACAACTGGTCTTTCTACTTCCATTCTCTATCTTCTTATTTCTGGTACCAATCATGTGGTGAAACTATAAAAAATGTTCGTAAAAGCGCCAACTGAGGTAATTGGTCAAGTGTCCAACCTCACAAAAAGTACAGTGGAATATTAAAAGCCATTCAGAGGATTTGTAGGTGCAGGGAAAAGAAAACAGAATTGTGGACTTTATCAAGGTTATATTTGAAGTACTACATTGTTATATATACACTATCTCTCCTCACAAGTGATCTTGGGGTACAAACACTAATTTACCGATGGATAAGCATGTGTTTGCGTAATTGCATAGGGGTCCAATATCCGCAATAGCAGGGTCATGTTCTTTCTTGGGTCACTTGCATCTGTGCTTGCACATGGACAAAATAAGAGCAAGTTAATAGTCATACATAGCTGTCCACAGCTGACCACGAAAACATGGCCTGTCAGATATTGTAGAGCAAAGACCTTAGAAGCCAGCTACAAGAGCTTTTGAATTGGAACTAAGAGAGGAGTTGTAATTCTGTTATCAGCAACAGTGCCAGTGTATGCAAGCCAATATGACATAACCCAGTGTCTGTTATGGCTTAACGATTGGCATGACCTATTTGACACTGGAGGGTGTTTTTAAGTAGCCTACATCACCAATCCAGAAAAACAGAAGTTGACAAATTATTCAGCTTGTAAACTGCTTGTAAACTAAGCATCAAAACTCCTTGTACATTTTTCAAAAAGTGATGGCTGGATTCAAAAGCAAATACAGAGAAAAATTTAATTTAATTTAAGGTACAATGAGAAATTTGGTTTAACCAGGGTATTATTATTTCACTTCGCAGTTAAGACGATTCAAACCATCATAAGTGTTCTTCAATGGTGATTTCTAGAACTAGTATTATGGTAAACTGATGTGCCACGTGAGTTTCAGCGGAATACCAGCATGCACATAAAACTTCATTTTGCAAACTCAGAAAAACATTACAGGACTTTATGAGGTCAAAGTGAATTCCAAAGTGTTGTGGCAGCAAACACCACCACAATGGGGGTATTCGAAAGAACACCAAACTGATCAATGTTGAATCATTTAGGTAACAAAGTCTAAAGTAAGATTTTTATGCATGGAAATAGCTATCCATCTTAACTTATCAGATGCCACTAAACTGTCCGTAAATAACCGTTATAAGTTTAGAAAAAACTGGCAGAAACAAATAATTACGTTTATTTTGAACAGAAAGCAATTTCACTATACTAATACACCAATAACAGTGTTTGCTAGTCTGACCATTATATACATAGAAGCTATGTGGCATGGTACAAACTGATATTTTCACAGGTGACTCATGTTAATCAACTAACATATGCGTCCAGTGCATACATTATTTACACAAAAAATAGTCCAAAGGCAGATCAAATCATTAGAATGTATATATATCGCTGAAGTTAAAAAAAAAAAATTGTCAGCCAGCTGCTAAGGCCCTTAAGGGTCTCCACTGGCTTCCGGTGGTGTGCCACATCCAGTTAAAAGTCCCTATGCATCATTTATAGGGCAATAAACAGTAGAGGTCCTCTGTTGCTACGATTACTAGCCATCTGTATGTGTCCAGCAGGCCTCTGAGCTCAGCTTCCACCCACCTACTCAAGGTTCCTAAGAATAGAAGATCACACTGGGGTGGATGCTCAACGTCTTTTCTGGCGTTCAAGCTCTGGCACTCCCTCCCCTTTAAACTGTGACCTTTGGAGCAAGAACTTCCCTTCAGCAAAGTTCAAAGACCTGGCTATTCAAGGAGTAATTTTATCCCTGAGATGTTCTACGGTAGCTGTGAAAGTGCTGGGAGGCTCATAGGTAGCCATCTCCTATACAAATATTACAGAAAAGAATGTATACGACTTTCATGTCATTAACCAAAATGGCTTGGTATGTATAGCTCCATTTTAAAGCAAGCACTATTGCAATTGTGATACCCGTTTATCATCTTGCTTCCCAAACTTGCCGTTGTATGTATGTGATCCTTGGCTATAACGGGTAGCAGGTGCTGTAGGGCAACGGCTGCCAGCATCTGAGCTGCAGGGGATGCCCACCAAGTCCTGGCACATGGAGCCAGCTGGTTTTTGCACTGCAGCAGAGATAAAGCAAACTCCCTTTTCCTCCCCTGTACTTCCGTTTTTGCAGCTTCTGTAGGTGGGCGAATTTTATTTATCGCTATTGTCACCTAGAGATGGCCTATTCAATATGGATGCATGCATGCTATTGCACCCATTGGAAGTGCACAGTGTAATAGGTTTCTACTTTGAGCCAAAGGAGCTATCAGACCACTCAGCTGGGTGCGGAAACTGGCAGGGGCTCCAGGCCCTTTCAAATAATGATCACGGCAGTTGATCCAGCCTTAGAAGCAGCTCACCGGATGAATTTCGGCGTTCACAAAAGGCCAGTTTGTCCTTGGAGTGAAGAGCTTCACTGTGTATGAATGTTCTACCACTGGTTATTGTCCATGCAGGCCCGCTGTCAATGGCCGAAAAGATGGTTAAAATGGTGTTATAGTTAGGTGAAAAGTCTGTTAGAAACACCAATTTAAATGCAAAGAACAATGAAATTCACCAGTTCTAGTTAACGGAAGTAACTTTAGCTTGGGCAATTGCAGTGCACAGTAATGCCATTATGTCATTCCAGATGCTATCAGTGAGGTTATCAATCACACAACATGTCCTGAGTGATGTAATATGCGAGGTCATAAGGAGAGCATGGTAAATATGCAAGTTATTTATTTATTTTATTTATAATTGAATTTGTATGGCGCAACAGCTACACAAAATGGGTTTCCCGGCGCCTAGACGGACAGAGTGGTAAGAGCGAGAGGGGATTACTGGTTGAACAGCCAGGTCTTTAGGGATCTGCGGAAGCTAGTGTAAATGGTTTCTTTACGGATATTAAGAAAAAGAGGGTTCCAGAGGGTGGGGCCGAGATGAGAAAAGGACCTTCCACCCATCCTGGCGAGTTTGAACCTAGGAACCGTACATTTTTCAAGAGTTATGGATCGGAGATGGCATGTGGGAACATAAGGGCAAACAAGAGATTGCAGATATTGTGATGCTGAACCCCATTTGATCTTAAACATAAAGCTCAGGGCTTTGAACTTTATACGGTTTTCAACTCTGAGCCAATGTAGATCACGGAGATAGCCAGAGATATGAGTGGTTCTAGGAACTGTGCAAAGTAGTCTAGCTGCAGAGTTCTCTACCAGCTGCAGTCTGCGGGTCACGGCCTTATTAGCACCTAGAAAAAGAACATTACCGTAGTCCAACCGTGAGGTGATAAGGGCATGGACCACTGTTTTTTGGATGGCTGTTGGTAGCATCCAGATGATCTTTCTAAGCAATTTTAAGATGGTGAAACATATGGCTGTGACCCTGACTGCTTGATGATGCCAGCACAAAGAATCATTAATAAACACACCTAGGTTACGAACATGGCTGGATGGCCGCGGGAGGGCACCCATCTCGGCAGGTCAATGAAGCGGGCCCCAGAGATCTTTCTCCTTACCAAGGATTAAGACCTCGGTTTTATCACCGTTAAGTGGTTTTGGTTCATGCACGTAGCGATTCTCCTGAGACCCAACTGTAGGCAAGATGTTAAGCCGGGGTCTGTGTGAGAGAGAGAAAATGATCTGAGAATTGTCACCATTGGTAAAAAGAGTCAGGCCAGCCTGTTCAGCGATGTCCGCTAAAGGCCTGACGTATAGATTAAAAAGCAGTGGACTGAGTATGGAGCCCTGGGGTACCCCATGAGGTAATGGGTAGATGTTGGAGCTGTCCGTAGCAGAGAAAATCTGAAAAGTACAGCCGTCCAGCAAGGAGATGATCCAGTCCAGGGCTGAGCCGCAGATGCCCAGGGATCTCAGTGTGTTGATTAGTATGGGATGGGAGATTTTGTCGAACGCCGCGCTGAGGTCCAACAATAGGACTGCCCACCATCAAGATAATGGCGTAATGGCGTAACCTCTCTGTGACCACCAGCAAAGTAGTTTCTGTGGATAAGTTGGTCCTAAACCCGGATTGGGAGGGGTGAAGAATTTTGTTCAATTCAACAAACTGAGAAAAATGAGAGGGAATGTGACTCTCAAGGATTTTGGAGTTAACTGGCAGAAGGGAGATCGGTCGGTAATTTGAGAGAGTGGCAGGGTCGGCAGTGAGCTTTTTTAGAAGAGGGGTCACCATAGCTTGTTTCCACTGAGATGGAACTATAGACTCGCGTCGGGAAGAATTTAAAACATTCAGGATGACTTGCATATGGGAGGGATCCAGTTGTTTGAGTATAGAGGGAGGTAATGGGTCATTAGGAGAGCCAGACTTAACTTTGTTTAAAATAATAGTTGAAGAATCCATATTGAGAAGTGGCCAGGAGTCTAAAAGAGGGGCAGTGGTGACAGACTCAGTGGAGAGTTCAGCAAGAGATGGATCATCCATGCAGGGGGGGGAGCACCGTCGGTGTTGTGGTTGCGGATTGTGCTTGCAGGGGACTGCTTGAATGTGAGTTGGCAATCTCAAGATGAATCTTCTCAATCTTATGCTTGAAAAAGTGAGCAAGGTCTTCGCACTGGCATTTGTTCAAAGGAAGGGGATTTGCTAGGGTCTCGGACCCAGCAAGCTTTTTAACTAAGCCGAAAAGTGTCTTAGAGCAGTTAGCGGCATCTGTGATGGTATTGGAAACAAAACGGGATTTACAAAGGCTGTGGTAAATTTTTTTAGCTTTTATATAGGCGACTTTAAAATTGGGCGCATAGTCTCTCCATTTACGTTCTAGTGATTTGCATCTAGATTTTTCAGTTTTTAGAGCATCGTTGAACCATGGGACGGTGGTTTCTAAGTTTTTTCTTTGTCGGGGGAAGGCAGGAATCTATGGCACTTGAGAGCCAACTATGTACGTTTTTGGAGAGTAAATCGACCTTTGAATCAGATGTGGGTGCGTTAGATCGTAGGTCATTGTTAAGAGCATTCAAGTCAAGTTTTTTACAGTCTCTTTTAGATGTCTTAAGGGAAGGGAATAAAGAAGTCGAGGTAAGAGGAAGAGTAACGTTAAATCTAGATAAAAAGTGGTCGGACCAGTGGATGGGCATTGCTGGGGCGTAATGAAAGCCAGAAAAGCTGAAAAAGATGGGGTCAAGAAAGTGGCCTGCTTTGTGTTTGGGTCCCGAGTTCTGTAGGTTGATGTTCATAGCAGCAAGGTCAGAGATTAAGTTACTACAAGTGGAGTTTGAGAGATCATCCAGATGTAAATTTAGAGCCTAGCAGTGAAAAGTTATTAGAGCTCATAATTAAAGGAGTAAGAAGGCCCGGCAAGGATGTGGCCCAAGAAGAAAGGTCGCCCGGAGGGCGATAAATTAAAAGGCCTGAAAAAGTAAATTTGGGGTTTAATGTTAATTTAAACAGAGCGGCTTCACAATTTGGAATAACCTTTACATTGAACATAGTTTTTGTAAATGATAGCTATACCACCGCCAGATGATGTAGTTCTGTCCCTCGTGGAGCCAGGTCTCCGTAAGAAAAAGAGCATCAGGTTGTTCCTCAAGGAGGAGGTCAAAAATATCCATTTTGTGTTTGGGGAGTGAGCGGCAGTTTGAACTGAGAAATGTAAAAACATTTGTGGGGGGAGATGTCAAACGAGTGTTTGACATATTTCCTGATCACGTGTGGGCGCTTGACTGGAAGTTGATGGAAGAGAAATTGCAACCAGGACAAGTTTCATTAGCTAAATTAGTAGCTAAGGCCTGAGTGCAGTCAGGTGCAATTTTGAGGCAAAGGGCTAGAAGTTGCTCAGATGAGAACGTCAAACTTTTGAGGGGATTAGGACCAGGGGTTGTGGCCCCTAGCCCCGGACTTCGGCGCGCCCGCTGCGCGAAGCGTATGGCATGAAAATATAAACCTTAGATCAGGTGACCGGCAGCCCGTGAACACCCCGCCTCCCCTCACCTCTAGCCCGGAAGAACTGTGACCGCGCCTCCCTCCACATCAACCGGGAAAACCAGTGGTGGACCGGGAAGGAAGCGGAGTTACAAATGCTCCAGCTAACTATAGCTGGTGAATTTCAGTGATTTTAGTTTTTAGTTTAAAATTGTATTCTTAACAGACATGTACACCTAACTATAACACCACTTTAACCTTTTCAAGTGAATTTTTAAGTACATTTTTAAATGTTAAGATACTACCACACCTAATTATGTAGTTTTAACCCTTGTTCTTTAGTGAATTTCTAGGTTTTTTTTTAACATGAAGTTAGATTGTATTGGTATCCCTAACTATCGACACCAGCCCGCCCCTCTCACAGCTGAAGTGGGCACCAAACTCCCCCAGGCACATTGACTTAAGACCATACCCCAAGGTGGTAAACCCACCACAGTTGCCGAATTTTCACAGGGAGCGACCATATTGAGTACCGCACGTCCACGGCAACGTGATTTTTGTTTGCACTTTGAGGCCAAGGGAGGAGAGGGGAGTCCCACTAGTGTTGAAGCAGGTTCTTATTATCAAAAAGTAGAACAGCAAGGCTTGGCAATCAGGAATAGTTTAGATTTAATTAAGCAATAATGGCTGGGAATAACAGCGACATCTTTTACAGTTGCGTGCTGGAATTCAGTTTGCATTAGGTACATGGGATGCTTTTTACTGTACAATGGGTGCAATAAAGTGAAGCTCATCACCCTTTGGGCAGGAAATACGGATACAGTGGGTCATAAATTGGGTGTTCAGATGCTTGATCTCACTCTGATAGAAGGGGATATAAATGCCAACTGGAAGTCACATTCGGAGGTGGTCCAGGTGGCCAGGTGCGTCATGCGTGTTATCTAGGGTGACACTTACTGCTAGGCATTGTGTGGCCTTTATCTGATGAATGCAACTGACCAGCTGCTCTGGTATCATGTCCTTGGGCTGAATGCAGGCCATCAGCTGTGCAATTATTTGTGTTTATGAGTGTGTGCATCGGACTCCTTTCTTTAGCCATTATATCCTGGGGCCATAAGTGACTTACCGCTGCAAACTTCCAGGTGGGTTTGAGGCACTAGGGCTGAACAGATGGCAGCTGTGTTATGTTGATCTGAATATGGGTCACTCTGAAACCGTATGGTGACTGAGTAGCGCGGGCAACAGATGATCTGTGGTGTGCTGGACTTCTAAGAGCGGGACCTTTCTATAAATTGATCCGATGCTAATAAAGGTAATGTTGAAACTAGGTCCCTTATTTATTATATTGAAGACTAGAAACTGGTGTTCTGGACTTCTGTGATCTGCCTCTTTGTGTGGACGGACCCAAACGAGAAAGTGCTTTCGTGTGTCCTCTCAAAAAAAATTGGCATCATTGTCTATAAAGAACCTGCTAATTATCATACAGTATTCAAATCAGAATGCAAGCGTCTCTGAAACTTTAAACCTAGACAACCAACAACTGGTCTTTCTACTTCCATTCTCCATCTTCTTATTTCTGGTACCAATCATGTGGTGGAACTATAAAAAATGTTCGTAAAAGCGGCAACTGAGGTAATTGGTCAAGTGTCCAACCTCACAAAAAGTACAGTGGAATATTAAAAGCCATTCAGAGGATTTGTAGGTGCAGGGAAAAGAAAACAGAAGTGTGGACTTTATCAAGGTTATATTTGAAGTACTACACTGTTATATATACACTATCTCTCCTCACAAGTGATCTTGGGGTACAAACACTAATTTACCGATGGATAAGCATGTGTTTGCGTAATTGCATAGGGGTCCAATATCGGCAATAGCAGGGTCATGTTCTTTCTTGGGTCTCTTACATCTGTGCTTGCACATGGACAAAATAAGAGCAAGTTAATAGTCATACATAGCTGTCCACAGCTGACCACGAAAACATGGCCTGTCAGATATTGTAGAGCAAAGACCTTAGAAGCCAGCTACAAGAGCTTTTGGATTGGAACTAAGAGAGGAGTTGTAATTCTGTTATCAGCAACAGTGCCAGTGTATGCAAGCCAATATGACATAACCCAGTGTCTGTTATGGCTTAACGATTGGCATGAACTATTTGACACTGGAGGGTGTTTTTAAGTAGCCTACATCACCAATCCAGAAAAACTGAAGTTGACAAATTATTCAGCTTGTAAACTGCTTGTAAACTAAGCATCAAAACTCCTTGTACATTTTTCAAAAAGTGATAGCTGGATTCAAAAGCAAATACAGAGAACATTTTTATTTAATTTAAGGTACAATGAGAAATTTGGTTTAATCAGGGTATTATTATTTCACTTCGCAGTTAAGACGATTCAAACCATCATAAGTGTTCTTCAATGGTGATTTACTAGAACTAGTATTATGGTCAACTGATGTGCCACGTGAGTTTCAGAGGAATAAACCCAACAAAACCAGCATGCACATAATACTTAATTTTGCAAACTCAGAAAAACATTACAGGACTTTATGAGGTCAAAGTGAATTCCAAAGTGTTGTGGCAGCAAACACCACCACAATGGGGGTATTCGAAAGAACACCAAACTGATCAATGTTGAATCATTTAGGTAACAAAGTCTAAAGTAAGATTTTGATGCATGGAAATAGCTATCCATCTTAACTTATCAGATGCCACTAAACTGTCCGTAAATAACCGTTATAAGTTTAGAAAAAACTTGCAGAAACAAATAATTACGTTTATTTTGAACAGAAAGCAATTTCACTATACTAATACACCAATAACAGTGTTTGCTAGTCTGACCATTATATACATAGAAGCTATGTGGCATGGTACAAACTGATATTTTTACAGGTGACTCATGTTAATCAACTAACATATGCGTCCAGTGCATACATTATTTACACAAAAAATTGTCCAAAGGCAGATCAAATCATCAGAATGTATATATATCGCTGAAGTTAAAAAAAAAAAAAAAAACTCATATAATGAACCTCAAAAAATATATTTATTGGATGGCTAGGATTCACAAAAAGAAAACTTGATCCATGGTACAATTTTGTGTGGTCTGAGTGGTGGTGAAATACGCCAGTAGCTTGTCAATCGGAGACGGACATCCTGGTCTCGGAGGCCATGTGCGTACAGCTGATATTTCTTCTGTTAGTCTTTAAGTTCACGTGGTTTTCATAGCATTTTTCTCTTCTCAAACTCCTTTAAAGTTAAAAAAACAAAAACATACTTGTCAAGATAAGAGACGGCAAAGCACCCTATAACAGAAAATATACTGAAGAGACAAAACAAAGCAGACGTTTTACATCTGTACGGCAGTCAACTGCCCGGTACATGTGAGCTTCAGTTTAACTGAAAGACAAGTTGACCTTTGAATGATAGTCATTCACCACGGATAAAAATACACTTGTTACACGATCACAGTGTATTAGGCATTTTCAGAAATCCAAAGCAGTGCCTTTGCTGCTTATCGATCTTAGCATTCACGCACACATTAACAGCTGCAAAAAAAGTACAAAATATTTCTCAACTGATCATATATACATATATATATATATACACACATATATATATACCTATATATACATACACACATATATATGTACATACACACCTCTATACATACACATACATACACATTTATATACACACACACACACATATATATACACACACACATACACACACACACATATATATACACACATACATATATACACACATATACATATATACACACATACACATATACATATATATACATATACACACATATATACATATACACACATATATACATCAATGCTCCAAGGTTCCCACCTGCGGAGACACACACTGACATCCACTGCAGCAACCCTCATGAGGTAAAAGCCGGATCGGCGGGCGGATCCAGTTTACAGCATGCATATACACATATATATACATACACATATAAATACACACACACACATATATATATATACACACACACATACATACATATATATATATATATATATATATATATATATATATATATATATATTCACTGAAAAACCCATTGGTTTCAGGGACGTTATAGTTAGTTGGACATTTCACTCGTTACAAAACCATAGAAATTCCCCCAGCTAACTATAACTCGCGCCCCCGCAATGCACTGCTGATGACGTCACATATTACATCATTCATGACAGGGTCAGTGGCATCACTGATGACATCACTGATGACATCATCCAGTGTCTGTGTGTTTCTGTAAAGTTTAAATATGTTTTATATATATGCCAAGATGTATTGAAGAATAAGTGGGTGTAGAAGAGTCAGGATGTAGGATTTAGTAGGTGTGTGACTGACAGTATAAGTGAGTGAATAAATGTGTCTTACTGAATGCATGGGTTAGTGACTAAACTGTCTGAATGTGTGCATCAGTATGTGTGTTGTTGTGTAAGCTGCTGCATGTGTTGGTCAGTAGCTAAATGAGTGTCTATATGGGTTATTGATTGGTTAACCTGAGTATTTGTATGGGAGACTGAGTGTGTGGGTGGGTGGGAGGTGTGTGACTGTGCATAGATGTGTGAATGGTTGATTTACTGGGTGTATGGGTTCAAGAGTGCATGTGGAAACAGCTGTATGTGTATGGGTGGGTGAGTGTGTGTTGGTGAGAGTAACTACATATGTAAAAGGCAGTGTATGTGAGAGTTGGAGTATATAAATGACTATACGCGAGAGTCCGTGATTGTGAGAGTGGCTGTATGGATGAGTGTGTACTTGTATCAGTGATTGTATAAGAGAGTAAGTATGTGTTAGTATATGTTATAATAAGTGAGATGGTGTGTATAGCTGTATAGGTGAGGATATGGGAGTGTGATTGATTCTTTGCATGACTGAATAGGTGTGTGAGTAACTCCATGGATGAATGGCAGTGTGTGAGTGTCAGTATAGGTGTATGAGTTCATATGATAGTGTTGTATTGATGAGTGACTGTATGTATGAGTGATTGTATGGGTGAATGAGTGGATGTGTGTGTAGACCTAGGGATGGGAGTGCATATGTAGTAACTGGTATTGATTGGTGTGTCGATGGTTTCGAAATAGGTAGTCTGTATTTTACAGTGGGTGTATCAAAGGTTATATTAGGGTGTGAGGAGGTGCATCAGATTTTCACGTGGATGATGTCATCAGTGAAGTCATCAGTGAAGTCATCAGTGATGTCACTGACCATGTCATGAATGATACAATATGTGACGTCATCAGCAGTGCATTGCGGGGGCGCGAGTTATAGTTAGCTGAACTAACTATAACAGGGACATTTCTATGGTTTTGTACGAGTGAAATGTCCAACTAACTATAACGTCCCTGAAACCAATGATTTTTTCAGTGAATTTCTAAGGTTTTTTCAAATGCTAATTTCTAACTATAACGTGCCTGAAACCTATGGTTTTTTCAATGAATTTCAATAGTTTTTTAAATGCTAGTTTCTAACTATGACGTGCCTGAAACCTGTGTTTTTTTTCAGTGAAGAAAAAAAAAAAAAAATATATATATATATATACATACATATATCGAGAGAGAGAGAGTGTTAATGAGCGAGAGAGAGGGGTATAAAATTACTGAGGGCCAATACAGCGTAAAAAGGACAATGTTTTCCAGGACACCTCCAAAGCACACATACATGACGGTGTGTTTTGTGTCTACAGTAGACTTTTCACAGAGAATTCTAACAATGGCGCTCGGTTGCACCTAGGAACATCATACGGATAAGCAAACTGAAAATCTGTGAACATTCTGATGACTGGGAAGGATTATCTACAGTCATCAGGTTACTGAGAGTGAATGCGAACATGTTTGAATTTACAACAGTCACTAATGTCGGCTTAGGTCTACCTTAAAAACAGCAAAAAAGTCGGTATCAAGAGTGTGCACGCCGCTGTGGCCTAACAAAGGTATTGTCACCCGAATTAAGAATCTCCTCTCCTCACCTGCCGATTACAAGCTACATCATCCTACACTGGGCATGCAAGTACGTACAGGTTAAGCTTGTTAGGCCCAAAATGTAAGAAATGTGGCCAGTCCGGTTCATTACGGCAATTTCAGAATAACATCCCTGAATGGAGTGTAAGCGCTATGGCGCCCGGAGGCCATGGAATTCAGCGATGCTGCTAAATCCTGCAGAAACGCACACCTTCCACTGGACATGTTGATTTCAGCCACAAGAAAAGCTTCCCGCTCAAACAGTTCAAAATCACCAGTTACTCCAATGAACTCGGGGGTCTTGTGTTTACAACTTTATGTTAGGTACAACCAGGTGCTTGGCACTCAGGGGGAGCAGAGTTCAGAAGCGAACTGAAAGAAGGAAGACAACCTGAAACAAGAGCGGCGTTGCTTGTTTTCGAATGGTATGAGTAGCATTAGCTTTGGCACAACGTTATAAAATGACCCAAATTTGAAAAGTGCCAGGATACCCATATTACCAGTAGTGCTCTGACACGTGTAAACAGAAGCATGTGTAGCAAATGCACACTGCACTTTCAGTTCACACAAATTACTTGGAGAGGTGGAGGGCAGAGGGCTCTTATGTATCAAAGTATTTTCCCACAAACATATAGGACCTGATTCACAAAGGTAAATTACACTTTTGTATGAGTTTACACTTAAGATTAAGTTCACTACTGTTTGGTACTCACAAACTACACTTTTGTAGTAATGTACACTGTTGTAGTAAGTCCAGCTCTACACATGGCCAACCACTGGTACTGCAACACCCTCCCAAAGTAAATAATGGGGGTAGGTATTTACTACAAGGGTGTAAGTTACTACAAAAGTGCAGTTTGCAAATACTGCAAAGTAGTAAACTTACTAAAAAGTGTAATTTACTACAAATGTGCAGCTTGTGAATAGTACCTTGTAGTACGTTTTGTAGTACTGCAAAACATACTACAAAGTGAAGTTTATGAATCAGGTCCACCATGGAAAAAGAAGACCTTTGCCACAAGGGCCTTACTGAAGACAGACACACTAAAGTGATTTCTTTTGTTGAAATACAATTCACAATACTGTCTATTGGCTGGTAAACAGGCATGATTCAAACATGCATTGGCAAAGCCAATTGGACTCACCTGTGCAAGAGCTATTGGCTTTGCCAATGTTTTTTAGACATGTTGTACACCAGCATGCCTGCTGTTCAGCATGGCCAAAATTTAGGGGGGGGTAAAAAAGAGTGGTGTGGAATGGAGGGTCGTAAAGCAGTGTACAGTGAAGTGTTATGGAGTGGCATAGGGGGTCGTGGAGTGGCGCAGAGTAGACTTGAGTGAATTGAAGTAGAGTGTCATGAAGGGGCATAAAGTGAAGTGGTGTAAAGTGTTGTGGAGTGTCGTGGAGGGGGTAGAATGTCAGAGCAGAATGGTGCTGAGTGTAGTTGTGTGGAGTAGAGTGTTGTGGCATAGAGTGTCATGGAGTGGTATGGAATAGAGTGGAGTGGCATACAGGATGATGCCTAGAGTAGAGTGGAGTAGAGCGAAATAGATTGCTGTTGAGTGCAGTGGCATAGATTGGAGTAGTGTAGGAGACTGGAATGGTAAAAAGTGGAGTAGGGTGTTGTAGAGTCGAATGGCATGGAGTGGCATAGCGTTTCATAGAGGGGAATGGCAGAGAGTGGAGTGCAGCAGAGTAGTGTAGTGTGTTGTAGAATAGAGTGGAGTAGAGAGGCATAGAGGGAGTTGGGTAGAGCATCAAAGAATGGAGAGTTGTAGAGTGGAGTCGAGTTTTGCAGGCTGGAGTGCCATAGAGTGGAGTAAAGTTTAATGAAGCAGAGTGTAGTGTCGTAGAGTGGAGTGTTATAGAGTAAAGTACAGTGGCCTAGAATGAAGTGGCATAAAGTACAGTGGTGCAGAGCAGATTGGTGTAGAGTGCATTGGTTTTGAGTAAAGTAGTGTAGACTATATTGGCACAGAGTGCAGTGATGTAGAGTTGTATAAAGTAGAGTGGTGCAGAGTAGATTGCAGTGACGTAGAATTCAACGGCCTAGAGTGGAGTAGACTGGCGTAGAGCATAGTGGTGTAGAATGCAGTGGCATAGTCAGAGTAGATGGTTTCAGAGTAGAGGAAAGTGGTGTTCAGTTGAGTAGGGTGGATTAAAATGGAGTGGTGATGAGTGAAGTGGTGCAGGGTAGAGTGGAGAGGTGTAGAGTAGCATAGAGTGGTTCAGAGTGCAGTGGCATGGATTACAGTGATACAGAATAGATTAGAGTGTCGTAGAGTGGAATAATGTAGAATTTTGTGGCATAGACTGCAGTAGAATGCTGTAGAGTTGAGTGGGGCAGAATAGGGTGCAGTAGTGTAGAGTAGAGTGGTGTCGAGGTCAGGGGTGGAGAGTGCATTCTTGCAGAGTAGTATTGTACACTGCAGTGGCGTAGCACAGAGTGCCGCGGTGCAGAGCAGAGTGATGGATAGTAGAGTGGTGCAGAGTAGACTGGCGTAGAGAGCAGTGCGCAGAGTAGAGTGGCACAGAGCGCAATGGGGTAGAGAGGCATAGCATGCAGTGGCTTAGAGTGTTGCAGAGTGGAATATAATGGCATAAAGTGCAGTGGTGAAGAATAGTTGGTGTAGAATGCAGTGGGGTATATTGCGCTGGTTTTGAGTAAAGTGGTGTAGAGTGCATTGCCATAGAGCGCAGTAGCGTAGAGTGGTGCTGCGTAGGGTGCAATGGCATAGAGGGGAGTGGCATAGAGTACAGTGGAGTAGAGTGGTTTGTCTCAGTAGAATGAAGTGCGTAGAGTGTAATTGTACAGGTTAGAGTGTCGTGGCATAGAGTAGAGGCATAGATGCATTGGCATAGAGTGTAATAGTGTGGAGTGGCATAGAGGGGAGTAGCAAAGAGAGCAGTATTGTAGAGCGCAATGCGTTGAGTGCAGTGGTGCAGAGCACAATGGTGTGGAGTGACAGCATGCAGCGGTGCAGGGTGTCGCAGAGCAGAGTATAGTAGCACAGAGTGCAGTGGTGCACAGTAGTTGGCGTAGAGTGCAGTGGAATAGAGCGCATTTGCATAGAGTTGAGTGGCGCAGAGGGGAGTAGAATGGCACAGAGCGCAGTGGTATATATTGCAGTGACGTAGAGTAGATTGTTTCAGAGTAAAGGCGTACAGTGCATTGGCGTAGAGTGCAGTGTTGCAGAGTAGAGTGACTTAGAGCGGCCTAGACTGAGTGGTGTAGAGTGCTGTGGCAAAAAGAGCAGTGGAACATAGTAGAGTGGGGTATAGGGCACTGGCATAGAGTACCTCTTACCGTCCCTGTCGTTGATATATGATGAAGTACTGAGTCAGCCTTGCTGGTATTAAGACCCGTCATTTGCACTTTGAATACAGTTCTTGGAAGCATAGACTCCACCTACAGTACTTCTTTACCATCGCTAACAACAGGATATTCTCAAAAAGAGATGTGACCCTGGAATGAATGCATCATCTGAGCCACTGAGTGCTCCAAGAGAGGGAATGGCAGCTCAGTCACTTAGTGCATCTGCCTTTCAGCTCAATGTGTTAGCTGTTGGTTTCCATAAATAGGCCCGCTACAATGAGCCAGAAAATTAACTGACCTCCCCCTCTGCACCATATCTCTTATGGCACCAAGAGAGAGAAGCAAGTGAGCCAGACCCTCCCTAGAATAATCCCCTTCACCCATCCCTCTGTCCATCATTTCACCCTTCGATCCATCCATGCAGCCATCCACTCATCCTTTCATCCTCCAATGCTCCCTTCCATTGACCCATCCTAGCACCCGCCTCTTTACCAATGCCTCGTTCTCGGCCTTCCACCTATCCCTTCACTTGGTTTCCTCTGTTCACCCTTCTTCCACACTTCCATCTACCCTTTCACTCTTTCTTCCTTCTGATCACTCTTTTTCATACTTTCATTCATCCTTTCACTCTTTCTTCCTCCTTTCTTCTGATCACCCTCTATTCACCTTTCCATCTATGCTTTCGCTCTATTTTCATTCTGCCCATATATTTTTTTATTCTCCATCGATCTTTCCACTCTTTGTTCCTTCTCTTAACCCTTGCTACACCCTTCCATCTATCCTTTCACACTTTCTTCCTTCTGCTCACCCTTCCATCCGTCATTTCACTCTTCTTTCCGTTCACCCTTGCACCTGTCCGTTCACTCTTTCTTCCTTCTGCTCACCTTTCTTTCACCCTTCCATGTAGCCTTTCAGTTTCTTCCTTCTTTTCACCCTTCTTTCTTCCTTCCGTCTATCCTTTTACTTTTTTCTTTCTGTTCACACCCCTTTCACCCTGCCATCTGTCCTTTTACTTTTTCCCCTTTGTTCACTCTTCTTTCACTATTAGATGTATCCTTTTACTCTTTCTTTTTTCCGCTCACCTTTCTTTCACCCTTCCATCTAGCCTTTCACTTTCTTCCTTCTGTTCACCCTCCTTTCACCCTTTCATCTACCTTGCACTTTCCTCCTTCTTTTACCATCCTTCCACCCATCCATGTATCCTTTCACTTTCTTCCTTCTGTTCACCCTCCTTTCACCGCCATCTGTCCTTTTAATTTTTGCCTCTGTTTACTCTTGTTTCTTTCACTATTAGATTTGTCCTTCATATCTTTCCTCTTTTTATTAGCTTTAGCTTCATGTTCATGCTTCATCCTTTCCCTTACCTTCTTTCATTTCAACCCTCCTTTTCAGTTTCCCCCTTTTCTCTACAAATATATTTCTCCATCTCTCGCTCTCTCCTTTTCTCCATGTTTATCTTCGCTCTCTCTGTCTTGCTTGCTGTATTTGTCTTGATTAGAATGTTTGAGCCACAACATTTTGAAGTTTTCTTTGAAAACAGAAGCGTCCCATAGAAACTCCTCGAAGTGTGTTTGGGCCTGTGACAACCTACTCCCCCTTCCTTCCCCCTTTTTGTAGCTGCTAGAATTGGATTTCATGACGCCTCTGCCCTCTGGGATGGCCAGAAGCAGCCCCCGCCGTTCTACAAAGCCACAAACTGCAGCAGCCAGCCCCATATGAAACCAGCTAGTTGTTCAAGGGTCAAAGTGCGCCCTCTTCTCCCCCCGCCCGCACCCCTCCTCCCCCATTCCCTACGTGTTTATTAACCACATGTGCCTTGAAGCTGTGATATAGCGGCGCATGTTAGTTCTTCTTTACTACAGAGTTTTTAAGTTTAATGAACTGGCCACATCACCCCTTCAATGCCTGTGGAGTGAATCTGGAAGCCTGAATATCACAAAAGCGCCTGGCAATCAGGCCGTCGATTGATGGATAAACGCCTCTCTCCCGAGTACCTTCCATTTCAAGGCCTGCACACATCCGCACGCGCCCTCCATAATTCATTGAGAGCCCCATTCATATCAGCGCAAGACTTCATTTCAAAGCGGGCACTTCACTCCCAGCCCCGGTGGCTTAATCAAAGCACTTCTGTTAATGAATCCCCCCTCCTACCGCCCCCTGGCGCACTGGGCAGGCCCAAGACGGCCCCCCCAGCTGTTATTTTATTTAGCCTCTTCTGTTTATTTCACAAACACTCTCTACCGTGTTTATTTAGTGTATTAATTTGGATGTTTATATAGCACGTTGAAGTCCCATAAGGTGAGAGTGTACACTTGCAGCAACATAAAATGTGACTAGTACAAATATTTAAAGAAATTATAAGTTCTAACATGCATGTCAGATGGTGTAACAGCTATGGTGGTTCGGACTCCCATGTATCGCCGAGAATGCGGCTCTCTCCAGATGCGGGTTCCTCGTTCCAGACACAGACAGGGAGAACGGACTTAACGCAGACCACCTAAACACAGTAGGTGTTTTAAGAAAAGATATCCAGCCTTACTTACTCATTTTTCTGTAGAATTCTTTGACAAATGCCTACTTGTCCCACCTTTTTGATTTTCACTCCATGCCAGGCACAAGATGGTTGCCAACACTTCCTGGTTTGAAAGGTTGACAGCCAATCAGAGCCAAGCTCGTGCTGGGGGGGAGGAGTGGGAGTTAGGCTCCGCCCAGATATCACTATCTTTATTTTTTTATTTTCTCAGGAACTACTGAATGGATTTACACCATTTAAAACAAGCATTTACAATGCAACGGTCTCGGCATTGTTAAAGTTAGAGCTTTTGGCATTGCTCATGACATTATTTTTGTTAATGTTTTTGTTCTTAAAACATTCTCGGCATTGTTATTTACAATGTCAATAGCTTAATCACTCTCAAATGCGAGACCTATTGCATTTGCACCCACACACAGAGCCACACACACAAATAGAGCCACCCAAACACACAGAGCCACCCACATAGAGCAACCCACACACAAATAGTGCCACCCACAGGGCCACCTACACACACACACACGCAGCCGGACACGGGAGCCGAGAGCAGGGGGAGAGGACGTCATGAACACCACCGCCTTTCTCCGTGGGCTTTAATCCCTTTAGAGTAGTAAAAGCAGAAAACTGTGTATAATATGTTGACCGTATATTCTCATTCCAGTAGGCTTTCTCAGTGGGTTCTTTCACCTGATGCAAAGATCAGCCCTGCAGGAGCACGTTATAGTCCCAGTGAAATAGCACAGGTGGCTGATGTACATGCAAGCGTGACGTGGGTGTAACCTGTAGACCATATGTCTGAATTAGGGAAAGTTCTTCTAAAACATTAAATCTAGCGAGCGAGACCTAAAAAGGCATCGATTTCTCCAATTCCCACGATCCTCCGACCGGAGTGGCCCCTGCTAGAGACACCAAAGTGTGAATAGAAAATGCAGAGATTTGAAATGTTTTAATAAATACCAAATATGGTTCTGTAGGAAGCCACGCAGCTAAGAGACACCAATTCAACCGAACATGTAAAGTTTGGTCAGCTGGGTTTATACCACGCATAACTTCATCAACATCATACAGTCCATGTATTTTTTTGCAACAGCAGCGTACAGGTTGGAACTTGGTAGCTCAAATGTACCACAGTAAAAGAGAGCGCACATGTCCAGAATGCAAAAAGCTGTTTTGTGTCATTCGACATGGGACCGCGGGCAACTAGTCCGCGTCACTCGCTTAGAGCCTACGTCTCTTTCCTAACTTTTCTCTCACCTGTGGCTCCAAACACGACAATGATGCGCTGCGACATGGTGGAACAACAGGTAGATGCTCGCAGGAAGGAGCGTCGCACTACACAGCGGTGGGGTTGATGGATCTGTGCCTGATGGTCTCCGCATGCCCCCACTCACTCTCTTGTGTCGCAAGCGCGCGCCCTGCACTCTTCAGCAGCTATATCGCGCCGAGGGGGCGGGAACAACGTCACACCCTGACGTCATGCAGGCCTCTTGCTGATTGGATGGTGGAGTGTATGTCGGATTGATCGATGTATTCTTCGCCGTAGTTCCGCAGGCAGATGTTTGGAAGTCCTTGAATTTATTCACTAAAGCTTTTTATGATATATCTTGTTAGGGAAGCTTCTCGGTCCCTTCCCGAGTAGGCTGACTTAATGCCACACTGGCACTGGCACTGGCACATACCTGCGTGCACAGCCTGAGAGGACAGGGGGGAGGAGACCAGAGCAGCAGTCGAACACGGGAGCCGAGAGCAGGGGAAGAGGACGCCATTAACACCACCTCCTTTCTCCGAGGTCAAGCAGAAATGCCTCGGAGAAACGCAGCGGTGTTTTCGGATTCGGGGGCGTGTTTTTCTCTCTCTCCTCTTGCCATTGGCTGGAATGTTTACATTTCAGAGGAGAGAAAGAAAGTAAAAAACACGCCCCCGAATCCGACAAAGCTCTTCTCCAATGGCTGACCAGCATTTAAGAGGCCAGCCAATGGAGAAGAGGGGCGGGTTAAAGCCCCACTTCTAAAACAATAAATCTTACGAGCGAGACTGCGCAAGCGCAGCCTTCGCTAGCCGAGACCTAAAAAGGTCTCTTTCTGAGCCGAGGGCTACCTTTTTGCAAAATTTGGTGTAATTCCGTTCAGCAGTTCGGGCTGTAGCCTGTTTCAAAATTTCCTATGGGAAATAACATGAAGAAAACGCGTTTTGGGATACCCCTTTTTTCTCGGCCCCCGCTTGACAAATCACCCCAAAACTTTCAGGATAGGAGCTGACCAGATCACCCCACCAGTTTAGAAAATTATTTATTGGGGAAAGAATGTTACGATTTTCCTATGGTAACTAGTCCTAACTATAACTACCTACCAGCGACTGCCAGTAGGTAATACACACACACACACATATATATATATATATATATATATATATAAATAAATGTACACACACACGCACAAACATTATATATATATATATATATATATATATATATATATATATATATATATATATATATATATATATATATAACACACACACATATACATTTATCTTAAACAAAGAGGGGGGACCCAGGAGCTAATAAAGGTCCAGTATCCATGCTCCATATGCCAATATCAAAACCACAAAAGGACACTGTTCCTATTGCATGGTGCAAACAGTTACCATTGCATAGAGGTGCAAAAAGTCACCCATTTATTAGAAAAGAAAAACAAAGGAAGAAAAAAGAGAGATCCTAGGTGATAGGGACCCACCAGTGAAGTGAAGTAACACATGTAGTCCTCTGTTGCCCTCACACACCCCAAGGAGTGTCATGCTTCATCATCGGGCATTTGCCCCTCGTGGGGCCGGCGCTGCAATTCCCCACGGGTCCCCCGAAGGGTCTCTTTGTCGGAGATCTTTTTTGGACTGCCGGATGGTGCATGCGGGTGTGTGGGGTGGGGGTCCGATGAGGGTAAAAATAGTGCGTGCATAGTGATGAATCAGTTCATAAAGGGTAAACATGCAGCAAATGTTTTAGATTGTATACCCTTCACAGACTAAACTGCTGTGTGAAATCTTGCCCCTGCGGCACACTATGCCTGGGTGTCAGAAAGGTCATAGGTCGACATGTTTCGCGCATGCGTCGCCTTAATGGTAGTTGGCGCTTCCTCAGGACACGTGCACGTGAAATAAATCCAATTAAAATACCCTCTAGATCAGTCAGGGCGGGCAGTGAGCCTGTGTACCTATAATCTGGCTGCAGCTGCATGGTGTATACCGCTCCTGGTCGATGCCTCCCACTGTCAAGGTGGTTCTTCTCTGGCTCGAGCAATGGGCGCCCGCACATTGTCGGGAAATTTAGCCGGGATGCTGACACCTGTCCACCTACCCCGTCCCTGTGTCTGCCATGTATACACACATATATACACATACATACATATATACATACACATATATACATATACACAAATATATATACACACACACACACACATATATACATATACACACACATTACAAACACACATACACACAAGCATACATGCACACAAGCATACATACACACACATATATATAGATATATATATATACACACACACACACACACACACACACACAGAAAACCTGCAACCAAGAGCAGAAGGGAACTGGAATTTCAGCTTGTCATCCAAATAATTGAAAACTATTCAGTGTATTAACCACACACGAAGACTTGACTTTATATGGTTTAATATATGTATCACCCCCTTAACTGCTGGGCCTATCAATCAGAAAGACAGAAGATACCAGAACTTTTGCAACGTACATAACAGGGCAAAACAAGTACAACTGAATTGACTTGGGTGTGAAACAGCAATTGTCCATCAAGTTTAATGCACAGGTTTTTCACAGGGGCATTTTGAGTCTCCAGAGGGGATGCATCAGATGGCCAGAAGGACTGATAAGGTACTTCGGCATCTAGACCGAAGAAGAGGAGCTCAGTTTATCCAGAATTACATAGAGCTGATTAAGAGAGAGCCACTTAAACACTACAGTAAGGCATTTACATATTTTGTCAACTAGGAATGCCTCATTATTCTTCCAAGAATAGAGCAATTGGGTGTCATCAGCATATGACAAGATCTTGGTCCCTAGTGACTATGCCAGAGAGGCCAAGGGAGGGAGATATATAATAAATAAGTAGGGTTCAGAGCCCTGTGGAACTCCAATCCTCAATTTAGGAGAGTTGACGGAGAAAGGGGGACACCACACCTCTTGTCCTCTCTCCTCAAGAAAAGATGCATAGATCCTTCAAGGTTTGCCTATAGAAAGTAACAGTTGAAATAATAAAATATTGAAAACAAGTTATAAAAAACAGCAATTTGTGCCTGCGTTTTCACCTGTAGCTTCTTCTAAGTATGGCAGATGTTTAAAAACAATATATACTGTTAAGTCCACTGGACCCTTATGGTTGTAGGGGTATGTACGACTTGTAGGTTCACCAAGAACACGATGTGCCCAGAACCAATAACTGAGCTGCACCATGGTTTTTCATTGTGTACCAGGTACACCGCAATTCACTTTCTAAAATATAAAGAGTGAAAAACAAGGTATTTCCGAAATGGAAAGAACATATGGACTTTAGAAGCAGTGGTTATTTGCACAACTCCGAGTGGGTACCTATACTTGCATGTGTATTAGAGGCCAATTTTGAAAATGACTTCTTTTTTACACATTGTCTTACATTTGGAAGGCAGAAATGCATAGAAAGTCTACTGGTAATAACACATGTTCTACTATTCTGTGTTCCCCCAAGTCTCCCGATAAAAAGGGTACATTTTCAAAAACTAGACACCCAGGAGAATGACTTGTGTCTCACAGAGATCTTTTATCCAGAATCCCTTGCAAACCTCAAACTTTATCTAAAAAACAAATTGTCCTCACATTTCTGTGAATCTGTGGGGAGCTACAAACTTTCTTCCACCCAGCATTTTCCCAAGTCTCCTGATAAAAATGGTACCTCACTTGTGTGGGTAGGCTTATTGCCCGCAAAGGGATAAAGCCCCAAATGCTACGTGGGCACATCACATTTTTCCAGTGAAAACTGACCATTTTTCCCCTAAGTATCTAGCTGGGGATTTTGGACCCTAGCTCAGCCGGCACATAGGGAAACCTAGCAAACCTATACATTTTGGAAAACTACACAACCAGGGGGATTAAGAACGGGGTGACTCATGTGGCTCTCACAGGCTTCTGTTACCCAGAATCCCTTGCAAACCTCAAAATGTGTCTAAAAACACATTTTCCTCACATTTCTGTGATGGAAAGCTCTGTAATCTGAGGAAGCCAGAAACTTCCTTCGACCCAGCATTCCCCCAAGTCTCCCAATAAAAATTGTACCTCACTTGTGTGGGCAGTCCTAGTGGCCGCGACAGTAAAAGGCCCAAAACGCAACGTGAATACATCAAATTTTTCTAATGAAAACTGACCCTTTTTATTTTTTGCAATGTGCCTAGCTGCAGATTTTGAACTGTATATTTTTGGGAAACCAGGGTGGGGTGAGTTCTGTGGCTCTCACCAGGTTCTGTTACCCAGAATCCCTTACAAACCTCAAACTTTGTAAACATTTTTTTAAAAAAGCAAATGTTTCTTCACATTTCTGTTATGAAAGTTCTGCAAACTGCGGGGAGCCACAAACTTCTACACAACCAGCGTCCCCCCCAAGTAGCCAGATAAAAATGGTACCTCACTTGTGTGGGTAGGCCTTGTGCCTGCAACAGGATACGGCTCAAAACATACTGTGGAGACCTAAAAAGTTATTGATTAGAAAAAAATCTTGTTTTGTGAGTTAGTCACCTGCGTTTTGGGACCCAGAGTCGGCAGCCATCTAGGGAAACCTACCAAACCCAGACATTTCTGCAAACTAGACACTAGGGGGGAGTCCAGGAAGGTGTGGCTTGCATGGGTCCTCCAATATTTTCCTACCCAGAATCTCCTGCAAACCTCAAATTTAGATGGAAAAAAATAAATCATATTTTTTTCAAATTTCTGTGTTGGAAAGTTGTGGAATCACCGAGCTGACACAAATTTCCTACGACCCATCTTTACCCCAGGTATCTCAATAAAAATGGTACCTCACTTGTGTGGGTGGGCCAAGTACCCAAGACAGCCAAGGGCCCAAAACGTATTTTGGATACATCAAAATTATCGTTTACAAAACAACCTGGTTTTGCAAGGGGGGCACCTGCATTTTTGGTTACGGGCTCTGGGGCCATCTAGGGAAACATACCAAACCTACACATTTGGGAGGGGGGGGGGTCCATGGAGGTGTGGCTTGCCTTGATCCCCAAAAGTTTTCCTACCTAGAATCAGTTTTGGGCCATTTCTTGTCAAGACCTAATCACACAAGTGAGGTACCATTTTTATCGTGAGACTTGGAGAAATGCTGGGTGGGTGGAAACTTGTGGCTCCCTGTAGATTCCAGATCGGTCCATCAAAGAAATGCGAGGTAAATATATTTCTTTCAACAATGTTTGAAGTTTGCAAGGGATTATGGATAAGAGTATCTGGTGTGAGCCACACAAGACACCGCAAGTGGGGGGCAAAAAGACTGTGGCCCTTTAGTTTTGAGGGGGGGGGGGGGGAGGCATTGGCATTCCCTTTCAGGGCAGCCTCCACCCCTACATATAAAAAATAAAAACATAATCCCTGGTGCCTAATGAGCTTTCTGCTTCCCCGGGGGTGGAGGGGAAGGTCAGGGCCTATTGCCCCATCTGCCTCCTGCGGGGGCAAAAATACTGTCTTTTTTTTTGGGGTGGTAGAGGCATTGGCATTCCCATTTTGGGCAGCCCCCACCCGTATAAACATTTATAAAATAAAATCTGTGGGGCCTAGTGGGATTTCTACCCCCGTGGAGGCAGACTGGGTCCTATTGCCCCATCTGCCTCTGGGGGGCAGAAAGACCGATATTTCCCCAAAACATTTGGGTGTGAGCAAAAGCTCTTGCCCAAGGTGCTGCACCCTGGTGCCTAGTGGGTGGGTACCAAGCATGGATCCACTAGAGGTGATTCTCCCCTTTCCAACAATGCCTCTCCCACCTGCCTACGTGCTCGGGGTGCTGAGATAGCCAACTGAGCATGCAGGCATGAAACATCAAAACAGCCTCGGGAGCTGGGGGAACCCTTCCCCAGCTCCCAAGGCTGTTTTGATGCAAAGAAATCGCTCTGGTGCCCAAACCAGAGGGATATAAAGTGCCATGTCGTTGGACGCTCTGGAGCCATCTGACGCACAAGAGCACTTTTGCATCAGACGTCTGCTGCGCGCCCGACAACAGGTTAAAAGTCACGCCCTTAATTACATCTGCCACACCTCTTTGAGAGACACTCCATTTTTTTCATCCCACTCAAAGCTCTAAAAGAGAGACCGATATATATATATATATATATATTACCCACTGGCGGTCGCCAGTAGGTAGTTATAGTTAGGACCACGTTTCCATAGGAAATCCGCAACATTCTATTTTGAATAACTTTGGCGCCGGTCGACGAATCCTCGCGAATTTTTCAAAATAGGTGGGGCGCTACGCTCCGCTCCTACCCTGAAAGTCTCGGGGGATTCGTCAAGCGGGGGCTGAGATAAAAGGGGGGTCCCAAAACGCGTTTTTCCCATGCATTTTTCCATAGGACCTTTAGACACAGCTACAGCCCGAACGGCTGAACAGAATTACTAGAAATTTGGCAGAGAGGTAGTCCTCAGGTCAAGGAAGTGCCTTTTGTAGGTTTGGTGTAAATCTGTTCAGTAGATTCTGAGAAAATAGCCTTTAAATCAATATATATATATCTGAGCCAGCTTACGGTGCGCTTACGGTACGCTTACCGTACGCGTACGGTGGCGTGCGCGAGCGCGATTCTGATTGGCTCTTAGATCTTAGTAAACATTCGAATCAGCCGAAACCAGGAAGCGGCGGCCGTCATTTTCTCTCTCGCACTGAGAGTGAAACATGTACAGGGGCTGTTTGCACAGCTCCAAAACACCTAGCCATGTTGAGGGAGTCCCCAAAGATCCCCCAAGGCCAAAAACGGAATTTTTATTTTTTCGCTAATTTTGCCGATAACGCTTACCGTACGCGTACGGTAAAAAAATAATAATAAAAAAAAATTATCCACACTCCCCCCACCCCGTGTGCAAATGGTGCCCGAAGGGCACAATTTGTGCATGGCTTCTAAAACGTGCGAAAAATTAAAATATTACCTTTCAAAACGAAGTGCATCATATGTCCTCCATGTGCGCACGGTGCGCGAAGCGCATCGTGCGTACATGGCCCATCTAGCGTAACGTGGGCACGCGGTGCGCGTAGCGCACCACGTGCCCACCGTGCGTGCACAGCACTAACTGCGTAAAGTGGGCGCGCGGTGCGCGAAGCGCACCGCGTGCTCACTGTGCGCGCACGGTGCGCGAAGCGCACCGTGCGCGCACGGAACGAACTGCGTTAAGTGGGCGCGCACGCCACGAATGGCGTAAAGTAACTTAGCATTTAAAAAACCGTACAAATTCACTGAAAAAACCATAGGTTTCACACACGTTATAGTTAGGAATTGGCATTTAAAAAACCTTGCAAATTCACTGAAAAAACCATAGGTTTCACACGTTATAGTTAGCGGAAATTTTACTGATAAAAAACCAATGAAATTCCCCCGTTATAGTTAGTGCAGGCAACTATAACTCACGCGACCGCAATCTTCTGCTGATGACATATGTGTCTTTATGAAAAAAAAATATTTGTAATATATGTATAGCTAAAAATGTATGGAAGAAGACATGGGCAAATAAGTGTCTAAATACAGTATTAGCATCAGCAGAGGATTGCGGTCGCGTGAGTTATAGTTGCCTGCACTAACTATAACGGGGGAATTTCATAGGTTTTTTATCAGTAAAATTTCCGCTAACTATAACATGTGTGAAACCTATGGTTTTTTCAGTGAATATATATATATATACACATACATCTATATATATATATATATATATCTATATCTATATAAATATATATATATATTACCTACTGGCAGTCGCCAGTAGGTAGTTATAGTTAGGACCTATTTTCCATAGGAAATCCGCAACATTCTATTCGGAATAACGTTGGCGTAGACTGATGAATCTTCGCGAAATTTTCCAAACTTTTGGCCAGCTCCGGTCCGCTCCTATCCTGAAAATGTCACGGTGATTCGTCAAGCGGGGGACGAGAAAAAAGCGGGGTCCCAAAACGCGTTTTCCCCATGCATTTTCCCATAGGACCTGTTGACGCAGCTACAGCCCGAAGTGCTGAACGGAATTACACCAAATTTGGCAAAGAGGTAGTCCTCAGTTGAGACTCGTGCCTTTTGCTTAAATTGTGTAAATCCGTTCAGTAGTTCCTGAGAAAATCAAAAGTAAAACCACATATATATCTGGGCAGAGCCTAACCACACATCTCATCGTGAGATCTGATTGGCTGTCAGCACTTCATCCAAGAAGTGTTGGCAGCCATCTTGGGACCAAAATACATGATAGCACCTCATTAAAAAGCATTGCAGTTAATAGAAGGTTTTAAGACTTTAGTTACATTATAAATCATTTGTTGATGGTACCATACCCATTTTAGGAATTGTGGTGTGTTCTAAGGTGATTTTACCATGTGAAAAAGCCTTCTGCTGTGATATCATGAATCATGTTTGAGAGAAAACTATTTTCTCATGCCTTTCCCACAGAGGTTTGGAAGGTGATCTATAAGCTAAACTGAGAGCATATTTTCTGTAAATTCACATTATCTTTCTCAGTAATGTGAGAATGAAGTCTGACATTCTCAGTAAAACATGTACAGCCAACAAGGGCAGAGACTGTCAGTTGATTCCTTTGTGTTCTACTGCAGCTTCCCAGAGTGTTCTAAAGAACAACTAGAGCGGTAACAGTCCTACTTATGACAAACGTATGGCACACCTGAAGCCATCTTGGTTGGAATAAAGTGGTAACTCTTAAAACATTTAATTTAAAAAGGAACAAAATGAGGGGGTTCATTTTGCCATAGAATGTATGATTAGTGCTGCAGAAAGAAAAATTAGGGCACATTTTGAGTGACTTCTCAAATCCTCTTCTATTTCATTAAAATATTCTGACATGCAGACTGAAACATGCACTTTCAATACCAGCAGCAGACTTCCCTGGTGAGCAGTAGATTTACTACAGTGATCTAATGAGCAACTAGAGTGCTAACATTCAGAATTTATGGCAAATGTGTAACACATCTGAATGCCTTCTTGATGGAACCAAAGTAAACAAGCATTTACAATGCAATGGTCTCGGCAATATTATAGGTAGAGCTATTGGTATTGCTCATTATTTTTTTATCATTTTTGTATCCCTAAATAAATGGCATTGTCATTTCTATTGGCATTAGCTTTTTTTTGCATATGTGATACCTATTGCATTAGCAGAGAGAGAGTGAGGTAGTGAGATAGAGTGAGGTAGATAGAGAGTGAGGTAGTGAGATAGAGAGAGTGAGGTAGTGAAAGAGTGAGGTAGTGAGGGAGAGGGATGTTGTGAGGTAGTGATATATAAGCATAGAGTGATGAGCCTGAGTCAGGAGGTAGATAGTGAAGTCTTGTTGTAAATTAAAGCAGAATGTGATTAAGCATTTACTGAAAACATTAATGCTTCCCCTTTAGATCGTGTTTTCCTCGTTATGTTGACAGAAGTCCGGACTCCATTTTGTATTGACATGCTGCCACGTGTTCGTCACGAGGAGAGTCCGACCTCTGTGTTAGTTGCTCCTGTAATCTGCCTAGTAACAGTTTATAAATAGCTCTCTTGTCCATCTGGCGCATGCCCAGACTTGACCACATCTGTTATAATTAGCTTTGCTTGACCATGTGTTTTCGCGGGCTCAAAGAGTGTGTTAGCTCCGCCCATGTATTGATTCAGTATCGAGAATGACCATAAACGGTAATGTTCTTCGACCTCATGTTGTATCCACCCACTATGAGCCCCTCTGTTGTGTATAAAAGGGGACTGTGTACGCAAGTTCTGTGTGCTACTCCATGCAATACTGAAGAGTGTTGTGTGGATTGTAGGACCACCCTTAAGGGTTAATAAACGTTGTTTTTGTACTTTGCAGTTTCCGTGCCAACTTCCTTATAGATTCCGTTACAGGAGAGCGAACCCTTGTGCTTTGCGGGCCTAGCTGGGGCCTGTATTCATCAATTGGCGCCCGTCACGTGGGGCTCATCGGCGACTCGGATGCTCGAAGGACTGGTCGCGACGAAGGTGAGGAGTTTGGCCGGGGACGTGATCACTGCCAGCGGCGTCTTAGCCCTGGCATCCCGAGGTTTTTCTTCCTTCCCTTCCGAGCTGACCGTCTGGGTGGCGCCGGTCATCGACTGAGACCTCTTCTGTCGGTCCTGCCGTGAGAGCCGTTTGGGCGATTGTGGAGCTTGGCAGTTGGAACCTGGACTCTTGATTGGTAAGAACCGTTGTACGGTACTTGCTCCGAGTTTTTGAAGCCTGGGTCTGGCTATTTGAGTTTGATTGATGATGACTAGTCATATTTTGAATTTGTCTTTGTGAAAATATATACGTTGCAACACATATAGGCAGGTAATGTGGAGAAATTTCTCCGGAGCTGTGTAAACTTTGAACGGCGCAACGATTAAGTGCCATTTTCTTTATAATATTGCATATTTTGCATTATTCCTAGCATGCCTGCTTTTAGCGCACTCCGTAAGTGGTGCTGCTGTTTTGGAAATCGGTTGAACCTCGAGGAATCTGCTCCAGCTCCCCCAGAGGGGACTCCTAATAGGGATATGTACGTGAAGCATGGTCTTTCTTCCATAATGTACAGCACGCTATGGAGGAAATACACGAAGAAGGATCCTGAGTTGCGATGGCCTTTGTATGGATCGTTTGATATACGTAAGATTGAGTATGTGGAACAGTGTATGTGTAAGCGACGTGCTCGTCAGGATATGTTTGAGTGTGTGCGATTATGGGTGAAGGAAGTGCGTGAGAAGCGTGAGAAAGCGCTGTTTGATAAGGAGCAACGAAAGAATGATCATGTGCGAGCGCAGGAAGCGAAGCGTCGGGAGGACACAGAGCAAACGGACAGACAAGAGAAAGAGCATAGGCTACAAGTTTCGGGTCAATATGTTGTTCGCCAGCCGCTTTATCCTGTCCTTAATAATCCTGATGATGATTTTTATTTGCTAGATCGCTCTCCGCCCCCTTATGTTGGCGCATCTGCTCCACGGCCGCAAGATTCTGACCCGGTTTCGGGTAAGGTAGACACACGGTCCATGCTGTCGGCCGAGCAAATGGCTGAGCTTCGGACACTTTCCTTCCGTGCGCTTAAAGGCAAGGTATCCATGGAGGACTTATTTCAAACTTGGGGGCCGTGGCAGGAGAGAGATAAAGTGTATTTTCTGGGTCATTTCGCGGAAGAAGTTATTACTGCTTTCCGAAAATATTCTCATGTCCTTGAGCCTGACGAAGTGTCTTCGGACGCTAGAGCAATACGTAACGGTGCTTTTTCTCCCTCTAAGGCTCCTGAGGCGGCTCGGCGGCTGTTCGCCTTGCGGGACGAGGTGCTGGCCCTTCGAGAGAAAGCACGCCAACAAGCGGAGGAGGAGAAGCAGTCGGATTCGGTTGCGGCAGGGGGCTACCCATCTACCTCCCAGTCAGATAAGGATGATGTAGTGCATGCTAAACCAATGCGAGAGGCGGCGCCTTTGTATGTTCCTCCTAAAGGAGCGGGGACTAGCCCGGACATTAATTCCGCAGATGCTAGGGGATATTTTGTGTATAATTGGGTTTATACTCCATGGCATAGAGCCGATGTTATGGCATTGAAGAATGCGTTGCCTGACCCCCGCAAGAATCCAGCGGCCTTCTATGAAGAAGTTGAGGGGGCCTTGAATTCTTGCATTATGACTTTAGCGGATATAGACCTGTTCTTTGGCCTTATTCTACCACTGGACACGTGGAGGTCTGTCCGCAGGGTAGATGATGTAGTTGCCTTTAAGGCTCGATGATCTGACCTTGAGGATGAGGATAGGGAACGGAAGCCCGCACAGAAACCACCCCAGAATATTTTAGATCTCCCTGCTGCTATGGTGGCTAAATTGAAAACAATAATTCCCCCCAAAAAGATTGACTGGAATATGTTAGCAGCATGTAAACAGAAAGTTGACGAGTCAGTTGCAGATTTCTTCACGCGCTTTGAAGAAACGTTTCATGACTTTAGTGGCCAGTCGCTTACTGACGACACAGGCCGCCACCTTTTCGCGGACAAATATGTGGCTAATCTGCTACCGGCAGTTGCGGCCCGGTTAAAAGCGAGTGAGAGTTCTTGGTCCTCCGCGACACCGACGGCCCTTCTGACTATCGCTCAGTATTATGAGCGTCAGGAGCACGAGGCGAAGGGCCAGGAGGAGAAGAAATCGAAAGATCTCAAAACCAAGGTGATGTTAGCACAAGTATATGGCCCGCCCCGACGGGGTAATAATAATAGAGGAAGGGGCGGATCTTATGGTCCCCCTTCGGGCCGATCTGATTTGAATAGGAACCAGTGTGCGTACTGCAAGCAGTTGGGCCATTGGGCCAGGGATTGCCCAGCGTTGCGTGCTTCGCGTCAGGGGCACACTCCGGGTGGCCCGAGAGGTAGAGGGGGCTTCTCGAACTTTAGAGGGAATTCTAACGATAATGTCCGTTTCGATACTGCCGGGCAGCACCGAGATAGCTCAAATGTTTTTGATCGCCAGCATCATGTATCGGACATCGATCAATCGGGATATCATGATTCTCAGCATGCATAGGAATGCGTTGGATGGGGGTCCGAATCAGTTGAGGTGCCGGTCGATCAGACGGGTCCTTATGTATCGGCTGAGGTTTTAGGTTCTACTGATCAGTTCCTAGTGGATACAGGAGCGACACGTAGTGCATTGTCTAGGTACTTGGTTCCGGGGGCTCCCCCATCCGGCTCAATAGTTACATCGGTAGGGTTTGACGGTACACTCTCCCGAAGCCCTCTTTCACAGCCCCTTGCATTTAAAGTTGATTGTTTTTCTGCGCCCTGTCCGTTTCTGCTTGCTCCGTATACACCGGATAACATTATGGGCCTTGATATGTTAAAGTACTTTAGGGCTACAATCCGCTGCTCCCCTGAGGGTGTGAGGGTGATCTTAAATGACAACTATCCCAGGTCTGGGCGGATGTGTACGATATTAGAGGATGCATTGTTGGCTACCCTCCCCCGAGCTTTATGGGCGACTTCGGACACAGATGTGGGACAAATGGTGATTCCTCCGGTCCACATTAGTGTCCAGGAGGGGGCGGTGCTACCACGCCTCCCGCAGTATCGTATTTCCCAGGAGGGCGAGGAAGCTCTCATACAGATTGTGCAAGATTTGATCGCAGTAGGAGTAGTGGAAGAAGTTCCCTATAATATCTGTAACAGTCCGATTCTCCCTATTCTGAAAAAGGATACAGATGCAAGGGTCTAAAGGATGTGCGTGCATTTTTGGGTCTTGTTTCTTTTTGTAGACAGTGGATATTGGGGTTTTCACACATAGCTAAGCCATTACTAGCTCTCTTGACAAAAGACACGCCCATCCCGATCCCCTGGTCAGATGAGTGTGACGCTGCTTTTCAGCAATTGAGACAGGCCCTTTGTTCAGCACCAGTGTTAGGGACCCCTGATTATACAAAACCCTTTTCGTTGTATGTGCATGAGAAAGATGGATGTGCATTATCAGTCTTAGTGCAGATGCACGGCGATAAGCAACGCCCTTGTGCATACTTTTCGGCTGTACTTGATCCTGTCGCCCGAGCATTGCCAGGGTGTTTTCGTTCGGTTGCGGCGACAGCTGTGTCAATACGGCAGAGTGAAGGAATTGTGTTGTCCCATAAGCTGTTGGTGTTAGTCCCCCACGCTGTTGATGCCCTGCTTAATCAAACAAAGACGCAGCATTTGACCAGTGCCCGTTTAACGGGATATGAGTTGACGCTTTTGGCTCCTCATATTACGTTAAAAAGGTGCGTGACATTAAACCCGGCCACATTGTTGCCATACCCCGAGACCCAGCCTGAGGCGCAGAAAGCGCATGATTGTATTCTTGTGACTGAGGAACAAACAAAGGGTCGTATTGATCTCCAGGATACGCCCTTTTCAGAGGTAGATGGAGAGTTGTGGGTAGACGGATCATGCCTGAAGCTACCAGATGGTACGACTTCAGCAGCGTATGCAATTACCACGTTACAGACGATAGTGGAGACAGCACGCATACCGCAGAAATCAGCTCAAGCAGCGGAACTGATAGCCTTAACACGAGCATGTGAGCTCAGTACAGGATTGTGTGTGAATGTTTACACAGATAGCCGCTATGCCTTCGGAGTAGTGCACGATTTCGGCCTACTCTGGAAGGAGAGAGGGTTCTTAACGTCACATGGGGTACAGATAATGCATGGGGAGTTAGTCCACAATCTCTTAACCGCATTGACATACCCGAAGAAAATTGCCATTGTTAAGTGTAGTGCCCATAGGAAAGTAGTTGATAAAGTTGGAGAAGGGAATGCGTTAGCAGACCGGGTAGCACGGGAGACTGCGATGCAGCCCGGCGCTACTGCCATGTATGTAGTAAAGTCACAGGTGGAAAGATGGCGTGATGCGAAGGAGGAAGTGCGAGAAATGCAAAGGACCGCTTCTGATAAAGAGCGGGAGCAATGGGCTAGCGAGGGAGAGTTGGATGATGAGGGCTGTTGGAGAAATAAGCAGATGGATAGATGGAAGTTACCCACGGCTTTCGTACAACCTATGGTTCAAATGGCACATGGGCTAGCACATGTTGGAGCTTCCGCAATTGTGAAATTGCTTACCCAAGTCTGGGAGCATCCAGAGATTGCTAGCACGGCAAAGAGGGTGGTGCAAACCTGCATGATCTGTCTGAAGTATAACCCAGGGAAAGGCACTCGAACTCCAGCAGGAGGATTTGCGACACCCACTGCACCCTTTGAGGTTCTGCAGATGGACTATATCCAGCTTGAGCGCTGTAACAATTTGAAGTATGTTCTAGTAGTGGTCTGCGCCTTCAGTAAATGGGTTGAGGCGTACCCTACGAAAGACAATACTGCAATGACTACAGCGAAGCTATTGCTGAAAGAGTTTTTCCCTCGATACGGCGTCTGTAGACTTCTGTGGAGTGATAATGGCCCTCACTTTGTAGCGGATGTTATAAAATATGTCTTGAAGGGCCTAGGCATCACCCAGAAGTTCCACGCCGTATTCCACCCCCAGTCTGCAGGACTAGTCGAGAAGTATAATGGTACACTGAAGCTTAAGATCGCCAAAATCCAAGCTTCAACATCTTTGACTTGGCCAGACGCCCTGCCCCTGGCGTTATTGTCAATTAGGTCGGTGCCACACTCTCGAACTGGCCTTACGCCATATGAAATCGTATTTGGACGCCCAATGAATATTTGGGGTCCACCAAGGCCTAAGGCGGTGTATGATGTACCTTGTGTAATGATGAGCGATTATCTGGCACAGTTAACGGATAATTTGGTTTCTATTCATCAACAGGTCCGAGAGGCGCTCCCTGATCGGTCTACCGGCGAAGGACATGGTCTCCGGCCTGGGGATCATGTCATGGTGAAGGTCTTCGACAGAACGAACAGTTTGGAGCCGAGATGGGTCGGACCTGAGCAAGTCCTCCTTGCAACGAGGACGGCAGTGCGAGTCTCGAACAGGAAGAATTGGATCCATTCCTTACACTGTCGAAAGGTACCGCCCGGATTGGTGGAGTCTGCCGTGCTGACCGATCAACGAGAAATCCTAGCAGCAGAGACAGGCCGTGCTGCGGAGCCAAACGACACTGAGGAGCTCTTTCCGGACCACGCGACTTCTGGAGGAAGGCGATATCATCTGCGACCAAGGAAGTGAGGTTTCCAGTACCGGGACATACTGTCAGAACGGCCCTTGGGTTAGTGAAACGGAGAGCCGATGAGGCAAGGGGGGGGGATCAGCCCTGCATTAGTGTAGTGACACCCGTCTTGGCCCGCTGGTGAAGAAATCAACCGCTGCCCAAGGGGAAGAGTTCTGACAGACCTTTTTAGTTTCAGGAAGATATCAGGGTATTGTTTCCTTTGACATGGAGAAGAAGAAAATCCTTTGTGCGTTGGGGTTCATGCTAACAGTGGCTATTGTTGGCATAACCACATGGTTTGTGGAGGAAGTAACTCCTGCTCGGAAAACGCTTGTGTTGACGACTCCAGTGCCTGCGGAGCACTACTTTTATACATTGCCATATCAAGAGTTGAAGCATCGACAATCCTATTTGAATAACACTTTCATTCAGATGCTGCATCACACCCACGTTGCTACGAACGCTACGAACTGTTGGATATGTGGGATGATGCCAGCCCATCAGAAGAAAGGAGGTACGCCATTCATACCACTTCCTTTCTCTCATAATGGCTCTTGTAGAGCATGGTACACTTTGCTGTTTGCCACTCGGAAACAGACAGTGGGACGATTGCTTTTCAGACTCAATAAAGAATGTCATCAGGACAAAAATGGATATCCACAAGCAAATGGGACAATTTGGGAATGGGAAGAGTACCGACCAGACAATGAATCCATTCCCTATATCTTCACGAACACCAGAGACACTGGGGGGAAGGACAAATTTGTGATCCAAGTGGCCCAAGCCCAAGCGGACCCGTGTGTCCAGAGTGTGGGTTTTATCCCTGTTGGTGTCAGTGATTGCATAACCGTATTGAACATTGACGGGTTGAACAACAGTACCTTCCTAGCGTCCCATAATACCTATTTTGTATGTGGAAATAAAGGTTATTACCGTTTGCCGGCTGGGTGGTCTGGGGTATGCTATGTATCATTCCTATTACCTCCTGTATTCTTAGCACCTGCGTCATATCATAAGGATTTGAAACTGTTGAATAATGTGACTGTAAATAGATATAAACGTACTCTATCAATTGATGATGTGGATCAAACCGATACCAGCTTGCAACAGTATATTGATTTTAACCTAGGACTGTTTTTCTTTGTTGGAGCTGCTTTGAATAGTAGGAAGATCCGAAGATTGACAAGAGTGGTAGAAGCTGTGACAAATCAGACTGCTGCCGCTCTTGGGAATCTTACGGAAGAATTACAAATAACTAGGATTGTTGCATTACAGAATCGTATGGTATTGGATGTAATACTAGCTGATCGAGGTGGAGCCTGTAAAATTATTGGAAGTAGCTGCTGTGTGTTCATCCCTGATCATACGCCATCCGTTTATAACGCCATTAACAAGCTGCATAAAATAGCAGCTGAAATCCACACAGAAAACGGCACTTGGTCCTTTTCTGGATGGTTTTGGGCGTTGGTTACTGCCTGGGGATGGAAGGTTTTAACTGGTCTCTGTATTATTATAGCAATTCTGTTCCTTTTCTGTATGTGTGTTCAATGTGGACCATTGTGCTGTTCCGTATGCATTTCATTCTGCATTCCAGATAAGAAAGCTATTGCCGATGTTGCTCGTCAGAAGGGTCTAGCTAAAGAGGTTAAGGGAATGATGATAATTGATATATATGATGATTATTCCTGGAAGCCGGATGTCTTCAGTAAATGCTGAAAGGGTCGTCTGTTGTAAATTAAAGCAGAATGTGATTAAGCATTTACTGAAAACATTAATGCTTCCCCTTTAGATCGTGTTTTCCTCGTTATGTTGACAGAAGTCCGGACTCCATTTTGTATTGACATGCTGCCACGTGTTCGTCACGAGGAGAGTCCGACCTCTGTGTTAGTTGCTCCTGTAATCTGCCTAGTAACAGTTTATAAATAGCTCTCTTGTCCATCTGGCGCATGCCCAGACTTGACCACATCTGTTATAATTAGCTTTGCTTGACCATGTGTTTTCGCGGGCTCAAAGAGTGTGTTAGCTCCGCCCATGTATTGATTCAGTATCGAGAATGACCATAAACGGTAATGTTCTTCGACCTCATGTTGTATCCACCCACTATGAGCCCCTCTGTTGTGTATAAAAGGGGACTGTGTACGCAAGTTCTGTGTGCTACTCCATGCAATACTGAAGAGTGTTGTGTGGATTGTAGGACCACCCTTAAGGGTTAATAAACGTTGTTTTTGTACTTTGCAGTTTCCGTGCCAACTTCCTTATAGATTCCGTTACAGGAGAGCGAACCCTTGTGCTTTGCGGGCCTAGCTGGGGCCTGTATTCATCAGTCTTCCCAACAGTAAACATTTTGATGTGGGGGCATGTAACAGCAGTCCGGTAATTGATGGGGGCACAGTGTCCTTTTAATGATTTTAGAGGCAAAACATTGTTGGGGCCCCTTGTATCAAACACACTTGATTTTTAGTACCCATTCAATCCCACATGATGCTAAACAATACTAAATTAAATGTTAAATTTCAAAAAGGTCAAATAAAAACAGTTGACATATGTCTTGCCTGTCACCCAAGAATCCTTAAGATGGCACTGGTTTTCCGCAGTAAGAGTTACGTAACAGTAGGTTGTGAGGTTAAATAGAGAAGTAAAATAGACAGAGGTCAAATAGAGAGATGGTTCGGTTTTTACAGGGGGGGGGGGCTCTTGGAAGGTGGGGCCCCTGTGCACATGCCAGCTTTGCCCATGCCTCAAAACTTATCTGAGGGGGCATGGCCCCTAGGAGAGTTATGAATGATATGGATTCATACCAGTGGAGGGCATCCCCCCGACCAACCAAACAAATAAAACGTCACCCTCATTATATTCAGGGCACCGGCCATCTCCTCACCATGCTCTGATTACCCTGGGAGGAGGTCGGAAGAGTCCATGATGTTGGCCCAACTTTAGGCTCAAGATGATTCAAGCATGTCCCTTCATCAGAGATCACTGGGTGCCCTTGGATTTCGTCTGTGCTCACAGAAATTTACAGCATAAAGAAAAGGGTGGGGTAAGAGAGACACCCCCTGTAGTAGGCGAGCTATGCTGTCAGGCACGGTCCTTGGCATGCAGAGGAGATGCGGTCTTCCTGCTGTTGGCCAAAATTGTCCCCTGTCGACTCAGGGTTTCAGTTCACCTTTTGGGGGATTCTGCCAATATTCCTTTTAATAGGAATATGCGAGACAAGAAATTGTTTTATAGAGTTACGTACCTCAACAGCTACATTTTAAAATAACATCTGTAACAAAGACTGGAGTACTAGAAATGTGTGTCTCTGGAATACTCGTAAGGTTATTCAAATCAATTGTTAAGCCAAGGGCCAATGCAGACAACAGAATTTGTGTGAATCCGACTCAGGACGCCGCATAAAAGGAGAGGTTAAGTGGATTGGAAACCACCTCCGTCAGAATTGATATTTTAGAGGCATTACAATTTATATGGACATGGCGGCGATTTTTAAGAGGTTTTTTTATTATCTTTCTTTTTAAAAAAAATATATTTCCTAAAGTTTTTCGCGGGATCGAGAGTTCTCGGCGTATGCACGTCTGACCCACTCCCCCCAAATTGAAGCTCCTTGGCAAATAACTTAAGCCTCACTTCCTATGCCTTTGAAAAACGAGAGCGCTTAAAAACTGCCTAAATACGTCTAAAAACGTAATACCACGCCATAAAAGAACTTGGCATTCTCATGCCAGAGCAGACGGACTGGGGTGCCAATCTGTAGGATGCGTCTATTAGTGAAGGGGTCCGCCGTGGGCACTATAGCGCCTTCTGTCTGGTACTCTCTATGCTGTGGTCTGTGCTTAAGTGAAAACGGGAGCTGGGAGGGGTGTGGGTTTCGGCCCAGCACACCGTGTGCGCCTCCTCGTGTTTAGGTTGCCTTCCGTTGTGTACACGCAGCCAGGGCGCTCGGTGTCAGTCGGGAGTCTGATCACAAATTCATAACCCGCCACGGATTCATCCGCCGGGGTCAGAGGGCGCCGATGGAAGTGGCGGCTGTGGAGTGAGATAATTCAGTGGCGAGGCCCTGGGAGAGATGCGCACACAAGCCGGGCTTTGTGCACCGGGCTAAAAATACCACCGGCTCTGCCTCTCGCTGTCACAGTGGGCACCGGCTTCACAGGCCCCAGATTACTTTCAGAGGAATTTTTTTTTTTATTCTTCTTCTTTACTACAAAAAAGGGAGAGGCGACAGTAGATAAATCAAGGTAGTCGCAGTTCATAAGAAACTGCTGGCAGTGCGGGGAGTTCGTTAAATGATAAAAGGGAGGTTTTCAGCACAGAGAGGTGCGCGCGCGGCAACGCGGAAATCGGCCTTTCTCCAGAGCCTGTCTCTGGCCAAGGCACTGGTCAATGTTGTTTGTCCGCAGAATACAGTCACTTGCCGGTAAGACAGCCGCTGGGTGAATGCTCCTGCTACTGCGGTTTGTATGTGCAACTTGCTGCAAACCAAGTGTGTTTATCCAGCCGGGCCCTCTTTCACTTTCATTCTTCCCGGAACAAAAAGCAGTGGTCACTCAGTTGCCCGTTGTTGTGGTTCAGGGGTTGGAGCTGCCGGGCTGGGGCGGCATCTGCAGGGACTGGGCTTCTATTAACGCTGCCTCTGACGGGCTAATTCTTTGCTTCAATGGTGCGGAGCCTCAGCCTCGGACCCGCTGCATGTGTCACCCAGTCATGGCGGGTCCCGGCCGTGGTTGCTGATTAAGATACAGGGCCTAACTAGGCGGGCAGCGCGCGAGAGCAACAACAAGAAGATCCTCACGGCCAGACACCAGCAAAACAATGGCGGATGGAAGCTCCGAAACTTTTTCGGATTCGGGGGCGTGTTCCTGCTGTTCTAAAAGGGCGTGGCTAAAAAGTAGAAAGAACAGCAAGGAACACGCCCCCGATTCTGAAAAAGACGGAGCCTATTTGGAGGGACGGCTCTCTCCTCCAATGGCGGGCCTCCGTTTAGGAAGCCAGCCAATGGAGGAGAGGCAAAAAGAGAGGCGGGCTAAGGAGCCACTCTAGGAAACATTAAATCTCGACTTCCGGTTCTGCCTTCGGCAGACCGGTAGTCCTCGACCTAAAAACTGAAAGTATTTCCTACTGAGGAGACTGCAGTAAATGAGGAAATTAGGAAACTTCATAACAAATAAATCTCCCAAGATTGCCACCAGAGACAAAAGAGCCCAAATGTAGCACACATATCACCCAGATGTAGCCCAAGTTTAGCCCAATGACAGAAGTGTGCAAAACACTTATTTTTTGTGTATTTGCAGTTTTATATAGTGCAGACTTGTCATGTATTGGAGTGCTTTACATGAGCATTGGTTACATCACACAAGATCAAATTCATTTTGGTTGTAGACATGGGGAGACTAAGTGTTTTGACCAGAATCGCAGAATGTTGAGCTGAAGCAGAAACTCCAACCTGGTTCCCCAGTTGCAAAGTCTGCAGCTCTGGAAGTAACACCACATCCTCTCCCCTAGGTGCAACATTTAATCAAGTGGTCAACTGGATAAAAAAAACAAAGATTACAAATAATTTAAAAGTTCTTTGTCTCTATTTGAAAACTCAGAAAATATTTCCTCATTTTAGTTTTTTAGAGCACTAAACATAATTTTGATGCAAATAAGACCCTCTCATATATGTAATTTCTAAAGAAAATACTCTAGGTATTACAGTTTTGATTACATCAAGATGACGTCAGGCGTTCCACACTTTTGTAATAAATATAGAATGTTAGCAATCTAGTTGTTCATTGGGATACTGTTGAGAAGCAGAGGCCTAGGGGCACAGACTCTGAAAATTGAAGGCAGGTACGAGGGTGCAGATGCAAGAATTTGACCACACTGGGCAGGCAGGAAGGGCAGTGGCAGCACAACAGACTATGGAGGGCAGTGGAAAGGGGGGCAGGGGCAACAAACCAACAATACAGGACTGGCAAGAGAGGCTGTGGCAATATAATAGACCATTGTGGGCAGAAGGAAGAGGCAGTGGTAGTACAACCATACATGCCAACAGACCCGTTTCAGCCAGGAAACGTCCAATGTTTTTAAGCTCAAATGGGCTTTATTTGATCTGTCTCCTATCTACAATCTCCTCTTTTTCAATGTAACTCAAAGGGGAAAATCAATACCCCAGTTTTTTTTCAAAATCTCCCTCTTACCAAGTTCAAAATGTTCGCAAGTATGGTACATTGGATCATGGGAGGCAGGAGGAATTGGGGTAGGGACATGGACTCGGATAACAGAGGACAGGAGAGACATGGAGAGGTGCACCAAACTGACCCTACAGGGCAGGCATCAGAGTTTGCAGCAGAGAACAGAGGAGAAAGAGGCAATGGTAGCTAGCTGACCATAATGGACAGACAGGAGAGAAAGCTGCAGCATAATAGACCATAAAGGGCAGGAGGGACGGATCAGGGGCATTACAATGGAACAGACAAGCCAGGAGGGAGGGAATAGGGGTCTGCACATGGAAACAGAGGGCTGGGGGCAAGGGGGCAGGAGCAGCAAGATGACCATGGAGGTCAGGCAGGATGGGCACTAGAAACAAGACACACCATGGAGCGCAACAATGAGACTATGATGGCATACACACAGACCATGGAGGGAGGGTAGGAGGGGGTCAGGGGCAGCTAGCTGACCACACAGGGAAGGTGGGAGGGGCCATGGCAGCACAGAAGACCATGCATGGCAAGCGGGAGGGTTAGTGGCAGCACAATGGCTATGATGGGCAAGAAGGAGGGTGCAGGGGCATGCACAAAGGACCATGGAGGATAGAAGGGAGGGTCAGGACCTGGGCACAGACAAGAGAGTTCAGGGGAAGGGGCCTCACAACAGACCGCGCGGGGCAGGCAGGAGGAGCAGTTGCAGCACAACAGACCAGAGAGGGCAGAAGGGTGTGGCAGTAAAATAGACCATGGAGGACAGGAGGAAGGGGATAGGGGCATGGCATGTGGACAGGCAGGGTGGAGGTGGCGGGGACAGGTTACAGTCATCTGACAATGCTAGGCAGGTGGGAGGGGAGTGGCAGCTCAACAGAACACTCAGAGTAGATAGGAGTGGCAGGTCCATGGAACATGGTGGGCAAAAAGGATGGAGCAGGGGCATGCACAAAGACAACGGAGAGCAGGGGGAAGGAGAATAGGGGCAGCAAGCTAAGCACAGAGGCTAAGCAGAGGTCAATGATGGGCCATAGAATTGTGCAATGGAGGGCAGGAGGAGTGGACTGGTACATCATGCTAAATGGAGGGCAGTGGCAGCACATCAGACCATGCATGGCAGGAGGGAGGAGGCTAGTCCATGGATTCAGACAACAGAGGATAGGGAGGAGGTGGATGGGGCAGCAAGCTAACTGTTCAGAAAAGGTGGGTATTAGGAACTTTATTGTTTTTAAAATGTGTGTGTGTGCGAACTACTTAAAATATGAACAAGTATGCAGCATAATCTACCTTATATTCAGGAAGAAGAGGACTTCTGTGACTGACTCCGGGCTCACTTGTCAGACACACCCCCTGACCCTCCACCCCCCATCGCAAAATGTAATGCCCGTGATGGGTAGGTGGACTCAGTGTTATATAGAACATAGTCGTGAGAGCACAATTGAAAATGAAAACTAGATATAGTATATGGTATAAACTATGCAACAAAACGTGTGATACAAGATGAACCGGGGCGTGAAATATAATATGCAATACATTGTGCGCAATGACAGATTCATTGGAGAGCGCGAGATAGCACAGGCACTAGCGCGTGCTATGCGATATGCGCCTTGGAGTGTAATATGCACAGGGCAGTGTTGTGTAACCTAACTAGTCTCTAAAGTTGTAATATAAAATATGTGCTGGTGAGTGTAACGTTGCACATGCACTGTGACAAAGATATGGATCCCAGATTGCAATATGTATGCCATAGCGCTGTGAGTTATAACATAGGCATCGAGGAAGGCACGTTAGATGGGGCAATATAACCCGTGTGAAGGCAAGTGTGGCATGACACATTCACGGGGTGGAGTTACAGTGCACATGGGCTAGAGAGTGTCATAGCATACGCACTAGCTGGTGGAATACAACACAGAGGTGTGAGGCACTCGGCGGGCACTGGTGGGTGTAACACAGCATTGGGCTCAGCCAGGAGCCCGCTGTGACTCTCAAGTGAGGTTCGTCTCCTTTCCGGAGAGTAAAATAAAAAGTATTACACATCCGGCGGTGGATGTGTGTTTTATTAACCGTGAGGGGGGTTTCTTGCATAGTTTGGTCGAATTTTTGTCGAATCCCCTTTGAATGGCTTGGTGTGCGTGTATATTAAATGTGCCCGTCAATAGGTACCCAAGTTTGTATAAATAAACAACAAGGGTGTCTACTTGGAGAGTACCCACCGGCGGGGGCGCCGGGATTAGGCACGGTAGGGCGTCAGACACGTCAGAGGTTCACTAGCGGTGTAAATACATTCCATGTGGATTCATTGTATGCATAGTCGCCTTTTAATGAATATCACGCAAATCGTCATGGTGATAGGTACATACGGTTTGTCCAGCATGTCTTAGGTTATTCTATAAATATATATGTTTTTAAAATAATAAAAAACAAAGGCCGGCCCCGGGGGTTGGGGTCGATTAAGGCCTTGGGAGGTCCAAATTTATTTTTTTCAACAACAAAAAATTTGCGTGCAGGCCCTGGGGGATGCGGTCCCCAGGGCCAGTAAATTAGAAAAAGAAGGGGGCCACACAGCCCTCCTTCTTTAAAAAATAAAATAAATAAAAGACCGGTATCGCGCCGGAGGCCACGCCCCCTCCTTGCAGCACTCTGCAAACGCACCCCCTGGCCAGTTGTAAGTTGGGGAATTAATTCCCCTTCAATACTGAGGGTCCCTGAGGGCCAACTAGCCCAACAGGTATCTCCAGTATGCGCCAGGGAGCTGCGTTGCAGACCGGTGTTCTGAGGCCACGCCCCTTTTTACACCTCTATGCAACGCAGCTCTGTGGCGCTTACTGGAGGTGCCTAGTGGGCTAGTTGGACCCTAGGGACCCTCAGGATTCAAATGAACTTAATCTCCCAACTAAAAACGGCCACAGGGCGTGTTTACACAGTGGTGAAGGGAGGAGACGGGGCCTGAGTTAACGTGTGCAAACAAGCCCTGTGGCGCGTTTTAAGTTGGGGAAATAATTCCCCTTCAATCCTGAGGGACCCTGGGGGCCAATTAGCCCACCAGGTGCTTCCAGTAAGCGCCACAGCACTGCGTTGCGGAGAGGTGGTCTAGGCCGTGCCCCTTTTTACATCTCTCAGCAACGCAGCTCTGTGGCGCTTACTGGAGGTACCTAGTGGTCTAGTTGGACCCTAGGGACCCTCAGGATTCAAATGAACTTAATCTCCCAACTTAAAACAGCCACAGGGCGTGTTTACACAGTGGGGAAGTGAGGGGACGGGGCCTGAGGTGAAATGAAATGAAATGAAAATGTGACTTGTAGAGCGCTACAGTTGCCCTGAGGCGTCCAGGCGCTAAAAACAGATGGAGCCCTCTTGAGGTTACTTTATTAGGCATTAAACTGCAGGGTTTTTAGCTGTTTGCGAAAAGTAGTCAGATTGGGGTTGTTCCTCAACTGCAGGGGGAGAGAGTTCCAAAGTTTGGAAACATTATACGAGAAGGAGCGTCCTCCCGCTCTGGCTCTGCGAATTCTGGGGATCTCGGCCAAGGATGCTGTAGAAGAGCGGAGGAATTTATTAGGCCTGTAGGGAGAAATCAGGGGCCGATTGATGTCTGGGCCCATTTCCCAGAAAGTCTGGTGGGCAATGCAGAGCGATTTGAATTTTACTCTGTCCCTGACAGGTAACCAGTGCAGGGTCTTTAAGCTGGTTCTCACTGAGGTCCTCCGGGGGATGCCCAGCAGCGCTCTGGCAGCACAGTTCTGGGTGCGTTGGAGCTTTTGTAGGGTGTAATCCGGGGCTCCCAGGTATAGGGCGTTATTAAAGTCCAGACGGGATTGGATAAGGCCCTGTATAATTATCTGTTTAGCCTCGAAGCAGAGGAGGGGAAGGACTTTCTTGATCACTCTAAGGAGGCCAAAGCAGGTGGCTGAGATCTTCGTGGCCTGTGTGTTAAGGCTCAGAGACTTGTCAAGCCAGACCCCTAAGCTTTTGATGTTGTCTCTGGGGGGTGGGGCCACTCCCATGCTTGATGGCCAGATCGACTCTATGGAGACGGGGGAGGCTGTGCCCAGGATCATCAGCTCAGTTTTATCGTCATTCAACTTTAAGCATGAGCTCATCATCCACTTCTTTACGTCCTCCAGACAAGCCGCTAGGTCTGGTGGCGCCTGGAGGCCGCTCTTCTCTGCCAGGGAGACCACCAGCTGGGTGTCGTCCGCATAGGAGATGATCCTTACACCATGCGGACGAACAACCTCAGCCAGTGGCCTCATATAAGCGTTGAAGAGCGTAGGGCTTAAGGAGGAGCCCTGGGGGACTCCGCATCCCAGGGGATGAGTGGATGAGCGTGATGTGCCATCGAAGACCTGAAAGGTTCTGTTGGACAAAAAAGAATTGAACCATGTCAGGGCATCTCCGGTCACTCCTAAGGCGGCAAGGCGGGTTTGCAAGATTTTGTGATGTACCGTATCGAATGCGGCACTTAGATCGAGGAGGATCACTGCCACTGATCCCCCTCGATCCAGAAGCCGTCTTGCCTCCTCAGTCACAGCCAGTAAAGCCGTCTCTGTCCCATGTTTGGTACGAAAACCTGTTTGGGAGGAGTCGAGGAGGTGGTTTTCCTCAAAAAACATTGTCAGAGTGGTATTGACATGTTTTTCCAGAATTTTCGATGCCCAGGGCAGTAATGAGATCGGACGATAATTACTGGGGTTGGCCGGGTCTAGGGAAGGTTTTTTCAGCAGGGCCCGCACCATAGCATGCTTCCATGTTGAAGGGACCGTCCTACTGTTTATGGAGGAGTTCATGAGCTCCAGGAGCGTGGGGAAAATCGCAGTGCTGGCAAGGTTTAATGAGCCTGGGGGGGCAGGGTCGCACGGGGAGCCGGATTTTATTTGTTGTGCCAGTGTCTGTACGATTTCCAATGTTATCAGGGGAAAAGACTCCAGGCACTTGGTCGAATTTGAGGTCAGGTACGGGTTCTGGCCAGGGGAGTCAGAGGGAGGATTGGGGAAAGAGAGATACATTTTGTTAATTTTTTGGAAGAAGAATTCCGCCAGATCATTGCATTTAGTCGGTGAGTTGTTGTTATCTATAACCGGAGGCGGGGGTTTGATCAGGGAGTTGACTATACGGTAGATTTCTTTAGATTTGGATTTTGCCGTGGTTATTTTAAGATTGTAGAAGGCAGCTTGCGAAGATTTAATGGCCAATTTATAGTTCCTGATCATTTCCCTGTAGGTGGCTTTTTCTTCAGGATTGTATGAAGTGCGCCACTTTCTCTCCTGCTCTTTACAGAGACGTTTGTGGTTCCTGAGCACTTCTGTGTACCAGGGAGCTGTTTTGCTATGTCTCTTAGATTTTGGTGCGTGTTCTGGGAGGACCTGGTCCAGAGAGGTGGTTATCCATTCTTCATATTTTTTGTTGTTAGCAGTTGGGTCTTGGGAGAGGAAGGGTCTCATGGTGCAAAGAGCTTGTGCCCAGTTGTCAATAGGGAGTTTGGATCAGTTACGAGTTTTCCTAATAGTAAATGAGGACGAGGGTGGTTTACTTGTGGTCCAATTGAAGGCTATTAAGAAGTGGTCTGACCAGGGAAGTCTGGTTATGTTTCCCACTTTAAGCTGGTCACAGTTGCTGAAAATAGGGTCCAGCAGATGTCCCTTTTCGTGTGTGGCAGATGGAACCCGTTGCTCGAGTTGATATGCAGCCAAGCTTGACTGGGTCTCTTGTGCCGAAAGGTCTAGTGGGTTGTCAAAATGAATGTTAAAATCTCCAAGTAGGGAGAAATTGGAGGGAGAGACAACCGACTGAGAGGTCACAGAGAGCAAGGAAGTATTGAATTGTCCTATGGGACCGGGGGAGCGGTAGATGAGAATGCCGGTGAAACAGGCATTAGGAGAAAATTCGATGGCGAAAGAGAGGTTTTCGCAGTCCTCAATATCTTCCAATAAGTGACGACAGATATAGCTTTCTTTATATATAATCGCGAGGCCGCCACCTCGGCCCAGTGGTCGGTCTGCTCGTGCTATCTGATACCCTGGGATGATAGCTTGTGCTAGGTCTGGCTGAGAGTCTTGGTTCAGCCAGGTCTCAGTCAGGAACATTGCATCTGGAGAGTGTTCCTCTAATAATAGGGAGATCTCAAGGCAGTGTTTTACGAGGGACCTACAGTTTAAAAGAAACATGGAGTAATTCATTAACTCGCCTGTTGGTTTGGTGGTTGAAATACATAGGTCTAAATTGCAGTACTTACAGCGTCGAGGAATCTCCAAGGGGTGTAGCGGGATGCCGCATTTAGGAGAGATAGGTGGCCGTAGCTGGCATAGAAGGTCTGGACTGTATACCAGTCTGTCGCCTCTGGAAGAAACAGGGGACGTGGCCCTTGGGCCCGGCCGGGCGCGGACGAGCGCAGACGAGCTTGCCTTAAGCGCGCCTTCGGCGCGCAAACGGCGCGCCCGCTGCGCTCGTCCGCTGCGCGTACTGTAGTTGCACATGGCTATAGGGGAAAGGAGGAGTAGAAGGGGGCATGGCCTGTTGAATGGGCGTGTCTCCCTCCGCGACAGCTTCCAATCAGCTGTGCGGGGTGCTGGCTGAAACGCGAAGCGAGTGGTGGTGAATTAAGTGTTTTAAAATCGGACACAACACACACAAGTGAGCACAATAATACAATTTTAAAAAGGGTAGAGCGTCTCCCGGCTTTTCGCCTCAGGAGGGGTGGGTCTGTCTAAGCGCCGCTTTCAGTCAGCGCGCGCTTTTGTAGTGGTTAAAGGGGGCGTGGCCTGTTGAATGGGCGTGTCTCCCTCCGCGACAGCTTCCAATCAGCTGTGCGGGGTGCTGGCTGAAACGCGAAGCGAAGCGAGTGGTGGTGAATGAAGTGTTTTAAAATCGGACACAACACACACAAGTGAGCACAATAATACAATTTTAAAAAGGGTAGAGCGTCTCCCGGCTTTTCGCCTCAGGAGGGGTGGGTCTGTCTAAGGTGACGTGTGCAAACACGCCCTGTGGCGCGTTTTAAGAGGTAGTTTTAATCCCCTGCCTTATTTTATACTAGGGGCTTACAGAGGAGGTCATGCTGATCACAGGGGGACCCCAACGCATAGTGTTCCCTAGTGTATGTAGGTGTTTTCACTGTATTCTGAGTGTCTTTTAACATAGTATAAGTATAAAAATATATGCCTATTGGCTATTGGTCAACAATCACTATCCTCTCAATCTTCAAACACACTCATATTGCACACTTTACTCTCCCCCTAACTGTTGGGTCTGTAAGAAGCACTTGTAATGAAACGAAGTAGATAAAAAAATCTGTATTTTAATAATCAATGTAAATTCATCACTAATATTTTATATGAAACATAATAAATCATACACATAAAGATCGTATACAGTTTAAAATGATAAAAGCACCACACACTTTGTCACAATTGTTTCAAAACATTTTCCATGCCATAAAAAGGAGAACAGTAATCGACAAGCAATGTGTCATACATCTGTCAATTTGGATTTGTTGAAGGCAGTGTCAGACATAAGTTACTGATCCCTGTCTTTCCCTAACTGTACCAAATTTAACACTTAAAAAACAACAGGCGTCGACGCGTTTCGGTGGTGAAACCTTCACATAGAACCACCTTCCTCAGGACTCAAGCTATTTTCTCCTTGTATATATAAGTGTTCAATTATGATGTCGAATTCACCGGTACAATTGTACTGCGGCAAAAGTGTCTCCAAAGATGGAGTACTTGTAGATATCTTGACGGAACGTTGGAAACTTGCAGAGATTGCTCAATGTTTCTCAAAGGACGCAAAGACGGGGTAGACTTCAATTCAAGTTCAATTTGTTTGCCGGAAATGGTCTCGGTCACTTTCTTTTCTGGAGCTATGTTTATTCCAGGTGGATGTCAATCCCTCTCTTGTGTTTTCCTATTGTTCAGAAAGGGGCGAGCATATAGTTTGTCATCTCCCTTGATTTTCGTATATCAGGGTCGTGTATGTATTCCTCCGTCTTTCGTCTATTCTTCCGCTTTCTCAGAAAAGCGGAAGAATAGACGAAAGACGGAGGAATACATACACGAGAAAGCGGAAGAATAGACGAAAGACGGAGGAATACATACACGAGAAAGCGGAAGAATAGACGAAAGACGGAGGAATACATACACGACCCTGATATATGAAAATCAAGGGAGATGACAAACTATATGCTCGCCCCTTTCTGAACAATAAGAAAACACAAGAGAGGGATTGACATCCACCTGGAATAAACATAGCTCCAGAAAAGAAAGTGACCGAGACCATTTCCGGCAAACAAATTGAACTTGAATTGAAGTCTACCCCGTCTTTGCGTCCTTTGAGAAACATTGAGCAATTTCTGCAAGTTTCCAACGTTCCGTCAAGATATCTACAAGTACTCCATCTTTGGAGACACTTTTGCCGCAGTACAATTGTACCGGTGAATTCGACATCATAATTGAACACTTATATATACAAGGAGAAAATAGCTTGAGTCCTGAGGAAGGTGGTTCTATGTGAAGGTTTCACCACCGAAACGCGTCGACGCCTGTTGTTTTTTAAGTGTTAAATTTGGTACAGTTAGGGAAAGACAGGGATCAGTAACTTATGTCTGACACTGCCTTCAACAAATCCAAATTGACAGATGTATGACACATTGCTTGTCGATTACTGTTCTCCTTTTTATGGCATGGAAAATGTTTTGAAACAATTGTGACAAAGTGTGTGGTGCTTTTATCATTTTAAACTGTATACGATCTTTATGTGTATGATTTATTATGTTTCATATAAAATATTAGTGATGAATTTACATTGATTATTAAAATACAGATTTTTTTATCTACTTCGTTTCATTACAAGTGCTTCTTACAGACCCAACAGTTAGGGGGAGAGTAAAGTGTGCAATATGAGTGTGTTTGAAGATTGAGAGGATAGTGATTGTTGACCAATAGCCAATAGGCATATATTTTTATACTTGTATTTCTGGGTACTCCAGCCTTTGGCTTAAAGAGTCCCCTCTCCTTGTTTTCAAGGTTCTTTTAACATAGCACTGGCTCTAGGACTGGTTAGTCAGACCCAGTTACCACCAGTATCCGTCTGAAAAAGTTGAGGGTACAGGATGATTTTGCAACAAGGCTTCTTTCTGATCTTCTGTTAGTTCTTCCTGCAATTTTCTTCGTCTTTGTGGACTTCTGTTGCTTCTTTCTGCATTTCTTTTTTTTCTTTCTGTGCGTTTTTTCTTCTTTCTTCACATGTCCTATCTCTGTAGGCATAGTTAGAAATTAGCATTTAAAAAAACCTTTGAAATTCACTGAAAAAACCATAGGTTTCAGGCACGTTATAGTTAGAAATTAGCATTTAAAAAACCTTAGAAATTCACTGAAAAAACCATAGGTTTCAGGGGCGTTATAGTTAGCTGGACTTTTCACTCGTACAAAACCATTGAAATTCCCCCGTTATAGTTAGTTCAGCTAACTAACTCGCGCGCCCGCAATGCACTGCTGATGACGTCACATATTACATCACTCATGACATCACTGATGACATCTCAAATGACATCACTGATGACATCACTGTGAGTGAAAAGTCCAGCTAACTATAACGCCCCTGAAAACTGTTTTTTTCAGTGAATTTCTAAGGTTTTTTAAATGCTAATTCCTAACTATAACGTGCCTGAAACCTATGGTTTTTCAGTGAATATAGATATTTATATATATCCAAAGAAAGTTGCAGCTTTTACCAGCTTGCGCCTGACCGCAGGTGGTGCAAATGAAGTGTGGCCGCCAGCACCTCTAACATACAAACACTACTCCAATTCATAGGAAAAGCCTGCAATTGAAGGTTCGGTTAAATTGGCTCATTTAATACTTAAACGGCACGAAATGTTCAATCAATCTGACAGCAATTAAATTGTTCGTTGTGGGCAATATGGAAACGTGTTTCAGCTGACCTCCAGCCTTTCTCAATGCAACTGATTCCCCCCTAAAGCCAGGGATGTGGAAATCCTATAGCCCAATGCCAAGGACATATTGTTTAGGGTCAAGGGAGAGGAGTTGGCCTAACGGCTAGGGCAGTCTACCTCCATCTGGGGAACCGGGTTTGAGTCAACGACGCTGAACATCCTGTGATTCTGGGCAAATCACTTAATCTCCCTGTGCCTAACAAAAATGAATGTGTGCTCATCTAACGCAACTGGTGCTCGTGTAAAGCGCTCCAATACCCTTGGGTCAAGTTTGCGCTATATAAAACTCTGTTAAAAAAAAAAATAAGAGGGCAATAAGTTTTCATATGTATTTTGTCCTCGGGACAAGTAGGCCCAACCCCCTAAAGCACAAACCCTTTGGCTGCCAGTTTACAGTACCACATTATGGATCAGGGAAAGTCATTGCCCGCAGTTAAGGTAATATTTGTGTCCATGTGTTAAAGCTGTTCAAACTTGTATTTATGGTTCAATAATGCAAAGCCTTTATTATTAGGATGAGCGCTCCAAGTAAATGTTGTAAGCTCAGACTGCACTACTGACAGTGGTTCCAGTATAGAATTGTGCACACACGTTTTCAATGTTTAGCAATATGAGGCTATGTATACTGCTCCCAGAATGCTCTCTGATTAGATGCAAATATTTGCAGAAACTTAAAAGCAAGATTGATTTTTGCTTTCAAAATAAAATGTTCACAAAAAAATGCAAAAACATTTTGCTAAACTACTGTAAAATGTTAGGTGTTTGCAGCATTATTTAGTAAAATGCGTTGATGTATGCTAGTATTTCCCAAAAATATTTATATGGGAAAATCAGTGTAACTAGTTTAAAGTATGGGAAATATAAAAATAAACAAGCATTGGTAAAGCCAGTAGTTAAGCCTTTTGGTTTTGCCATTGCAGGACTTATTTTGGCATGGTTTTTGTAAAACCTTATTGGTGTGGGGCCTTCACTATTATAACAAACATTGGCAAAAGCAAAAATTGTCTTGGTCTCAAAAAGCACAAATTGCAACAGTAGTTCCTGGCACTGAACAAAACGACTGTCGATATGCTCCTTGTGAAAGAACAGAATGTGGTCACTCACAGTAAAGCTAGCCAATAGACAAAGAGGGATAGATAGAATTTTAATAAGCAAAAAAGGTCATGGTTAACGCCAGACCTAATTAGGGGCCCAATTATTAAATAAAGTCTCAAAAGTGCACCCATATCCTTGCATTAACTGCAGATATAAGACTTTCGTGAATTCACAAGACTTTACAGAAGTAGGCCAAGAAATAGTACTCCTTGAAAATATTTGTGAACTGCATTTTAGCATGAGCAAATATGCAGGTGTAAATTTGCTTATGCGAAAATCTGAGTGCTTGCAAGTTTACTTTCCCTCCAACCACTTTTTTCCCAAATCTGGAAGACGTTTTATGTCTGCCATTGTCAGGAGTAAATTTCCAACCTTTCTCAGTATGAGAAAAGATTAGAAAAGAGTTGGTAAAAACCCTAAAACAGGCAAGTTAGTAGGTCTGCACCTACTTAATAGGGCATTCCAACCCTGGAACCGTTGCTTCCCATTACCTTCAGTCCCCGTATGTAGATTTGCGTTAAACGTGGCAACATAAGGGAATTGCTAATATTCAAATTCTACTATGGAAGTAGCCCTGGCATAATCAGAGAGGCTGTTTCAGAGCTCTTATATAATGAGATTGCTGCCATAATGTTTTGCAGCATTATATGGCACAAAAGGGACAAGTGGATTTGTTACAGGGCAAGTAGATTTATGAAGCAACCCGCCCCATACACAAGTAGATATTTCATTAAATTCCATACCTCTCCCTTTGCTCCATCCCAGGCACTGGTGAGCGCAGGGATGTTGCAGCAGCCCTCATTATCTATTGGGTTAGGGCAGTTTTGAAAGAAACCTTTCGTTTTCGTACTAATGTTGTGAAGAGACGGATGCACATCTTGTACCCTCCCTCCTTTCCCCCACTTTGTGTTGAAAGGCGATTTCAGCAGGGAGCATGAGAAAGGAGCAGTACCTCTCTCCCCTACTTTTTTGTGTGTAAACATAATTATAGAGACGCCTACAAAACGTAAGTTTATGAAAGACTGAGTTAATCAAGTAGCTAGCTGCTATTCAGGAGGAAAAGACAATTCAAAATGACAAAAGGCATCACACACACAGCCTTAAACATGATTTATCAGGACTTCTAGTTATCTGGCATCTCAGCATAAATCCCATTCCTTACTTGACTTCTTAACATTTTGCTGGGTCCAATTTCAACTACATGGACTACGTCCTTTACTCTAACTCTTGCCTGGATTCATGTGCTGTCCCATGAGCCTCATCCCTTTTAACAGTTGTCTTAATCTAACATTGCACATCATGGAGATCCTAGGCTACCACAGCTTACTTTATCACCCAAAGACCAACAACAGTCAAATTTATCTGCGTATCCCAAACAAATATAGCCAATTCAACAGACTCTACGAAGTTAATAACCTGCCTTTGTGCTAAAATGGGGAGGGGAAGTAGGGTTGAAAGTTTGCTGAAACTCAACAGAAGAAAATCCAAACTACTGGTTTGCAGCACACAATGGGCTTCAAACCTCCGCATCCAGCTACCCATCCACTATACAATCACTCATCCCAACTGCCTCTTTCTAGATTTAACACAGAACCTCAGCATCAACATCCAACTCTAAAAGTTCTCTTAGGTTCAAAATGGCAGGCATGCTGCATACCAAGAAGGAAGTTCAACATCCCTCCACAATGAAGCTAACCACCTTGTCTTCTGAAAAACAGAACTTATGTCTATTCACTGCCAAGCACACTCACTATTACAAGATAAAATTACAGTTCAAACTTCCAACCCATTTTAAGACTTTCTGTTCTAAAATTTGAAAAGTTGCTCATTTTCTAGTTGGAAACAATACATTTAATTTATCAGCAACGCTATATGACTTATATTATATAGGAAGTATGTAGCTCTAAGAAATAAATCTTACAGACCTCCAAACACAGACTTGGAAGTTTGAATTACTTAAATGGAAAGACAAGTTAAATTGAGAAAATATACAAAATAAATGATAAGCTTGTAAGAATATGTAAAATTTCAGATTTAAACATAAGTAACAGACGTGTTTTTAAACCTGTGTCCGCCTGAGGAACACACAGCTTTTAAATTTTGTATTTCTGACCACATATCTAAAAAGGACAGTTGAAAGGCATTGATATCTTTATATTGTACCTTGTGCATAGTGCTACCCAGCTGAGCTGGAGACATACTGACGACAACACCAGCTCTCTGAAGAGCAGCAATTTTTTCCTTAGCACCGCCTTTACCACCTGCGATGATGGCCCCAGCATGGCCCATCCTTCTGCCTGGAGGGGCAGTCAGACCCGCAATAAAGGACACTACTGGTTTGGCATCAGCACCCTGTTGAGACAAAACAAAGATATTTATTCAGAATGTGGTTTAACTATTTACTTTTTATAACATGGCTTAAGGACAAACTAAGATGGAATAATATACAACTTTTTGTACCAAAAAAGGTTTGGATGTCACAGTAGGACAGATCCTTTTGAGTATTCTGAAACACATTTCATCTCAAATTCTGAAAAAATTCTGAAATGCCTGGCAAACACCATATATGAATAATGAAGCTGCCCAAGCAGAGGATTTCCCTGCAGAATGACCCTTCCTCAAGTCATCTGCATACATTTACGTGAAATTGAGGTGGGTGAGGGTTTAGGTGGAGACTTGTATATATTTATAAGCCAATAAGTCAATCCAAGAGCAATGCTATTCTTTATGTTAATTTCCTGTGCCCAGGATTTTAACAGAACTATCTCCACCCCAAAGCTCCACAAACTTAAGAAGACTTGACGAAGGTTAAATCTCTTCAAACAGTTACTGATTTGGGTTTCTATGTTAGAAGTACACTTGTGATTTGACGAGGGCACAGTGCATCATGCGCAAGACACCAGATAGAGTAGTGTTATACTCTTGTACTGTGCTTTTATGCCTGGGTTAACATGTACTATGAAACAGATAAAGGCAAACGCAGCTCGTGATACTTAGGTGAGCAATTGCACTTCAACACCAAAGAAAGAATAGAAAGCAATGAAACAGCAATGACATATTAGGTATGCCTCTGGTTCATATGCCCTCAATAAATGATTCTCTGCTGGGAAGCCCCAAAAGCAATCTCAAAATCTCATCTGAAAGCTGTGCCTTCTTAGCGCAAGTGAGAGGGGTCAATTCACAGAAGACTTTTTTACTGGGAGCTCCACTATAAAAACTGAAGGCATTGAGAGACCAGCTAGTTTTGTTGGCATAATACCCAAAACATGCTTAAATGTTTAGCATTCACTAAGGCCACCCAAAGAGTTGTAACCAACCCAAGCCAACACTACTTAAAGCTGCTCTCTGTCACGCAACAAACAGAAAGTAAAAATCTAAGTAATGTCCAATTAAGCAGCCTCCAAATTGCCTTACACTGGACATATATATATATATATATTTTTTCTTACATTTAGTTTAAGAACACTGCTCGATAGTCAATATGATTTGCAAGTGAACAATATCATTCTGTTAGCATGAAGCAGAGATGCCAGAGGTAGTACTGGCTACTTAGGAAAAAACAAACTAGTTTCAAGTTTACTGCAACATTAGACCCTTCACTTCTCATATGCACCCTCATACCCACAGTACGGCTGACTTATTCTCAGTGCCTGGAATTTCTGTTTTTATTATGCTGGCACAATATGAGAAATGTAGATGTGTTAATTGCTGAGCCGGTTACCGGCTCATGTTGTACTGACGTAAAACTGAAAAAAATATATATATATGTCTCTCTCTCTGGTCTGGAGGATAGGCCCAACCTGGTCTGGAGGATAGGCCCAACCTGGTCTGGAGGATAGGCCCAACCTTGTCTGGAGGATAGGCCCAACCTGGCCTGGAGGATAGGCCCAACCTGCACTGTGTCTAGGAGGCTCAAATTAAAGATAGTGTCTCAGAGGGAGTCAGGAGTGACTTCAGCAGTTGACAGTGAACCCCAGCGGAAGCAGAAGTGCGCAGAAGTCTGAAGGTGCACCATAATCTGGAGTTGAACCCGACTTCAACAGCCAGTCAGCTCTACAGTTGGGCTGCAACCACCACCTTCACCCTTGTGTACACCTGAGTGGCAATGGTAAGGCCAAAGGGAAGCACAGCGAACTAAAAGTGCTTGTGACCCAAAGTGAACTGCATGTAACCTGTGTGGGCCAGCATGACCGGTATGTAAAAATAGGCGTCCTGCAAGTCTAACGCTAGGAGTCTCATGGTCCAGGGCAGAAAGGACCTGAGCCAATGTGAGCATTCTGAATTTATCCTTCTTCAGGAAGAAGGTTGAGAGGGTACAGTTCTGGTAAAGAGCAGAGGCCTCAGCCTTTTTTCAGCACCAGAAACAAGGGGGAATTTCTAACACAAACTAATTCTGATGTCAGCACCCCGTTCAATTGACTCCTTTGGCCCTGTTTAACCAAAGTGCTCCACCTTCGAGTCTGCCTTATTGAGTAGTGAGAAAATTAGGTGTATTACATGGTGCGGTTTGAACGACCGCACAGTGTAATACACTTTCAACCCCTTTCGGACCAGTAGGTTTTGTTTATGAAACCTTTAGCTCATCTGGGGTAAAGGCTCTGAGCAGTCAGGCTTGCATAAAGCAACAAGTGTTAAGCATTTAAACATCACCAAAACTATTGTAAACGAAATTAATGAGACACTCAAGAAATCTGACACCAATTTACAAAAACTAAACTGTATTTTTAGACACCAACATGAAGTATCAATGCAGTTACCTTGAGTTACTATTGGTGACTAAATCCGGCAGGGACTCAGTCAGGCAGACTAGAAAGGTCCTCAGAAACAGTTACCTCGAAGGAAAAACCAGCATTCAGTGAGTTCCAGGCAATTTTATCTCCTTGCCATAACCTTCTATGGAAGTGTCCTGATGCAAGGGATACAAGATGCTCAAAGATGCAGTGGCTGTGATGCGATCAACTGTGTTCTTTCTGCCTAGCCCTTGGTCCACAAACTTGTCGTCCTGGCCACTAAGATTGACATCCCTCAAAGTCCTCTCAGTCCTGCCAGAAGTCCAGGTCCCACTGGGCCACCAGTCGCCGTGAAATCTTCCTTTGGACGATCATTTGCCTTCTGGGTGACCAAGGGATACTCTGATGACTCTCATGGGTCCAGCAGTCTCTGTTGCAACTTTGAGCTGGTGCTGCACGCCGGCGAGTGGCGGCAATTCGAAGATCTGGGCTACCAGCTAGCCCTAGCAGGCTTCTTTAGCTATTGTGGCCCTGTGCTGCGAACAGGACTGCTAGCTTACCATTGGAGTCTCTCGCTTTGACTGGACTCTGGAGACGACTTTTCCACAAGGAGTGGGTAGGCACAGACCCTTCTCCTTTGGTAGCCAACAGGTTCCGCCGGAGTAGTCCACGTCGATACAGCCGCTCTTCACCAGGCCTTTCGTGCAGCAGGGAAGCCCTTCAGCCCTTTTTTCCAGTTCATCGAGATTTGAGGTTTGAGTGCCAAGGGCACCCTTTTATGCCCAGAAAATTACCGCAGGGTAGCACATGGTCAGTGGAAAATGGGCTAGTAGGTCCCCCCCTTCCTCCTGAAGACCACTTCCTACAAATTGTGGCATCTAGCCATCCCAGAATTCTCTATCTCCTTTTGGTGATAGTGCGCATGGGCATCAACTAGACCGGGGAGGTGGGTGGGCACACGTGGATCTACAGCTCTACATGCCAGATGTGTACTGTGTACTGTGTAAGTAACATTATCCGTTAGACGCATGTGAGCTGTAGATCACATGCTTTGCATAGACTTAAGCAGTAAATTCCTAAAGTACTGCTTGGCCTACATTTGCCTGCTGTCTTGCTAACACATCTACACAATAGTGTTTGGTGAACATGTTGCTGCCTTACAAGTATCAGCTAAGGGAATATTTCCCAAGAATGCCATAGTAGACCCTATTTTGCAAGTAGAATGCGCTCTAGGGGGTACTAACAAAGCTCTCTTTGCTTTAACAAAACGTGTTTGGATACATTTTACAATCCATCTTGCAATACCTGACTTAGATATAGGATTGCCCTTGTGAGGTGGAGAAAAAGCAACAAATAGTTGCTTTGTTTTCCAAAAATCTTTGGTTCTTTCTATCTAGTAAAGTATAGCTCATCTAACATCAAGTGTGTGTAGGGCTTGTTCTGCTACAAAATCAGGTTGAGGAAAGAACATAGGTAACTCAACTGATTGATTGATATGAAAAGCAGAAACTACTTTACGGAGAAATTTAGGATTGGTGCGAAGAACCACTCAGTCTTTGTGAATTTGAAAGAAAGGCTCTTGTATAGTTAATGCCTGAAGTTCACCAACTCTCCTTAGTGAAGTTATCGCTATTGGGAAAGCAACTTTCCATGATAGGAATTGTAACTGACATTTGTGCATTGGTTCAAAAGGTGGATCCATTAGTATTATTGTAAGGATAATGTTTAAGTTCCACTTTGGAGCAGGGGGAATTCTTGGTGGCATCACCCTTTTTAATCCTTCCATGAAGGCTTTAATCACTGGTACTCTGAATAGAGATAAGTGTTGTCTATTTTGCAAGTATGCAGCTACCTCTGCTAGATGTAAATGAATGGATGTGTAAGTTAGTCCACATTGCTGTAAATGCAACTGATAACAAATGATGTTCTGTACAGAAGCATCAAGTGGATTGATACGGTCGTTGTTACAACAGTTAACACACTGTTTCCCTTTTGCTGCATAACATGTTCTGGTAGTAAGTCTTCTAACCTCTTTGAGAATATTCATACAGTCTGGTGGCAGTTGTAAATAACCAAAATCTATGACTTCAGAAGCCAAATCACTAGGTTGACCTCTCCGGGATTTGGTTGATTTTTCCACGGCTCTGAGTGAGGGGACAGGGTGTGAGATGTAGCTTTTGATGTGGAACCACTGAGAGTTCTAACAGTGGTTTACCAAGGTGGACAAGCCCATGTGGGGGCTACTAAGATTAGTGTGAGGGACGTTTGTCTGAGCTTCCGAACCAGTAATCGAATTAGTGAGAGAGGTGGAAAAGCATAAGCAAATATCCCTAACCAATTCAGCCATAGAGCATTGCTCTTGGATGGTGGGTGTGGGAACCTGGATGCATAGCTTGGGCATTTTGTGTTGTGTACTGTGGCAAACAGATCTATCTGTGGAAAACCCCATTTTTGAAAGTAGGGAAGAAGAACTTGAGGGTGAAGTTCCCATTCGTGTACTTGCTGCTTGTGTCTGCCGAGCAGGTCTGCAATCTGATTGTTTACTCCTGGAAAGTGTTCTGCTAGGATATAGATTTTGTGGTGAATTGCCCAATTCCAAATGCTTTGTGCAAGGCACGACAGTTGGAGAGAGTGAGTCCCTCCCTGTTTCTGTGGGTAGTAAATTGCTGTCATGTTGTCTGTGCAAACTAAGACAGTCTTGTTGGGTGATAAAAGCTTTAAGTGCTAGGAGTACTGCTAGAAGTTCCAGGTAGTTGATGTGGAGACGTTTGCAATTGTCCGACCACAGTCCCTGTACTGTGTATTGTTGAAGATGGGCACCCCAATCTGTTAAGGATGCGTCTGTTGTCAGTATAGTCTGTGGAATCGGGTCTACGAAAGGCAGTCCTTTTGCTAAGTTTTGAGCGTTCCACCACTGCAGAGAGCGATGAGTGTGGCTGTCTACCAACACTAGATCGGTTAATAGACCCTGTGACTGATTCCACTGACTCGGTAGACATTCTTACAGAGGACTCATGTGAAGACTTGCATGAGGTACAATTGAAATGCAGGATGCCATAATTCCCAGCAGTTGCATGTAGACTCTCGCTGGTAATGATTAGTTGGTTTGGAATTGTAATAGTGTGGCCTGAGTATTGTGAAATCTGGCTACATTGGGAGTGGCTAGAGCTTTGAGAGTGTTGAGGGAAGCTCCCAGTTAAGATTGCACTTGTGCTGGGCACAGGAGAGACTTTTGTGCATTTATTGTAAAACTTAATTGGTGAAGTTGGTGCAGTGTTGTCTGAGTGTGTAGAATACAGTTCTGGTAAGTGCCCGCACTGACAAGCCAGTCCTCCAGGTAAGGGAAGACATGTACACATTGCCTTCTGAGATGAGCAGCTACCACTGCGAGACATTTGGTGAACACTCTGGGGGCTGTGGTGACGCCAAATGGAAGTACCTTGAACTGGTAATGTTTGCCTGCTATCACAAACCTGAGGTATTTGCGATGAGAGGGATGAATTGGAATATGAAAGTAGGCGTCCTTTAGACCTAGAGTAGACATAAAGTAGCCCTGCTGCAAGAGAGGAAGTACTTGTTCAAGAGTTACCATGTGACAGTGTTCTGACAATATACATTTGTTTAACTCTCGGAGATCTAGAATAGGTCTCAGGGAGCCGTCCTTTTTGGAATGAGAAAGTAAAGGGTATAAACCCCTGACCCTTGGTATGATGTGGGACTGGTTCTATAGCCCCTTTGAGTAAGTGCTGGTGATATTTTGTGAGATCGAGGAGGAATGTTTAGAGGATTGTTGATAAGCTCCAGGCAATAACCATGTTAGATAATTCCAAGCACCCATTTGTCTGTTACTGTGTTCCAAATGGGGAGAAAGTCTTGAAGTGTTCCGCCGACAGGTGTGGAATAGTCGGAGGGAAGTTTTGGGAAGTCAATGTTTGCTTGAGGAAGGGGGGGGTGCAAGGTGTGTCATTTTTACCTCTACCCCTGGGACTGTTTCCTCTTTAACCAACTCTTCTGAAAAATCGTCTTGTAAAGAGGATTGGGAATCGTCTTTGTAGGAGGAAGTGTTCTGGTCAGTGCCCGTGGACTTGGACCCTCCCCTATAAAAAGGGTACCAAAATGAACTTCTATTGGAGGGAGATTGAAACGCTCCTATCGATTTTTCTACATCCGTGTGCTTTTCAATTTTTCCGAGCACTAGATCGACTTCAGGGCCAAAGAGATGTTTTTTTATCAAAGGGTATAGCCAGGATGGATTGTTGGACTTCAGGTTTGAGCCCTGAGATCCGCAACAATGCGTGTTGTCGTAGTAAGATGCTATTATTTACTTCTATAGCTGCAGAGTCAGATATATCTAGAGTGCATCTGATGGAGGCATTATAAATTAGTTTGCCTTCCTGGACTTAATTCTGAGCCTTTGCCCTATGCTCGTCTGGGAGAAACTGAAGTAATCGTTCCATTTCGTCCCAGTGGGCTCTATTGTATCTTGCTAGTAAGCCCTTTGTATTAGCGATACGCCATTGGTTAGCTGCTTGCGCAACCACCCGTTTACCTGAAGCATCGATAATGAATATGCTACTTACCAGTATGCATCTGTTCTTGGCATGTAGGGCTGCTGACATTCATATCTGTGCATAGATCGCCGCCTAGTGTTGGGTCCGGATGTTTGCACGTTGTTGTCCTGGAAGAGTCTTCGAAGTATCCTTGGATAGGTGACTCCTCCCCTGGACTACAGTGCGCATGGGAATCCTCTCCATCCTCAGATTGTTTTTCGCCATTGTGGCAGTGATGGAGTAGATACAGAAAGTGATGACCATGCTTGCAGTAATTCTGAGAGCTGCAGCTGCGACAGGCGCCGGGGAGGAGGGAGGGCGATATGAATGTCAGCAGCCCTACATGCCAAGAACAGATGCATACTGGTAAGTAGCATATTCAGTTCGAGGCATGTGGGCTGCTGAATTCATATCTGTGCATAGAATACATAGCAGTGCCCTCTATTAGCGGCGGCTACCCGTGCCAGCTGCAGCGGTCTGAAAAAGTGTCTTGAGAACAGCCTGTCCTACAGCTGCCTGCTGTTTTGACTGCACATCTACACAATAGTGTTTTGTAAATGTGTGTGTAGTGGACCATGTGGCTGCTCTGCATATATCATGCAGGGGAATATTTCCTAGGAAGGCCATGGAAGCCCCCAACTTACGTGTTGAGTGGGCTCGTGGTGGAATAGTTAATGTGCGTTTTGCCTTTTGATAACAGATTTGAATACACTTAACTATCCATCTGGCTATCCCTGCTTTGGAGATGGCGTTACCTTTGTGGTGTGGGGCAAAGGCAACGAACAGTTGTTTTGTCTTCCTGAAGGGTTTAGTCCTGTCGATGTAGTACATGAGGGCCCTCCGTACATCTAGTGTATGTAGTGCCCTTTCTGCAACAGTTTGTGGGTTTTGGAAGAAAACGGGCAGTTCAATAGTCTGATTCATGTGGAACTGCGATATTACCTTGGGCATGAATTTGGGGTTGGTACGTAGTACGACCCTGTTGGCGTGAACCTGAATAAATGGCTCTTGAACGGTTAGTGCCTGGAGTTCACTAACTCTTCTTAGGGAAGTGATCGCTACCAGGAAGGCCACTTTCCAGGTAAGGAATTGAATCTCGCATGAGTGTAGAGGTTCAAAGGGTGGACCCATCAGGCGTGTGAGGACCAAGTTGAGGTTCCACATTGGAGCTGGTGGGTGACTAGGTGGAATGACTCGTTTGAGCCCTTCCAAGAATGCTTTGATGGCCGGCACTCTGAATAGAGAGAGGTGCTGCCTGGTTTGCAGATAGGCTGATATTGCGGTCAAATGGACACGTATAGAGGTGTACGCCAGATTGCATCGGTATAGGTGTAAGAGGTAACAGATGATGTTGTGGATGGATGCGTCCAGCGGGTTGATGTCATTATTATCGCAATAGATGACGAACCTTTTCCATTTGGCTGCATAGCAAGCTCTGGTAGTGGGTCTCCTGGCCTCCTTGATGATGTTCATACAGTCAGGTGGCAGGTTGAGATAGCCAAACTCTAGGACTTCAGGAGCCAGATCGCCAGGTTCAGCTGTTGGGGATCTGGGTGCTGAACCTCTCCATGGTTCTGCGTCAAATGCGCGGGTTTGATCCGCAGCCTTTGATGCGGCACCACGGAAAGTTCGAGGAAGGTGGTGTACCACGGCTGGCGTGCCCACGTGGGAGCAACTAGGACGAGTGTCAGGGAGTGTTGTCGGAGTTTGCGAGCCACCAGCGGTAGCAACGGCGCTGGGGGAAAAGCGTACGCAAATCTGCCGGACCAGTTCATCCATATCGCATTGCCCTGCGACTGCGGATGTGGGAATCTGGCGGCGAAGCTTTGGCATTTTGCGTTTTCGCTTGTCGCGAATAGGTCTATCTCTGGATGACCCCACTGCTGGAAGTACGGTTGGAGTACTGATGGGTGTAACTCCCACTCGTGCATCTGGTGGCTGTGTCTGCTGAGCAGATCCGCCATCTGGTTGTCCTTGCCAGGGAGGTGTTCCGCCATGAGGAACATGTTCCTTTGAATGGCCCACTTCCACATGCTCTGAGCCAGATGAGACAACTGTGGAGAGTGTGTTCCTCCCTGTTTCTGTATGTAGTACATTGCGGTCATGTTGTCCGTCCGGATCAACACGACCTTGTTGCATAGATGTACTTTGAATGCCTTCATGGCTAGGAAGATTGCCATCAGTTCCAGAAGGTTGATGTGCATCTTCTTTTGTTGTGTTGTCCATAGTCCCTGCACTGTGTAGTGGAGTACATGAGCTCCCCATCCCTGGAGAGACGCGTCCGCTGTCAGTACTATCTGTGGGACAGGCTCTTGGAACGGTCGGCCCTTGCAAAGGTTTTGTGGATTCCACCAATGCAGAGAGTTGTATGCCCGACCGCTCACCAACACTAGGTCTTTCAACTGTCCTTGAGCCTGATTCCACTGACGTGCTAGGCACTCCTGAAGTGGGCGCATATGTAACCTCGCGTGCGGGACTATGAAGATGCAGGAGGCCATCATGCCTATCAACTGCATAAACACTCGCGCTGGAAGCGAGTGATTGGGTTTGAACTTGGAGATCAGCAGTTGTATGCTGTTGATCCTCACTAAATTTGGCTGAGCTGTGGCCGCCAGAGTGTCTATAGTCGCACCTAGGTACTGTTGTACGTGTGCGGGCTGGAGATGGGACTTTGGGTCATTTAGTGAGAATCCCAGACTGTGAAGAAGGTGAATGGTGCGGGACATGTGGCTTGCACATTGCTGGGCTGACTTCGCTTGAACGAGCCAGTCGTCTAGGTAGGGGTAGACGTGTATATGCTGTCTCCGTAAATGTGCTGCCACCGTAGCTAGGCACTTCGTGAAAACCCTGGGCGCTGTTGTCACGCCGAAGGGAAGGACTTTGAACTGATAGTGCCGTCCCTGAACAGTGAACCTGAGGTATTTTTTGTGTGAGGGGTGGATGGGTATGTGAAAGTACGCATCCTTGAGGTCCAGTGAGGCTAGGAAGTCTCCCTGCTTGAGAAGCGGAAGGACTTGCTGTAGAGTGAGCATGTGAAAGTGCTCTGAAAGAATGTACTGGTTCAGGGGTCTCAGGTCTAATATAGGCCTGAGCGACCCGTCCTTTTTTGGAATTAAGAAGTAGAGGGAGTAAACCCCCGTACCCTGCTCGTGGATGGGTACGACCTCGATAGCGCCTTTTAGAAGCATACTTTCTACCTCTTGCTGTAAGAGCGTTAAGTGCTCTGAGGACATAGGACGGTTTCTTGGTGGTATTGTGGGTGGAGTGGAGGTTAACTCCAGACAGTAACCGTATTTTATAATATCTTTGACCCACCTGTCCGTGGTGATGGAGTTCCACGTGGACAGGAACCTTTGTAGTCTTCCCCCGACAGGTGTTATGTGGTCGGGAGGAAGGGAGAGGGCGTCACTGCTTGTTCTTGGGGGAGGACCTGGTGTTGCCGTAGCCACGTCCTCTGCCCTTTGTACTGGAGCCACGATATCCACCTCGGGTGTTTTTATCGTAGGTGGTCTGTGTATTGCCTTTGTTATACGTTTGTTGTGACCCCTGTCCTCTACCTGCTCCCTTGTTTCCGGGGCGACGAAAGGAGCCGCTCCGAAAGGACTGAGTTTGGAGAGCGCCCATGGACTTTGCAGTGTCCGTGTCCTTTTTTATCTTTTCGAGGGTGGTGTCAACCTCGGGGCCGAATAAATAGTCGGGGTTGACGGGCTGGTTCAGTATGTTGTTTTGTACCTCAGGCTTGAATCCTGAGATTCGTAGCCAGGCATGGCGTTGAGCATGACGCTTGTGTTTATGGCCCTGGCAGCCGTGTCTGCAGCATCTAGCGCACATTTGATGGAAGCATTTGTGAGTAGCTGTCCCTCTCTGATAAGAATTTCCGCGCCTTCTTTGAAGTGGTCAGGGAGATGTTGGAGGAGGTGCTCCAATGTGTCATAGTGCGCTCTATCGTAGCGAGCGAGGAGCGCTTGAGTGTTGGCTATGCGCCATATGTTGGCAGCCTGGGCGGCAACTCGTTTGCCGGAGGTCTCTAGCACCTTGGACTCTTTGTCCGGGGGAGGAGCGTCACCTGTCGTTTGCGAGTGTGCCCTCTTGCGAGCATTCGCTACGACGATGGAGTCGAGTGGTAATTGTCCTTTGATGTAAGTAGGATCCCCAGGTGCTGATCTGTATTTTTTATCAATCCTGGGGTTTATCACTCGTGCCCTGGTGGGTTCCTTGAAAATGTCCTTAGCCGGCTTGAGGACCCCCTTCAGCATTGGCAAAGTTTTCACGTGTCTTTCTGAGGATGCAAAGGTGTCCATTAGAAAGTCATCCTCGATGGTATCCGAGTGAAGCTGTACCCCATGGTTATTTGCCGCACGTTCAATAAGTGCGTTGAACGCCGCAGTATCCTCCGTGGGAGATGTTTTCGCCCCATAGAGTTGTGGGTCCTGTGTATCGAGAGGTGCACTGGGGTCTGCAGGGTCGCCCCAAGTTTGATCAGGGTCCTGCTGGTCATCAGGGTCTGTGTCTACATGGTAGGGTGCTTGGTCCCCCATGTAGTCCTCCAATGCATCCGTGTCGGAGCGTGCGGGGGAGAACCGGTGTGGATCCTGGTAGGAGGAATGGAGTGGTTCATAAAGGAGAGGTTCTGATTCCACAGGCAGCTTCCTTTTTAGTGGGATCCTGAAAGGGTCCAATGGCGGTTCCGAAGTTATTCTTCGGTCGTGGAGAATCATCCTGCCAGTGTCGGCGTCGATGACACATGACGGCGACGTCTCGTCCGGTGGAACCGGAGTCTGGGTAACCCGTGTCCTGAGTTGGAACATCTTCGGGATTGTTGACGGAGGCAAGCCGAAGGTAATGTTGGCTGGCCCCGTTGAGGGTGCTGGAGCTCCTATCGGGCCGGAACCCGACGGGTCCTTGAGGGCCGCCGTGGTTTTGTTGCTTTGTGTCGCACCAGGCCGCACTTGGGGCGTCTTTGAGGCTTTGGCACCGGGCAGGTTCGTAGAGCCGGGCGTGGATTTTTTCGGCGCCGGCGGGTCTTCGAGTCGAGGTGTGGAGATCACCACCGACGTCCTCGGTACGTGAGGCTTCGGCGTCGTCGAGGGAGCGACGCGTGGCGAAGCAGGCGGTATTGCCCTCGGTGTCGTTGGCGTCGGTAGCCGAGTAGGTTTCTCGGTGCCGATGGCCTTTTTCCCTTTGCCGACTCCGATGTCGCCCGATTCCAGTTCGGCACCGAAGTCCCTCTTGGTGCGGTCGGTGCCGACGCGTTGCGCTGGCGTCGAAGGCGTTGAAGGCCTCGATCCGACCAAGGCCACTTTCAGTTTCGGTTTCGTTTGAACCGGAGCAGCTTTCGGTTTCGGTTTTGTGGTAGGGAAACCAGCTGGCTTATGCGGCAATGGCTGCCGCTGAACGTCCGAGGCCGGGCCCGAGGGCGGGGCCGAAGAACTACGGGATGGGTCTCGGGTAAGGCCCGAAGGCGATCCCTCGACCGGAGCCAAAGGCCGTGGCGCTGGTGTTTCTTCGGTTTGAACAGGCAGGCCTTGTTCATCATTGGAGCTACTCTCCTCGGCCCCTAAGGCCTCCTCGTCGTCTCCTACCTCGGTGTCGTCTTCACCTCTGTGGAAGAGTGACTCGTTGCCCCCGTCCGATCCGGGGTCGTGTTCGGAAACGGGACTGGAGGGTATGGCTTCTAAGTCTTCGACGTCGGCCTCGTCGAAGATGTCTGCCGGGGCCGGTGCCGCGTGCCGCGCCTCGAGTCTCGCCGCTCTTCGGTTCCTTAGAGTCTTCTTGGAACGGAACCCGGCACAGGCCATGCATGTCGATTCGTCGTGGTCCGGTGAAAGGCATTTGTTGCACACCGGATGGACGTCGATGTGTGGGTACTTCGCATTGCATACCGGACACCTTTTGAATGGCGTCCTGGATTCCATCGTCGAAGTCGTCGATGGACAGGTAAATGCGAAAGAAGTCGGTGCTGAAAAGTTAGTAAACTAACAAATTCTATCGAAACCCGATCGATAAACAGTACCGACGCGAACTAAAGGCCTTTTGGCCTCGACCAAATATTTTCCTAACTTGAGCTAAGATAGCACATCCGAACCCAATGGCGGAAAAAAACAATCTGAGGATGGAGAGGATGCCCATGCGCACTGTAGTCCAGGGGAGGAGTCACCTATCCAAGGATACTTCGAAGACTCTTCCAGGACAACAACGTGCAAACATCCGGACCCAACACTAGGCGGCGATCTATGCACAGATATGAATTCAGCAGCCCACATGCCTCGAACCCTTTGATTCTTTTTCTGGGGGAAGGGCATCCTCAGAAGCTTGAGAGTTAGCCCTCTTTCTAGCATTTGATACCACTAAAGGATGAAGTGGTAACAGACCCTTAAAAAAATAGGATCTGTGGGGGAACATTTATATTTTTTATCTACTCTAGGAGTAAATATTCTGGCACGAACAGGATCTTTAAAAATATCGTTTGTGTGCCTTAACATACCCTTGAGTATAGGTAGTGTCTGACTAGACTTATGGGATCCTAGAGTGTTAAAGAGGGAATTTTCCTCTAAAGACTCTTTATGTAGCTATGGTTTTCTTCTGCGCTAGCAATAAGCTGTTGGTAAGACAGATTGCCATCTGGTGGAGATAGCCTGGCAGGATAAACATCTGGATCGGTGTACTGTGGAGGATCAGTTGTGTAGTCCGTCCAAGGATCTGGTAATTGTGCATCGTCAGTGTCACCTGTGTGAAAATGATGTAGACGAGACTGAGTCGGTGTAATCTGTGATGGATCAAGTTGTGGTGGAGAGGGAGGTGGAGGAGGAGATGGAAGTGTATGGAAAGGACTAGTGCCTACACTTTTTTTCTTGAGAGGAATTTTGCATGGGCTATCATCCTCACAAAGTTTGTGCTTGGATGGTGTTTTAGCATGGATATGCCATGTGTCAGGGTGAATGTACAGCTTTTTCTGTTTAGGATCTAGTTTAGGAGGTACAGTGTCTATGTTTGGAACTGGTTGTGTAGTAGTCAAATCTTTGATTTTCTGCACCGTAGTTTTTGGAGTCGAGCCGGAATGTCCTTTTCAATGCCGAGGGTTTCGACTCCGAGGGATGTTTCTTAATTTTCAGTGTCAAAGGTTTCGGTTCAGAACCCATCTCGGATTTCGAGCTGGAAGATTTCATCTCAGAAGTGGACAGTTTCGGTGCCGAGCCATGAGGCGGAGAGTTGGAAACCTCATCTCTGTGCCGACCTTGGTCTTGAGGCCTAGGTGGTGCCGAAGCCTTAGATTTCCTAGGGACGGTGGGAGGGGCGAAGGTGTATTCGGTCTAAAGTCCCCATGTCCCTGCGGCACATCATCGTCCTCAAGGTCGATCTGTAAGTCTGATCCGGAGTCAGGCACAGCTGAAGCTACCTCCTTCTCTTCCGCTGATACCTCTTCTTGCTCGGAGTCTTTGCCGAAGAGGTCTGGTGTGATATCCAACCGCTGCATCTCTCGACGTCCAGCCCGACGATCACAGAGAGTTTTCTTAGACCAGAAGGTGCAGCACACATCACAGTCTTGCTCTTTGTACTCTGGGGACAAGCACAAATTACACACCGGATAAGAGTCCGTACGCGGATATTTCGCATGCAACGGGGACAGAATTTAAATGGAGTCTGTTCCATCGAAAAGGAGCCGACTGGACGTGGAATGGCTGGAAGGCCACCCACAGATCTTCCGGTCGAAATGTCTAAGTTTTTGAAGTTCGAATCGAACTGCGGAAAGAAAAAATGCATTTGAAAACAATACCGTCAAGGTAGAGAGAGTACGCATCGAGTGGGAACCAGAGGATCGATTCTGAAGGGGAGCGCAGCAATACCCGTCTGAACCCGATGGTGGAAAAAAACAATCTAGCAATGGAGTCGATGCCCATGCGCACTATCACCGAAAGGAGTCGTCACCTACCTCGTGACTGTAAAGACTTCTTCAAACAAAAACAACTTGCAAACATCCGGACCCAACACTAGATGGCAGGAGTATGCATAGCATGTGATCAACAGTTCACATGCCTCGAATATATAGCAAATTGAAGAGTGGATGAGCCATGGATTGAGGTCTAGGGCGGTAAGAGCCTGGGCATGACCAGCAATATCTGGCGTTATAAAAAATGTAACGTCTGCCTATATCCAATACAAGAAATATACAAAAAGCAATAATTGTGAACACCCTGCAATTTGTGTGAGGTAGACAACTATTTAATCAGAACAATGTCTTTCAAGGCACTTACGGAATTGTGTTCTTTCAAAAATTCTGCAGCATTTTCTTCAGCGTTGCCACCAATTTCACCTATCAATATAATTCCTTCTGTATGTGGATCTTTCAGAAAGACATCAAGACAATCAATAAAATTTGTTCCATTGAAGGGATCTCCTCCAATACCTGAAAAGAAGCAACAATTTAGTAAAAAAAAGAAATTGTCAATCACTCTTGGTATACCAAAAAACAGAACATATAAAGTGGTTAACTAATCAGTATCACTACTGCTCTAGCATCCAACTGTCTGTGTATACAAAACATATACTAGAAGTAATATTATTCTTAAGGAATTAACAACTTTCTACCTGTGTTTATCCATCTTGAAAGTCAAAAAACTAAAACGGTCTCCCATGAAAAGGTTGCAAAGTGCTACAGGCTGCACACTGGACAACTTCTAATTTGAGATGCAGAACCATTCAAATGCAAGTGGTTTCGATTACATTTCAGGGTAGAATGGCATTGAAGAACCACATATTTGAGGTTAGACTTTACCGCAGAATACTAGCTCATTATCCAGTTAAAATTAGGTTTTGAGAAATATTTAATATATGGTTTGTTTCCTTTTTATACCAGATAACGAATAGTTTCTTACCTGTCGGTGTAGTTTTGCAGCTTGAAGATCTTTCTGGATTCACTATGCTGTGCATTATTCCGCGATCTTGTGGTTGGGTCCGGATTCGTAGTCTTTTCTTTGTTTTTTTTTTGTAGCCCAGGTGGGCGGTGACGACGCACCATTTGGTGCACCTCCCGTGACGTCGTCGTGCTTCCTGCGGAAGTCCCACCTTTGGGGCGCCATCTTCGGGTTCTTTTTTCCCCCTTTTTTTTTTTTTAACCCTAGGCGATTGATTATTCCTTCTTGTCCATTTTTCTGTAAGTTTTCATTCCTTCTGATCTTTTCCATTTTACCCCCTCTTCCTCCAGCCTCATCTTCCTGGCGGAGGTGGGTGGGTTCGCTAGTGAATCCAGAAAGATCTTCAAGCTGCAAAACTACACCGACAGGTAAGAAACTATTCGTTTTGCAGCGTGAATCTTTCTGGATTCACTATGCTGTGCATAGACTTTGTAGCGGTTTTCCTAATTTTGTGGCGGCTGGGTGGTAGATGAGCGTTGGTCGTTGAAAATGTGTTGAAGCACCTTCTGTCCAACCTGTGCTTCCTTCTTCATCTGAATGTCCACGCAGTAGTGTTTTGTGAACGTGTGCACAGATGCCCAAGTTGCCGCCAGACATATGTCCTGGATGGGCGTGTTTGCCAGGAAGGCAACGGTGGCCCCCTTCTTCCTTGTGGAGTGAGCCTGAGGCCCCTCCGCTAGCTCCTGTCCAGCCTGTTTGTGGCAGAATTGAATAGTGAGGGCAATCCATCTAGCGATGGTGCTCTTAGTCACTGGCCTACCCATGAAGCTAGTAGCAAAGGACACAAACAGCTGTTTCGACTTCCTGAGTTCCTTGGTTCTTTCAATGTAGTGCATCACCGCTCTTCTAGCGTCGAGGGTGTGCAGAGTCTTTTCTGCGTTTGAAGTCGGGTTTTGGAAGAAACTTGGTATCTGAATGCTCTGATTCATGTGGAACGCCGACACCACCTTGGGCATGAAGTGTGGGTCTGTCCTCAGGACTACCCTGTCCTTGTGGATCTGAATGTAGGGTTCCTGAAGTGTTAGTGCTTGAAGCTCGCTCACCCTGCGGAGTGAGGTTATGGCCACTAGAAAGGCCGTCTTCATCGTCAACATTTGTAGTGTGGCCTTGTGAATGGGTTCAAACGGTGCCTTCATGAGCTCTGTCAGAACCACGTTCAGATTCCATGCCGGCGGCGGCAACCTTTTCGGTGGGGCCAATCTTTTGGCTCCTTCGATGAATCTCTTCACCACCTGCGAAGTGAAGAAACTTCCACCCTTTTCACCTCTGGTGTTGGCAACGATCGCCGCTAGGTGTACCCTCAGGGAGCTCGAGCAGAGGTTACTCTTTAGAAGGTGTGTGAGGTACCTCAGCACTGTTGAGTCTCTTGTCATTCTGTTTTGGAGGCCCTTCTTCCTGCACCACACAGTAAATCTCTGCCATTTTGCGCTGTAGCATTTTCGTGTAGTTGGTTTCCTTGCCTCTCGTAGCACTCTCAAAGTGCTAGGAGGCATTCTAAGGTGCGCAAACTCTAGGTCTTCAGGAGCCACGCCGCCAGGTTGAGGGTCTCTGGCTCCGGATGCAGGACCTCTCCGTTTTGCATGGAGAGCAGGTCCCTTCTCCTCTCGAACCTGTATGGATGGCCTTGTGCCATTTCTAGGATTTGTGAGAACCATGTCTGCCTTGCCCACTGCGGAGCCACTAGGATCAGAGTCATGTTGCTGGTTCTGCACTTGTCGAGCACTCTGTGCAACAGGGGTATCGGTGGAAAGGCGTAGGCAAATGTCCTCGACCAGCTTATCCATAGGGCATTTCCCTGGGATTGCTGATCTGGTTGCCTGGACGAGAAGCTTTGGCATTTTGCATTCTGGCGTGTTGCAAATAGGTCTATTGTGGGAGTTCCCCATCTCCGGAAAAGCTTCTCCGCTTCCTGGCCATTGAGCTCCCACTCGTGCGATGCCGAGGTCTGCCTGCTTAGCCAGTCTGCCTCCCCATTGTCCTTCCCCGGTAGGTGAATTGCCAGTAGATCTATCCTGAGAGGTATGGCCCATCTCCAAATCTCCTGTGCCAGAGAGGAGAGAGGGAACGACTGTGTCCCCCCCCCTGTTTGTTGATGTAGAACATTGCCGTAGTGTTGTCTGTTTGAACCAACACCCTCTGGTTGTACAGGTGCCTCTGGAATGCCTTCAGGGCTAGCAGGATTGTTTTCAACTCGAGGTAATTGATATGGCGAACCGCATCTGCTGGAGCCCACAGACCCCTCACTCTGAGGTTGTCCATGTGCGCTCCCCATCCCTTTTGCGATGCGTCCGTGGTAATGGTCATTGTTGGGTTTGGTGGTGTCAGGCTTCTCCCTGCTGCCATGTTGTCTCTGTTCCACCAAGTTATCTCCTCCTGCACTGCGTGCGTAACAACCACTAGATCCTCCCAACTTCCGTTTGCTTGTGACCATTGCCGTTGTAGCCATTCCTGGAATGGTCTCATGTGCAGGCACACATTCGGCACCAGCTGGATACACGACGCCATCATCCCCATCATCTTGCTCACTGACCTCACTGTCAGAGCTCGCCCATTCTGGTAGAGCTGCGTCTCCTTCAGTAGGGCATCTGTCCTCCTGTCGCTGGGCACCACTGTGCTGTTCAGGGAGTTGATTTTCGCCCCCAGGAAAATCTTCACCTGCTCCGGTTCCAGCGATGACTTCCCCCAGTGAATCGAGAACCCCAGATTCGTGAGATTGTCTGTTACGCGTTTTGCATGCCTGTCGCACTCCTCGCGTGAGTTTGCCTTGACCAGCCAGTCGTCTAAGTAGGGGTAGACGTGGATCCCCTGCCTTCGTAGGTGGGCCGCGACCGCCGACAGGCATTTTGTAAAAACCCTTGGCGCCGATTTTAATCCGAAGGCCAGGGTTGTGAACTGGTAGTGTTCCTGGTCGATGTTGAACCTTAGAAGGCCCTTGTGTCTTCTGTTTATTGGGATGTGCAGGTAGGCATCCTTGAGGTCCACGGTGACCATGAAGTCCCCGTCTCTCATTTGGGGGAGAACCTCCTGCAGCGAAGTCATTTTGAACCTTTGCGTTCTGATGAACTTGTTTATGTACCGCAGGTCCAGGATGGGTCTGAGGTTTCCGTCTACTTTCGGGACCACGAAGTAGTTTGAGTAGACCCCTTTGTTGCATTCTCTGAACGGCACTGCCTCTATGGCTCTCTTTTCTAGAAGTTTCCGTGTTTCTTCTCTGAGTACGGCCAGTTCTTGAGCCGATCTCTGCCTTCCCTTTGGTTTCCTGTTTGGAGGTTTTTTCTCCAAATCTATGCAGTATCCGTACTGCATGACGTTCGGTATCCACTTGTCTGGTTATACGCCGCCACTCCTGAAGGTAGAACCTCAGTCTTCCGCCTACTGGTGTTGTATGCTCGTAGGCTTTTGAATCTTCTCTCCCCCCTGATGTTACTGTTTTGCGCCTCACTCTTGGGGGCATGTCGAGGGTAGGCGTCCTCTTGCGTGCTGAGTCACTTTGATGAGGGCTGGTCACCCCCTCTCCTCCTCTGGCCACGCCCGTTCCCTCTCCCGCGAAAGGACTGGCCCCGAGGTTGGTACTGCCAGTTTTGCTTCTGTTGACCTTGTTGTCCGTGACTTTCACCCTGCTGGAACGTCTGGTGCGACGCCCCCTGCTGGCTTCCTCCCCTACTGTAGGGTCTCCTTGAGGGATTGCCTCGCCTCATTCCCCTCAGCTGTAGGGCCCCCATGGACCTCGCCGTTTCATTTTCTTTTTTCAGCTGGGTGAGTTTCACGTCCACTGTTGCTTTGAACAGTGTCTCTCCGTTGAAGGGGGTGCTAAGGATGTTGTTCTGCACCTCCGGTTTGAATCCCGAGATTCTTAGCCATGCATGCCTTCTCTCGGTGACCCCTATGGCCATTAGTCTTGCTGAAGTCTCTGCCCCGTCCAACGCCGTCTTTATACAAGAGTTGGCGATGTTTTTGCCTTCGTCTACCAGGTGCGAGGCTCTCTGGCGGTATTCTTCGGGGAGGTGCTTTACTAGCTCCCCCATCTCGTCCCAGTGCTGGTACTGGTGCCTATTGAGAAGTGCATTGGAATTCGCCATGCGCCAGTGCATTGCGGCGTTCCTTTCGACTTTTCTTCCTGTGAGGTCTACCCTCCTGCTTTCTTTATCAGGTGGTGGGCCCGAAGTTGCTGGTACGTTGGCCCTTCTCCTGGCCGTGGAAGCTATGATGGAGTCGGCGGTGACGCTACCTTTGATGTAAGGGGGGGTCCAGGGAAGAGTGCTTATACTTCTTCTCAGTCCTGGGCGTGATCGAACGGCAGGTCGCTGGTTCTTTGAAGGCTTCTCTCCCCTGATTCATCACGCTTTGTAGCATGGGGAGGAATTGGCTCCTCGTCTGGATGGGGAGCAGAGTCACGAGGAGGAAATCGGCTTTCGGCTTCTCTTCGTCGAGTTTGACGCCGAAGGCTGTCGCTGCGCTCCTGACCACCATATTGTATACCCCGATGTCGTCGGGTGGCGAAGGGCTCGAAGGGTACGTGTCCACGGGCTCCTCCGGGTTTTCGGTGTCGAGATCCTGCCATTCGATGTCGTGGCTGGTAGATGGCGCCGAGCCGTAGAACGACTGCTGGTCTTCTTCCTCGGCTTCGCCGTCATAATAGGTCTCGTCCTCTTCTTCGAGATCTCTCGTCAGCCCCTCGGTGTCGAATTCGTCCTCGACCTCGACGACGTCCGTCGGTGGAGCCGTTGGAATCTTGAATTCCTTCATCTTGGCGTCGAACTCCTTCTTCCTTTGAAGGATGTTCTCCATTTCGGCCTCGAGCCGCCTCTTCTTTTTCTCCATCTCGGAGATGCTTTCGGCGTCGACCGCCGGTCTTTTCGACGGAACTTGCGTCGACCGTTCTTTCTGCGTCGATCGTCCCGTTTTCTGGGTTGTCTTCGACGACCCTTGCCTTTCGGCGTCTTTCGGCACCAGGGAGTCCTTTTCGAAGGATCCGCTCGGCCTCTTGTCCATGCTTCCCCCTTTGGTCGTCGAAGTTTTCGGCGCCGGGGCTCCCTTCGTGGACTTTGACTCTGATTTTCTCGAGTCGCCCTCGTGTTTGAGGTATTTTCTGTTTTGTGCTTGACGATTCTCTTACCTCGTCTTCTTTTTTCTTGTCGGTCTCTACGACCGTGAAATTTTCGGCTGCCTCGGCGACGTTGTCCTCATCGTCCGTGGAGAGGCCCAGATCGTAGAGCGACGGGGCCTTACCCTTGCCATCCATGCTGGCGTTGGCTCTTCTCTGCCGATCTCTCACCCGAAGCGCCCCAAAGGTGGGACTTCCGCAGGAAGCACAACAACGTCACGGGAGGTGCACCAAATGGTGCGTCGTCGCCGCCCACCTGGGCTACAAAAAAACAAACAAAAAAACAAAGAAAAGACTACGAATCCGGACCCAACCACAAGATCGCGGAATTATGCACAGCATAGTGAATCCAGAAAGATTCACGCTGCAAAACTAGATTTTAGAGTTTTAAAACACTAAAGTGGTACGCGAACAATATGCCTCATTTTTTATGATTAAGTAGTGACTGTTCATTGCAAACAGTCACTCTCTCTCATGCCTTCATGACTTCACCTAAAGTAATATGTACCACTTTGTTTGAAAAGGTAAGGCGGGTTAATAAATTATTTTTTTTGTTATCAGGATTGGCGGAGGAAATTATCTAATATTTTCACTAAATTAATGTTTAATGAACAATCTCCTTTTAAAAAGGATTGCAATTGACATAATACACTGAAACCATTGCTCTTAGATGCTGATATTTGAACTCCAACAGACGTTTATCAAGTTTATAAAGGAACTGAAGGTAATTCCACACCTTTTAACATACTTTAGGTACTCAATGTGCAAAGAAGGATTCCATACACATCTTACGAAGCAGTTGAAAACAATTCTCTTCTGAGTACCAAATAGCCACTAATCGATAAAGCACTTTCTCCGATAAAAACATTATGAAAACCAAACGTGCGCTTAGAAACAATACAGTAAGAATACAAACTCCATGAGCAAGTTTGCAGAAGTGTATCCAATTAGGAAACTACTATAGGTCGATATGAAGTGTACACATATATTGGTATACAAATTCAAGAAGCAGAACAGTCAATATTTTACATGAACAATTAATTCACTTTATAGCATAAAATATACTCACCGACACAAAGAGACTGTCCTAATCCAACTTGAGTTGTCTGGTGGACGGCTTCATACGTAAGAGTTCCTGATCTGGACACAATACCTGAGAAAAATATTTATTTTAGACCACGCAATACTCAGTTAACAATCAGTATGTATATTTTGACAGGAGGAACATATGGCTTAATGAGCCACAGGACATTAAAATGTAAATGAAGTCTAAGAGATTGGATTCATTTTGAGAAGCAAAAGGTTGTTGGAAAATGATTCTTTATGCAGAGTCACACACAAACCTTTTGTCTGCCTCCTCCACTTTTTCTGACCTCGTTTTTGTTGGCTTTAGGACTCTATCACTGATAACTATTGTTAAAGTGCTTATGCTCTCTCCCTAAAACATGGTACCATTGGCTCATACCCAATTGGCATATTCAATTTACTTATAAGTCTCTTATATATAAGTAGCCCTTTAATCATGTCTCAGACCTGTCATTGCAGAGCCTGTGTGCGCAGTTTACAATACCACGTTGACCTGAACAAATAAACCTTTTGCCAAGCCAAAACCTTCCCTGTTTACACACACAAGTCACCCTAAGGTAGGCCTGTTGGAGGACTGCCACTCTGCTGCACTGCCGCTTTGCTGGACCCCTGCCTTGCTGTGCTGTTCCTTTGCCTGGGCGAGAAGGACTGGACCTACATCACTGGAACCAACAATGACTCCAAGAAATAGCAGTCTGGCCTCCTGATCTCCTGGTCTCAGGGACAAAAAATACTTCTAACCACATTACTTCTGCACCTGGACTCAGCAATTTCTGAGTCTGCCCTGCCAACAGGTGCCACCCCAGTCCTGGACCCTTGAAAGTGGGCCTACGGTTCCAGCAGAACCAATGCATCTGCTGTTGAACAGATGCATTGCCCCTGCTGCATGGATCAGAACTGACGCATCGCTTTTGCTGCGTTGATCAGCACCGATGCAATGCCGCTGCTGTGTGGATAGAAGCAGAGGCACTGCCTTGGGAACCACCACTGTAACAAAGCTCTTCCTGGTGCATGATCTGCGCACCCCTTTGAGGGCAGCCTAGATGACGATGAACATCTGCATCACAGCTTACACCACACCTCGCAGCTGACACACCATCACAGCTGGATCAGCACACCATCGCCAATGTGTGGATCGGCACAGATGGATCGCCTCGACTGTACCATGCATCCTTGATGTAGATGCCCCAGGATAAAGGTATTTTTGTTGAGCGGGCCTGACTTGGTCCCTGTATCCAGCCAGCGCTATATCGTTGTCGGCCTGGACTTTGGACTATGTTCCGGTCTGGTGCATACAGATATTCCGAATAGAAATGTTTGCTTTTAGGTGCTATTTTACCTAAACACGTTGAAATTCAATATTACAAGTTCTATTTATTATTTTGCCATTTTGGGCCTGTTTTATCTATTCAATTATAAGCTATTTTTCTAATCTGGTGTGGAATATTTTTGTGAGATGTTTTCACTGTTTGAAGTGTTGCACAAATAATTTTTACCATGCTTCCAAGTTAAGCCTGGCTGCTCTGTGCCAAGCTACCAGAGGGTGGGTGTAGGTTAATTTAAGGTTTGCCTGCTTCTTACCCTCCTAGGATTGTAGTTGCTGCTCAACTAGAGCTCATAACCAGTCAATTTACATCCCAACTTCTAACAGCGGTCATACCCAAAATCTGGAACACATGTACAAAGAATCCAATTTTGCATGTTTTGGAAAAGTTTTAAGTTTTGTCAACAAACACAAAAACGGATGCAAAAAGAAAGGTATGTACCAGAAAATGTTCATGCTTTTTAATGCACAAAATGTTGCAAGCCAAGATGCTGTGCAAAGTCCACAAACTTTGCAAAATATTGAACTTCCCACTATTCCACTGGAAAATGTAACTGTCACGGTTTGACACAAAACATTTTTTTTAAATAATTTACAAAAATGGCAGTTGGGGCACTAGCAGAGAGCATCGCACTTCTCACTGCTGTCAAAGGTAAATCAAAACCAACTGTGTATTCTCTTATTGGTGCCAGAGTTAAACAGTGATCAGCCACAGCTATTCCTTACATAGCGACAACCATAAGTTGCCATTTAACAAAATGAAAGCAAAAAACTCAGCACTCAATAGATCGAAATGAAATCAGTCAACTAGCTCTATTACAGCGAACAAAAAAAGTATCATAATCTCAGCCCTTTCACTAACGAACAGAAGTTGTTTGCTCAATGTCATTAAAGATACTAAACTGATTTCATTATGCTCCATTGATTGCTGATGATTTTGCTTAAAGGAAAGAAAAAAAAATCAACATCCCAAAAGATCCGGAAATGGCCACAGTAGTGGACAAAATGGCAACCAGCACATCTGAAGCTTTATTACTAATAAACACAGAACAAATTGTTATACGGTCTATGGTCCTGCAACAAGACTGTCTCGCACTAGACACCCTGCTGGCCGAGAAAAGGGGGGGGGGAGGGGGCAGGGAGTTCCTGTCACATGCTGAAGGTACTCGCTGCTGTTTGTATATCCCAGACGAGGTAGAAAAGTAGAGGAGTTTGCAGGATTTGTATCAAATTTGAGACAAGAATTGAAGACACCAAGTCTGTATAAGAACTTCAGGAACGGTTTAAATACAATTGCCAACTGGTTCTCAACAGCAGGTATGGGGATAGTGAAAGCTATATTAATGCCCATACTGATTATTCGATTATGCCTGATACTTCTGTATGTTTACATACTATGCAAGAAACATGATGCTTATCAATTTTTTTTTAAAAAGACATGGGTTTAGTGGGAATAATGAATGACGACTACATAAAGACACTATAATACTCAAGCATTCGGTTGTGGAGGTGAAACCAACAATTATTGTAATGATATACATCAACAAAGGGGGGGGGGGGGGGAGAGAAATGACTACATATTTAGAAATCGTTATTTTATATTAGAAATGAAATTTAGCAACATGTTTAAATACAAATGAAATGCCCGTTTTAGAAATGACTCACAAAATATCTATCTTAGTAAAACAAATAAATACAACCTGTTAGACCTGGCACATTGGCATGGGTCTCCCTTCCATTTTTTTGCTGTTGCATCATATGTTTTTGCTGGTGTTAGGTGCTCAGAGCACTGTGCCACTGCTATCCAGTGCCACAGTGCAAGTGCTCCCTACTGTAAATTGTTGTATGAATTTGTGATTCCATGATTGGTTGGTTTGGTTTACCTGTCAGACCCTAGTACAGTGCATCAGGAGTGCCCAGGGCTTGTAAATACAAATACTGCTGGTGGGCTTGCAGCACTGGTTGTGCCACCCACAGAAGCGGCCTGTAAAAGTGTGTCTAAGGTCTGCCATTGCAGAGCCAGCATGCAGTCTGGTACTGTTATGCTGACTGGTCAAGTACACCCACTTGCCAGTCCCTAAACCTTCCCTTTTCTTCATATCAGACACCCTTATGGTAGGCCCAAGGGCAGGGTGCATTGTAAGGATAAGGTAGGACATGCCCTGGTGTGTGTGGCATGTTCTAATAGTGAATTACAGCCATTTTCGTTTTTCACTATTGCAAGGCTACCTGTTGTCCATAGGCCAAAATGGGCAGTTTGGTTATTACACCTTATAATCCTAATTAACTCAGGGAACATGGTAAAAATTCGAATTCAGTATGCCAGAACTCAGAATGATAAAATACATATTTTAGTGAAGTTGGTTTTAACATTCTGTGTTTGAAAATACCACTTTTAGAAATTAGGTATTTTCTTGTCTAACCATTCAAACCTGCCTCTGCTAGGCTGTGTATTCCCTGTCTGGAGTTTCAGTGACAGGGCTGGGGAATTCCAGGAGACAGGGTGAGGTGTCCCAGTGGTGAAAAGAGAGATCGGCATCTAGATGGAAGGGAGGAGCTGCACCTGGGACCTGAATAGGGCTGGGCCTTCCCTCCACAATGCTGGCTCCACCTCCTGTGGTGCGTCTGATGTCTCTGCCCTGCACTCTGAAAGGAAAGGAGGAGTCAGGTAAACAAAGTGCTCCAGGACTGACGAGAACCGGTTTGAACAAGGCAAAGGCCCCTCTGCCCTCAGAGGACAAAGGATTTTGGAGTATAAGTATTGGGACCCTGATCCCAAGAATTTAGATCACTTTGGGAAACAAGAAGAAACTCTACTGAGGAGAGGAACCAAGAAGAAACTGAGGAGATACTATCTCTGAAACTGGGGGATTGACCTGCAGGGGTTGCCTACTGCCAAAGAGAGGAGAAAGGAACTTTGTGTGTACGTTTGCTCAACTTGTGAAGGATCTCCAAGGGCTTGGAAAAGAGCTTGCCTCCTGCCGAAGTCTCAGGAACAACAGACTTCAACCCCCAGCTCCCCAGAGTTCTTTGGAAGTGCCTGCTTCTGTCTTTGGGGCTTCTGAAGGACTGCGTGTCGCAAGGAGCTGGAAGCGCGACTCAAGAAGGAGAAGCGTGCCACCGTCAGAGCTGTTGTCGTAGCATCACGTAAAGTGTGTCGCCGCTGCAGCTGTCGTATCGAGCGGAAGCGTCGCGCATCATCGAAGAAGTGTCTCGCAACGCCGAAGAAGCGTGTCACCATCGCAGAGAGAGAAGGAAAACAGGAGGCGCCGACTATGTTGCCTTCCACCATAGAACAGCATCAGGCAGCGGAGCTGGCACAGGCTATACTGCTTGGAGAGCCACTGCATAGACCCCAAGTTCTCCAGACTTGGTGCCCCCAACAAGAAGCCGTGCCACCCATGAGAATGTGTGAATATATGAAAGGTAAGTTTGAGAGTAACAAAAGTAGTGGAAAAACCAATAATTATAGGTTCTTGTGAAGCCAGTAAGTTTCTCAAATTAAAGGGAGCATGGACTGTCAAAGGCCAAGTGTTAACGTCTCTTATTAAACATCAAGATACCTCAAGTTTAAAAGTGAGCTTTGAAATGTGTTGTGCTAAGATCATTGTGAACTCTGTGACAAAGGCTAAAGGTTAAGATTTAGGTGGTTAGTTGCCCACTGTAACCTTTCTTTAAGATAAACAATATGTACTGCAGGTAGTTTGCCATGCTCCTTCTGGAGGAATGCTAATTGTATTTCCACCTGCCCCTTTGTAAATACTTGTAATTTTATTTATGTATTTTGTTTGGTTTAAGTCTTTTCCATTTCAAAAGCACTGTTTAGACAGGGATTTACTGAATGTTATTTGATATGTTGTAGAGTTCTGCGTTTCTCTCTCATAGCCCTGCAATCTGCCTCGCTATCATGAGTCAAGGACAAAAAGGGATTCTTGGTCCCCAGTGTCTGCAGTACACGGCTAAGAACACCAGAGGAGAAAGACCAGTTGACACATCTAGGTTCTAGTAACTTCTGTCCACTGCTCGCTAGCTCAACGAGAGAGCAGGATGTTGACCCACTACCTTGCTGTCTTCACCTAACTGCGTGGCATGTTACAGATTTTACATGAAAACAAACAGTCTCAAAGACCCTTTGTTTGCATGCAAAAGCTGTAATCTAACCTTAGCAGCAGAAGACAGTTCCACTGCTGTATTATGCATGTCAGGTGGGGGCTGTTACAGGCCGGCCTCACACAGACACTATACACATCTGATATTCTGCACTAGTGTCAGGCAGTGAAGCATGCCAGAAAATAGAACTCCAGGACTTGTAAATCATACGCCCCCTTACCCAATCAGAAGTCAGAATAGAGAAAAAAAGGTCTACCTCAGTACATTCAACCCTATTCTGGCTCCTGAATGAATACAAGCCAGTGCACAGATTGGTGCTGTGCTAGCCTAGCTGAAATAAGGAATCAAAGTGCATGCTTGCGGCAAACAAAGTTTACCACAAAACATTTTCCCCGCAGGGAATTACAACGCAGTCGTTACAATGACCGGGTTTTAATTTCACATACCATTACTCCGCAAGTCAGAACAACGACTTGCGGAGGGGGAAAGGTGTTGGATTTAAAATTCAACACCTTCCCTAATGTCCGCGCAGACTGAAGTTGGAATAGTAAATTAGACTATTCCAACATCCAGCGCCCCCCCTCCGCAAGTCGTTGAAACGACTTGCGGGGTAATGGTATGCGGAATTACAACGCAGTCGTTGTAACGACCGCGTTGTAATTCCCTGCGGGGAAAAAGACTGCAGGGTAAAGAGGCATATTTCATGCTCGCTAATGTCAGAAAGTAGCAGGTAAGCGTGTGCGTGTTTGTAAATTTGAAAGCCTGAGGTGGGAGGAGTTGGGCACAGGGGTTGGATACTACAGTATATGACTTTGTGCTCCACCTTCTTACAACTTTAGAAACAAACACTGCTTCTGGCAGCCCTGGGATCCATGGACCCAGACTTCTCACACATCGTTTAGGAAGCCAAAACATCAACTGAGACTATACAATAACTCAATTTAATTCATCTGAGAAAGTTAGTTGGAATTTAACAATTTGCTGGATGTGAAAAGGGGCCATGCCCACCAAGCTCCTATATCCTGTGATTGGCTTTATCTAGAGTGATTCTGTCACTTGTATCATCCCTGGAAAAACACTAAAAAAACAGAAAAAAGCCCAAAACAACTCTGCACCCTGAGATGGGCTACTTGTGTTCATAACGACAGGGTGGGGATAACGAAATGCTGGGCAGCAGGTGCACCTGTACTTTGCTTGGAATGCCATACGTAGCTTATGTGAATTTTATGCTGGGGTGCAGCATATTAGACAGCAGTTACGGAAGCTCTAATGAAATTAAATAAAGAAAACTATGAAAATGACTGATATTGTGTTAAAATAAAACACAAACTGAGCTGGGAAGTCACATCTGTTAAATATTGTGTGGCTAGGCACAGTTGCAGTATCATGTATGAACAATCATCACTCAAAATGAACCAGAAATCTCTTTATAAATTCTAATGCGCAGCAGCACATTTGTCACAGCCCATTGACAATGGGTATAGCAAAAAAGACATCAGTATGCAGAACTCACCAATTCTTCCTTTCTTGTGGATGTGGCCAGGCATGATGCCAATTTTGCATTCACCAGGCTAAAAAAAAGCCAAAATATAAAAAAGAAAAGGCACTGTTTTACAGGACTAAACAGTTTTATGCCAAAATTTACAGGTAGGGCAGCTGGAATTATGTGTTTCTGCTGCAGCTCTTTTATGATAATTATCAATTTGCCACATAATCAATTATCTGCTACATAATCTTCAGATTTTACCAAAATTAAAAATGTTTCTAGCTAAAAACGGATGGAAACATACTACAATAGTAGCGACATGTGTTCGCACACATGGAAGGCTCTTTGAAAAAGTTAACTGGTCATCTTTCAGTTGCTTATTTCTCTATTTTGCTCTTAAACTGGTCCTATGGAGGTGAAATCTTAATCAGAAAGTATTGCCAATGTGTAAAAATTACAAAATCATGAAGTAATATTAAAAAAAAGCCACATCCAGCAATATGAACAAGTAACTTACCTTCGGTAATGCTTTTTCTGGTGGATACAGTATCTGCCTGTGGATTCCTTAACTTTTAAATAACCCCTTGCACAGAATTCCACGGAAACTTTTTTCATAGCTCTCCCACGTTGATGAGGACATCACAATGGCACGGCTCTGTTCGCGACTCTGTATGATGTCATCAGAGCCATAAGAAGGCCTAGTCAGTGTGCTGACGTCAGTTCCACCCATTTTTTCCATGCCTTTGAGGCAAACCGACAACATTTCACAAGTATACAGAGTATAAAATATATACACAAATATACACAGATTATGACTTAAAAAAGAAAGAAAAGTGAAATTCCAAAATATAGACATTTCCTAGCGACAAGCATCATATCAGTGCAAATGACAATGAAACAAGATTGTCATGTCAAAAAATCTTTTCAGTATAAGTAGGTAGACAACGGGGAGGCGGTAGGTCAGTGAGCAATCCACAGGCATACTGTATCCATCAGAAAAATCGTTACCGAAGGTAAGTAACTTGTTCTTCTGATGGATACATATTTCTGTGGATTCCTCACCTTCTGAATTGAATCCCCAAGCAGTCCCGCTCTCAGAGGAGGGTGTCCCCCTAATCAATACAAGTCTTTAAAATGATAGAAAATAGCTTAGTTCAATGTAGATGGTAAATGCAACACTTTACTCTTAAAGTACCTTGGATGCGTTAGACAATACAAACAAAAGGGCCGCAGGGAAGGTGATGCGTTGGTTCCTTGCTTCGGGGAGGTGATCTGTCTGTTCCTTACTGCAGCACAGGGGAGGTGATGCGTTGGTTCCTTACCAGAGAGGAGGTGATGCGTTGGTTTCTACTGTGATCCGGTGCGATGCGACAAGATGGCGCCTCAATGCGATGATCTGGTGAGATGCAACAAAATGGTGTCTGATGCGATGCAACAACGTGGATGCGATGCGTGCACGTCCAACGGCCGTGCGACGACTCGGTGAACTCTTGAGCTGCGACAGGCCCTGCGACACACTTCTCCGGAGATGCGACCTCTGTGGCGGTGACACGCTTCTCCAGTGATGCGACACACTTTGTCGGTGATGCAAAGGTGAACAGCTGCGGCGGCGACAAGCTTCTTCGGCGATGCAACAGCAACTGCTGCGGCGGAGACATGCTGCTTCCTCGATGAGTTGCGCTTCCAGCTACCAGTGACACGCAGTCTTCAGAGGGCCCAAAATAACAGCAGGCACCTCACTGCAGGTAGAATTCCCAGCAAGGGAATTCAGGGGGAGCTGGTGGTGAAGTCTTTGTGTCCCTGAGACTTAAGAACAGGAGACAAGCTCAGCTTCAAGCCCTTGGAGATAGTAAAAGTACACACAAAGTTCCCTTTCTTCTTTCCTTGGCAATAAAGTAACCACTGCAGGCCAACCCCAAACAGCAAACAGCACAGGGGCAGTCTCCTCCTTCAGCTTCCTTGGTTTATCTCCTTGGCAAAGGTTCGTCTTGATTCCCAGAAGTGATCTAAAGTTCTGGGGTCTGGGACGCAATATTTATGCTGCAAAATCCTTTGTCGTCTGAAGGCAGAGGGTGTCTGTGCCCAGCCAAAACCAGTTCTGTCCTCCCTGGTGTAGCTTCCTGGCAGGAGGTGGAGACAGCATTGTTTAAGAGCAGACCTGGCTCAGGTAGCTGAAAGGAAATCTCCTCCCCCTACTCTCTATTCTATGAGGGCTCAGGTCAGTGAAAGGAAATCTCGGCCCCCTACTCTCTATTCAATGCAGGTCCTATTCAGCCCAGCCCTGACCCATAAGACTGCTGGAGCCAAGGTTCTTTCTAGCTCCCTGTCACTCACAAACCAGACATGGAATACACAAACCCAGCAGAGACATGCTGGATGGTTAGGCAAGAAAATACCTACTTTCTAAAAGTGGTATTTTCAAACACAGAATGTGAAAATCACCCTCACTAAAAGATGTATTTTAACGTTCTGAGTTCAGGCATACTAAACTCGAATTTCTACCTTGTTCCCTGGGTCAGTTAGGATTATAAGATGTTATAATCAAACTGCCCATTTTGGCCTACGGGAACAGGTAGCCTTGCAATAGTGAGAAACTAAATTGGCTGTATTTCACTATCAGGACATGCCACACACATCAGGTCATGTCCTACCTTTTACACACAATGCCCCCCCCCCCACGGGGCCTACCTTAGGGGTGACTAATATGTAGAAAAGGGGTTTAGGGACTGGCAAGTGGGTGCACTTGCCAAGTCAACATGGCAGTCCCAGACCGCACACAGGCTCTGCAATGGCAGGCCCGAGACATATTTTACAAGCTGCTTCTGTGGGTGGCACAACCAGTGCTGCAAGCCCACCAGCAGCATTTGATTTACTGGCCCTGGGCACACATGGTGCACTATTCTAGGGTCTGACAAGTAAATCAAATAAGCCAATCATGGAGTCACTAATCCAATACAACAATTTACAATAGGGAGCACTTGCACTTTGGCACTGAATAACAGTAGCAAAGTGCCCAAAGCATCTAGACCAGCAAAAACATAGTAACAACACAGGAGGCAACAGCAAAAAATGAAAGGGAGACCCACGCCAATGGTGCCAGGTCTAACAATCCACATGAAAAGCGCTCGCTTGTAGACAGCTTTGCCCTTCATTCTTCCCACGTAACCAAAGAAGAGCTGATCGTCCAGCCGCAAGTCCTTGGTTCTGTCCGGGTAGAAGCTGACCGCCCTCCTAGGATGCAGGCAGTGAAGTCTCTCCTCCTCCTCCTTGGAAGGGTGAGGGGGAAGATATAAAGTAGCTAAGGTGATAGACTGCCCTAGATGTAAAGGAGTAACCACCTTAGGCAGGAAAGCAGCTCTGGTCCTGAGAGAACCATCTTATCTGCATGAATGGTTGTAAAAGGGGGCTTAGAACTAAGAGCCTGAAACTCACTTACCCTCATGGCAGAGGTAACAGCAACCACAATTTTTTTATTTTTATGTAAGAAGCATCAACGGACAACTATGAAGATGCTCAAAAGGAGATCACATCAGTAAAGTAAGAACCAAATTTAAGTCCCATTGAGGCATAATAAAATGAGTGGTAGGAAATCTATTTTTTAAACCATTGATGAACCCCATAACTATGGGAGATTTAAACAACGATAGCTGGTCTGGCAAACAAAGAAAGGGCGATAAACCAAACAAATAGCCTTTAACAGTCACCATAGCACAACGTCGCTGGGTCAAGGAAAGAGAAAAACTAAGAACATCGGACACATGGACCTTCAAAGGATCAATTGAACTCTCTCCATACCACTTAACAAATCTGGCCCATCTATAGGAATAGACTGATTTGGTGGAGTGTCTTCTGGCCGATAATATAAAATCCACAACATCAGGTGGGAGAGAGAAAGAACTCAGGTTGCCCCGTTCAATCTCCAGGCATAAAGGTGCTGGCTCCGGAGGTGAGGATGTAGAACCCGCCCCTGCGACTGCGAGCTGAGGTCTGCCCTGAGAGGGAGACGGAGCGGAGGGTGAGATGAGATATGAAGGCCTGTGCACCAATCTTTCTTGGCCAATCTGGGGCGATCAATGTGACTTGGGCCCGGTCTTGGACAATCTTCCTCAGACCCTGAGGAATCAAGGGTATGGGAGGAAACGTGTAAACTAGCCAAAGCCTCTAATCTAGTTGAAACGCGTCCCCTAACGCTCCACGCATCGGATACTGGAGACTGCAGAACCACAGGCAGTGCGTGTTCTTGTGAGATGCAAAAAGGTTCACCCGAGGAAACCCCCACATTCTGAAAATGCGGTGAACCTCCTCCGAGTATAGACGCCACTCATGATTGGCTGAGTATTGCCGACTGAGACTGTCTGCACAAACATTCAGCACCCTGGCCAGAAGATTTGCAATTAAGCAAATTTGGTGGTCCTGAGCCCAAGACCAGAGCTGCAGAGCCTCTCTGCAGACACTAAACGGCCCTACTCCTCCCTGTTTGTTGATATATCACATAGCGGTAGTGTTGTTCGTCAGGACCAGAACTGACTGACCGCAAAGGGAGGGAAGAAAGGCATTGAGAGCCAAACGTATCGCCCGCAATTCCAGAGGATTGATATAAGCAATCTTTCCTCTGGAGACCAAAACTCTTGATCTGAAGATCCATCAGATGAGCACCCCACCCAAGAGTGGCAGCATCTGTTATTACTGTGGCCACTGGTGAAGTAGATGGAAAAGGCTTCCCTTGAGTCAGGTTGCCTGAAACACTCCACCATCACAGATAAGCCGCAGTGTCTCTGTAGTTTCTGACCACCGCCCTGAGATCTCCGTTGTGATGAACAACACTGCCTTCCGAGACACCACACGAGAGTGCCTTTATGTGCCAGCGTGCATGGTTGACCAACAGTATGCAGGAAGCGAACAGACCGAGCAGGCACAAAACCTTCAGGACTGGAACAGCCGGTCCATCTTGAAACATTGGGATCATTGCTTGGATGTCTAGAACCCTCTGAGGAGGCATGAAAGCACGACTCAGTAGTGTCCAGTACTGTCCCTATGAACAGGTTGCACTGAGAGTGCACCAGGTGAGATTTGAGTACACTTATCGAAAAACCCAAGTCGAACAACAGTCGAGTTGTTACCTGCAGATGTTGCAGCACCATCTCTGGCGACCTTGCTTTGAACAGCTTGTTGTCCAGATAGGGGAAAACAGAAATCCCTGACCTTCAGAGATCTGCTACTACCACCGCCATCACCTTTGTGAAAGACCTGTGGCGCGAATGTAAGACCAAACAGAAGGATCACAAACTGGTAGTGTTGAGATCCCACCGTAAAAAGGAGATATCTCTGATGCGACTTCAGGATGGGAATGTGATAATAAGCATCCTGTAAATCGATTGACACAATCCAGTCTTCCTGCTGCAGCGCCAGAAGAACCTAAGCTAGAGTCACCATCTTGAACTTTTCCGGTTTGAGGTAAAAATTCAAGACCCAGAGGTCTAGGATCAGCTGCAATCGACTATCCTTTTTGGGGAATCAGGACATACCGGGAGTAGCATCCCTGACCCCTCTCCTGCTCCAGAACAATCTCTATCGCACCATTCTGTAACAGGGACAGGTCCTCTTGTTGCAGAAGCATCAGATGGTCCTCCGAACACCAACCCTGGCCAGGAGGGTGAGGAGTGCAAAACTCCCGGAAGGGAAGCAAAGGGCGTACCCATTTTCTACAAGATTCAAAACCCGACGATCTGACGTAACAGATTTCCAATTTTGCTGAAAATGGGGCATCTGGCCTCCAACAGGACCAACATGCTCCAAGACGGGACATACAGAGCTGCTTCCCTGTAGAGCCGGGGGTGGGGGATCAACAGGTGAAGAGGAGGACGAGAACGATTGGTGTGCAGCCCCTCGCAGACTACTTCTTCCCTTCCCTCTTTATGACTTATGCAGAGGGTTCTGTTGCTGCTGCCGTCGGCCTCGAAAAGGAGCCGCCTTTCCAAAGCCCTAAAACCTTTGGAAACCAAAGCCCCTAAGCTGTGACTGCAAGCCTAAAGATCTAGCTGTAGCCCTGCTATCCTTAAATCGCTGTAAGTCTGAGTCGGCCTTGGTCCTAAAGAGTCTTGATTCGTCAAAAGATAGGTCCAACAGCATGGGTTGGATATCCAGAGAGAAACCTGACCCTCTCAACCAGGCATGCCTCTTAGTTGCCACCGAAGAGCCGATTACCCTGGCAACGGAGTCAGCCGTATCAAGGCCGGACTAGGTCACCAGACGGGCTGCAGCCTGTGTGTCCAACAGCACCTCAGCAAAGTGACCCTGGACATCCTCTGGCAACTGGGGTATTACATCCTTCACAGAATCCATCAATGAATGGATATAACGCAAGCAAGTGGCATTAGTTGTTTTTAAAGCCATGCTGGCCAACGCACTTTGTTCCAACTTCTTGGAGTCCCTATGCCATGAGTAGAACAAAAGGAAGCAGTTTTGAGTTCTTCACAAAGCAGGGGCAGACATTGGCTTCTGCCATATCTCCAAAATTGGATCTGTAAGAGCCTCATTGAAGGGAATCAGAGATTCCACCGCCGAAGGAGGAGAATGCAGAACTTCCGTCAAAATATTAAATTTGACCCCTGCCGTTGCCAACTGTAAGCCCAAAGGGTCAGCAGACTTTCTAATAACCGAATGGTAAATGGCCACACCCTGAGAGGGAAGAGATTTTGGAGAGGAGAACTCCAACTGTGGTGATGTGTCAAGCCCACTGGCTTCTAGCAGTCCTGCAAAATCTTCCATTGAGTCAAGTCTCTCCGCCTCTTCAGCCTGCTCCTGCTGCTCCTGGAGTTCCTATTCTTCCAGAAGCTTCTGAGCCTCCCTCTTCGAATGAATCTTCGAGGAGGGAGGCTCAGAGGCTTCCTCCAAGCCGGCGTCAATGGAGGACCTTCAGAAGCAGGTAGCGGTGCCAACCGAAGTCGAGATGGAGCCGGAGCGGAGCTCCACAGTGCCGGAGAGTAGTCCAATCTTCCCTCCTGAGATGGAATCGGTGTCGAGAACCTCGGCGTCGGGAGAGGCCAAGATGGAGTCATTGGCATGAATGGTGCCTGGGCATAATGCTGGTGACTGCCCAAACTATAAGAAAGTGGACTCACGGGCCAGCCAGCTTGCCGGATAGGTTAACTGCCCTGCATTAAATGCGACACATCCGTGGCGGGAAAGGTGGGTATGGATCCAGAACTGCCTGACCTGAGACGAATCGAGGTCGAAGAGCGTGCACTGGCAGCGGTGCATGGAGATGCCGGATCCAGCATCAGAGCGGCCGAAGGTGCAGGAGACTCCCCCTGGAAGACGGAGAGTCCCTAGGCGTTAAAGAATGCCTCCAAGTCGGAGAATACCCAGGAGACACCTTTGGTGAAAGAGAAGGGGAGATATCATCCTTTCAATGTTGACCCCGGACCGGGGACACTGACGACTTCTCCCTCGAAGAGCGACCCATGGACTAGTGTTGCCTCTTCTTCTTGTGCTTTTTGGAAGACCTAGAGGTGTGCGGAGTCGACTACTTCGACCACGACCTGGTCCTCTTCCAACCTCTCTTCTCCTTTGCCCGGGCCATAAACAACTTTGCCTGCCTTTCTTTAATTGCATTCAGATTCATCCAACGTCACGAAGAACATTCTACAAGTCGTGGCTCGACGACAAACACCAAAGGCAGTCTTCGTGGGGGTTCGTGACCGACATATGGGCCCTACATTCCCAACAGGGTTTCAAACCAGGCTTCTTCGGAGTAGCCATTGTGAAGAAATAGTGTAAGGGCAACTGCAACAAAGTAGACTCCAAAGAAATGGAGAGACCTAGAAAACCGTTATGCGTCTATGGCACGGAAAACAAGCATTGAAAATGCAATAGGTCTCGCCTTTGATTAAGTTAAAGCCATTTGCTTTGCTTATGGTATTCTATAGCAAAGCAAATGGTTTTAACTTAATGAAAGGCGAGACCTCTTTCATTTTTAATGCTTGTTATTTCTGCTAGAGCTTTTAGTGAGTTTTCTCCTGCGGAACATTGTTTTCTATTGTCTGATTGGCTCACAAGGCCTAACATCACAGAGGTGGGTGTTACATGGCCAGGTCGACAACAAGATGTTGGCAGCATCTGAGAAATGCATCATTGTATCATTGTTTCTGGTCTCCGTATACCCAATAAAAGATATGAAAACATTCAGAAACTTTCCTTAATTATTCCTACTCGCATGTGTGCATCAAAGGTGGCTGTTAAGTCTCACTAAAAACACCTTTATCATGTTTAGCTCTGTGTCACTGCGCAGGGTCTCTTCATGCCAGACGAGCTTATGAGACTTTCTAGGAATAAACAATGGTTTCATGTTTGCTTCCCCTCTTCGGAGACATTGGGCAATAAAGCACACTGAAGGGTGAAGAACACATTAGTGGCACTTGTTTTCTCCAGCTGTTTATTTCATAATCTGCTCGTTTGGTTATTGGGTGATGTGAAAATTCATCCTCGGATGGGTTTATGCTTGCAGCTGATGACTGAGTATAAACCAACTGAGACGGACTTGCCTTAGGCTACTGACATGGCTCTCGGCTCTCACCTCTCAAGGGGCAAGCTCTGGAGAGTGAACGAAAGAGAGAAGAGAGACCGCGATGGGAGATACAGAGAGAGGAGATACATAGAGATAATAGACAGAGAGAGAGAGAGAGAGAGAGAGAGAAAGGGGGAGAATCAAAGATACATAGGGACAAGAGAGACAGATTCGCAGGGAGAGACAGAGAGAAAGAGAGAAGAGAGACAGAAAGAGAGGAGATGCAGAGATACATGGAGGCAGGAGAGAGACACAGGGAAAGACAGAGAGAGAGAACGAGAGAAGAGAGAGAGAGAGAGAGAGAGAGAGAGAGAGAGAAAGAGAGAGGTGGTTCAGAAATACATACAGACGAGAGATAGAAATAGAGGCGGAGGGAGAGACAGAGAGAAAGAGAAAAGAGACAGACAACGAGGAAAGAGAAGAGTCAGAGAGGGACAGAACGCAGAGGAAATTCAGAAATAAAAAGTGACGAGAGACAGAGACACATCGAGAGACAGAGAGAGATAGGAGGCTCAGAGATACATAGAAACAAGAGCGAGAGATCGAGATGTAGGGAGAGACAGAACTAGAAAAGAAACAGAGAGAAAAAGAAAAGAGACATAGAGAAAGAGTGAAGAAAGTGACAGAGATAAAAGATGCAGGGGTACAAGAGAGATAGAGACACAATGAGAAACAGAGAGAGAGACAGAGACACATAGAAAGAGAGGGAACCACAGAGTATCAGGAAAGTCTGGCATGGATTCTGTCCTCCTCCAAGAAATCTGGGTCTCAGGACTGAAGGAAAGGAAAGAGTTAGGCGTGTGTCCTGCATTCGCTCTGATACTAACATATGAATTTATATCTAGTGCCTGATTTATAGTTTGACAGACAGGGTACCCGGCTGCAAAGATGGCGGAGAAACTAGCAGTCCTGAACAGAAAAAAAAATAATTACTAAACGACCCCCACACCATCAGGGAAAACTCCCAGGCTGTCAAGGTCTTTAGTATTTTGTTTTCAAAAACAAGCTCCCCCATCTGAGACTTTGATGTTAAAAAGAAAACAACGTTTGGAGCGCGGCCCCCCGAAACATGGTGGATGCTCACCAAAGTTGTGTGTATTCACAAGAGCTTCTATGATGGAGGCTCCTGTTAAGGCACAGAGATGGGAGAGGTGATCTCCTGGTGTGGTAGGCGGTGGTCTGCCAGGGTGGCATAAGTCATGTCCCCTCCATCACCCTGTTGGACGGCGGAGCACCGGCGAGCCAATGAACCAGGCCCTTAGCTTCTCTGAGAAAGAAAGTCACAGCTTGGTTTAAAGTATTTTAAAACCCTGATTTGTGTAAGCATCATAACAAAAGAGAGCAAGGAAAGTAAAACCGACAAAACTCTGAGGCTTGCTGTTTTCCACCAGTGGAGGGAGGTAAATATAGGAATTATTCGGTAATGGCCACTCACATCAATAACGGTGTTTGATGGGAATTGAACAAAAAGAAACCAGTGCCTTGTTGTGCGCTTAACAGCAGGGAAAAATCAATTTATCTTAATAAGTGATCCAACATCTGGCCCTCACCTCCAGCATTTCTCAATATTGATGGGTCTCAGAATCTCATTGTAGCGAAGATGGAGGCGCTGGCCTGCAGGGCGCGTGCACCGTGGCGGGGAGGAGACATGTCTTATTTCTTTTGCCGCGAGCCCGCGAGGGACGGAAGCGCCCGTTGTCAGAAGCCAAGTCCTCAATCGAAACCTATAACCCCAGTTGCTCAAACTGGTCTCATCTGCTAGTTCTGAGAACGTACAATTTTTCTGAACTAGAACAGCTTTTCTCTACAGGAAACATGTAAACATCCTCCCTTTCGAAACAAGCATTGGCCGCGAGACGAGATATGTGGTGGCGGAGGGGGAGAAGCGGGAGTTGTGTGCGCGCGCGGCCAATGCTACGAAAGTCATCGCGATCACGGTGAAAGCGAAAGTGATCACGATGACGCACTAATGGCGTTCCTGAGTGCTGCTGGCTGGCCTGGCGCATGGCGGCAGCGAGCGTGCATGCTCACGTGCACGCAAGCGCTAGGCCAGCCAGCAGCACTTAAAAAAGCCACATACAAAATGTCTCTCCGAGCCAGCGCATGCGCTGGGCTCAGCGAGACCTAAAAAAGGGAACGGACGTCAATATGCCAATGAGGTCTTCTTACGGCTCAGATGGCGTCACATGGAGTCACGAGCAGAGCTGTGCCATTGTGAAGTCCTTGTTGACGTGGGAGAGCTATGAGAAAAGTTTCCGTGGAATGCTGGGCAAGGGGTAATTCAAAAGGTGAGGAATCCACAGGCAGATATATCCATCAGAAAATTCGCATTTTCTTGCCGCATAATTCATTCATTTCCTGCCTCATTATCCCAGTGACTGATTATAAAGAATTTTGGGCGAAAAAAGGGCAAAAATAATAAAGACTAAGAAACGTTAAGGGTCCCAACAAATTAAAACGCATGTCATGTTATGACATCTCTACTGGGCATAAAGTGTTATTTTGTGACAACTGAACCATTCTCAAAATAGTGGCAATCAAAACCAAGTGGAAACAATGTTGCCTTGATGTCCTTTGTAATGTAACAGAATAACCATGCAAGGCACAGCTCGATGTACAGTTCAATCCTAAATTCAGACCCACTGGATATAGTGTCATTTTTTGCCAGTTAGACCTCATCAAAGTTTGTCTCTTTTACATAAACACTTCTGCATGCTATATTTTCTAAAGCAGTACAAAATAGCAATCAAGTTGTTTAAGGGCAGAAAGGGAGAACTAGACATCACAAAAAACAAGACTGGAATAGGTAGGTTTATCAGTACATACTTAAGCATCCACAGAAGAATTTCACAGGGGATTTTATTACTTTGAAGTCTTATACATACATGGGCAAAAGTACAAAAAAAATCATAAATTACATGAATTACACATGGCATTTTAGTCAGATTCTGAAAGCGTGGATTTGGTAAATGCAAACAATGTACTCTGCAGGGTTCGAAAACAACTTTAAAATGTTGCCAGTTCTGCAGGTCCAATTACACCAATTATCCCAACTATAATGCACACAACCAATGAACTGGTCACAAAAAAGGACTGGCCACCATGCTATTGCCAAACAAACATCAAACATGAATGCGTCATTAAATTAATTTCTTTGTATATGGACCCTGTGCTACATAGCTGGTGGAGACTCGCTGGAAAACCAACATGTTAAATACATACATTAGAACAGTTCTTTAACTTACATTGATGACTCCGGGGCAGTTTGGGCCAATGAGGCGCGTGGTGCCCTGGCGCAGGAGCCGGTGCTTCACACGCACCATGTCCTGCTGTGGTATTCCTTCAGTAATGCACACAACTAAGGGCATTTGGGCATCAAGCGATTCATCAATGGCAGCAGCAGCAAAGGGAGGTGGCACGTAAATAACAGACGCAGTAGCTCCAGTAGCTTCTTTGGCCTGCAGAAAAAATAAGATTAACAGTAAAAGAGATCGCTATACAAAACAAAATGCTTGAGCCTTTTAAAGAGTCGGTAACTACATTCAATAATCCCCAGTCACATGTTAAGACCAGCATAGTTAGGAAAATAATCGACGTTTCAAAGGGCTCAGTACGCTCAACTGGAGAATGAACACAATGGAATCAACAAACCAAGATTTCAGCCTGGTTTAGCTCTCAAAAGAATAGCAGGTCAGACTCCTACTTATCCCTCATAAGGTTACTTATATTGATTAAACACGCTTACTTATATTGATTAAACACGCTATCACAGATTTTGCTTTTTCACAGTACTGTAATAACAGGTAACAGTATTGCCCATTTAATGCCACACACTTAATCACCTTGGGGGGAATTGAAGACTTAATAAGGTTAAACTAGGGGCAGGAAGGTTATTAATTGTGTGATCCTGCCATTTCATTGACAATCATGTAACTGCTTCCTCACCATAATGTGGATATGTTGATTCCGTATTGATTATGTTAATTATTTTCTTACACAGGCACGTTCTTGTTTTTGGTAGCATCTTCAGCATGAGAAGGCACATTAGACAGGTATTGCATCTTATGACGTCCAGGGCTAGGACCCCCAGCTCAGGCTCTGTAAAAGCGTACTTCCTTTCCCTGCCTTGGTCCATGATGAAAGAGTCTGGCAGGTGTCTGCTTGTGATGGTTAAGTGATATTATAGGATGGCAGTGTATTGTTTTTGTGTTGTTTCAAGGTGCTTTGTCCAAACAAAATGAATGCCTGCATAATCCACACAACGTAGTTGTTGGTGCACATTCGGGCTTTTTCTGCTCCCTAGGGATTAATTTCCTCACTCTAAGAACTTCACTTGCTTGAAAATTGACACTTTTTGATGTTTTGTGAATGTGCCATTTATCGGGTGTGGTATTTACCACATGTGCTAAGTAACATGCATTTGTAATTAACACATGTGCTAAATAACATTTCCGGGGTACACGGGAAAAACTCAAAATCTGTGTTACTTAACCCGTGGTATTTGCCAAGCTCTGTGGAATTGGTATGTGTAAGTTTGTAAGTTTTTACCGCCAAATTTAATCGAGGCCATAATGAATAGACTAATATCAACAACCTTTGGCAATGAAGATAAATGTAGCTTCAAAGGAAAATTGTATGGTAATGTGAAGTATTACAAGTAGATAGAGTGGGAATGGATATGTACTTATGCACAAGAAAAGAGGTGCAGAGTAGTATTGGTGTAGGTTAAAAAGTAGGGTGACAGTTTCAATGCAAGACGGGCCTATACATCCATATAGGTTATTGACTCATCTGCCTCCCATCTGTGCTGCTGCCAGAGAAATCCACCATTAATTATCTAGTTATATCAGAAAATGTAATAGCATGTGTGGGCCCTTGAAAGTTCGACCTCAGGTAGCTTGAAAAATAAACAAAATGATTGCAGGTAGGTGGAGAGCAAGCACTTTTTTGTGAAAGCACACAACGTATGCCCAATCGAAACATGCCCGGAAGACAACCAAATCATGCTGCAGGACGAAGCACTAATTGTATTTGTTAATCACAGGCAAACGGAAGGGAAAGAATGGCTTAAAATCATACTCAACAAAAGCCTAATGACTTATTGTCAGCCAGAAACTGATTTCCATCTTACAACCCTTTTAATATTACACAGACCCCAGTAGCGTAGCCAGTGTGTTATTGGCCCTCGTGCAAGGAAGGAAATGAGATCCCTCGCCACTGTTTGAACTAGGAAATAAAGCAATAAACAGAGCATGCTCTTCAGGCATTCATGCCCCGGTCCCCTGCACATGCTGCACCACTAGAACCTACACCTGATAGACCTTGAAGGACAAATTACTTACCTTCGATAATGCCTTATCTGGTAAAGACACGATCTAGCTGCAGATTTCTTACCTTCGAACTTCCAGTCTGAATCCAGAAGATTTTTAATAACAGTACCCCTGCATGCCGATCGGTGGTGTCGCTTGACTCTCTGTGATGTCGTGAGCTTCGGGTATGTCGTTGTGATGTCCACATCATCTGTATAGGCGCAACCCTGGGTCGCGAACGTCAGTACTTTTCATGACTTTCCACGCAAGAGGCACGGAACCATGAAGTGACTGACAATGGTGTGCCAAAAATCAACTAGGGCTCTGAAGGGGAACTTTCCTGACACTTAACTAATCCTCAGTGCGGGGAGGATGGGTGGGTCAGTAAGTAATCTGAAGCTAAATCAGGACTCTCTAGCCGATATGGCGTTACCGAAGGTAAGTAACTTGTCCATTTGATAGACATCGTGCCGCAGATTCCTTAACCTTTGAACAGATTCCCGAGCAATACCAGGGACTGCAGAAAGGTTTTAAGCTAAGAAGTCCTGCAAAATAGTGCGGCCAAAGAGGCCCTCCCTGCAGACCTAAGATAATCTAGGCAGTACTGTCTAGCAAACGTGTGCAGAGATGCCCACATGGCCACTTGGCAGATGTCAGTAACCGGGACACCACGCTGAAGAGCCCTGGTGGCTGCCTTCGCCCTGGTGGCTGCCTTCGTCCTGGTAGAATGGGCCCTAAGGCCTTCAGGAGGTTGTTTCTTTGCCAAGACATAACGTATTTTATACAGAGGATGACCCAGCATGAAATGGTCTTCTTCTGAACTGCTCGCCTCTCCTTTGCCTCAACGTACCCTACGAAGAGTTGGTTGTCCACCCAGAACTGTTTTAGTATGATCAAGGTATAACGAGAACGCACTTTTTGGGTTCAGACGGTGGAGACGCTCCTCTTCCTTGGAAGGATGCAGACGCACATAGAAAGTGGCCAGAATAACAAATTGAGCAAGATGGAACGGTGTAACTTTAGGCAGAAATGATGCCCTAGTGCTGAGCACTACTTGGTCCGGAAAGAATGGTCAGGTAAAGAGGCTGAGATGACAGTGCCTGCAGTTCGCTCACCCTCCTGGCAGAAGTTATTGCCACTAAAAAGGCTGCTAGAGGGGACAATTGTGCAGAGGTTCAAACAGTGTACACATCAAAAAGATAAGGACCAAATTAAGGTCCCATTGGGGCATACTAAAAGGCAAAGGGGAAACAGATGGGTAAGCCCCTTCAAAAATCTCTGTACAAGAGGTATTTCACAAAGTGATGGCTGATCCAGCAGCTGAAGAAAAGCAGACAGGGCCGATAGGTAGCCATTCAGAGTGCAAGAGCAGAGCCCTGCTGTGCCAAGGAGAGAATTAAAAGAAGAAAATCTGATAGGGAAGCAGAGAAAGGGTCAACAGACTGTTCTGTAAGGAATTGACAAAACGTTTGCCACCAGCAGGAGCATACCAACTCGTGGAGGGATACTTGGCTGCCAAAATAACCTGACATACTTCAGCAGGAAGGTCAAAAGCTGTCAACTGTCGCTCCTCAATCTCCACGCAAGGAGACGGAGAGTGGACAGGTTTGGGTGGAGGACCCTCCCATGCTACTGCGACAGAAGATCCTCCCGAAGAGACAGCCTGACTGGAGGATCGATGATCATTTGCAGAAGCTCGGGATACCAGACTCTCCTTGCTCAGTTCGTAGCCACAAGAATGACTTGGGCCAAGTTGCTCCTGATCTTTTTGAGCACTGTGGGCAGCAGTGGTATAGGCGCAAAGGCGTATAGGAGGCCTGTGCTCCACCCAGAATGAAAAGAGTCACCGAGCAAGAGCCACCTTGGCAACTCCAACGTGCAAAACTGCTGACATTGTGCTTTCTCTTCTGAGGCAAAAAGATCCAACCAATACTCTCCCCACTGTTGAAAGAGACCTTGCATCACCTCCGAATGGAGACGCCATTCGTGATGTGCAAGGCACCGCCAGCTGAGTTAGTCCACTCTGGTGTTCAGAGAACCGGCCAGATGCTCATCAACCAGGAAAATGCTCTGTTTATCACCCAAGTCCAGAGACGCAGGGCCTCATTACAGAGGGTCCACAACCCCACTCCGCCTTGCTTGTTATACAATACCACAAGGCGGCAGTGTTGTTCGTGAACACCTGAACTAGCCTTTCTTTGAGGGATGGTAAAAAGGCTTTCAGTGCCGACCGGATCGCATGATGGAGCTTGGTTTCTGCAGGAGACCACAGTCCTCTGATCTCCACCGCTCCCAAATAGCCCCCAATTCCAGAAGAGACACATCGGTCACTACCATGAGATCCAGGTTGGGAAGAGGGGGGGGGGGGGGGGGAAGGGGGGGGGTCTGCCTCTGACCAAACCGCAGTTTGTCAGCCACCACCGTAGGTCGTTCACAGAGCCCTCTGAAATCTGAACTAGGTTAGTGAGATTTCTTTGTTGCTGTGCCCATTGAAACTTCAGGTCCCACTGCAGAGCATGCATGTGCCATCCATCTGGCATGGTCCACTAGCAGAATGCAGGAGGCCTGAGGCGCAACAGCCTCAGAGTCATGCTAACCAAAATCCAGGATAAAGGCTGCAACATCGGTATCATAGCCACTCGGGAAGATAAATCCGAAACGTCACCATGCCCGGGATTGATCTGATGAAACGGAGCATCTGAGAAGGAGTCAGGTGTGACTTCTGCACGTTGATAGTGAACCCCAGCGAATGCAGGAGGTTCGCTGTAGTCTGGACGTGGGAGAAGACTGCTTGGGATCCCGCCTACAACAACCCGACAATCGGCGAGATAGGGGAAGACTGGGACCCCTGATCTCAGCAGATGGGCTGCAACCACCGCCATCACCTTGGGCCTGAGGGGCACTGGTGAGACCGAAGTGGAGCATGATAAACTGAAAGTGCTTGTGGCCTACCGTAAACTGTAGATCCCGACGATGGGCTGGCAGAACGGGAATGTGGAAACAGGTGTCTTGCAAGTCCAACGCTACCATCCAGTCTCCCAGGTCTAAGGCAGACAGGACCTGAGCAATGGTGAGCATCTTCTGCATTTTGAGGAAGTAGGTGAGGGCATGAGGTCAATGATAGGATGTAGGCCTCTGTCCTTCTTTGGAACCAGAAATAGCGGGAATAGCAACCACAGCCTATTTCTGTCCCGGGAACCCTCTCCATAGCTCCCTTGGCCAAGAGTGTCTTGACTTCTTCGAGGAGTAAGGCAAGGTGATCCTCAGTCAGACCGTCGCAAGTTGGAGGCATGGCGAGATGGGTAGTCTCGAAGGGAAGGGGGAAGTCTTGAAGGGAAGGGAGTAGCCTGTTTGGACAAATATGCAGCACCCACCTGTCCGAGGTGATATCTCCCCAGTGGTGGAGGTGATCACGAATCTTGCCACTGTAGGAGGCTGGCTTAGTATTTGGTGCAAACTTATTTAAGTGAAGCACCCTGCTCTGATCCAGACAACCCTTATGGTGATTTTAGTCATCTTAGACAACCATAGAAATCTCTCTAAGTGATAGCTGTGGAGAGCAGTCTTAGTCCAGAAGGAGTGTAATGCAGCTTGTTTTACTAGTACTAATCATGCAGTGTAGGTTAAGTTAAAAAAAACACTGTGCAGTTATAAAAATCTGCATTTAATATAAACACTGAATAACACATTGCAATATCTCCTACCCAGAGATATAATCACAATACCCACAATACTTCAACAATGGAACATGTAAGTAGCACAAATACACAGTGGTCTCTGGTGGGAGGGTTGTGGGGGGGCGGGAGAGACCAAACCATATACTATCAAAGTGGAATGTGAACCGCTACCAAAGTCGAGACTGGACCCAGAAGACTTAGAAGAGCCGGGGACCCAAGGACCAACCCAAGTTAAGTACCCAGGAACCCCACGGAGGCCGTGTGCAGAGTGGTAACATGATTGCGTGCTCAATACAAGTCAAAGGGGAAGTCGCGGTTGCAGTTTTCAAGAAGAAGGACCCTTTCAAGAGGACCCTGAAGAAACCCTATGGAAGGTTCGAAAGTCACCCCAGGAACCAGGATACCTACACCAGGGAAGCTGGGTGCATAGGTGTGAAGTGACGTCAAAAACCGCCGTAGACCACAATGGAGGACTACAGTGAAGATGCCGCTGCCGAAGGTGAAAGAGTCCGGTGGAATCCAAGGGTGGATTCTTGACGAGGAGTACTTGCAAGCAGAAGGGGCAGTCTATGCCACTCAGGAGTTACCAGGAGGCACGGAAGACCAATACCCACTGATGAGGGAAGATGGAGGAGGTGTGACGGTGCCTTTGTAGCTGCAGCTGTGAGGACCAGGTGACACTGTGGAAGACCAGGAGCCATTCACGAGCTATCTCACGTCGAAGTCGAGAGCCCGGTGGTTGGTGTCCGCCAGGAGCAACAACAATCCTTGGCAGCAGCAACAGAGGAACAGAGGACAAGGAAAGCGAAGTGCAGTGTTTGACCAGCAAGGTCCAAGGGACTCACCAAGTGCAGAAGAGTCAGAGCAGGCCCGAGCAAGCAGGGGAGCCCACTGGAGCCAAAGAAGACCATCAAGAAGACCCACAGACTGGAGGCACAGGAATTGCAAGAGGACCTTGAGCAGCTCAACAAGAATGCAGGCCCACGGGGCAGAGGATGCGGTGAGGATGAAGGCGTTGGCAGTAAGAGATGCTGGAGGCTGGAGCTTCTTGGAGCCCGAAGATCTCTGGAGAAGAAAGTCAACAAGCCTTTATAACGGCAAGTTGCCGCAGTGCACAGGGGTACTGCTCCAGTGGTTCCGACAAGGTATACTGACTTCAAACATGCGGAGAGGACAATGCAGGCCTCGAGGGAGTTGCAGAACCAAAACCTGTGTTGCTGAGCCTAAGAGTCCGTGGGACGTCAGGAGCAGCAGACAGGATAGCTTGGCTGTGGTGCCTGCAGATGCGGGGGAGTGACTCCTTCACTCCAAGGGAGATTACTTCGGGTGTCTTGATGTCCACAAACTTGGAGAAGATCCTGTATGGAGCACAGGCGCAGATGATGCAGAAGACTGGCAGGATGACATGACCAGGAGCAGCAAGAGTCTTCCCAGATGCAGCCTCGGTTCCCAAAGCGAAGTCCAACGAAGTTTAAATTGCCCCGACGGTTGAAGATGAAGTGGTTTTGGATCTGAATCTTGTCCCATGACGAATCTGAAGAGTCACCTACAGGTAAGCCCTTAAGTGCCATAGGGAAAGAGTTTAGACGATTCAGGGATCCCTCCCAAAGGAGGGGCTGGACAGAGGGGAGGATACTCCCATGTCCTTTGTCCAGTTTTGCCCCAGAGCAGGAGCCAATGACTCCCTGAACTGGTTCAAACTGGAGTATGCAAGGAAGACCCAAAGTGTGCCTTTCTAAGTAGTCTGATGGCGCTGGCAATCGTCCCCACCCCAGTCCAATACACTAAGTCCTGTCTGGGAGGTGGTTACACCTCGCTGTGACAGGAAACCTATAGTTCTACCTTCCTCTGCTCAAGCCTGGCTCAGCAGCTGGAGAGCAGAATTGGGTCTGTGGTCTGCAGCAGCACTAGCTGGCTGTTAGACCTTGAAAGGCTGGTACCGGGAATACAGGGGGCTTTCTAGGGGAGCCTTCCAGTACATGTTATCCTACATCCAACATTGGAATCAGTTGTTGAGGTAGGTTTCCAACATGTTTGATACCAACATGTTTGATACCAGTTTTGGTGCAGCCAATATATATAGTTACACATTTCGTAATTGACTTGATGTCCACTATATGTCTAAAATGTCAGACCGCACTTGCAAAGCCGTGAGACTCGACTCCTAGGTTTGTAGGGGGTGTCCGGCGCATGCAGGGCAACCTCACATTTATAAACAAGCACCCTGCTTTCAGGATTGAAAGGCCTACCTTAGGGGTGACTTATAGGTTTTAAGTGCAGTGACCTCAGATCTAAGGAAACAAGACCATGTTTTTGGTCGCAGTGTTTTTCAGCACCGACCTAAAAAATTTAAACATCTCCTGTCCGTTCTATACACTACGAAAGCTCTACATAGGACTTCATTCATTAAAAGGGCATAATTGATGCAAAAACAGTCTTCTGTAATCTGCAATAGCTTCCCAGGAACTATACAAATTCAAGACCACCTTAAACATTTTCAAGAAAATGTAGGCTTGGATTTTCAGTGTCTAGGCACCAATTTCATCACAATCCTTTACAGTACAAAGAGATCATTCTGTGGTATAGGACAAGTCTATAAACAAACATAAATAGAACCACAAAACCACAGAAGAGAGCAGAAATAGCAAGCATTTGCAATGCAATAGGTCTCGCAGTTGTTAGAGTTTGAGCTATTGGCATTGTAAATGGCAATGCCTTTGATTTATGTGTTGGTTTTTAAAACATACAGAAAAGGCATTGTCATTTACAATGCCAATAGGTTAAACTCTCGCAAATGCGAGACCTATTGCAATGTAAATGCTTGTTACACATGGTAATACTGTCTGGGCAAAAATGTCACCTTATTAGTACCTTGTTAGGTAGGTCGCTCCCCCTCCGCACACCACCGCCTGTGCGTCCTGTCCCTGCCCCAGCTACTGCTGCTGAGGAAAGTTGAGGCCCTCCTCCACCCGCAGGCTACCACCTACGCCTCATCCCTGGTGGCCAGTGGTAGGCCTTAGGTCTGTTCTATTGTTCATTGTACTGCCCTTATCATTTTCCTTTTCTCTGTGTGTGACTGCTGTTGTCCGTCTTCCCCTGTGCCTGTATTTTCTCCTGTACCCTTCTTTCCTTCTGTTCCCATCGTCACCCCTGTGATTCTGTGCCCGTTTTCCTTCTGTGACCCCCGTGATTCTGAGCCCGTTTTCCTTCTGTGACCCCCGTGATTCTGTGTCCGTTTTCCCGTCTGTGACCCCTGTGATTCTGTGCACTTGCCTTCCGTGCCGTTCATCGCTCCCGTTCCCGCTGCTGCATCTCCGCCCCCTGACTGCCCATTTGCTGCCCCTATCTCCCACCTCCCAGCTGCTCCTCCCTCCCACCGTCCCATATATGGTGGCCGCTGCGCGGCTGCGCCACTGGCACGCCAAAGGCGCGCCTACGGCAAGCCCGTCTGCGCCTGGACCGCATCCAGCGCCAGGACCCCTGACCCCCGCAAAAGCCATGACGCCTGCCTCTGCTACCACTCCAGCACCCTCCAGCCACGCAATGCCAGACGATCACGCACCTGCTGCCTGGCTGGCCGAAGCGTACCCAAGGACCCTTCTCCTGCCGGAACTGCAGCTTCACCAGCATCCAGCCCGCCAACCCACCTACCAAAGAACCCAACCACCTCAGATGCATCCTTCTCAACACCCGCTCCGCACGCAAACATGCCGTGGGACTCTGGGACCGATTGGACTCCAACACCCCAGACGTCTTCTTGACGGAGACCTGGCTGAACCCCTCCTCGGCACCCGACAACGCCATAGCCATCACCTGCAGGGACTGCACCAATGGAGTAGGAGGAGGAATCGCCATCGTCCACAGGAACACTCTCAAAGTCTCGACCAACACCGACGACACCCTTAGCACCGCCGATCACCTGCACTTCCAGATCCACACCGATCCCAACACCACCCTCAGAGGAACCCTCATCTATAGACCCCCCGGACCACGAGCACAGTTCAGCGACTCCATCACCGACCTCGTCAGCACACACGCCCTCGCCTCCACGGACTACATCCTCCTCGGGGACCTGAACGTCCACCTCGAGAACAACAACGACACCAACTCCTCCACTCTGATCGACAACCTCGGACTCAAGACGACTCGTCACTATACCCACCCACTCCGCCGGCCACACGCTTGATCCCATCTTCTCTGCAAGCTCCCACGTCTCCTTCAACCACACCACTGAGCTCCACTGGACCGATCACCGTTGCATCCACTTCACCTTCCGGAAACCCACCACGCACCTGCCGTGCCGCTGCTGGAGCAAAGTCCCAAAGACCAGCTTTCCACTACCCTCGCACGGAACCCACCCGCAGATCCGACCGACCCCGACACTGCTGCTTGCAACCTCAGACAGTGGATCAACGACTGCGCCAACACCCTCGCCCTGCTCAAGAAGCCCTCCAACACCCACACCAGCAAGAAAGCCAACTGGTTCACCAAAGACCTCCAGGCCTCCAAGCGAACCTGCAGAAAACTCGAAAAAAACTGGATCCGTGAACGAACACCGGAAAGCTACACAGCCCACAAGAACGCCACCCGCAGACACCACCTCATCAGATACGCCAAAAGGACCTCCTTCAAAGACCGCCTAGATAACAACACACACAACAGCAAAGAGCTCTTCAACATCGTGAAGAAACTCTCCGACCCCGCTCCAACACCAACGACATCCCACCTTCATAAGACCTGTGCGACTCGCTGGCCACCTTCTCCCATCGCAAGATCGCAGACATCCACGACAGCTTCATCGCCACCACCACCCCGGCACCCACTGAGACCCTCACTCCCACGACCACCACCCGCCTGATCGCCCGACCAACATCAACGACGACGACACCATGATGATCATGAACACCGTCCACTCCGGATCCCCGGAAGACCCCTGTCCACACCACATCTTCAACAAAGCCAGCAGCACCATCGCACCCCATCTCCGGAAAACCATCAACATCTCCTTCGAGACAGTGACCTTCCCGAAGAGCCGGAAGCACGCAGAGATAAACGCCTTACTCAAGAAACCCAAGACGGACCCCAAGGACCTCAAGAACTTCCGACCCATCTCCCTGCTCCCGTTCCCGGCGAAGATCATCGAAAAGGCCGTCAACAAACAACTGACCAGCTTCCTTGAGGAGAACAGCATTCTAGACACGTCCCAGTTCGGGTTCCGCAGCAACCACAGCACCGAAACTGCCCTCATCGCCGCCACCGATGACATCAGGACCCTGCAAGACAACGGAGAAACCGCGGCCCTCATCCTCCTGGACCTGTCAGCCGCCTTCGACACGGTCTGCCACCGCACACTACGAACACGCCTCTACAACGCCGGAATCCAAGAGAAGGCCCTGGACTGGACCTCCTCCTTCCTCTCCGGCAGAACGCAGAGCATCCGCCTTCCCCCCTTCCGCTCAGAAGCCAGAGGGACCATCTGCGGTGTACCCCAAGGCTCATCCCTCAGCCCAACGTTGTTCAACGTCGACATGGCACTGCTCGCCCACATCGCACGACCTCGACATCATCTCCTACGCCGACGACACCCAGCTTATCCTCTCCCTCACCAAGGACTCCCACACCGCCAAAATCAACTTCCATGAAGGAATGAAGGCTGTCGCCGACTGGATGAGGAACAGCCGACTGAAGCTGAACTCAGACAAGATGGAGGTCCTCATCCTCGGATCCACTCCCTTGGCCTGGGACGACTCCTGGTGGCCGACTGCACTAGGAACACCCCCAACACACACCGACCACGCACGCAACCTAGGGGTCATCCTCGACTCTACCCTCTCCATGACGAAGCAGGTCAACGCCGTCTCCTCTTCCTCCGCATGCTTCGCAGGATCTTCAAGTGGATCCCCACCAAAACAAGAAGGACGGTCACCCAGGCCCTCATCAGCAGTAGACTGGACTACGGAAACGCACTCTACGCAGGAACCCCGGCCAAACTCCTGAAACGGCTTCAACGCATCCAGAACGCCTCCGCAAGCCTGATCCTCAACATCCCTCGCCGCAGCCACATCACACCCCACCTGAGAGACCTGCACTGGCTCCCTGTCAACAAGAGGATAACCTTCAAACTCCTCACCCACGCACACAAGGCACTCCACAACATCGGACCAACGTACCTCAACAGCCAACTCAGCCTCTACACCCCCACCCGCCAGCTCCGCTCACTGCGCCCTCGCCACCGTCCCCCGCATCCGAAGAGTGACCGGCGGCGGCAGATCCTTCTTCCACCTCGCCGCCAAGTCATGGAACACTCTCCCCATCTGCCTGCGGCAGACCAAAGACCTTCTGACCTTCAGAAGACTTCTCAAGACCTGGCTCTTAGCGACTTCCCTCCCCCACTAGCGCCTTGAGACCCTCGCGGGTATATAGTGCGCTTTACAAATGCTATGATTGATTGATTGATTGATTACCAGTCTAACAACCAAATATATAAATAAGCAACTGAAAGATGACGAGCTAAAGTCTGTGAAGGGTCTTCCAAAGTGTGTGAACATATATCACCAAGTTTTCTGTAACCTTTGATCCTTTTGAGTTAGAAACAATTTATCTACAGATTATGCGCCAGATGGGGGATATACACACCGTACACAAGTGTGTGTAAATCAGTGTATCGTGAGTACCGGGAAGTAATCTAAGCATTACAACTGAAAAAATGGCGTCCACATTTTTTCATCTCATGAACCATTTGATGGCAAACTGTTAAATACTTTTTTATATGAAATAGCAAATTTTCCACTTGATTTTTTATTTTACATTCAATATGATTGCAATGATTTTAATTAATTGTGCAATAAAAACTATTTATCTTAGCATTGCATCCTTTTCACTTCTTCCTCCTAGTCTTTATCACATGGCGTAATACTGAAATGAGGGCATAGAGTCCGACTCTTGGGTTACCAGTGAGTGAGTCAATCCAGAGCATCGCTGTGCATTTTAAATACTTTGATGACACAGAGTCCATGCAGGGGCCTTCTACGGTGTGTTTGGTGCACAGGGACGAGCTGTTCTGTGGGTTTCCTAACACTTTGTCAAGAGTCATCACTTCACACGGAGGGGAAGCGGGTGTGGACCCAAGCAGGCAACGAGAATGCCCACCCCTGCCAACCAGTTGGGTATTGAAAGACAACCATAACTGAGGTGCAGATAGATCCCCTCCATCTCCAGGACCGGTGCCACTGCACCAATGATATGTAGTAACCTTCAGAAGGCGGGTGCTACATTTTCTCTCATCCTAGGTGCAACCCCTGCAAGTCACGTGCTTAGACATGATGTGCTTGTGATGTGCCCAGAGCCTTGTAATCTACTTACACTGAACCCCCTGACGGAACAAGACGTGACAGCGTCAGCAAGTCACAGCCTTTGACACCGGCACGTCATCCGTGGCCTGTTAACAAGTAATTGTTTGGGTTGATTAAGAAGAAAGACAATCAACATCAGGCTAACAACCAAAGAGCCAAGCCCGATTTCCAATCAGAAACGTGAACGTTTGAGTGCGGGATGCTCGTCTTCCGAAGACATGACGTCACCACTTATCCGGTGATGCGGTTGTTGGCCTCAGACACTAAAACCATGAATACATCAACACTGCACACCTGGAAATAAAACAATGCCTGTACTGCACACCTTCGAAAATTGTGCACTTTAAAAACATTGATTTAATGCTCACCTAACAACACACTGAAATGATGTGTGCATGTGCTCATGAAATACACCAACCCAATGCACAGAGAACACACTGAAATAAAACATGCATTAAATATGTTGATAGATTCCGCTGCAGAGGTGTATACGGTGTGCATATGGTGCAGAGAGCAGAGCTCTGCAGCTGGGCATAAAGCGCTCACACAGCTGGGGTCCACACCACACACAGGGTCTGCTGGGAGACCAAAGCCACGCGCAGATAGAGGGGATTAGACTATGGAACCCTGAACCTGCCAGTCCTCAGAAGCGCGGTGCACATCGGACCTTTTCCTGTGGTTCCAACGGTGGGGCGCCCTACCAAAGCACACGATGTCAACAACACGTTTGGGGTGTGATAGGTTCCCCAAAATTGAAATAGTCCCCCTTCATCCTGGAGAAGATTTGATATTACCTACGAATATCCACAATATACTTGTGAAAACAATTTTGGGGATGTGCGAGTACCACACATTGCCGAAAGCACTGTGTGGCCCCCACCGCGACTTCAGCAAGACTCCTCGGCCTGCACCCAGACACCCGGCTCTTGCGAACACCTCGGAGCTGCACTCGGACACCCGGCTCCTGCGAACACCTTGCAGCTGCACTCGGACACCTGGCTCCAGCAGAACTTCTCGGACCTACACTACGCCACCCGGCTCGAGAAGCGCAGAGAGCCCAAGCTATGGAACAGCCCGAAGAGGAGAATCAGTCTGCCAGTCCCGTGCAGGTACGGAGAGCGTCTCTACAGCAGTGACTGCAGCTCTAAAGGGGAGAATGTGCCCTCCGTAAGCACAGTTCTAACTGGGCGGCTGTATGCCCACACAATAAGTGCATGTCTATATACAAGCCTGTGCCCGCTCTAAAGGCAGCTCTAAACGGCAGAGGAACAAAGTGACCCTGTGTAAGGAACACCAATGACTGCGCATGAGGACAAAGATAGTGAGAGACCAGGAAAAAAATAAGCATATTTGTGTCAATCTCGTGACAGTTTTAAAACAAAGGGTGGGTTTAATCAGTGCTAGGGCTGCTCGCACAAGGTGGAGCAACACTCACTCAGCCTCTAGGGATTGGGAAGGAGCAGCCGTTCCAGAGGGTGGGGTGGGGCCAGCATGCCACTGTGCGAAGGATAAATAAAAATAGGAAAGTGAAAGCGCGATATGCGCTTTGTGCCTGCCTGCAGTAGGAACCAGGGCTCGCCATTGCGGGAAGGCAGGGGGCCATCTGTTTTCACTCAGCTGCGTGTTTATATTTGCATTGCGCTTTCACTTTAAGTGAAAGCGCCATGCAAAAATAAACACGGGCTGAGTGAAAACAGAGCAGCAAAGCAGACGACCCTGTCCGGATCGGCCGGACGAAAAGGCGAAAGGGTGTCACCAAAAAAAGCTAATTTCCAATGGCAGGCCACCGTTTAGCATAAACGGTGACGCCAGCCAATGAAAATGAGGGGCGGGGCTTCAAGTCTCATTCTCAAATAAACTCTCTCACTATAGGTCTCGCCGAGCGAGCAATGCATGTGCTGCAACGCTAGGCGAGACCTAAAAAAGGAGCCTAGGATCAGAGGTGAAAGAACAAAGGCATACAAGAGGAAGGTCATAACAGGGGTGTGGAATATAATAAAATATCTACTTGTCCATGGGACATTCTGCTCCATAAATCTAATTGTTCTGTGTGGTGCCACGTAGTGCAGCGGCAAATTATGGCACCAAATTCATAAAACAGTAGGGTTTGAAATCTAGCAATTTCCTCATTTTGCCACTTTTCCGCAGATCTACATAATAGGGCTGGAGGTGACGTTAAGCAATAGTTCCAGGGTTGGAGGCCCCCTTTTGAGTCTGTGCAAATCTACTAAATTGCATGTTTTAGGAGTTTTCGCCGGCTCTTCTCGAATCTTTCCCATTACTGAGAAAGGGTGGAAACTTATTCCGGACAATGGCAGAAGAGGGAAAGTGAACTCAAACGCTCAACAGGATTTTCGCCATAGCAATTCTGCATCTGCATATTTGCTTGTGTTAAAAAGCAGTTCACAAATATTTCTGGTACGATTTCCTGTCCTAATTCTATAAATTCTTGGGAATTCATGGAAGCAGTAAATCTGCACTAATGAAAGGACGCTTACCATGGGTGAAATTTTGAGGCTTTCTATAAGAATTTATTAGCATGTGTGGGCCCTTAAAGGTTCATCCTCAAGCAGCTGGATAAATAAACAAAATGATTGCAGCTGTGTGGAAAGCAAGCACATGTTTTGTGAAAGCACACAGCTTATGCCCAATCTAAAACTGTACTCCTGGCTTCCAACATGTGGGTGGGGTCTAAACCCCTCTTCTGGTATTCTCACATAATTGTCTGGCGACAGACCATAAGAAAGGAGAAGTATGGAGCGTAAACATTTCAGTGAAGCTACGTTTAATTTGGTCTGGAGTTGACCAAGACCTACCTTTTGTATTTATTAGAATTCCTTCTCTAACTATCCATCGACTGGCTTCCGCTCTTTCGCAATGAGCATATTGGCACACAAAGGAGTTTTGTTTGGTGCCAGCGATTACTGTGGCAATGTGTGCTTTTTGAGACCAATAAATATTATTGCTTTTTGCCAAACTTTGTCATAATGGTGAGGGCCTGGCAGCTCCCACAAAAATGTACAAAAACCATATCAAAACAAGACCAGCATTGACAAAACCAGAAGGCTGACCACCAATAGCAGAGCACCTGTTGACTTTGCCAATGCTGTTTTTTTCCCAATATCTTATTGAAAATAGTTGCATTGATTTTCCATTATGAATATTTTTTGGGAAATACTAGCGTGTACCAGCACATTTTAGAAAATGATGCTTCAAAGAAATGCTAACTACAATTTCACAGTAGTTAAGCAAAACGTTTGTTTTCCTAGTTGCATTTCTTTGTGAACATTTTATTTTGAAAGCAAAGGATCATCAATCTTGCTTTGAAGCTTCTGCATGTAATTGCATCTAATTAGAGAGCATTCTGGAAGCACTGTATGTAGACTCGTATTGTATAAACTCTGCAAACCTGTGTACACATTTATACACTGGAACCACTGTCAGTAGTGCAGTCCGAGCTTACATTTCCTTAAAGCGCTCACCCGAATAAAAAAGGTTTTGTATTAATGAGCCATACAAACACCATTAACATATGAACACAAATATTACATTAACCACATTGCCCTTCCCTGATCCATTATGTGGTACTTTACACTGGTAGCCAAAACGGTCTGTGCTGCATGGACTTGGCCCTACTTTTCCCAAGGGCAGAATAAACATGAAAACGTGTTGTCCTTGACTTCTCTGGAAGTCAGGCTATAGGAATTCTAACCCCCTGCATAGCACAGATACAAACATCTTTTTATTTCAAAGCACTGATCAGGAGGCACAAACATCTCAAAAAGGGGAGAAGAGAAAGCCACAGCAATAAGAATGCAAAAGACAAGTTAAAGATATACCTAAAAAGCAAGATAACACAGAGACACAGTAATAACAGCTTTCACAAACTAAAAGAAACCTGGAAAGCGGCTAAAACTGTTAATGCATTAACACACAAACCGCAAAAAATAGAAAAGCTAATATATAGATAGATGCCTGTGTACAAATAGTTACTTTGCATGCAGGGGATTTTAATAGGGTGAATATTTATGTGCATTTCTGAGAATAAACTGTGAGCATATCAGTTGTTAAACTTGGATGCAGTGACACAACAGTGCCCGAATCCATGCACAGATACAGGCATGTCCATATTCACAGATGACTACCCAGAAATCTATGAGCAGACAGATTCCCACATAATACTTTGTACTGCTGAGAGATTCTAATTTTCAGTGTGCAAATATTCACAAAGTAACCAATTACAGCATACATTACCTCTGCCACTGAATTGAAGACTGGCAGACCCAGGTGTGTTTTACCCCCCTTGCCAGGGGAAACTCCGCCTACTAACTTGGTGCCATATTCCAAGGACTGCTGACTGTGGAAAGTACCCTATAACAAAATGACCAGAAAGTGAAAAGATTACTTCAAACTGTAGAGTAACTCTCATTTTGACAACATCAGCAAACTCACATTCAAAAGGGAGAAATAGCAGGAAGCTAAAAAGATTTGTGTATTGGAGACATTTTCTCATCCTTTAATGACCGGATGTATGTTGTTCCTAGCAAAAATGTGGATTGTTGGCCTACACTAAAACTGAACAGCCAAGTGAATATCAAGACTATGTGTAGGACTATGTTTTATGTGAGCATAGCACGAGTGACACAGAAAAGCCTTCGCAGCTAAATCACACAAAGGTCATCAGCTGAGGGCTAAATTCCAATCCCTGCGCAATCACGTGCACATAGAAATCCAAATTAAGAGTTGTGTGATAATTACTCGCAGTCAAACCTGCTGAAATGTATTTGGGGGGAAAGGCCCAGGAATAATATAGAGAACTCTGAGTGTTCCAAACCACTTCTGCATGTTATGCCTTGCTTTCTTACTGAAAACTCGGAAGACGATGTATTTACCACACATGCCACATACCTTACTGTGTGGCAATGGAATTTACCGCATATGATAAATAGCCCACCCTTCCGACAAACTTAATGGGGACCAAAGAAGGCTAGATTAGGTGGAAAGTGATTATCAAGTTAAATAGTAGAGATTTGCAAATGGGCACACCACTGTGCCCTGTTAGCGATTGATTTAGTACACCTGCGAAGTTGCCTGCTCAATGCAAGCTACATCAAGATGAGATCAGAATGCCTCTAGTAGTAGGCATTATCGGTCTAATAGCACACATCACCAGTAATCCTACAGTCTTCAATGCCGGGAGATGGCAAAGCACCTGGCATCCCATAGGGATAATGCAAGTAGTGAACAGATTCTGGTGCAAACCACCAGCGAGCTCAACAAAGCAGGGGCTCTCTAACACAATAAGAACATAAAGGAGACTTATGAGGCTTTCCTTACAGCTTGCAGAGTAGACCAAACACACTGGATCCAGAGGAGTGTGAGGAATCAATTGACAGCGCAGGTCCTGTAGTGATAGTGTATTATGGCTAAGCTGAATCTTGCTCACACCAAACCACTCTGCAGAGCGTGTATCGTAGAAGCAGAGAGAGAGAGAGACACACGCACAGCATTGCTTGCGTGATGGCTGCAAACACAGGGGGATTGTAAATGGATAATTGTAAGAACTTGGATTGTTGATGGACTGTGGTGAAGAAGCAACCGCAATCCTTTTCAGAGTGAGGCACTAGCCAACCCAAAATTAACCTGTGCTCTACCGTATGCTAGATTGGAGCAGAGCAGTCAGGCTTAATTTACAGGCAATGTGTAAAGTGTTTGTGCAACACTTCAACCAATAATGAAGTTAAAAACACCACACACAAAAAGTATTTTTAATTAATAAAAAGACCAAAACGACAAAAATGTATTTAGTAGAACTGGAGATATGCAAGATTTTGGTGGAAATAGCGCTGAAAAGCACAAGGCATGAACTGTGGACATCATATCGGACAGACACAAAGTCACTAGTTTAGGCTTAACGCAATCGACTGCGGGCCGGCTACAGAGACCCAGTTAGGCCCGAGGAACAAAGTACCCTAAATCTGGGTTTGCGAGGAGTGCGTCGAAGATGCGTCGCGTAGCCGGAGCGATGTATCGGTTCCAAGATGTGGTGAGGCTGCTGTACAAGGTCCTACATTTTCAATGACGTTCCCGTTCTTGCGGGTTGAGATGCGACAGCCAGCATTGAGGATGTGCTGTGCAGTCAAGGCACTGCGTCAGATCTGAAGAGCTGCGATGTGGAGTTGTCAAGGCTGCGTCAACAAGAGATGCAGGGGCCTAAGAAGAGGATGCAGCATGCAGAAGTGGCTCCAAAAGGACTGTGGTGTGACGCTGGGATTTACGACAAGCCCAATGCACACAGTGGCAGAGATTCTGCTTGGGTTTGTGTAACGCAGAAGAGGAGATGTGTTGGTTCCGCTGGAGCCACAGACACTGGCAGAGGCCATTAAGCCTACTTCCAAGGGTTCACGTCTGGGGTGGCACCACTTCACAGGGTAGACTCAGACAGCAGAGTCAGGTGCAAGGTTCAAAACCATGACATGTGGCTGGGGGGAGAGAGCAAGCACACGCTTAAGTATCACCACAATTCTAAATATCTTTTTCAGAACAAAGCACCAAGTGAATGTTGCTCAAGAAGGGAGAAGAGCAAACCTTATCCTACAACTTGGACTTGTTCCACCAGAAGAGAAGAGTGCTCAGAGTTCTACAGGTGCAAGGTTGTTGGACGCCCGTTGTGTCCCTGAGCTTCAGATTAGAGAGCCAGCAAACTAGATCATGGAGTAACTCTGGGGTCCTGGGTTCAAGAGATGCAGGTCCAGGCCTTCAAACCCAGGCAAGAAGGACGCAGGGGATCAGAGCAGGAGGGCAGCTGTCCTTCAGAGTGGCTGACTTTTCAGCAGCACAGCATTCCTCCTTCCTGGCAGAGTATCCACAGGTGCAGAAGTGTAATGAAGAGTTGGTGTCTGTGGTACAGTATATGGAAACCCAGATAGGGAACCTTCTAGAGGCAGGCCTTCGAAGTGCACAGCTGCTCTGCTTTCCTGGCCTTGGTTCCAGACAAACTACAGGGGGTAAGCAGCCCTTTGTCTGGAGGCAGGAAACAGCCTATTTAAGTGCAAGCAAGCTTGGACCCAGCTACTCCCTCTCATCCAGCCAGTAATGGCCTATCCAACCGCACCTACGCTCCCAATTGAGTTTAGCTGTCTACAAAATGCACAACTGTGAACTACACAGTAATGTGACCGAAAGACAGGTTGCAGGCACCAAATAGCTAAGGCAGGAAAATGTCACATTTATAAAAGGTAGGAATTGGTGTAGACCATGCACACCTAAATTATTCTACTAAAACCCGTGTTAAACGTGATAATTTTGAACTGTGTGTTGTACCTCTCAATGTTTATCTCGCACTATAATTTCAAGAAAAACTAGGGCCAGCAGCCAACTGGCTAGTTGGAAAAAGGTTAGCACTACTTGAAAGATATACAAACATTTAGCACAAATTAACAATCAAATAATTTGACATTTCTCACATGATTTTTAATACAATCCTTCTTGATTTCAATCAGAAAATTGTTGCGTTATTTCACATTAGTACACAACACTATACAAATGTCAACCTTGTTGTATATAACAAACAACTAAGTTTTCATGTCATTTAAACATACATAATTTCAACATCAGTCCAATGCATTTCGGGACAGGTGTCCCATCCTCAGGGGCACATTTGTAAAAACAATAAAGCATATTGGCATGTACAATCATAGATCGACCACCCATTCAAATGATCTCAATTTAATTGTACCTCATGAACCCAAAAACTCAGCAAGGTTGCATTTGTACCCTTAACACCCCCCCCCCCGTAAATACAGTATTTAGGGGGCAGCCCTGAACCAAGAAGACAGATTCCCGCAACCTAAACAGAAAAACAGGATGAAAGAAGACGCCCAGCTCACGAGACTGCAGAGAACAACTGACTTGGGCCCAGCCCTACCGGCTCGTCTGCAGTTTCCAGAGATCCTGCACCGAAAGTTGCCTTGTCCTGCAGCCAGCAACCTCCAGAACCCTGGGAGGACTGACTACCTTCAACAAAGACAAGATCTCCTGTGAACAGTAGCTCTGTTCAAAATGAAACTCACAAGACAGACTCTGAGCCTGCTGAGGACAAAGAAACCCAACGCCTGGAACAACCAATGCACCAGTTATCTTCAGTCCGAGTTTGAGTGGCCCACCGGTCCCAGCGGGGTCGCCCAGAGCTCCAGGGTCCGAGTCCACTGAGGGTTCACCCCTCCAGGGCTCCCCAACATCACCTGCAGCCTCTGCACGGCAACCCCCACAACCGCGAGTGGCCCGGTAAGGTGAAATCTGACCTCAAAAGACACCCTTGCAACCAGCCGCCCTGCACCCTGGAGAAAGGAACTCTAGGTGCACCTAAGTACCTGAGCCCTCCAACTTACCTGCCCAGCAGATGGTTCAGCTCAGAAGTCTTCCTGGGCCAAGCTTGCAGCTAAAAACCAAACCCCAAAATCCCCATTGAAAACAACAGGGCACCCAATGCCAAAACTGCACCCTGCACCCAGCTACTGCTGCGGGTGCACTTTGTGTGCTAAACCGGATTCCCCTTTGCCCTGTAGCTTGGTTCCCACAACCTTGTGACCTGCTCGACAGCAGCCACCAACTGGAGGCCCCCTATTCTCTATTGGATAACATTGAGCCTCGGCACTCTACACCCGGCCGCCCTAGTGCCGCTGAGGGTGTTACAAGAGTGCATCCTTGACCCTGAGGGACCCCTGAGTCTACCACCAGAATACCAACTCCCACAACCGAATACTTACCTTTGAACCGATAACCCTAATTTCCTCCATAGGATAACAATGACTGTTTTTCTGTGGAAAGTTTCTAAGTGTGGAGTTGGAAAATGTATAAAAGTCTTTCAAACTGTAACCAAATAACAAAAACGCTTTTACTTATCTATTTACAGGAAATGTCCCAGTGCAGTATCCTGGTATACTGCGTTGTATGAGAAAAGTAATCGTTCATGTTATATTATTGCCGGTTATTATGCCGCACGAGACCTGCTTGCTATGATAGAGAACGCAATTTTGGGCGTTATCGACAGCTGTGTGTTCTGAATTTCTGTGGACTTAATCTGTAAAGTAATCTACTTGACATTATACTAAAAAGCCAATACAGTGTATATGTACAAACTTCTAAAGCATTGCATTACTAGTAGTTCTACTGTAATCAAATCAAAAGCTTATATACAACTGCAATACAAACGGTTTACAAACTGTATTATTCCTGCAAAGTACTTATGTTATGTTATTTTTATTTGTAGCGCGTACAGATACTTAGGAAGAGGACTGGAATTTAGACACAAAGGCGTGTTTTCATCTTCTTCTTGAAAAGCAACGGATCCTAAATGTTCCGTAAGGCGAAGGGGAGAGCATTCCAAGCAACAGCAGCTTTCCGGGCAAGAGGGCTGCCACCTAGCTTCTGATATTTGAAACGAGGAACCTGTGCAAGACATTGGGTCGTAGAGCGCAGATGTCTCGGAGGGGCATAGAAGGAGAAGCGTTTTTGCAAATAAGTAGAGCCGTGGCCATGAAAAGCGCGATGGGTGATAACTAAAGATTTAAATTTGACCCGTTCGGCCACGGGAAGCCAATGCAGTGAGCGCAAGTTATTCCTGGAGGGAATGTCAAGGAGGAGTCTGGCTGGCGCATTCTGCACCACCTGGAGCTTCCTAACCAGATGCCAGGGATTCCAGTATAGAGGGCGTTGGTGGAATCCAGCCGAGACAGGATAAGAGAGCAGATGACTGTTTCTTTTGCAGCACTGGACAGGAGAGGGAGAAACTTCCTTCGTGTTTTAAGGAGACCAAAGCAATTGCCGGCAAGCTTTTTAATCTGAGTAAGGAAGAAGAGGTTCTCATCGAACCACACCCCCCAGGTTCTTGGCAGGCTTGCCTGTAGAAGTAGGCAGGGGGAATTCGGAAGGCCAAGGAGTTTCCCGAAAATTGGGAGGGAATTTTCCAAAGAAGAGAATCTCAGACTTCTTTTCATTGAACTTGAGTTGCGCAGCAGCCAGCCACTTGAAAACAGAAGACAGACAGTGTTGAGCAGAAGAGACTGAGTATGCATTTTTAACCCATGTGAAGAGAAGCTGGGTATCGTCCGCATAAGCCATAACTTTAGCCCCCAGACCCTCTGCCAGATAAACCAGAGGTGTAACATAAATGTTAAAGAGAAGGGGACTATTGGAGGACTCCTGGGGGACTCCAGTGGTCACTGACTGGGGAGAAGAAGAGGATGGAGGAAGCCAGATCTGCTGGACCCGTCCTTCCAAAAAGGTTCTGAGCCAGCCCCAAACAGTGCCCGAAACACAAATTTTGGCGAGTCGCTTAAGGAGCAGTGAATGCGGAAACGTGTCGAACGCCACCGAGAGGTCAAGGTAATGCTGCCCTCTTGCCGGCGTCCTGACACTCCCGATTGGCCTCCGAGACCTCCGTCAGGGCAGAGACTCCGTGTTGTGGGAGGCCCTAAACTCAGACTGGATGCAGAAGGCCCTCTTTATCAACAAACTCGGTGAGTTGTTTCTTCACCACCTTCTCACACACCTTGGCCAGGCCCGGCAGGAGAGAGATGGGGCAATAGTTCCCTAGGCTAAGGGGATCAAGTAACGGCTTTTTTAGAAGAGGCAGAATCTTGGCTTGCTTCCAGGGTCTCTGGGACACAGGATTCCTGAAGGGACAGATTAATAATGCCATTCACTTCAGTATTGATAGTCTCTGCAACTGCTGCCAGCCGTCTAGATGGACAGGGGTCCTAGGGCGAGCCCGACTTCAAGCCCTTGAGGAGTTAGAGAGAATCAGGCAGGTCCACAGGCCTAAAAGCATACAAGGAGTGATTGGGGTCAGCAGGAAATGACTCCAAAGCTGTCCCAGAACAGTTGTCACAGGATGAGAAAGATGCCTGGATAGTGCGAATTTTGTCCCCTCAAAAATTGGAGAGACTATCGCACCAGGCATCCGTAGATGGAGATGTGCTAGATTGGGCAGTAAGGGGAAGTAAAACTCTGGACAATTGCAAAGATTTCTTTGGCATTGTTTTTTGCAGAATCAATGCGAGCTGAGCAGAATTGCCTTTTGGCATGAGTTATAGCCCCATAGTAGATCTTTTGTTTAAGTCTAAGTTTCAACTTAGCAGCAGGGCAGTAATCGCTGTGATGCCACGCACGCTCAAGAATTGATGTTTGAGCGCTTCGAGGTCAGAGGTAAAGCAATGTTTGAAGGGGATTCCTTAGACAGCCTAGGTGAAGAGGACGAGGCTAGCATGTCTACAGTGTCAGAAATCCAGCTAGCAAATCCAGCAAGTCGGCCCGCTAGATCCCCCGAAAAGACGGGCCTGGAGGCATCCAAGGCCTGTTTAAACTCCAGTTGATCAATTTTACCAAAAGCAGGTTTACAGTAAAATCGCGCCGAGGGCTCGGCATTAGATACTTCCCACGAGAAATACGTTAGAAAATGGTCAGACCATGGTACCGGACAAGGATCTTCCAGCGAGATGGGAAAATTGGTGCAAATAGGGTGCAGTATATGACCTGCCTGGTGAGTCGGAAGGCTAACCCACTGAGAGAGTTGGGCCAGGTGTAAAGCATCCAGAAAGTAAAGAGAGTCCTTAGTATCTGTCTGATCAAGATGGATATTGAGATCTCCTAGAACAATGTAATGAGAGAATCGAAGAGCCTGGGGAATTACAGCATCACTCCAAGTTTGGAGGAAGGATCCCAAAGGGGCAGGGGGCCTGTAAATCAGGGAGCCTCCCAGCGTGAAGTGAGCTGAAAAGCGGATGCTAAAGTCAAGGGTCTCACAGTCTCCCCAGGAAGTAACATCGCCCATACAAAGGTCCCACTTATTCTTATAAATAATAGCCACCCCCCCCCCTCCCCTCCTATCTGGGCGATCGGCTCTAGAGATCTTATAGCCCTTGGGAATGGCGAGGGTGACAATGGGATCAAACAAGGCGTCTAGCCAAGTCTCTGTAATAAACAAAAGGTCCTCAAGAGTAGGGCACTCAGTCCATACCTTGCAGAATGCTTTCCTGCTGCCAGCTGGTCTGCTCCAGTCAATACCCCAGGGTGGCAATGTCCTTCCCGGTAGGTTCTGAGTGTCGCCCTCAGAATCAGCCGTGAAAGTTTGTGGAACAGGTTTCCTGCACCCCTTGCCCTTACTCTTTTGGCAGGCACCTGGGTCATTGTTCAAGGCACCAGGTACTCCTGACTACTCTCATGCCCACTCAAGCAACCCGAACATCTCCTAGTGCGACCTAAGGTCCACCTCCTACCAGATGGTGTACTCTAGGGCATGGCCAAGCAGACAATCCACAGGCCTGGATAGGCTCACAGCTACCCTGAAGAAACCTGAGACCCTGCACCCCCCCTCCACCCCTCACTCAAAGAGACCCAGAGCCACTGGGTAGTGACTCATGGTTGTCATCTGCAACAACTAGATGGAATGCATTAGGGACTACCTGCTCGGAGGTCCCCAGATGACATCCACAAAATCCACAAAATCCACCCAGGGATGCTGGATCAGCTTCTGCCTGTCCCTAAATATCTGCCTGCGGTTCTCAGGGGGTAAAGCCATACTTTATGACTAGGGTTTCCTTCAATGGGGATACCTCACCCTATCTCCCTTATCTAGGGCTAGTAGTGTGTCCCAAACCACTTGTGAATGCTATCACTCACAATAAAGTCAGGAACCAGACCTTTGAGAATGTGGACCCACCTGTCTTCAGAGGGCACTGTAAGATTGCTGCAACCATCACTACTGTGTCTGCCTGGTATTAAGCTCCAGCTCATTCAGACTTAGTTTGTGAGCCCGCAAGATCTTTCTATCCTCCAAGGCCCTCTCAGCCTCAGCCTTGTTCTGTTCTGCCTCCATGGCCAGTTTCTTCTCTAGACCAAGCTTGGTCATCTCCAGTCTCAACTCCCTCTCTGCCAGGTCCTTTGTGGACAGGCTTTGGGAGGACACACTGTTTTCTGCTCTGGCAGGGAGTTTCAACTCAGGAGGTACGTCGTCCTCCTCAGCAAATGGCTGCCTCTCAGGACTGGTATCCAGATCCTCATTTCCACCTCCTTATCTCCTTCTGTGGATATAGCCAGTGATTGCTGGACTTCCACCTAGGCACTCAGCGCCTTTTGGAGCTCAACCTTCCTGGTGGTGTTCTTTGCAGAATTCCACTTTCCTTTGCAGAACTCTTTGAGCTGGGTCACAGTGTAGGCCTCCATTTTAGCATGCTCAAACTCAATTCTTGCAGAGGTGGATTAAGATACAACAGTCAATAGAGCATAACATTTAAATGCGCATGTCCAACTTTTTAAATACATTTCACCCTGCCCTCTGGGCTGTCCAGGGCTTCCCCAAGGGGTGGCATATGTATCAGTTTAGTCCTGGCCAAAAAGTGGCATTTTTAAAATAGTAGTAAAAAAATCCATCTACACCAGAAAGCATGAATTATCACTACTAATCTAAACATACCAAACATGGCAGCAATATTCCTTTCAGTTCACAAATTACCACTTAAACATACATAAAGGAATTGTCATTGCTAGCCTATGAGAGGAATAGACCTCACAGTAGTGAGAGACAAAATAGAGTGTTTGTCACTATCAGGACATGCCACACAATAAAGACGCGTTTTATCTTTTCCTTACTCAGCACCCTGCCCATAGGGCTACTTGGGCATACCATAGGGGAAACCTATATGTAATAAAAGGGGAGTTTAAGGCTTGGAAAGTAGTTTTAAATGCCACTTCAATGTGTCAGTTAACTGTGCATGCAGGCACTTGAGTAGCAGGCCTGAGACAGGTTTGAAAGGCTACTCCTGTGGGTGCCGCAATCTGTGCAGTAGGCCTACTAGTAGCATTTAATTTACAGGCCGAGGGCTATGGGATACAACTTTACAAGAGACTTTTTTTTTTATTTTTAAAAATCGAGTTTTCTGATAAACGTACATAACAGTCGTCACATCCAGGACAGTCCCTGCAGGGATAATACATTGTAAGGATCTATAAATCAAATTTTCCAATAACACACAGTTGAGCGATCTTCAGCACTTTAACATCATGTATACAAAGCAAGAGTTAAATCAGCGGGTATCTTGGAGTAAGTTAGGGTGGTCACGCAGGTATACTGTAAGTGGCTCCCAAATATGTGATGGTTTCGACGTAGTTGGCAGTTCCTCAGCATATAATACAAAATTGTCTCTGCAGTATACAGCGTCTTGTATCCAGTTCGCCAGGGTAGGGGTTAGTTTACTGTCCCAGTGCATCGCCACTCTGTGTTTTGCCAAGAGCAACAGTATGGCAGTTAATTTCTTTTTCGGCGATTTCACAGGTATATTCAATCCTAATAAACATAACTGTGGTGTGCACTATAATGTACATGAGATCAACATACCCAAATGATGAGTCACTATTTCCCAATATTTTTTTAATCTTATCACAATTCCACGCTAGGTGTGCGAAGTCTGCCAGGTCAGCTCCACATCTCTTACATCGCGCATTGTCCCGTAGCCCATTTTTATGTAATTTGGCTGGAGTGTGGTAGGCTTGATGAATATACTTGTAATGAATAATACGGAGATCACCGCTAGGTGTGAACAGCGTAATAAGTGCACAGCATGATGCCCAGTCGTCATCTGTCAGGGGGTGTCTAAAAGTTTGTTCCAGCTGTCCCAGGCCTTATGTGTTTGTGTCCCAATTTCCCAATTTCCGCTTGAGCTAGTTTATATAGTCTTGAGATTGTTAGTGCGTGTGGGCGTGGCTATCAGCGTCTGCAATGGCTGTAACGTTGGGGGCTCCACTGGGAATGTGGGGTACAGTTCCCTGACGGCTGCCCTCAATCTGTGATAAATAAATCTGAATAGCAGAGTCTGATTACTAATGTAGGACAAGTCATCTAATGTGATGAAGGTGACACCTGGGTACAGATCACCCATCCGTGTTATGCCTATTTGTTCTAGGATCTTCATGCTGTTTTTTTCTTGTGTGACTGATAGCGCAGGGTGATGAACTAGTGGTAGATTTGGGGCATATATCGGGGTTTTGCCCGCTTTTTGGCTAATGCTATGCCAGGCTTCCGATGTCGTCCGCACTGTATTTATTTCTCGCAGCGATAGGTGATGTTGAGTGTGTGTAACTATACTTGTTAGTGGTATTGGATCTGCATCACCATCTTCCACTGCTAAATGTGGCAAATATCTCACCGGGTGATACCAATAGTGTGCGTATTGTGCCTGTGCGCATAGATAGTATAAATGATTATCCGGGACTGTAAAACCTCCCAATTCATACGGAAGGGACATGGTGCGAAGTCTGATGCGAGCTTGCTTCCCGGCCCATATCAGCCTGCTGAAATTAGATCGTATCCGTTTAAAAATTGGAGCTGGTGGTTTTATTGGTATATTAATAAAAAGATATAATAGTTTGGGTAACAGCACCATCTTTATTAGTGATATTCTGTCAGTTAGTGATAGAGGCAGTGTGATCCACCTGGTTATTTGCGTTTCTATGCGGTCTATTGTGGCTACATAATTATATCTCAATACTAATTCAGCATCACGGTGCACCCAGATTCCTAGGTACTTAACCGGATCTTCATGCCAAACAAGCGGAAATTCCATTTGCGGAGCTTTAGTGTGTGCCGTTAGTGGTACTACAGCCGATTTACTCCAGTTAATGAGTAGTCCCGAGATGTGCCCATACTTTATATACTCACGCAGTATTGGTGAGAGTGTCTCTTCCGGGTTACGCAGGTATAGTACCATATCATCTGCGTATAATGATATGATAATAGGTCGCAGGCTGAACCGTAGTGCCGCATGCACATAGTTCTGACGAAATTTACAAGCCAGCGGTTCCAAAGCAATGGAAAATAGTATTGGGGACAGCGGGCAGCCCTGTCTGGTGCCACGCTGTATTACCAGTGTATCCGATATATGCATATTTACCTTGATGCGGGCAGTGGGTTTGTTATATAATAGGGCAATCCAGTTGATGAGCATGGGTGGTAAGCCTATTGCTTGTAGTATCGCAAACAGATAAGGCCACTCAACAGAGTCGAAGGCCTTAACTGCATCCAGAGGTACCGCCACAGCCTGCAACTCCAGATTCAACTGATGTAGTAGGGCAAATATGGTGCGTAGATTATGTGCTGTTGAGCGAGCTGGTATGAAGCCGGATTGTTCAGGTAAAACTATTGTGGGCATGAGTGGCTGCAGTCTTGTAGCAAGAATTGTGGCTAGTATCTTCGCGTCAGTGTTTATCAATGATAGGGGTCTATATGATTCCACCTTGTCTGGGTTTTTGTCTGGTTTTAAGAGTGCCACTATAAGCGCTTTTCGCAGCGTTGGGGGGAGAAGTTTGTTATGATAAGCTTCATCATACATCTCTAGCAATGGTAGAATGAGTAGCTCTGGAAATGCTTTATAAAATTCAGTAGGATATCCGTCAGGACCAGGCGATTTACAATTAGGTAGTGATTTGATTGCTGTCAATACCTCTTCCTCCGATATAGGTTGAGCGAGGTATTCTCGATGTGTGTCAGATAGCCATACCAAGGCAATATCTTCAATATATTCTAAGATGTCTGCCGTTTGTGCCGCGAGTTGTGACTTATAAAAATCGCGGTATGTTTCTACAAATGTGTTCAGTATGCCCCGAGTGTCATATTGTAGCTGTCCGCTGTCTTCCTCTATCTGGGTAACAGTTTGCTGTTTGCGTTCTGCGCGTACCTTTTGGGCTAGTACTCTGCCTGGCCTTCCACCCTTCCCCAATCTGCGTGCTACCTGGTGTCGGGAGATGTATTTTATTTCATCATCCGCTAGCGCATTATATCTATTCAGTTCTTCCTGTATGTCACTAAGGGTGGGTGCACTGTTGGATGTGTCATTCTGCATCTAGGCATCTTATGCGATCCTCACTTATCTTCAGTTGTGTTCTGATATCCTTCAGGATACCCACATTCGTACTTACACAGACTCCCCTCAGCGTGGCTTTAAAGGCTAAGGTACCTGCACTGTCAACTGATTTTGCATTGTTAACGAAGTAATCTTTTATCGCTGTTTGTATTGTGTCTTTATATATGGGATCTAGGAGCGCCGCAGCATTAAATCGCCACACAAATGGAGGAGGTTTGCAAGTCGGAATCCTTAATGCTAGTAAGACAGGTTTGTGGTCAGAGAGTGTTTTGGGAAGATGTGTTATGTCTATAGCCCACGTGGAAGCGCGGCTTGTGAGAAGCCAATAATCCAATCTCGACCAACTATTATTTGCGGTTGAGGAATGAGTGCTATCCCGAGTTGTCGGGTTGCGTGTTCGCATCACATTAAGCATGCGGAATTCTGTCATGCCATTGAGAATAATGGAGGCTGCACATGTGTGTCGTTCTGTGGTATTATGGACGCCTGTGACGATGACATATCTACCATGTGGATCAATAAGTGACTGGTGCAGGAGAAAGTTTGTTCCTTTACGTATAATTGTAGTGACCCCCCCGAGCATATGAGGAATATGTAGCAGATACTACCGCTTCTGCCCATCTATTGCCTAGTTTATCTGCCTTGTGCTTGAGTAGATGTGTTTCTTGAAGCAGTGCGATATCAACATGGTGCCTGTCAAGATAGGCAAAGACTTGTCTAATCTTCTTAGGATTGTTGAGGGCCCTTACATTCCACGTTATGATTTGCAAGGGTAAGGCTTTAGCCTTCGGATATGTGCTTGACATTACCATTTGTTTCTTATGGAACTGACATCGTGTGCTTTGACCATAATCAGTGGGCGCTTTTGTGTGTCATCCTGGGTTGCGTGACGCAATTGTGCGTGTGAACATGGTGTCCTGGCAAGTATACGACCGTCAACATAACAGATTCCCACCCCGTACCTCCCCCCATCCACCCCGCCATCCCAAATATGGCAAAGGCAAGTCCCCATAACTGCTAACAAAGTCCCACCCCCAGTTCTTTCCCCAGTTCAAACACAGTCCAAAAACAAAGGTTGTGGTATACACAGGGGGGGATGGCGGCCGCAGGCTGACTACCCCATCCGTTAAAAGGCTGGGGGACCACGCCGCCAATCCCATAGTAATATAAACATCGTGGGATATCATATAACAACCGAGATCTGGAAATTGAGTAGGCGTGTCTCAGAAGTTGTAGGAACAGACCAGTAAAACAGTAAAGTATTACATAAGGAATCATATAACCACACTTACATATCCTGCGGCACACAGAAGATCTCAGGATAACTTACAGAGAGTCTATGAGTTCTGTGAGTGCGTTATATTCACCACCGGATAGCGAACATCATGTCCATTTGGTATCTGCTTTTATTCTACGTCCGAAGAGGGATCCTGTTCAGCGCTCATACCCCTTGGAGATTTAAGACGCAGGGTCTGAGGGTGCTTCAACTGCAAGTATTTTAGAACTTCCTTAGGGTCGTTACAAATCGTGCTTTTGTCATGTTCCGTGATTTTCAGACGAGCAGGATACAGCATAGCATAGGGGATGTTCATATCTCTTAATTTTTTCTTTACTTCCAGACATTTCTTGCGTGCTTCTTGTACTTGCGATGTGAAGTCCGGATAGATGGAAACATTCATTCCCTCATAATTTAGCGTTCCAATCTCACGAGCCTTACGAAGGGCCGCATCTCTGTCCCTGTAATTTAGTATCTTGGCGATTATGGGACGAGGTCGTGCTCCAGGTATTGGTGGAGGAGCAAGAGATCTATGAGCTTGCTCTACGATGAAGACCTCAGAGAAGACCTCTCTGCCAAGGAGAGTGGTTAGGAGTGCTTCAATGTACCGCTCCATGTTCCCTGTCCATGTCGACTCCGCCACTCCCATTATGCGCAGATTGCAGCGGAGCGAGCGGGCTTCTAAGTCCTCAGTCTTCGCCAATAGCGTTCAGGCCAGAGGCGGTGTCCTAGCGCGGGTACAGGGGTAGTCCATCTCTTGCCCAGCACCTCAGCACATTCCCTGCATCAGTGGTGGAGGTAAGGGCTGGCTCCGCAGTTTGGCCCGTTGGCTTTAGAAAGTGTGCAGCTGGTCTAGTGCAGGCGCGACCTCTTCAGGGAAGTTGCTTATTCGCCCACCAGTATTGGCTTCTTCTTGATATCACTGGGTGATCTCCCAGATGGAACAGCGATCAGGGTGCAAATTGTCGTGCACATTGGAGAGGACACGCAGGACCGCGTGGAAGAGGCCCTGTCGTTGCTCGTCAGATACAGTGCCCGTAGTGTGGCCATTTAATGGGTCCACCTTGCGGTCAGTGGCATGCTGCTTACTTTTTGCGCTTTCCCATCTAATTAAAATGCGCTGTTCACTGCTGTTTATTCCATTGGGACCGCTCCGTCTACAAATCACGTCTCCACCGCCCGGCGTTCCATCCAACCTGCCGCAAATGGCCGCCCACGTGCCCTATATTGATAGCGCTGTTCCCCCAGTATTTGCTGTATGGGCCTCTCACAAAAGCGATGATGCTGGTGGGCAGGTCCAAAGCAATCATGCGTCTTGGGCCTGCCACCCTCGGTGCATACCAGCCTCATTCAATATTACCATCACTTGCTAGATGGCACAGGTAGGGCGCTGAAGGGTAACGGGAGGTGCACCAAGACAGCAGCCCCCGCGGGTGTCTCTTACCATGTGCCACGACGTCGGGTCACCTCAGGATCTTCAACCTCCCGACCTCGCGCCAGGGCCTCACCCCACCTCCAACACGGCACTCTCATCCTCCCGAGCGCCACAAGACTCGTGCAGCAAGGCGGAGCAGCAGTCCGCCGTCCGCGGCCACCAGCACTCGCGGCTCGACACCGTCCACTCTCCGTAAGCTGGTCCATGCACCTGTCACGCTAGTAGGTCTGCCCCGGACAGCGGCACCCCGGGCCTGCGTGCAGGAAGCGACACAAGCATCCTCAAGCGTACAGTCGCCGCCCGGCCGGAGCCTCAGTCTCGTCCTGCTCCGACCCAGATCACCGCAAGCAAAATAGGAGCGCCCGTACACCACGCCAGGTATTTCAGTCACACGATCCCTCCGTTTTTTGGGCGAAACCTCAGTTTAATATCCAGGATAAATGCAGGATTGCGGCGTGATCAGGAGAGCTCGCCTACAGCGCGGCCATTTCCAAGCGCGGCAAGCTCCGCCCCCCAACTTTACAAGAGACTTGAAACTAAATTTAAATTTGCCGAACAGGTGCAAACCAACCATACCATGATTTAGGGGTGAGAGCACATGCACTTTAGCACTGATTAAAAGTGGTAAATTGCCAAGAGTCCCAATGCCAACAAAAAGGTCAGAAAAATAAGGAGGAAGAAGGCAAAATGTTTGGGGATAACCCTGCAAAAAGGCCAGGTCCAACACACTGTTTCATAGCATGATACTAAATCTACAATCCGGTTATTCACAAAAGCTAATTCTCCACATATTGTACTGTTACTTTTATGGATGGAACTACAGAGTCTGGAATCTAAGATGTAAACTAACAAACCGTATATCCACTCAAAAACCTGTGTGAGGTGACATTTGTAAGCAAAAAAGAAATAAGCGGGGGGTAGACAGAAGGGAGAGGATGGTGGTGGGAAAAAAAAAGAGGAAGTCAAGGTCCCCATCAAGAATGTTTAACAGGGGGACATCCCACCCTCCCAAAATAAAAGAAGACCAGATTTTTTCAAATACAGGGGTCTGCTCTTGGAGGCAGTATATAATTTGTTTATGTGAGGTTGCCTCAGCCATTTCCTGCATCTATTCTGTGTGAAAGGGAGCGGCCATTGGTGCAGAGTAGTCATTGTAGCCAACGCTAGAACCCTCTCTATCAACTGCTTTGTGTGGTTATTAAGGTCTGCCTTTGCTAGGGTATCATGGCGAGTCAGGTCTAGCGGGGCAGTAAATTGAGATTGCGATAAGTTTCTGGTTCCTAACACCAGTCGCCAAAATGTTTGTAGCGAGGGACAGGTTTCGTATAAAAGTAGAATGTACACATTCGGGGCAGGTTAGCTGCCTTTAGTCAATATAGGTGCCACTGCCAGTCATGTAGCAGCTTGAGGAATCTAAATAGAAGCTGGGCTTTGCGAAGGCCCCAGTCATGAGTGTCCAGGATCTCAAATCACTCTGCATCAGAATATTCCTTCCAGGTGGATCTTGCCATTTCTCTCGCTGTAATTTCTGAGGAGGGATACAGTGCAGTTCACAGGTAGTCATGGACTACTAATTCAGGAATTGGGGAATCCAGGGGCAATTTGGCGCTTTGCAAACAGTGTTGCAATTGTAGATATTTCAATTGCTGCCTCACCTCCAGATGGAATTCTTCCTGGAAGTCAGCAAAGGGCTTTAAGCCATCTGCACGCCAGAGCTGTCCTACTGTATTAATGCAACAATCCTTCCAATCCTGCCACAAAATTGGCTGCCCATCAATTTGGAAGTATTTACTGTTCCAGAGAGGAGCTTTTTCATGTAAACAAGCAGCAGGTGCGTAGCCTACCAGTTACAGACAGATTCTTTAACAAGCATTTGCAATGCAATAGGTCTCACATTTACCCGAGTTTAAGCTACTGGCATTGTAAATAACAATGCGTTTTATTTATGTTTCAAAAACCTTGACAAGGCCTATTATTTTTGGTTTTTAACCCCTTTGCTGTTAGGCCTTGTCCCCCCCTGTGCTAAGCCCTTTTTTGGCTATTTGGGGTAGTGCGCGCTTAAGCTCCTGTAACGTTTTGACCACATAAGGTATCCACGCCAAATTTGCGTCCTTTTCTTCCACCATCATGGGGATTCTAAAGGTACCCAGGGTTTCTGGATTCCCCTGGAGGGGTCCCAGAAATTAGCCAAAATACAGCTAAATTTTGTTTTTGGGGGGAAAAATGGGAACAAATGGCTGCAAAGGAAAGCGTCTCGGTTTTTCCCTGCAAATGGTATCAAAAAAGGGTTTATGGGGCTGAAATCACAATTTTCCCAGATTTTAGGGAATGACAGACTTTTGTCAGAAAACCAACATTTTTTACACAGTTTTGGCATTTTTCTGGGACCTAGCCTATTTCTGCTATTTTTGTGTGCTTTCAACATCCTTCCAGTTAATGGTAGGAATGGGTATGAAAGTAATAATGGATCCTGGAAAGCTATACATTTTAGAAAAGTAGACAACATTCTGAATTCAGCAAGGGGTCATTTGTGTAGATTCTTCAAGGTTTCTTTATAGAAACTAACAGTTAAATATAGGAAAAATGGAAAAAATCAATTGAAAAAAAAACCAGCCTTTTGTGTAAACGTTTTCACCTGTAACTTCTTCTAATTATGACAGCTCTTTGAAAGCAATATACCGTTACATCCGCTGGACCTTTCTGGTTGTGGGGATATATAGGACTTGTAGGTTCACCAAAAAACCCGACGAACCCAGAGTCAAAAACTGAGCAGCAATTTGCAATGGCTTTTTATTATGTACCGGGTATATAGCAATTATTGTGAGAAAATGTATACATGGAATAATCAATATGAAAGACACCTATGTATTTCTGAAATGGGAACAAATTATAGAGTTTAGAAACAGTAGATATTTGCACATTTTCGAAATTGGGAATATTCACACTAGCTTGAGAATTATCGGTCCTTTCAAAATGACTTTTTTTTTACACAATGTCTTTCATTTGGAAGGCAGAAATGCATCGAACGTCAATAGGTAATAACAGTTGCTTTACAAACCTGAATTACCCTAAGTCTCCGATAAAAATGGTACCTCACTTGTGTGGGTAGGCATAGTGCCCACAACAGTAAATGGCTCAAAACCCAACGTGAGCACACCACATTTTCACAATGAAAAATTACCCTTTTTTTGCAAAGTGCCTATCTGTAGTTTTTGCACCCTAGCTCTGCTGGCACCTAGGGAAACCTAGCAAACCTATACATTTTTTAAAACTAGACAACTAGGGGAATCCAGGATTGGATGACTTGACTGCCTCCCACAAGGTTCTGTTACCCAGAATCCCTTGCAAACCTAAAAAATTGTCTGAAAAAAACACATTTTCCCCACATTTCTGTGATGGAAAGTTCTGGAATCTGCGTGGATCCACAAATTTCCACCCACCCCGCGTTCCCAAAAGTCTTCCGAGAAAAATGGTACCTCACATGTGTGTGTCGGCCTAGTGCCCGCGACAGGAAACGGCGCAAAAGGCAACGTGGACACACCTCGATTTCGCAGTGAAAAATGGCCTTTTTTGGCAAAGTGCCTAGCTGCAGTTTTTTTAATCATAGGTCAGCCGGCACCTAGGGCAACCTAGCAAACACATACTTTTTGAAAAGTAGACACCTAGGGAAAACCCGGATGGGGTAACTTGACTGCCTCCCACCAGGTTCTGTTAATCAGAATCCCTTGCAAACCTAAAAAATTGTCAAAATAAATACATTTTCCTCACATATCTGTGGTGGAAAGTTCTGGAATCTGCGTGGATCCACAAATTTCCACCCACCCCGCGTTCACCAAAGTCTTCCAAGAAAAATGGTACCTCACTTGTGTGGGTCAGCCTAGTGCCCGCGACAGGAAACAGCGCAAAAGGCAACGTGGACACACCTCAATTTTGCAGTGAAAAATGACCCTTTTTGGCAAAGTGCCTAGGTGTAGTTTTTGAACCATACATCTGCCGACACCTAGGGAAACCTAGCAAAACGAATAGTTTCTTACCTGTCGGTGTAGTTTTGCAGCTTGAAGATCTTTCTGGATTCACTATGCTGTGCATTATTCCGCGATCTTGTGGTTGGGTCCGGATTCGTAGTCTTTTCTTTGTTTTTTGTTTTTTTTTGTAGCCCAGGTGGGCGTCGACGTCCACCATTTGGTGCTCCTCCCGTGACGTCGTCGTGCTTCCTGCGGAAGTCCCACCTTTGGGGCGCGATCTTCGGGTTCTTTTTTCCCTTTCTCTCTTTTTTTTTTTTTTTTTTTAACCCTAGGCGATTGATTAATCTTTCCTGTTCGTTTTCATTCCTTCTGATTTTTTCCATTTTACCCCCTCTTCCTCCAGCCTCATCTTCCTGGCGGAGGTGGGTGGGTTCGCTAGTGAATCCAGAAAGATCTTCAAGCTGCAAAACTACACCGACAGGTAAGAAACTATTCGTTTTGCAGCGTGAATCTTTCTGGATTCACTATGCTGTGCATAGACTTTGTAGCGGTTTCCCTAATTCTGTGGCGGCTGGGTGGTAGATGAGCGTTGGTCGTTGAAAATGTGCTGAAGCACCTTCTGTCCAACCTGTGCTTCCTTGTTCATCTGAATGTCCACGCAGTAGTGTTTCGTGAACGTGTGCACCGATGCCCAAGTTGCCGCGAGGCATATGTCCTGGATGGGCGTGTTCGCCAGGAAGGCCACGGTGGCCCCTTTCTTCCTTGTGGAGTGGGCCTGAGGCCCCACCGCTAGCTCCTGTCCCGCCTGTTTGTGGCAGAATTGAATAGTGAGGGCAATCCACCTTGCGATGGTGCCCTTAGTCACTGGCCTACCCATGAAGCTAGTTGCAAAGGACACAAACAGCTGTTTCGACTTCCTGAGTCCCTTTGTTCTCTCAATGTAGTGCATCACCGCTCTTCTTGCGTCGAGGGTGTGCAGGGCCTTTTCTGCGTTTGAAGTCGGGTTCTGGAAGAAACTTGGTATCTGAATGCTCTGATTCATGTGGAACGCCGACACCACCTTGGGCATGAAGTGTGGGTCCGTTCTCAGGACTATTCTGTCCTTGTGAATCTGAATGTACGGTTCCTGCAGTGTTAGCGCTTGAAGCTCGCTCACCCTGTGTAATGATGTTATGGCCACCAGAAAGGCCGTTTTCATCGTCAACATCTGCAGTGTGGCCTTGTGAATGGGTTCAAACGGTGCCTTCATGAGCTCCGTCAGAACCACGTTTAGATTCCATGCCGGCGGAGGCAACCTTTTCGGGGGGGCCATCCTTTTGGCTCCTTCCATGAATCTCCTCACCACCTGCGAGGTGAAGAAACTTCCACCCTTTTCACCCCTGGTATAGGCCACGATTGCCGCTAGGTGTACCCTTAGTGAGCTCGAGCAGAGGTTACTCTTTAGAAGGTGGGTGAGGTACCTCAGTACAGTCGAGTCTATTGTCATTCTGTTTTGCAGGCCCTTTTTCCGGCACCACACGGTGAATCTCTTCCATTTTGCGCTGTAGCATTTTCGTGTAGTTGGCTTCCTTGCCTCCCGTAGCACTCGCATAGTGCTCTGAGGCAATCTTAGGTGTGCGAACTCTAGGTCTTCAGGAGCCATGCAGCCAGGTTGAGGGTCTCTGGCTCTGGATGCAGGACCTCTCCGTTTTGCATTGAGAGCAGGTCTTTCCTCCTCTCGAACCTGTATGGATTGCCTTGTGCCATTTCTTGAATTTGTGAGAACCATGTCTGCCTTGCCCACTGCGGAGCCACTAGGATCAGAGTCATGTTGCTGGTTCTGCACTTGTCGAGCACTCTGTGCAACAGGGGTATCGGTGGAAAGGCGTAGGCAAATGTCCTCGACCAGCTTATCCATAGGGCATTTCCCTGGGATTTCTGATCTGGTTGCCTGGACGCGAAGCTTTGGCATTTTGCATTTTGGCGTGTTGCAAATAGGTCTATTGTGGGAGTTCCCCATCTCCGGAAAAGCTTCTCCGCTTCCTGGCCATTGAGCTCCCACTCGTGCGATGCCGAGGTCTGCCTGCTTAGCCAGTCTGCCTCCACATTGTCCTTCCCCGGTAGGTGAATTGCCAGTAGATCTATCCTGAGAGGTATGGCCCATCTCCAAATCTCCTGCGCCAGAGAGGAGAGAGGGAACGACTGCGTCCCCCCCCTGCTTGTTGATGTAGAACATCGCCGTGGTGTTGTCTGTCTGAACCAACACCCTCTGGTTGTACAGGTGCCTCTGGAAGGCCTTCAGGGCTAGCAGGATTGTTTTTAACTCTAGGTAATTGATATGGCGAACCGCATCTGCTGGAGCCCACAGACCCCTCACTCTGAGGTTGTCCATGTGCGCTCCCCATCCCTTCTGCGATGCGTCCGTGGTAATGGTCACTGTTGGGATTGGTGGTGTCAGGCTTCTCCCTGCTGTTATGTTGTCTCTGTTCCACCAAGTTATCTCCTCCTGCACTGCGTGCGTAACAACCACTAGATCCTCCCAACTTCCGTTTGCTTGTGACCATTGCTGTTGTAGCCATTCCTGGAATGGTCTCATGTGCAGGCGTACATTCGGCACCAGCTGGATACAGGACGCTATCATCCCCATCATCTTGCTCACAGCCCTCACTGTCAGAGCTCGCCCCTTCTGGTAGAGCTGCGTCTCCTTCAGTAGAGCATCTGTCCTCCTGTCGCTGGGCACTACTGTACTGTTGCGGGAGTTGATCTTTGCCCCCAGGAAAATCTTCACCTGTTCCGGTTCCAGCGATGATTTTCCCCAGTGGATCGAGAATCCCAGATTCGTGAGGGTGTCTGTTACGCGTTTTGCGTGCCTCTCGCACTTCTCGCGTGAGTTTGCCTTGACCAGCCAGTCGTCTAAGTAGGGGTAGACATGTATTCCCTGCCTTCGTAGGTGTGCCGCTACCGCCGACAGGCATTTTGTAAAGACCCTTGGTGCTGATTTTAATCCGAAGGCCAGGGTTGTGAACTGGTAGTGTTCCTGTTCGATGTTGAATCTTAGAAGGCCCTTGTGCCTTCTGTTTATTGGGATGTGAAGGTAGGCATCCTTGAGGTCCACGGTGACCATGAAGTCCCCCTCTCTTATCTGTGGCAGTACCTCCTGCAGCGAAGTCATTTTGAACCTTTGCGTTCTGATGAACTTGTTTAGGTAACGGAGGTCCAGTATGGGTCTGAGGTCTCCGTCTACCTTCGGAACCACGAAGTAGTTTGAGTAGACCCCTTTGTTGCGTTCTCTGAACGGCACTTTCTCTATGGCTCTCTTTTGTAGGAGTTTCCGCGTTTCTTCTCTGAGTATTGCCAGTTCTTGGGCCGATCTCTGTCTTCCTTTCGGTTTCCTGTTTGGAGGTCTTTTCTCCAAATCTACGCAGTATCCGTACTGCACGATGTTCCGTATCCACTTGTCTGTGGTTATACGCCGCCACTCCTGAAGGTAGAACCTCAGTCTTCCGCCTACTGGTGTCGTATGCTCGTAGGCTCTTGAATCTTTTCTTCCCCCTGATGATACTTTTTTGCGCCTCACCCTTGGGGTCCTGACGAGGGTAGGCGTCCTCTTGCGTGCTGAGTCACTTCGACGAGGGCTGTTCGCCCCCTCTCCTCCTTTGGCCACGTCCGTTCCCTCTCCCGCGAAAGGACTGGCCCCGAGGTTGATATTGCCAGTTTTGATTCTGCTGACCTTGTCCGTGACCTTCACCCTGCTGACCTTGTTGGAACGCCTGGTGCGACGTCCCCTGCTGGCTTCCTCCCCTACCGTAGGGTCTCCTCGAGGGATTTCCTCGCCTCATTCCCCTCAGCTGTAGGGCCCCCATGGACCTCGCCGTCTTGTTTTCTTTTTTCAGCTGGGTGAGCTTCTCGTCCACTGTTGCTCCGAACAGTGTCTCTCCGTTGAAGGGGGTGCCAAGGATGTTGTTCTGCACTTCCGGTTTGAATCCCGAGATTCTTAGCCATGCATGCCTCCTCTCTGTGACTCCTATGGCCATGAGTCTTGCTGAAGTCTCTGCCCCATCCAACGCCGTCTTAATACAGGAGTTGGCGATGTTCTTGCCTTCGTCTATCAGGTGAGAGGCTCTCTGGCGGTATTCTTCGGGGAGGTGCTTTACTAGCTCCCCCATCTCATCCCAGTGCTGGTATTGGTGTCTATTGAGGAGTGCATTCGAATTCGCCATGCGCCAGTGCATTGCGGCGTTCCTCTCGACCTTTCTTCCTGTGAGGTCTATCCTCCTGCTCTCCTTATCCGGAGGTGGGCCCGAAGTTGCTGGTACGTTGGCCCTTCTCCTGGCCGTGGAGGCTATGATGGAGTCTGCGGTCAAGCTACCCTTGATGTAAGGGGGGTCCAGGGAGGAGTGCTTATATTTCTTCTCTGTCCTGGGCGTGATCGACCGGCAGGTCGCAGGTTCCTTGAAGGCTTCTCTCCCCTGATTCATCACGCTTTGTAGCATGGGGAGGAACTGGCTCCTTGTCTGGATGGGGAGCAGTGTCTCGACGAGAAAATCTGCTTTCGGTTTCTCCTCGTCGAGCTTGACGCCGAAGGCCATTGCTGCGCTCCTGACCACCATATTGTACACCCCGATGTCGTCGGGTGGCGAAGGCCTCGAAGGGTACGTGTCCACGGGCTCCTCCGGGTTTTCGGTGTCGAGATCGTGCCATTCGACGTTGTTGCTGGTAGATGCCGCCGATTCGTAGAACGACTGTTGGTCTTCTTCCTCGGCTTCTCCCTCATAATAGGGCTCTTCTTCCTCTTCGAGATCCCTTGTCAGCCCTTCGGCGTCGAACTCGTCTTCGACCTCGCCGACGTCCGCCGATGAAACCGTTGGAATCTTGAATTCCTTCATCCTGGCGTCGAACTCCTTCTTCCTTTGAAGGATGTTCTCCATTTCGGCCTCGAGCCGCCTCTTCTTTTTCTCCATCTCGGAGATGCTTTCGGCGTCGACCGCGGGTCTTTTCGATGAAACTTGCGTCGACGTCGAACGTTCTTTCAGCGTCGATCGGCCCGTTTCATGGGATGTTTTCGACGACCCTTGCCTTTCGGCGTCTTTCGGCACCAGGGAGTCCCTTTCTAAGGATCCGCTCGGCCTCTTGTCCGTGGTTCCCCCTTTGGACGTCGAAGTTTTCGGCGCCGGGGCTCCCTTCGTGGACTTTGACTCAGTTTTTCTCGAGTCACCCTCGTGTTTCCGAGGTACTTTCTGTTTTGCGCTCGACGATTCTCTTACCTCGTCTTCTTTTTTCTTGTCGGTCTCTACGACCGTGAAGTTTTCGGCTGTCTCGGCGACGTTGTCCTCGTCGTCCGTGGAGAGGCCCAGATCGTAGAGCGTCGGGGGTTTCCCCTTGCCATCCATGTTGGCTCTTCTCTGCCGCTCTCTCACCCTGAGTGTCTTCGGCGCGAAGGCTGAGCAGGTGTTGCAGTCGATACTCTGGTGATCTACCGGTAGGCAGAGGTTGCAGACCGGATGCTGGTCCTTCTGCGCGAACTTGTGGTGGCAGTTTGGGCAGAACTTGAATGGCGTCTTGTCCATTGCGCTCAGGGTCTCTGAGCGTGCATTCTCCAAGGCCGTCGAAGAAAAGGGCGCTGGTCCTCTTTTCTTCGCGCTCCTGATGAAATCTCTTCCTTTCCTGATATCTTCTAGTGATTCTATCGACGAAACTCGCTTTTCTTCCTTCTTCCTCCGAGTGTAATTCTGGAGCTTCCCGATGACGATCCAGACCCAACGGCGGAAAAAAGAATCTGAAGATGGCGCCCCAAAGGTGGGACTTCCGCAGGAAGCACGACGACGTCACGGGAGGAGCACCAAATGGTGGACGTCGACGCCCACCTGGGCTACAAAAAAAAAAAAAAAACCAAAGAAAAGACTACGAATCCGGACCCAACCACAAGATCGCGGAATAATGCACAGCATAGTGAATCCAGAAAGATTCACGCTGCAAAACTATACATTTCTGAAAACTAGACACCAAGGGGATTCCAGGGAGGTATGGCTTGCGTGGATCCCCCAACGTTTCCTTACCCAGAATCCCCTGAAAACCTCAATTTTAACAGAAAAAAATCACTTTTTTTTACACATTTTTGTGTGGGCAATTTGTGGCATCACGGGGCTGACACAAATTTCCTACCACCCAGCGTTTCCCCAGGTCTTCCGATAAATAACGGTGCCTCACTCGCGTGGGAGGCCCAAGTACCCGCGACAGGCAAGGGCACAAAACGTAGTGAGGCAACATCAAAATTGCCTATCCCAAAACAACCTGGTTTTGCAAAAGGGGTCACCTGGGTTTTTGGCCCCGTGCACGGCGAAACCCTGCAGAAAGACTGAATTTACCCCATTTTTCTATGGGGGGAGCGAAGGCCCTTGCCCAAGGGGCCGCTCCCCCGTCCCTGGTGTCTAGTGGGTGGATCCCTGCTTGGGCATCGCCCCAGGATCCACTGGGGAGGTGTATCATTGGAAAGGGGGGATTCTCCCCTTTCCAATGATACCTCTCCCGTCTTTCTACGTGCCCGGGGGGCTGAGATAGCCCCCTGAGCATATTGAAAGTGAAACTGAAATGAGCCTAAAGGCTCATTTCAGTTTCGGTTTCTGTGCAATGAAGACAGCGCGACGTGCGCGCTGATCTTCATGGCACAGAAACCAGGGAGGAGGGCCTCGGGAGCTGGGGAAACTCTTTCCCAGCTCCCAAGGTAACATGGGTTAAAAAGAAATCCCTCTGCTGTCTGTAGCAGAGGCATTTCGTGCCCCTGGCCTCAGGACGGAATGGTTCCGTCATGAGCACAGGGGCACCGATGCTCAGGACGGAACCATTCCGTCATGAACATCGAAGGGGTTAAAACATACATAAAAGGCATTGTCATTTACAATGCCAATAGTTTAAACTTGCATAAATGCAAGACCTATTGCATTGCAAATGCTTGTTTGATTGCCTTTCAGTAACTCACCAGGAAGATTTTGTTCACCATCACTTGGGGCAGCCAGGGATGGGATTTCTGGGCTGTGTTTCTGGGTGAAACCCTGACTAATGGAAGTTCTGCATTATGGCAGCCTTGCAGGCAGCGCTGTGTAGGGACAGCCAAGCACTCTGTGAAACCCCAGCAAGCAGGCCTGCCATATATACTGGAAGCGCAGCAGGCAGCCCTGTGAAGATACAGCCATGCACACTTGAAGTCCTGAAGGATCCCCCATGAATACTGGCATCCTTCCACATTGGCAGACTCGGTTGGCACTGGCGTCTTGAGTTCTGCACACCATTCCACAGATGTGTGACGGTTTCCACATAAACAGGTATCCCAGTGTGGGCTGCGATGTAGCACACAAGGGCTCGGCTACTCGCGCGCCCATCGCCATCAGTACAAACTGTAGCCCCAATCCACCATTTGAACTGCCCTGTCCTATTCGCGAAATTTTACACAGCGTCCTATGGAGTTCCAGCTGGTCAGGAGAATGACATCTCTTGCCACAGTTTAAGTGAGTGCAGTGTGTGAAGTGTCCCGCATGCGGGGTGTGTGTAAGCCACCCAGACCCAGGGCACGAGCAGCGGGGTTGCTGCGAGGAGGTGGGTGGTGGGTGGGGTTACGCAGCAGGGGTATTGCTGGGGTCCAGAGAGCCCTGGGGCTGTTGTGGCGGGCGTGAGGAGGTGTGTATCATCCTTGATTGTAATTGTAGATAACTCATTTAAACAGTATTGTATTGGAATTGCATTTATATAGCGCGTACTACCCCTGACGAGGCGTCGAAGTGATAGATGGTCCTCACACACACAACCTCCTGTTCGGCGCATAGCAAGTGTATCATATGACCTAGTGCAAGGAAGGCTGCTGTTTGAACTGTGAAACACAATAGTAATCAGGGTTTAGCGGCCCCCTGAGGCATTTGGCCCCTGTGCCACTGCACCTGACTGCCCACTGGAAGTGACGCACATCCTCTGTTAAGCGGCGGCAAGTGACCCGCTGCAGGCAGTAGAGCTAGGCTCGCACCACAGGCAGCTCAGGTCCATCGAGTATGTTACTCCTCATTGGGATACTTAAGATACCCGGCCTCAGCATCCCCGGATACCGCTCAAGGCAGACGCGCGACAGAACGCCAAGGCTGCATCACACTGACGATACACACACACTGACATTACAGACATGATAAAGGGCAGTCATTTTTCACATAACAATGTCAGCGACATTATTCAGATAATACCACGATAATAATGGGATACTGAGCAAAATAGTACACCATAAACAATAGCCTGTATTATAATGATACATATAGTGTAAAGAAATATTACACATAAAAAGAGCAACAATATTAACATAGTTAATGTCACAGGTTAAATTGGGATAGAATACTCAAAGTTGCACGAGACATTGCACAATATAAATTATGTGAAGTTATTATTATTGCCCATGTCATATTGAGTAATATTGCACGCGATAATAGCTGACCTTCGTTACCACTGCAAAGGTGATGTTTGAGAATTACATTGCATATGCAATGTGAAGATATTCGGAAATGTTTCGGTAACAACATGTGCAGCGTGGCTCTACGTATTACAGGTAAACATCCATATTGCTTTCTACATCTTAAAAGTGAGTCATGCTCTTGTTGGCTACCGGTGTCTGCGCGTGTGTTTTGTGTGTAGATAGCATGTCATTGTTGGCCTCAAGCACGTTAAACCCCCCAGGACATCTGCCACCCCAATACCTCCCAGACTTACCAGCCACAAGACACATTGGAAGAAGCAGTCTGAAGATCAGACCGCACATCACCTCGGAAACCATGACTGCTAGTGGGACTCCAAAGAGAGCAAATCAAAACACAAATATACACGGTGCAGCCCGGCGTGTCACAGCCACGGTCCCATCACCAGGGCGCCCGCCCATTCTTGGGTCCAGAGCTGCTCGGCATGACCTGTCACCGGACAATCCCCTCAAGCGCTGACCCACACGCCCATCTCAGCCCATGGACGCATCGCCAAGCCCAGCGGCCAAGGACGTCTTCGGCATTCCCATAGCAGGGCCGGTAAGACGCGCAGGTTGACGTTGCACCGAAGAGTTAACAGATAAGCATCTCCCTTGTCGGGCAGGTGAGAATGGGCTCAAGGGTAATCCAGAAGTTGGTGAAGATGTCAAAAATAAACGTTAGATCCCAGCGGAGCTGTGTGATCCAAATAAGCATTAAAATTTACAGACAGCGTCCAGCAGGGAGTGATGCTAAGGGCGATGTGATCCAAGCGCCTTCAGATTCCGTGGCCAAGTTTATTCAGACGGAATAGTCAGGGTCACCTGCATTGAGAAGAATGTGCTACTAAGGGTGATGTGACCCAAAGTTCCAACAGTCCAGTATTCCGCATGCAGTACATTCAGGGCAGTCCTATGTCTTGAGCCGCTCTACTTCCCCAGCCTTCAATGAAACTTTACAGCAGACCCCACCCCGCTGAGTAGCAGACCGCAGCTCCAGGGCGGGTTTCAGGATTGGGCGGTGTAGGAGAGTAGGATCTGCTTCACATGGTTACCCCCACTTTTTGCTGGTGTTTCGCTGTTTTTCGACTTTAGTCTGGCTGGAACCCTGCTATTCAGGGCCCCAGCCTAGCTGCTTCCTCTCTAAATTGATTCCATGTACCTTAGGTACACTCCAGATTGGATTCTGGGGTACCCTTGTGAGTCCCTAGTATATGGTATACTATGTACCCAGGGCATAGGTACCCCAGAGGCCTACCAGGGGCTGAAGCATGTATTGTGCCACACCTGGGAAGCCCTCCAAAATGACACCACAGGTCTGCTTCTGCAGCCTGGGTAAGGTGGTGCATGCACCCCTTACTGAGGTATAGGTTCACTATACCTCACTTATCACTGCACATAGAAACCTATCAGTCACCCCTATGACAGGCCTTATCAATCCTGAAGACAGGGTGCTTGGTTATATGTGAGAGAGTTCCCAGGCATGAGCTGAGCCCCTCTGCAGCCTTCGGAATCTCTTCTCCGGGGTTGTCAGTGGTGCAGCCTGACCATATACTCTTAAGTGCATTATAACCCAACGGTAAATGCTAACTTTGGACTGGCTGCACGGAAAAATGTCGTGTTTGGTGTCAAACATCTTGGAATCATACCCCCACACCAGTAACTGGTGTGGGAGTATGATCCCACCCTTCTAGAGGGAGAGACATGGCAATACTGGTATACTCGGTAGAAACTTAACAGAGCCCTGGCATCACAAAATGGATGCTGCAGCCACAGCCACGGGTCTGGGCTCCTGCTGCTGACCGAAACTCCGGCAGGGGAGGCCTGGACAACAGGTTTCCTGTCACAGGGAGGTGTAACCACCTCCCAGACAGGATGATTATTACTGGGGCTGGGTGGGAGCACTCTCCGAGTGCTTTGAAGTCCTACACTGGGGGCACATTTGGTGTCCCTCTTCATAGTCCAGCTCAAACTGGTCAGGGGCTTCCAGCCCCTGCTCTGGCGCGAAACTGGAGAAAGAAAATGGGTGTAGCCACCCCTCTTTTCAAACCCTCCCATAGGTGGGTCCCTAGAGTAAGTCCAACTCCTTTCTTAGGTATAAGTAAGGAACCCCTGGCAACAGGAATTTAGATATCCATGGACAAAAGTCTGAAGCTGAATCCTGGAACTTTGACGCTCTACTAAAGACTAGAGGACTGAAGAAATCTCCCTTGGGTCAAGGAGTGACTCCGCTGCTTGGCAGGCACCAACAAAGCATTTTGCAGGTCTGCATCCTCGAAGCTCCTGCCGGACTCCGAAGTATTTGCAGCCCAGGAAGAGGATTTCCAGACATCTCAGAAGTGCACCAGAGTCCCCAGCAAAGCTGAGACCCGCAGCCCTCGTGAGTAGCGTGGAACCGGAACTCCTGGTCACCGTGCACTTTTGCAAGTGCATTGACTTCTCAACATCTCTTGAAGTCGTGCCTGGAGTTACTTGTAGCCCCCACCTCGAGCAGAGAATCCACAGAAGATTGTCGGCCTAGTCACCCCGAGGGACCCGTGGGCCGCCATTTTGTGTTTCCTCTCGAGGCTCTTTCGCGATCCCTGGTCCGTCTACTGGTGGGTCCCTGAGAAGGCAACTTTGATTTTCCTTGGGCTTCCCTGGTTGCTCCAGACATGCCCTGACTACCTACCAAGTGGTGAGTCCCTCAGACCGTGCTGGTCTGCACCCAAGCATATTTCTCCTTTCTGCGTGGGTTGCTGTTGCCAATGCTTGTTGTGTCCAACCCGGGCACCAACGCTGCAGCTCGAATCCAGCTCCTGGTCGTCCGCGACGCCACCTGGTCCTCGTGGCTGAAGAGTCAACTATCACCTTCTTCACCTGACATCGGTGGGCATTCTTCTATCGTGCCCCTGGTCACTGGCAAGTGACCCTGACTCTGTCCCCTCTGCTTTCAGGTTCTTCACATCTTTGATCCAGGCTTGGATCTCTTCAGACACTTTGCATCTTCCCGGCAGCAGCACTTCTTTGCTAGCTCCCACTGAAATCGACGACGCGACCAGACACTATTTGACACCTACGCACCCGGCTTCCCTGGGTGAGGTAACACGAGTACTCCGGTGTTCCTGTGGGTGTTGACCCTAGAACTTGCTAAGTCCCAAAGGGTTTGGTCCTGACTCATGTCTAAGCGCCCCTAATCTTTAAAAATCTAACCGTGACTTTCCCCATAGAAGCTAATGGGAGCTCGCGGCTGTGTTCTCACACTGCACACGGCCCCCGTGGGTCCCCTGTGTCACTACCTTGGGTGGTTCCTTGGGGTCCCAGTGATTCTACAGGCTCTAAGCCTTGTGTCTAGTTAAGTCGTGGTTCTTATACCACTATTTTAGAATATGGTTTGGCTCGCCCCTAGGGCCTGACGTGTATTTGTGCTATTTTACTGTCATATTTGAAGTGTAACTTAAGTGTTTTGACCTCTAGCCTCATAAAGCGAATAGGAGGGTGTGTTTAGAAATAAATACATATATTTTACATGTATACCTGGTGTGGTTGTCTTTCATTTAGCCATTCAAGAGATAATAGACTAGTAAAACAAGCTGCTTTACATTCCTTCAAGATTTAGCCTGAAGGCTACTCTCCATAGCTACCACTAGGATGGATTTCAATAAAGGTTGTCTTTAAGCTATCATCAATAAGGGGTTGTTTGGACTGGTACAAGGTGCCCACTATAATTAGTGGACAGCATATACCAGGCCAATTGGTTGGTAGCCGAGACGTCACTCCATACCGTGAGTGTTCTACAGGTGCCAGGCACCCGTGGGGCAGAGGTAGCGTGCGCTGCCCACGGCTAGAGCCTGACTCCGCCGCCCTCTCACTCCGCTGCCTGCCTAAGGCCTGGAGGGCTACCTCAGTTACATGGTCGTTACAAAGATTTGTATTTTTCAGTACAAGTGCCCTCAGGCATACCTTTGAGCCTCACAAACTCCTATTATCTGATCAAAAAGGTTGTTGTGCTGCTTCTCCCGGTGATGTATATTTTCATGCTAAAAAGATCTTTCCAGCATATGTTTCTACATGAACATGTGGCAGAAGGTGCAAGGCTGTTGGGTATTCACTTGCTTGCGTGCAACCTTTCCTTTGAAGTTTTCCTGCTTTCTGACTGTCGTACTTCTCGAAATTTGTTTCTATTTCGCGTTTCGACTGCAAATTATTCCTTCAATCCCCGCTGCTGAAATGCCGTAAATAAAGTGAAAGCGCGCCGAAGTGCCGGGCCCGCACAGCAAACGCATGCACATCTCCTGCTCGGGCGTGTGCAAGCACGGCGAAGAGGAGTCCAGGCGCGTGCACATGCCCTGTCCGGGCAGGCACGCTGAACGAAAACAGGGAGGGAACCAAACATGCTTCCCTCTCAATAGAAAGCACGGATTTGGCAAGCGCACCAGTAAGACGTGTGGGTGGAGCTTCCACCATCGCTTCGCAACCTAAACCGACGACAATAGATCTCGCCAGGAGTGAGCAGCACATGTCCTGCGTCGCTAGGCGAGACCTAAAAATTGAGTTTTCTTTCATTGAGGGAGCATTGCATGCATTAGTAACTTTGAGGAGGTGGCATTGTATTGGCACCCAGTGTGCCAAATGGTGTGCTTTATAATAGAGAGACAGGTCTAGTAGGCAGAGACCTCCTGATCCTGTCTGCATGCAATTTACTAACTTTAAGCCGGAGTGTCCGACCATCTCACGCATAGTTTTTGATGAGTGTACCAGGTTTAAGAAGCAGACAGGTAGGAAAAGCAGTTGGGATCATTCCAAAGATATAGTTAAAGCTGGGTGCAGTAACCATCTTTACTGTTTGAATACTGCCCCAGATTGGAAGTCTCAGAGCTGACCATTTTTTAAAGTCAGTGGTTTTAGTCAGCAAGGCTTCCATGTTATCCTGTGCTGTCTGCTCCAGGTGATTGCCAATCATGAACCCCAGGTACTTGATGACGGTGATAGCCCATTATAACAGCAACACATCCAGCACTGTTGCAGTTTAATTAAGAGGCAGCGCCTCACTTTTGTCCCAGTTACTTTTATAAACAGAGAGGCATTTAAATGTTAATTGCCCGTTTTCGTACCTGCTGTGTACCTGCTGTGACATTTCCCTATTTGCTGCCAACGCTGGGGATAAGGAGATCGCTGTTGGGAGTCCTGTTAAAGCACCGCCAAACATCGCTTGCTGCCACTGCAAGGGGACTACAAATCCCATCATCCCCCAAGGCGCGCACATTGTGCATCGTCATTTGAGCGCCAGGAGGTGCTCAAAAGGAGGGCAGGGCTCCCTCAGCGCGGGACGCGCTCGGGCCCGTCCGAGCCCGTCAGAGACCGAAAGAGGCTGGGCAGGGTCACATCATTAAGCCTTCAACCTACAGCACTCCATAAGGTTAGTCTTGTTACTTCGCTACCAATTACCATACTAACTCTCTGCCAAGAGCACAGCTGTATTAGACGCTGCTAACCTTAAGCGCTAACATGAACAAGCAAGATCCTAAGGGTAAGAGTGTGCAAACAGGAGGAAGCATTGTGGGGACTCTTGATCAATTCCTTACTGTTAATTGTGTTTAGTAAATGGGGTGTGGAGGTGTTCTGATCATAAAGCAGAAGTAGAATGCTGTCCACGTATAGAAGATTCTTCACTTTCCTGGCCTCAGATATGGTGGCAGAAGCTCTGAGTTTTGCTGCCAAAGGTTTACGTGCCAGTAGAAAAAGGAGTGGTGATAAGGGGCAACCCTGTTGGGTACTTATTCTAAAGTCCATAATATTAAGGGAAACAGAATGTTAGCTACCACACTGTAGAGGATCTTTGTTGGGCTTGGGTAGGAGAACGACATTAGCTCTACTGAATTCTGAGCGTAGGGATTTTGAGTTACACATGTCCTCATAGACTTAAGCCAATAGTGTGATTATAGTCTTTTCATTCATTTTTATAATATTCAATAGGAAGGTTTTCTTTCCCTGGGTTCTTGCCTGTGGGCATTTTTTTTCTGGTGTCCGGATCTAGTCTTCAGTGATGTCACTATCTAGTTCTGTCTGAGGTGACCAAGGTGGAGTCTAGTGAGGAAAGCCAATTCCTCCACAGTCACATCAGCAACAGCTGCAGAGGAGTAAAGTTCCTTATACAAAAGAAGCAAACTTCTCAGAAATCCGGACGGGGTTGGTGAGTAATTCCTGTGTAATGCTAAGGGCGGGACCAGAGTGATGGGCCTCCACGTCTCAGCTGTTGGGCAATGAGGTGGCCAGCTTCTCACCAAACTCATAGTGTCTATGTTTATTTTGTCCTAACACCCTTTGCACCAATGAAGTGAATATTGAATTAAGGTCCATTTTGGTGCGTCACACTTAGAAGATTAACCACGGATGTGTGGTGTCGATTTTAGGTCATCAAATCGGTGATGCGGTGTTACAGTTGCCACCTCGTGTTCGTGTACTGTGAAAATCTGATTCTCTCATGAGTTAGCCACGGATATAGGCCTTGCTACCTGCCCACAGGGTTCGTGCGACGGCCACCAAACTTTCATTCACTAAAATGTACGCGCGAAGTCTGATTTTGAAAAATAAAAGACTGGAATTTGCACTCTTAGCTGTACCTCGGTGCCAAACTAAAGCTTTTTTCATTTGTCTTGATTTGCAGCAGAAATCCTCGGACCTAGCAGTATGAGAAGATCAGCGGTTAGGCAATAAAATATTTTTGTGTTTATATTTGGATATTTGTAGACACGGAATACCCGAGGGTGTCAAAGCGGTAGTAGAAATGAAAGAAGCAATAGCGTGCAATCAATCAATCAATCAGGGAATTGTAAGCGTGCTACTCACCCGTAAGGGTCTCAAGGCGCTGGGGGCGGGTCCGCAGATCTGTTTAGCCAAAGAGCCAGGTCTCGAGGGTCTTCAGGGAGGGGGCGCATCTGATGTCTCCCAGTAGCTCGTTCCAGGTCTTGGCTGCAATGTGAGAGAAGGATCTTCTGCCTGCTCTGGCTCTGTGGATGCGAGGGGTTTCGGCCAGTGCGAGGTTGGAAGATCGGTGGTTTCTTTTGGGTACTTGTAACTTGATTCTGTTGTTGAGGTATTTGGGTCCGTTGTGGTGTAGGCATTTGTAGGCGTGAGTGAGGATTTTGAAAGTGACTCATTTCTACACGGGGAGCCAGTGGAGACTTTGTAGGTGTTGACTGTGTTTGTGTCGGGGGATGCTGAGGACGAGTCTGGTGGCGGTGTTCTGTATTGTCTGGAGTTTGCGGAGTAGGGACTTATTGATGCCGGCGTGGAGTCTGCTGGTGATGAATGCGTGGGTGACTATCTTCCTTGACTCAGGGGGGGATCCACTTTAAGGTCTTGTGGAAGATACGGAGGGTGCTGAAGCAGCTGGAGGTGATGGCGTTGACCTATCGGTTCATGGTGAGTGAGGGGGTAGGTGGGCTTCCGAGGGCGGTCGGCCACCAGGTGCTGTCCCATGCAGAAGGGGTGGTACCGAGAACGAGGACTTCTGTCTTTTCGGCATTGAGCTTCAGGCAGCTGTGGGTCCACCTAGACTGCATCATCTTGCATTCCTTTCTGGAAGTTGAGTTTGGCAGTGGTGGGGTCTTTGGTGAGGGAGAGGATGAGCTGGGTGTCGTTGGCATAGGATACGATGTTGAGGCCGTGTTGTTGGACAATGGCTGCGAGGGGGGCCATGTAGATGTTAAAGAGGGTGGGGCTCAGGGATGAACCCTGTGGGACTCGGCAGGTGATTTTCGTGGGGTCGGAGAGGAAGGGTGGGAGTCTGATCCTTTGGCTTCTTCCAGTGGGGAAAGATCGGATCCAGTCCAGAGCTGTTCATTGTATGCCTGCGTCGTGTAGTCTAGCGACTAGTGTGTGGTGGGAGACGGTGTCGAAGGCTGCTGGTAGGTCGAGTAGGATGAGGCCTGCGGAGATGCCTTGGTCCAGGAGGGTGCGGATGTCATCTGTGGCGGCGAGTAGAGCAGTCTCTGTGCTGTGGTTGCTTCAGAATCCGGATTGGAACAGGTCGAGGACTGCATTCTCTTCAATGAATCGTGTCAGTTTCTTGTTGACTGTTTTCTCTGCAACTTTGGCTGCGAAGGGGAGGAGCGAGATGGGCCGATAGTTCTTGAGGTCGGTGGGGTCAGCTGTGGGCTTCTTGAGCAGAGTTCTGACTTCTGCGCGCTTCCAGTCATCTGGGAAGGTGCCTGTTTTAAAGGTGGTGTTTATGGTGATTGTAGTTCGGGTGCGATGGCGGCTACGGTTCTGTGGTAGATGTGCGATTCTGTGGTAGATGTGAAGGGGGCAGGGGTCGGGGGGCAGGGGTCGGTGCCCCCCCCCACCCCCCCCCCCGAGTGGATGCTTTTCATGGTCGAGGCGGCGTCTTCGGCCGTGATCGGTTTCCAGTTGGAGATGGTGGGCTGGCTGGTGTTACTGAGGGGTGGTGGGCCGTCTGTGGCGCCTGGTGGATGGTCGATGAAGTTGTCGTAGAGGTTTTCAATCTTGAGGTGGAAATAGGTTTCAAGCTTGTCGCAGATGTCTTGGGATGGGGTGATGTCTGTGGCTTCCCTGCGGAAGAATCCACCTGTCATCACAGAAGGGAGAAAAGCCCGGTTTTTAATTTCTAACAGAAAACTGTATGGGAAGTAATACTAGCAAGGTCTGAAGGTAATGCATTCCACAGCTTGGCTGCACCAACCCAAAAGGTTTGCCTCCCCATCTGGCTTTACAGAATCTTGGAGTATTCACCTTCCTAAGATAGGACTATCTCAACTGTCTGCTTGGAGTATACCACTGGAAATATGATCTTAGTGTAGGGCAGTGTGAACCAGAAAAAAAAGCTTTAAACATCACACGCTTCCTAATCGGCAGCCAATGAACAGACTGAATGCCCTCCCTAACAGAAAAACGTTTAGAGACATCCAGCATCAAGCGCGCAGTCCCATTTTGAGCAATCTGAAGTCTATTAAGGGTAGATTTATAGATATTTAAATACAGCGAGTTGTAGTCCAACCAAGGTAATCAAGGTGATAACCACTGCAACCCTAAGCTCGACAGGACTGAAAGGAAAGACCTTATTCAAGATTCTGAAAAAACAGGTGCTTACTGTCTTCTTAACATGAGACTCAAAAGAGAGGGTACAGTCAAAGATAACTCCTAGATTTTTGGCTTCGGTGACTGTATATATTACTGGTCCACAGGTTTCTGGCCACCACTATTCAGACCAATTTAATGTTATGTTAATATGGTTTGTAAAGAGCTCGAATACCAGAGGGTGTCTTGGCTCTGCCTTGGGGAAAAAGAGTGGGGACTAACTGCGGAACAGCCCCAAGCTTATTGATTGAAGAGCCAGGTTTTCAGGGATTTCCTGAGCTGAAGGTGGTTAGAGGATGCTTTGAGATTAAGAGGGAGAGAGTTTCATATCTTTGTGGTACTGATCACAAAACTGGTTCCTCCCCACCATGCTTTCTAAAATGTAGGTACTACCAAGAGTCTGTTATCAGAAGATTGAAGTGTTCTAGAAGGTCTGTACCAGATTAACTTTTGTGCAAAGAATTAAGGACCAGAGTTGTACAGGGCCCAATAGGCAATGCAACGAGCAATAAAAGATGAATCTTTTCTGAAACGGTAGCCAGTGAAGCTCACATAAGGCCCGGGAGGCTGACTGATGGTTAGGAATGTGAAAGATGAGGCGAGCCGAAGTGTTTTGTAGGGTTGCTTACACTGCAATAATCTAGTTTAGATAGGATGAGTGCTGTAACCACCAGTTTTTGAAGGTGAGATGAATGAAAGGCATGATTTTCCCAATGATCTTTAAAAGGAAAAACACCGCAGATGCAATTTGATTGACTTGGTGTTCAAACGTGAGTCTCTAATCAAAGATTACTCTAAGGTTCCTAACTTTTTATACTGGTGTTGGAAGCGGGCCGAGATTAGGTGGCCCCCAGTCCAGGGACCAGAAGGTGCTGTTTTTCCCTGAACAGCAGGACCTCAGTTTTGTTCGAGTTGAGACTAAGGCAGTTTTCACTCATCCATGCACTGATGTTTGCCATGCAGTTTCGAAATTTTTCAGCTGTCAGGGCAAGATTGTCAGATACTGATACAATAATTTGGGTGTCATCGGATGACACCACAGGGAAACCAAAATTCCTAATAAGTTTGAATAATGGAAAGATTGAAAAGAGTGGGGCTGAGAGATGCACCCTGGGGGATGCCGCATGGAAGAGTAAAAGGTTGAGATACGTTGCCATTTATGGCAACTGACTATTCCTTCTCAAATAGAAAAGAGGCTAGGAGAGATAGAGCGGTATCTCGGATGCCTAGATCATACAGGCGTTTGATGAGGATCTTATGGAAAACAGTACAGAAGGCCACAGAGAGATCTAATAAAAAACAAGAGCCACACTGTCACCTCGGTCAGTGATGGATGTTCTATTCTCTGCTGTCATAATGAGGGCTGTTTCGGTACTGTGCTCTTTTCAGGACCGAAATTGGTCAGCATCGAGTAGATTATGTGCATTGATAAAATCCGATAGGTGAAGATTGAGTACTTTACCCATCACCTTGGCTTGAAGGGGCAGACGTGAAATGGGGCAATAATTCTAGAGATCTGAAAAAGATCTTTGCTCACTGAAGACCATATCAATATAATATGTTTACAGAAAATGACACTCTATTCCATTTTATTGCCTTTCATTAACATTTTCCACCATTAGCACTGAAAAAAGGTTTCCTAATAAGAAGAGGACACACAGTTCTGGATATAAATCACTGGACAGAACTGTGGCTGGGTAATTAAGTATCTCCAGTTATTCAAAAATTTTACTTTTCACTAAATAATGAACCAAGTGCCAACTGAATGTGCCGTCCGGATGGTGACACTGTAGATGATGCCCTAGTGTCCACAGGTGAGGATAACTTCCATTACCTGTTATTGCTGGATCTCTTGCCTGCATTCAACACCAGCGATCATCCCACACTCCTACAAATACTAAAGTCTCTAATGGGATTCAATGGCAGCGTACTTCAATACTTCTCCTACCTTTCCAACACTAGTTTGTTTTTACGGGGACCTCCCACAAGAACCTTTTTTACCTTCAATCTCTACATTGAGCACAACGAGTCTCTACTTCCCAATAACCGCATCAAAATTCACCAATATGTTAATGATATTCCACTCCACTTGGTAGTCTCCTCCCCTTCAGACATCCAATGCCTTAAACACTGCCTACACCTCAAGCAGAGCTGATTTCCTATTATGTGGCAAAGGACAACAATCAGGACATAGTACAAACACAGTTTACTGACATGAACATGGATGGCTTCAAATGCTTTCACCCAATGCCAAATCATTTGAATTCACCTTCACTCTCATGGAACACATGGCCAAGAACATGGTCTAGTGCCAGCTCTCACCGTTCCTCCCAAAAAGCAAATGATGAAGCCCTCATCTTGATGTCGGAAACACAGTTTCACGGCCTACCAGATTTACACTTGCTTTTCCCACCTTCCACTTTCCCCAACATCCAAAGAGCATCCTCCAAACCGCAGCAAGTCTAATCGAGGGCCAGAAGAATTATGATCACAACCTGCACCCGACCTCTCTGACTTGCACGTTCACCATTTCTGGTGGCTCTCAGCACACCCACAGCCCACACTAAAAGACTGAAGACAAAAATGGCACCAAAAAAAAAAAAAGATTAAAAAAAAAAATATATCAAGGCAACAAGCCCTTGAGCATCAGGCCAGTCTCAACTCCGTTCCAATTAATGAAATGGTTCAAGAAGACTCCTATTAAAGGCTGCATCATGAGATGTAGCAACAGTCCCCAAACCAGAAACCTCTCTAATCACCTACTGATTGTATCCTTGCCTTTGAACCTGTACGGTGATCTGCTGCCTTTTCGGTAGGATTGAGATATGCAAATAGTGAATACATTAATTCATACAGGTAGCAACAATGTAAGGAAATCAGAAAATACAGACAATATAGTTTAAGTAACCTGGAAGCAGAACTTGCAAAATTGGAGAAACAAAAAGGGTTAAAAATATAGAGAATAAGCAGGTGAACGGGTAAAACTGGATTTAAAGGTCTACGGAATGTAAAGACAGGGCATACCTGTTTGCCAGTAAAACCTTGACAAATGACCTTGGTGTCCTTATTGATGTAGAGATGTTTCCGAGAGGCTGTATAGGAACAGTGTCGGACGGCATTTTGTTGTACTATAAATTAAAATAAAGAATTTAATGAATATTCTGATCAAAACAGCAAAGATCGTATACAGAAAGGCTCATCACTAACCTCCAAAGTCTAAAATGTAAACTGTAAATGTAAAAACTCCAAAGTCTAAAGTGTGAAAGCACTTGAATTGTCAATCTTGATGGCAGAAAAATTCAGCTGTAAGGGGAGAAGTGAACCCACAGATTCCCACATTATTATAAGTTTTCATTTTAGAGCTCACATGGCCGCAAGGGCATTAGGCCTCTTTACAAGTGATGGGTAATACACACTACCACATAAACAGGTTACACAGATTTACAATAAAACAGGTGTGGTACACAAAGTAGATTAAGAAAAAAATTAAAACAGAACAAAAACGCATGCAATTACAGTAGAAACAGAATGGGGAAACAATCTGTTCCAAATCTGAGGTAGGATGTCATAGATGAAGAATGCATTTAAAACAAAGATCTTTGAGTTTTAGATATAAAAGAGGACTAGAATTCCATATCTCGAAGCACCCTAATAAAGTTTCTAATTTTTCTTTATCCCAGATAGTTCCAGAAGAAGGGTTTCTCACCACCGGCGGACTGGAGCTCTCAAGAGATAATATTGTTTGCATTGAATTAGCTGTTTATGTGTGAATGCCCATTTTGTTTTATGTCAAAAGAGAAGTGTGGACTTGGTGTCCACCATAAAAGGGACTGCAAGCAAATATGTCAAGTTCCCCAAGCCTGCTGCAGGGAATGGAAAAGGAGGACCCAGCTACATATGGGCAGCTACAACACCCTTTGTGGTATTAACTGGCTTGTGGTGTAGCAAATGGGATGAGATACACAGGAGACATTCCAGTTCCAAGATTGACACTACACTCAGAATCAGTCACTTCATTGTCCTTTGGCAGTTAATGTAACAAAGTAATTCTCAAAAGTAATGTGCCATGTAGCTCTATATCTTTCTGCCTTGCACTTTTTGCTGCATTAGTGGCTTCAAAAGGCTCTTTTCCCAATATTGAATATCACAGGGGCAGCCAGAGAGGAGTTAAGAGTCAATACTGTCTTGGGCACTCAACACAACCACTGATTCTATCCACTGCTATACCAACAGATCAAAGAACAGATGTCATGGGATGATCCACTATGTCAATGCCAAAGGCAACAAGAAACACCAGAGAGAGCAAATCCTCTGCTCCTTTGACTATTTCTTATTATGAATTTGTTTCATACGATCTGACAAACAGTTGAAACATGTCTCACGCCTGAGACTGCAGCCTGTATTGCAGTGTTAAACTGCCATTTTACTCTGGCAAAATAAACCTTTACTCAGGCAGGAACTCCAGGGCCCAAGGGCAGAATGCATTGTATATAAAAAGTAGGACATGTGGGTTTACGTTTTACATCTCCTGGAAGCGAAAAACTCCTAAAGTTATCACTATTTCAAGGCCTATTTCTCTCATAGTATAACACTGTGTTACCTTATTACACTACATAAGTGATAACAAATTCAGGAGAAGATAGGATAATGATGTCTACACTCAATTGAATAATAACCTAAACCTCTCGTTAATGGCAAAATCTGAATTTGAGTCACTATCCTGAAAATGCCACTTTTAGAAAGTTTATCTAGAATGGGGGGTTTGGCCCTCACCTACAACCACCTTGTGAGATTCAAACACATCTTTAGTTGTGCATGAGGAACGCCTTGCTCAATAGATGATCTCAAGTTTCTTTAGTTGTATTTGACAAAAAACACATTTCAAATTATCAAAATTAGTACGATAAAAGAAAAGATCAACCACATTCAATTCAATGGCTATACAGTGAATAGTTTGTGAAAAACCATGTGCAAAGTGTTAAAAAGCTACAAAAACAAATGAGATTCAAACTCAAAGTTATTATGTAAACCTATTAAAAATTCTGTCTTCACCAATCCTAAACTTGAAAAATAAGAGCAATAAGTTCACAGAAACGCTCTTGGTGTTAGGACATTAAGAGGGTCAAGATGGATCTGATATATGGTTGTAAATGATTGCTTATGGAAAAATGAATTTTAATCGTCCATATTGATGCTCGTTGGACCGGGATCCCTCAATCCTAGTCTATGCGTTTTGAACTTAAAGTGTTTTTGCGGGTTCTCTTCAGGACAAAGGTTTGGCGAGTTCTGCAAGTATAAAGGGAAAGACTTTTAAACTAAGTGATCAGCACACTCCAGTTTTTTAGTGTGGCATGCTTATCCTATATTTACCTTGAGGGCACGTAAAATGCCATAGACTCGGATTGCGGTCCGTCTTATCTGTAATTTATTGAATAAATAATCAATCTAGTACCTCAGGTTTTCAGCGCTGATACTTTAAGGAGACATATAGATTCACATCAATGCTATGGCGCCTAATTGTGTAGACGACTGGTAAACTGCGCATTAAAACAATGTACCTTGGGTTATCGAGGTTTAAACACGTACACCAAATGAGGAGTGGAGCTTTAAATAATTTTTTGTACTTGTCTTTAAATTTCTAAGATTTTTGAATTAAGGCATCTTGTCTGATTCCTTTCTGGAAAAAAAAACCAGAACAGACTTGTTGACTTTGTTGCATTATGTCAGGCGCGATTTTCAAATCAATGAAATAATGACACATCTTTCACCAATGCTTTCATTCGAGGATGGCTGTTTAGGCATTTAATTAATTTTGGGGGCGCCGACTTGCTGTTCCCTTTGTGCATCGGTGTGACATGGTCTCTCTTGCAGCTATCGCTACTTGATTGCAGCCGCATTTAGCTATTCGTTCTAAGAGTTACAATGTTTTAGACACACTGCAGGTTCGTGAACGAGCTGAACCACTTCCAGTTACTTTGTAACAAAGGCGCATATGAACGTGATGTTGTGCTTAAGCGACTAAGGCTCCAGGCCTGCCAGGGATTTACGCAATCTATGGAGTGCAATTCCACAGGACGCTTGACTACTCCTAAAGCAGTACAACAAGCCAGTTTGTACTTACTTCGGGCTTGCTTCAGTTAGTTCTGCAAAATGGGAAATGGTGCTCCGGTTCTCTGATCTTTTAAAAAGAATTGTAGGTGTTTCTCTCTGGGGCTGGACAAGCCCAAGGATTCTGGAAGATGGGGTGTTTTGTATCCGAAAACTTTCTTGGCACACACTACATTAAATTCATAGACTTGGCCGAACAACAGGATATTTATATTTTAACGTGTTTACTGTACATTCAGGAATTGGCCTGAATTTCCGTAATGTTATAAAAACTAAGTGTATTTTGTTTATACACTCACAAGACCCGAAATGGATCACAGACAAGGCAACAGTCTGTTTTTGTATGACTAAGCAAAATAATTTGGATAACTTAGCGGGCACAAGGACCTGAGTATAAATTGAGAATGGAAGATGAGCTTGGCTAAAGTCTGTTCGTTTCAGACATTCCAGTCAGACCTCTTGATACTGTGTTGAATTTCATAATCAAATATGCTTCTTTGCACATCAACTTGTTATCAATATCTCAACCTCTAGGATCAGCTTGATTGGCACTTAGCACTGTCCAGTGGAATTCTCCCTCTGTGTGACCCATTTGGTTAAAATGGTTGACCACGGGTGCTGTCAGAGTGTTCGTTTTAATGCAAGATTTATGCTGGATGATTTGTTGTCTCACTTCTTGATTAGTCTAGCCAGTGTAAATCTCTTGGTATGGGCAACATATGGCAAAGACCACATTTTTGGTTTTGCAGTTTGAAAATTCTTTGAGACCAGGTGATCTTTCCCTCTGAAAAGGTGCATCCTTCTAGCATCTGATTACAAACACTGCATGTTCCACATTTATGGTGGCCTTGAATTGGCTTCATGTTCCACAATGTAAGCAAGTCACTGCACTTTGACTTTGTCAGGCTTGCGCAAACTAATTGGGATCCCACACTGGGGCATTTTCTCATTGCAAACATGGGCAACTAAAGGCTGCATTAGAGTTGTTTATCAAATGCCAATTGTTGCATATAATTTTCTTGAATTGCGTCGTATGGGGCAAATGTTGATACACCTACTAGTTTCTTGCTAGATTCCTTTTGTTTGGGGGGGGGGGGGTAAACCATGCTCTTTTAATTGAGGTCTTTAAATGTTTACGTGGGTACCCCCTTTGCTTACGTTTTTGTTGCAATACTTTTGCATGTAGGAAATAGTCCTCTTTTCTTGTGCAGTTCCTGCGTATGCGAATGAATTGCCCATAGGGCAAATTGTCACACACGTTTCTTGGGTGAAAGTTCTTATAATGAAGTGATTAATTTTTGTCTGTTGGCTCGCGGTATAGAGTTGTGTTAAGTGTGTTGTTGCTTACCCACACTTATTAATCCAGAAAAGTGAGCGTTGACTTGCTTTTTGACATGCTAAATTGGAAGTCAGGGCCTCTGTTTAGCCAAATGTAAAATATATCAAGTTGTTCTTCTGTACCATTCCACAGGCACCACACATCGTCTATATATCCGAGCCACTGAACTATTTGGTTCGAATAAGGGTTGTTGTTAGCGGTGTATTTTTCTTTATATTGTGCCATGTATAGTACAGCCATCTCCGGCGCGAAGGGACAGCCCATAGCTGTCCCTTTGACTTGGATAAAAAAAAAAAACATTAAAAACTCATATTCAAAACATGAAAAGTTCCTTTTTAGTGCCAGTTCTGCCAATATGATTATGAACGAGATTGGCAGGGATGCCACCACTGGCTCAGAAGGTGGATAAAGATAAGATAGAGACTCTGGCACATTTTGTTAGCTTCGAGTGCCTCCTCAGGATCCCCTCCGGATCCATTACCGCACCAGGTGTGGAAAGAATTAAAGGAGGATCTTTTCCACAACTCCTGCTGCCAATCTTTGAGTAGCGGAGTAGTACCAGCACATTGGAAACAGGCTATGGTTACACCACTTTACAAGACAGCCACGTTAGACCTTGTGTGCCCTAATAACTATAGACCTATTTCCCTTTTACCTTATCCTGTGAAAATAATAGAACTTCTGGTCAGCAAAACACTCTCTCTAGTCCAAGAAACTTATGAGCAATTTGGCTACCGACCAGGACATGGAAGAGAAACCACTCTACTTACAGTCATGGATGAACTTAGAATGCGAGCAGAAAAAGGACAATCAGTTATACTGATCCTACTGGATATGTCTGCCGCCTTCGATACAGTCAACCACAGAACCCTCATGAAAAGGCTTACTGAAATTCGGGTAGGTGGCAAGGTAATAAGTGGCTTCAGTCATACCTGTCAGACAAACAACAGGCAGTGGCCTTACCCCTCTTCCAATCTAAGTTTGGAAATATTAAGCACAGTGTCCATCAGGGTTCGACAATTAGCCCTTTATTGTTCAATATCTATATGAGCCCACTGATTTCAATCATTACGTCATACAAAGTTAACCTGGTGAACTATGCCGACGACAACCAACTTATCTTGTCACTGGAAGGGAATCAATCAACATCATTCAACAGCTTCCACGTGTGAAGGCAAAAGACTGCAGGATGGCTTAAAGATATCTCCCTGCAGTTTAATGGTGACAAAACGGAGAGCCTATGCTGTATGGCAAACAAAGTTCCTCTTTCCCTCTCGACTAATTTCTGGCCTATCCGCACAGATAAGCCGCTGATGCCCTCCGAGACAGTGCGAAATCTGGGGGAAGTTTTGACAAAGAGTCTAGAAACCCAGCTGAATAAAACGCCTGGGACTTGCTTTTCCCTTATCAGAGCACTACGAAAAATAATTCCAATGCTACCTGTCTCAGCCAGATCAATAGTAGTAAGAAGTGTAATCCTGAGTCCAGAGAATTCAGACAATAGCTGCAAAACTAGCCTTAAAGAGAGCATGCAGATCATCGGCTTCCATGTCTTTAAGGGAGCTTCAATAGCTTCAGCTGGCGCAGAGGATACAGTTTAAATCCTTCTATATTGTGTTTAAGGCACTGCATGGTCTTCGGCCCATACAGCTGCAAAACAAATTCAAATGGTATGTTCCGACTAGAAGCCTTCTTTCGTCATCAGCCAACCTGGTCAGAAGGCCCAGATTTATAACAACAAGATTTGAAGGAAGAGCTTTTAGTATTGAAGCAGCACGACTCTGGAATGAGCTCCTGTCTACTCTAAGAAAGACAAAAGATCTATTACAGTTCAAAAAGAGGCTTAAAACATGGCTCTTTCTAAAGGAGTAATTTAGATCGCATGATAACACCCAGTAACTTACATCTATATAGGAATATATGTTAATAGCAGTACTTACGTAATAGGATACCCATGGGGTGATAGTGCACTTTATAAATAGCTGTAACATAACAAGGTTGTCACTCGATGGGGTTTTGGGTGGGCCTTGAGATAGATATCCATTGTTTCTAGCCCGTTATCCTGGGGGATTTAGGTTTGTGAGACCACATCGACCGATGCAAGCCAGTGGTCATCCATGTGGCATTGGTGGCCGTTAATTTTGTTAATAAAGTCAGGTATAATGGTATTTCCTGGAGGAATGGTTTGAGAAAAACATCTACATATTAAGCAATAGGCTCAAGGGCCGAATCGCATACGGACACAATCGGGAAACCATGAGGGTTTTGAGGATCTTTATGAAGTTTTGATATATATAACTGGGATCCTAGGATTTGTTTCAACCAAATAGGTGAATTGCTTTGGGCCTGAAATATCATTATCGAAGCCTTCCTGGAGCACCTGGTTAATCTCCACCTTGATTTCATTTGTGGGGTCGTATGATATACGTCGATAAAAATTCATGTTGTCCAAGTGTTTTTTCGCCTCCGTGCTATAGCCATCTTGAGACCAGACAACAACTGTGCCCCCTTGTCTGCTTGTTTTATAACTACAGACTGGTCATTTCTCAATTCCTGCATTGCTATTTGATCTCTGGTAATGTTGCTTCTGTAATGTTTTTTTCCCCCAATAGTTTAATGGATGACATCACTACCTGCTCAAATGTTACAAATTCCTAGGGAATTGAATGCAGAGGGGGGAGAACTTGAAATGTGTCTAAAACATTGTAACACTAAGAACAAATAGCTAAATGCGGCTGCAATCAAGAAGCGATTGCTGCAATAGAGACCGTGTCACACCGTCACACTAAGGGCACAGCAACTCAGCGCTCCCAAAATTAATTGAATGCCTAAACAGCCATCCCTGAATGTGAGAATAGGTGTAATCGGGTCATTATTTCATTGATTTGATAAGTGCGCCTGACATAAAGCAACAAAGTCAACAAGTCTGTCCTGTTTTTTCCCACAAAGGAATCAGGCGAGGCTCCTCAAAGCAAAAATCATAGAAATATAAGGACAAGTAAGAAAAATTCTTTAAAACTTCCCTCTTCATTTGGTATATGAGTTTAAACCTCGATAACCCAAGGTAAATTTATTTCATACGCAGTTTACCAGTCGCCTAAGCAATTAGACGCCATAGCATTGATGTGAATCTAAGTGTCCCCTTACAGTATCAACGCTGAAAACCCGAGGTACTAGATTGATTATTTAATCAATGAACTACAGATAAAACGGACTGCAATCCGAGTCTTTGGCATTTTTCGTGCCCTAAAGGTAAATATTAGATAATCATGTCATACTAAAAAACGGGAGTGTGCTGATCACTTAGTTTAAAAGTCTTTCCCTTTACACTTGCAGAACTCGCCAAACTTTGTCCTGAAGAGAACCCGCAAAGACACTTTGGGTTCGAAACGCATAGACTAGGACTGAGGGATCCCGGTCCAACGATCATCAATATGGACGATTAAAATTATTTTTTCCATAAGCAATCATTTACTACCATATTTTAGATCCATCTTGACCCTCTTAATGTCCTAACACCAAGAGCATTTTCTGTGAGCTTATTGCTCTTATTTTTCAAGTTTAGGATTGGTGAAGACTGAATTTTAGTAGGTTTACATAATAATTTCGAGTTTGAATCTCATTTGTTTTTGTAGCTTTTTAACACTTTGCACATGTTTTTTCACAAACTATTCATTGTATAGCCATTGAATTGAATGTGGTTGATATTTTTTTTTCCATCGCAATAATTGTCATAATTTGCAATGTGCTTTTTGTCAAATACAACTAAAGAAATTTGAGGTCATCTATTGAGCAAGGTGTTCCTCTTGCATATATAAAGATGTGTTTGAATCTCACAACCCCCTGATATTGTATTGTGTTTATACTTTTTGAAAGTTGGCATTTTCTTGTCTCAACCATATGGTGCCTGCTATCTGTGCCACATGATTAGGTGCTGTTGGCCTTTGTCTATTGCTCCCTGTCAGTGAGACAAAGGGGAATTAGGTGTTGCCACGATGGACCACCCTGCCAAGATGGTTGAGGGTGTAGCTGTTCCGCCTGCTATTACATTTTAAAGGGCTGCCCTAGCCTATATATTTTTTACTCTACATCGCGGTTTGCCTGTCAGCGCCAAACCACAGGTTACGCAACGTAGGACGCTACCGCTCTACGCCTTAATTTTACCATTTGCTTCTTCAAATTAAAAAGAGTCCTTGCACCCCAGAGAGAGTATGCCACCTTCCTTTATTAAATGCCACTTTGTTACTCACAGAGACGTTTTTGGGCACTTTGCTGCCTTTATCAATCTGTAGCCACATGATGATCGTTTAATTTATGCTAATCATCCCTCTATCGACTGAAGGAAATACTACTCTTATATCTTTAGCAGACTGGCCCGTCCTGATAAACGTTATAAACACAAATGTACCAGTCTACATGGTGATTATTTTAATGTTAATAATCTTCACACAAAACAATCAAAATGGTGCAAGTTCTTAAAATTAAGGCATATAATTTTCTTAGTCCTCCCTCCTCTCCACTGCTTAGCAATGCCCTGCTTCAAAATCCTTGCAGTTAACTCGGCAGAAGGGCTTCTCTCAGGAACAACTGCCTCTAAGTCACAAGTAAAATTCTCTCACAGCGATGGCTGCAGATCCTGCCTCGTCCCCTCTTCAACTCGTCACAATACCAGGCTCGGGGGCTGGTCGGCCACGTATCTTCCACGCTCCATTGAGGGGGAAGAGCTATTTTTAATTATAATGCATGGGGGGGGGGCTAAAGACCCCCCTCACCAGGCAGCCCCAGGGACCGACACCTCCCCCGGCTATTATCAAAATGGGAGGGAGCCGCGCGGCCCCCCTCCTGGAGTTGTAAATAGCACTAGGCATTGCAACCCCCAGGGCCGGCTCCAGCAAAGTCCCAGGGAGCCCAGCCCCCGGAAGTTGCAGTTTGCTATGGGCTGGCGGGAGCACTGCTCCCTCCATCCCATAGCAAACAGTGTGCTCCAATTTTAAAAGCAAAAGCATTTTGCTCTTGCTTGGTCAAAGCAGAGCACACTTTGCTTTTTACGCCTAGGGAGCTGCATGTCAGCATCTCTCTGGGTGGTGTTAATAGCAATGCCAGTTCCCGCAGGAAGCGGGACCTAGCCGGGAATGCAGGATCCTTCAGGCTCCCCTCGCGGTCCCCTAAGAGAGGCCAAGCCCCAGGGGATGGGGATCCTGGGTCCGAAATCAGACTGAGGAGGGGGGCTGCATGGACTCCTCCCTTTTAAACAACAACAAAAAAAAAAAATTCCCAGGGGATGGGGTCCCCGGGGTCAAAATCAGCCTGAGAAAGGGGACCGCAGGGCCCCACTTTCATTTTTATATTATAAATTAATAAAGGCCTAGTCCCAGGGGAGCGGGTCCCCGGGCCGAAATCAGCATCAGAAGGGAGGCCATTTGACCCTCCTACCGTTTTATTTTGTTGAAATGTAGAAAAATAGGTCAGGATCCCGGTGATGGGGTTCCTGGGGCGGAAAAGGGCAAAGGGAAGGGGGACTGCAGCCCCTCCGTCTTTACAAGTGGGACTGCAGCCCCTCCTTCTTTACAAGAAAAGCTGGCAATTCGCCAGAGGCCACGCCCCTTTCTCTACTACTCTGCAAACGCGCCTCCTGGCGCGCTCTTGGTTGGGGGATGAAGTCCCCTTCACTGCGGAGGGTCCTTAGGGGCCAACTAGCCAACCTGTCACCTCCAGTAAGCCCCACACAGTGGGATTGATAAGAAGCAGTCACAGGCCACGCCCCTTTCTCCACCACTCTTCACACGCATCTCCTGGTGCACTGCTGGTGGGGGGGGGTTAGGTCTTCTTGTCTCCTGAGGGCCTCAGGACTAAAGTGGATTTCCCCCAAGCAGCAGTGTGCCAAGAGGCATGTTGGCAGAGTAAGGGGGCATGTGATAATGATCCTCCTCCTCCTCCCATCTTGACACAAGTCCTCACATTGTCAGCTCCAAACTGGCAGCTTCAGCAGATCCGAAGCAGCTCGACACCAGGCCATGCATCACGGTTACTGATCAGTCGCTTCCCCAGCATCAGCGCAACGCATATCGATGTGGTACCACCCATCGCAGCTCCTGTTCGACACGGTGCTGGCAGCCTCAGTGTTCGCATTCTGAATCTAAAGAACACAACGACCTATCTCAGCAGCCAAGCATGGGTCTGTGTATGGCCTGCGCTAAATTGGAGTCGGCCTGAACTTGTGACTTTCTCCATGTCTCCTGCGACCAGATAATTAATTGACACCATTTGCTTCTAAGCGCTATTTCCCTGCATAACATGGAACTGCATAGCTCCGTTTCTACTGATTAGATTTTAGTCATTTTGGTGTAATTTTATTTATAACATTTGACTATATTTTTCTAAATTGGTGCGGCATTTTCCTTGTTTGGTGTTCTCACATTATTACTGTGTGTGTGCTGCATAAATACTTTACGTTACAACAAACAAATGATGGACGGAATGCTGACAATGCAGACATTCTCCCCCAGTCAAGAGATCTGGGTTAAATCCATTGTTCTTTTGCCCACTGCGCCACCCCAGTTCAGACATGGCCATATGCAAATCAGTCTTGACCCTGTGCCTCATGGGAACAGTCCAGCCCGAACTGCCAAGCCATGTCTTCCCTGGACCGGAATCAAGCATCCTCGGACCGGTTTCTGGCTATCAGCCGTCATCAGCCAGGATAGCTTGACTCCAGTGGCGTAGTGAGCACGGGTCCCACGTCTGGGAATACCCATCCCACTTAGGGCGAAAAGCGTTACAACAAACAAATGATGGACGGAATGCTGACAATGCAGACATTCTCCCCCAGTCAAGAGAAGAATGTATGACATTGTTCTGCATTCTGTCCATCAATTGTTGTTTTTTGCATGGTTTTGCACCTCGAGTGGGAAGGGTATGCTCAGACGTGAGTCCCTTGCTCTCCATGCCACTGGAATCAAGCTATCCTGGCTGACGAGGGCTGAAAGCCCGAAACCGGTCCTAGGATGCTTGTTTCCAGTCCAGGGAGGACCTGGCTTGGCAGTTCGGGCTGGACTGTTCCCATGGGGCACAGGGTCAAGACTGATTTGCATATGGCTGGGTTCAAACTGGAATGGCATGGTGAGCAAAAAAAACGATGGATTTAGGCCCAGATCTCTGTACTGGGGTGAATGTATGACATTGTTCTGCATTCTGTCCATCAATTGTTGTTTTTGCATTTGTCACCCCGAGTGGGAAGGGTATGCTCAGACGTGAGTCCCTTGCTCTCCATGCCACTGGAATCAAGCTATCCTGGCTGACGAGGGCTGAAAGCCCGAAACCGGTCCTAGGATGCTTGTTTCCAGTCCAGGGAGGACCTGGCTTGGCAGTTCGGGCTGGACTGTTCCCATGTGGCACAGGGTCAAGACTGATTTGCATATGGCTGGGTTCAAACTGGAATGGCATGGTGAGCAAAAAAACGATGGATTTAGGCCCAGATCTCTGTACTGGGGTGAATGTATGACATTGTTCTGCATTCTGTCCATCAATTGTTGTTTTTGCATTTGTCACCCCGAGTGGGAAGGGTATGCTCAGACGTGAGTCCCTTGCTCTCCATGCCACTGGAATCAAGCTATCCTGGCTGACGAGGGCTGAAAGCCCGAAACCGGTCCTAGGATGCTTGTTTCCAGTCCAGGGAGGACCTGGCTTGGCAGTTCGGGCTGGACTGTTCCCATGGGGCACAGGGTCAAGACTGATTTGCACATGGCTGGGTTCAAACTGGAATGGCATGGTGAGCAACAAAACGATGGATTTAGGCCCAGATCTCTGTACTGGGGTGAATGTATGACATTGTTCTGCATTCTGTCCATCAATTGTTGTTTTTGCATTTGTCACCCCGAGTGGGAAGGGTATGCTCAGACGTGAGTCCCTTGCTCTCCATGCCACTGGAATCAAGCTATCCTGGCTGACGAGGGCTGAAAGCCCGAAACCGGTCCTAGGATGCTTGTTTCCAGTCCAGGGAGGACCTGGCTTGGCAGTTCGGGCTGGACTGTTCCCATGGGGCACAGGGTCAAGACTGATTTGCATATGGCTGGGTTCAAACTGGAATGGCATGGTGAGCAAAAAAACGATGGATTTAGGCCCAGATCTCTGTACTGGGGTGAATGTATGACATTGTTCTGCATTCTGTCCATCAATTGTTGTTTTTGCATTTGTCACCCCGAGTGGGAAGGGTATGCTCAGACGTGAGTCCCTTGCTCTCCATGCCACTGGAATCAAGCTATCCTGGCTGACGAGGGCTGAAAGCCCGAAACCGGTCCTAGGATGCTTGTTTCCAATCCAGGGAGGACCTGGATTGGCAGTTCGGGCTGGACTGTTCCCATGGGGCACAGGGCCAAGACTGATTTGCATATGGCTGGGTTCAAACTGGAATGGCATGGTGAGCAAAAAAACGATGGATTTAGGCCCAGATCTCTGTACTGGGGTGAATGTATGACATTGTTCTGCATTCTGTCCATCAATTGTTGTTTTTGCATTTGTCACCCCGAGTGGGAAGGGTATGCTCAGACGTGAGTCCCTTGCTCTCCATGCCACTGGAATCAAGCTATCCTGGCTGACGAGGGCTGAAAGCCCGAAACCGGTCCTAGGATGCTTGTTTCCAGTCCAGGGAGGACCTGGTTTGGCAGTTCGGGCTGGACTGTTCCCATGGGGCACAGGGTCAAGACTGATTTGCATATGGCTGGGTTCAAACTGGAATGGCATGGTGAGCAAAAAAACGATGGATTTAGGCCCAGATCTCTGTACTGGGGTGAATGTATGACATTGTTCTGCATTCTGTCCATCAATTGTTGTTTTTGCACGCATAAATACTTTACGCATCGCCTCCAAGTTAAGCCTGACTGCTTTCGTGTGAAGTTACCACAGGTTTAATACTTAATTTAGTGGCTTTTTGTGGTTCACTCCGACAAGGAATGCGGTTGTTGATCCATGTTCCTCAACCAAGGCCTAATTAGCAAGGCCCTTTTTTTGTTGAAGATGAGCACTCCCTTGTAATCTGGTTTAATTGTTTGTACTACAGTACTCTTATTTAACTAAGCATGCTACAGAGGTAGACATGCTGTCCTGACATGCCTTCATTCTGCTCATCAGTATTCAAGTACTGCTACTTGACCTCTGTGCACTATAACTGGTGTGCCTTTGCTAACATGTATTCACTAATCTCAATATATATATATTTTTTTAAATCACATTATCAATATAACACTCGATAGTGCGCTGTTTAAACAAATTGTTATCACGAGAACATTGTTCTATGCAACATGATTTAATCTGTTGTAATCACAGAAATCAATCACAGAAATCACATTCTTATTATATACAACTTATGGCAGAAATTCCAATTCATGCTTCAAACATAATCATGTCCGTGACGAATGCATTTCGGGCCTTTCTGGCCCTTCTTCGGGGGCTGAATCTATGAACATAAATATTTTAGTTGATCTATAGGCTGACATATGTTTTGGGGGTGCCCGGAATCAGTCTTGGCACCAAGCCCTTAGTTTATGTTATCCAACAAACGTGCAGAACCTATGTATTTTTAGGAACTACGCGACAATTGCTTGAGTAGGGTTTCAACCTCCTCAACTAATAACCCAATTTTTCACAAAGACTTGAGCATGAACTGCCCTAAAAGTAAAAAAAAAGGTGTTTAGCCTTTAAGAGGCCAGGGCCTTCACCATCTTAAATATTGTACTGAAATTCTTGTGTGACTGAATGTTTAAGACCTCAAAGATTAACTTAAAAGTGTCAAAATACACCAAATCGGAAATTATACCAGGCAACTGTGATCAAATAGCTTGTTTGGGAATCATTATGACAATCAGCATCATCTTCACTTGAAATTCATGTTTACATTCAGCCAGGATTCTGTAAAGTCTATTTTCATCTCAGCTAATAAATTACAGCGTAATAGATTGATGACTAGTGTCATTAAGTAATAGTTTACCCAGGTTTGGGTAATACTTGGTCAACTCACACCTAGACAGAAAAAAGAAAAATCAAACACTGTCCAATGCAAACTCACTCGTCCATATATGGATAACAGGATAGTCTCATGTAGATACACTTATGATTATTCAGTATTGTACTACTTAAAGGCGATATGCTACTTCAGTCCAATGAGAGAATTTCCATGTAATCTGGGTACTTGTTTAGTGAGTTTCATATTAATTGTTTGAAATATATGTTATGTCTATATTGCAACCATGGAGAAGTTTGAATATAGCAAAATGTGTCAGCTGCAACAAAATGTTAATTTGTTCAGGCTACAATCAATTTTGAGTACAGATGAATTATAAATAAAGAATTGTTTTTATTCCCACATGGGCTCTTCTTGCAATCTGCTCAAACTGGAAACACTAATCGCCTTGCATCAGTAAATCGTTTCTTGCATCCTTCACCAATGAATTATGATTGATTTTATAAATGTTGGACTTGGCCCTTCTGGCAAGTTCACCCCTGAAACTTTTTGCTTTTATTGGTGACTTGGTGATAGTGGTTTTTGGTTCCTGCGCACTTTCCCTGGGTCCCATGTGGTGAGATAGGCCTGCCCTCCCATAGGAATGCATGGGGAATGTATGCGTCCCTGGTAGTTCCTGATGCGTGGGGTGTGCATGGTCGAGTCTGGTATGTACAGATTCGTGTGGTTAAATGCTGCGCAATGATGCGTGCGTGTAGCTAGTATGGAAGTGCCAATTCTAGAAGTGGGCACTTCGGTGTGCAGTGTAAAATGTGTGCCTTGTCGCGTGATTGGCTGGCTGAGGTCATGTGACGGGCTAGGGATTCCCCAGAGTCAGGAGGAGTCACCCGGTGGTGAATAGGGAGATCAGCAGCTAGATGGGTGGGAGGAGTACACCTGGGTCCTGAATAGGGCAGGGCTTTCCCCACACAATGCTGGCTCCGCCCCCTGTGGTGCGACTGGCGACCCTAGCCCTGCCAGTGAATAGAGTGAGGGGCTGAGCACATCAAGGGTGCTCCCCAACCAGCTGCGACTGGTTTTCCCCCTCACCCTGAACCCAGAACAAAGGGATTTGGTGTATAAAAGAGGGGCTCTGACCCCATGAAAATGTTCTTGCGTTCTGTCTTGAATCTACCAGAGGCGTGCTGCTGCTGGGGCCCAGGGGAAGGCTTGCCTCCCTGGGCCCTGCCCAGCCCCTGGATGCCTAAGGAACTCCTGGGACCTGCTTGGATCTATCTTCTTGGCCCCAGGAACTTTGCACACTTCTAGCGCCTAGTGAGCGCTTCCTTGCTTCTCCTAGCACCCTGGGAGCACTATAAGGATTTACTTCAGGCCAGAGGAGCGCTTGAGCTTCGCAGCGCTGAGCTGCATGTTTTGACTTCGGAGGGAGCCTACCCCTCGTTGTCCGATTGTGCTTTCATTGGGAAATTGCGGGTGCCCACCCCGCGTCATGGCCGCCTTTCTATTTTCTTTATGTACAGAGCGGGTGCCCACCCCGCGATTTGCCGTGTCTGGCGGGTGCCCACCCCGCCTTATGTCGTGAATTTAGAGGGAGCCTACCCCTCTTACGAAGAAATCACCGCCGCGCTTCAAATCCCTTCCGGGCCGCTGCCCAGCGCGACCCGGAAGGCAGGCAAAGCTGTTCCTTTGTGGGCGGGGCTTCCGGGACGGAAGGGAAGCCCCACAAGAGCGGAATTCAGCGCCAGGAGTTCGGCGGGGCTCCGCGTTGCCGGCAGAAGGGAGGTGAAGAGAGGAGTGTTGATGGCAGGAGCCCACCCCGCGGTGAGAGGCCCGGTCCCGAGACGGGGACCGGGCGAAGCCAGCCTACAAGCAAGAGAGAGCCCGGTGAGTGGGATGGCTGAGGGGAGGTGAGATCGGTGCCGACCCTCTGAGCGGCCCCACCTGACAGCGGGCCGCTCCAACATTGGGCCTCACTATTCTTAGAGCCCCAGCTGGCTCTATCGTCGGGGGCATTATTTTCTCTGAGCCCACGAGGCTCCAACGTTACTTGGGGGCATTTGTCGTTAAGAGCCAGGAAAGGCTCCAACGCTAGGGGGCATGATTTGTTTCTTAGAGCCTCTGTGGCTCCCACGCTATGGGGACATGTTGTCTTAGAGCCTAGGTGGCTCCAACGTTTTGACATTGGTTCCAGTGCCCTTGAGAGCCCAGGCCCCTAGTTGCCTTCCACAGCTGCGCAGCACTTAGTGCCAGCTGCAGCGTTTAGGCCCTGCTTTGTGCCCAGCAAGTAGTGGGCAGCTGCTACGTTTAGGTTCTGGTGCGACCTGGGCCCTAATGTGATTGAGGTATTATTGCGACTCATGCTGATGTGATTTTGGTGCTAGGAAATGTACGGTGTAGTATGTTTTGCGCACCATGTCTTCATGCTTTTGGTGCTAGGAAATGTACTGTATATAGCATGTTTTGCGCACCCTGTGTCTTATACCTCTAAATGTGGTTAGTTCTGCCTAGGAGGTTGTTTTACCTGTTTAGGTTGATGGTAGGGAGAATGTACTTCCCTGTGCGATGTGCGCCCCTAGTATAGTTATACTTAGGTGGTTCGGTCTAATGCGTTAGACCAATGAGAATTGCATAATGTGATTTATGTCCCTGTGATAGATGCAGGATAGGTTTTACACCTGATGCTAGTGTGATGACGCTGAGGTCAGTATTGCGCCAGTAGAGACTGGTTGTGCTCTACAGTTACTTTGTGTTATGTTCTACGTTTACTATTGGTGATTTGTGCTATGTTCTAAGTGCTAATTCCTGACAGTGGTCCATGTGGCCCTGTCCCCTGTATATATAATCCCTTGTAAATTCTGCCCGTGCCTGTTGGCACATTGTAAAGTGTGTGTGTGTTTTTTTATCTAATGTGTTTGGTATAATACAAAGGCTATTTTTATATAATACCTTGTGTGGAGTTTCCTTTGTGGTGGGCCTTGGGTGTTGTTGCTGGGTGCGCGCGCAAACGCTTTACACATTGCCTCAGAGATAAGCCTGACTGCTTGTGCCAAGCTACCAAGGGGGTGAGCAGGGGTTATCTTTGGCGTGTAACTCCCCAGCCCTGACTAGAGTGGTGGTTTCTGCCTGGCTTTGGCGCAAGCCTTAGCCAACCAGAAATCGCCATTCCTAACAATAAATATATTGAGTGTTGAGGTTATTGTACAAATAAAATTATAGGAAAACTTTAGGTTGTCTTTACCTAAGGGATGGTGGTGGCTGATCCCTGTTTTACTTGGGCACCGTGGAATTCTTAATTGGCGCCTACTGCTATTGCCAATAGTGACGGACACATATTTCTGCTCTAATGTCTCTGTTACCAATTATAAATTATTTGCTGTGTCAATTTAGGCTGCTGACAGCACTATCACTGGTGTGAATCAAAATGGATTCTGAGGACAGTAGAGAAGAAATATGAACTGGAGAGTGCAGAAAGACACAGGGATTAGGAAGGCTGTGAGACTGGAGGACACGTTTTTGAAACTTGAAAGGCTTAAACAACAGGAACCTGCTAAATGGTGAGATGGGGCTACCTTGAATAACATTGAAAGCAAAAGAATTCCAAGGGGTTTAAGAATTTTTATTTGCCTTTACGATGCTATTCTTTCGCACTGCAAAGTTTTGATTTCTCAGAAAACGTATCAATAAAAATATTCGGAAACAAATGTATGTTCCCTAACATTTCAGATTTAGGCAGAAATCGTCATGTAGAGTAGAAAGACAGACTCCATTAAACCTCCTAGAATATGATAAGGATCTTAATTAAAAACTCAGAAAGAAAGATTAAAAAACTTAAAGAGGAGATAGCTAAAATGGAAATTAAAAGGTATGAATCTTCAAGAGTAGACCTCAAAGAACTAAATTGCAAATTGCCAAGTATTTTTAAAGGACAAGAACTTGAAAGAAATTAGAAACTATGAAGTTTTTCTTTTGCGGGAAAGAACAATAATATTAGCATCAGAAAGGTAAGGGAGGTGGTAGAAAAAGTGAAAGATTCAAATGTATCGCAGAGCAGTACCTCCATATCTTTGCCAGAAAGTAATCAGGGTGAAGGTACTAGCTCTATGGTCCTATGACTTACAATTTCTCAACCTTTTTAGACAAAGTATAGAGGCACAGAATAGGGAACAGGAGAAGAAAGGAAGTGAGAAGGACAGTAGAGCCAGATGAGAAGGGGGGAAAAAGCATAAAAATAGCAGCTCAAACAGGACAAAGCAGAAAGAAACAGTCCTAAAAGATATTTTAATTAGGAGTGATATTAATGAGACGAACGCCTTAATTTACACAACAAATGATGGTGAAACTTGTAAATTGACAATAATTAATTTGTCCTTGAGAATACTGGATAATGATAGAATTTAAATTTGGAGTAGAGGTCTAAATTACTTTCCCACTATATCTTGTGAATATGTGAATGCACATGTTGATCTATTTAGGGTTATGAGAAAAATCTAGTTAAAAACAGCAAGTCACCTGCTTGGCATTCATCTATGATACTGAAACAGATTCATTCGTACTTTCTATATAGGTCTAAAGGCCATTCACACATTAACCACATTCGGGATTTTTGCCACCAAGTTCCTCTGACTCGGTCTTTGAGGAGTTTTCTAGAAGAGTGACATGGACCTATACAAATTAGAAGATCAATTTGGGAGATCGCAATAAACACTCTTTCAAATATATTAAAAAAGTCAAAGGGCAGCATTGAATAGACTTCATGAGGAGGATGATGATATTATTGTAATACAAGAAGCGAATAAAGGCGGCAATATAGTCATCATGGACAAAGATGATTCACAAACGGAGACATTGATACAACTAAAATATCAACTTATGAGAAATTGGAATAAATCCCATACCAGTTCAACAAGTCAACTCCAGACTAGTTGAATGGAAGGAGTGACTTAGTTTCTGACTTAAACAGCTTTCTGAAACTTGACTCACCAAGATTTCATGTATATCTAAGGTGCATAAGCTAGAAGCATTCCCACCAGGGAGACCAATCATTTCAGGGAATAGATCAATCACCCACAGAATCAAAATGCACAGCATGTGGTTACTTTTTTGCAATTAATAGTCCAGTAGCTTTCATCATTTGCACAGGACTGTATGAAAATGAGATGCTAGTTAAGCCGGGGGTGAGCCATAGTCAAGCAGCAACCACACTTGTCAGGGTGAGGCACAACCCAGCCCTAAATTAACCTGTGCTCAACCCAATGGGATCTTGGCACAGAGCAGTCAGTCTTAACTTGGAGGCAATGTGTAAAGTATTTGTGCACACAAGTTAGGAAAATAGAGTTCAATCAATAAATAAATAAATAACTTTATTTCAGTTTGTTGAACCATAAAAGTGCACACTGTAAATGTTAAGGTGCATAACAAAACACATAATAAACGAAAATACATTTATATTTTATCATAAGCCATCCTTAAGCACGACACCTTCCTCCTAAGGCAAAGATAAAAAAAAGTGCTAAAATCTCCAAAGAAGTCCTTAAAATTAGGTTTAGAAAGGGCCTGTTATGCGATCTGGAGAGTCTGGTCTACTGAAAGCTTTTGAGATGCCTTGAGCTAAGTTAAAACTACTTTAATATACAATATGGAAATAATGTCAATCTAGTCAATGCATGAGAAAAAGAACCAAATTTGCAAAAATAGCATTAAAAACTATTTTCCTGCATGATATTTTACTTTATATACCATATACAGTTCATACAAAGTTTACATAAAAAAAATACAGTACATTGAACTACCACTCCCAATTTATAGAACATAACAAATGTAAAAATAAGCCTCCCAAATCAGTATTTGCTTAAAGTCTGGAAGGCACGCAGGATAAAATTCAGGTCTGTATGGATAACCTCTTTACTGCCCAGGCTGCGTAAATATTCAAAAGCTAATTTATGTGATCTAATTTCAGACTTTCTTAAAGCTGGGCAGAGACACTGCCTCCTTTGCACTATATACATACATACATGGTGCAGAAGAGGGTAGAGTGCTCTGGGGTTTAAATCCATCACAGTCATAAGGAGGCAGTGAAGAAAACTATGCACCCTGGATAGGAAATGCTGCCAGAAAATGTAAAGTATCTAGGCGGAACATGGTTAGTAAAAATGTATGCCGCTCATGTACAATTATTTGCAGATAACAATGCAGGGTGGGGTTGACATGTAGGAGTGCTTGTGTGTCCTCTGCCGCCCCATCTGTCTTTTTTGCAATACGAGTAGTATGAGTGTGCAGAGAAAAAAGTTATTTGACAATCGGTACTGCGTTGGCAGTAACGGCGTTGGGCATGAAAAAATACTCTGGAGTGCCCAAAGTTATAAAGGAGTCTCTAACAAAATTAAGTCATGGTATGTCCAGGGCCTTATCTACTGCTAAGCAGTTGGTTAGCACTAGTCTACAAAACTGGGTTTTTGGACTGTTCCAGACTCTGAGCCATAGTATAAGAAGCTGCAATCGAATATGGTCTCCTAATAAACCCTAAGCTGCATCTTTCTTGCAGAACAATGTGGAAGGGGACTGCACGAAGCCTTCTCGAAATGTATTTTCTGTAGGTATAGCCCACACTCCAGCTTCTAATGAAACAATAGATAAGCACATGCTCCTATAAATACAAAGTAATTTTTTTACTGGTTTATGCCCTAGTCTTTTAGAAAATCTAAACACAGCGTCAATGACCTTTGAAAATGTTAAAACCTTTCACTCTGTAGATATTTCCAGTTCAAACCAGCGCCCAGTGGCACGCCTAAATATGAAAGGTTGGTGACTTCTATAATCTCCGAACCATCAAGCATGAATTCCTTCGCGTTGGTTACTTTCGGCCCACATTTCAATATGAAAGATTTTGTTCTATTTGCCTTGAGGCTCAGATTAATCATGACAGTGTAAAAAGCATCCAGCAGAGAACTCGAAATATTTTAATATATAAAACAAGACCGAAATGATAAAAATCCAATCAGTAGAACCTGCTATATGGATTTTAGTGAAAATAGAGCCAACTGTGGAAATCTGTCTGAACAGGACAAAGTCATAAGTTCAGGTCGACCATGATGGAGCATGGACCAGCTCCAGGGACCCAGTTAGGCCAGCTGAACAAAGTACCTTAAATCCTACCTTACGAAGCTTTGCAAGGGTTTGTGTCAAAGATGTCGCACAGCCAAAGTTCTGCTGCAACAGAGCTTGTGGTGCAAAGTACGGCGTCGTGGATGCGTCGCAGAGTCGGTGTGATCTGTTGGTTCAGAGGAGCTGCGAGTCAGTGTTCGTCGTCAAGGCTGCGACGGACGAGGGCTGTGACGAGGATGTGTCACGCAGTGGTGGGCTGCATGCGATGCAGGTCTTTACAATAGGGGGGGGGTTCACGCGGCGATGCAGCGGTTCTGCTTGGGGTTTCGCAACAGCAGAGAAAAGGAGATGTGTCGGCTTCCCTGGATTTACAGAGGCTGGCAGAGCATCTTCGGCCCACTTCCAAGGGTCGAAGCCTGGAGTGGTACTACTTGGCTGGGTAGACACACAAATGGCAGAGGCCAGGTTCTGGGGTCAAGGTTGTTGGACCTTCTGTTCCTGAGGCTCAAGTCAGGAGGTCAGCCAACTAGCCCTTGAAGACACTCTTGAGGTCCTGGGTTCAACAGATGCAGGTCCAGTTCTCCTCAGCAGGTTAGCACGGAAGGGCAGCAGTCTTTCAGAGTGGCAGTTCTTTCAGCAGCACAGCATAGTATCCACAAATCCAAAAGCGTACTGAAGAGCTGGTGTCTGGGAACCAATATTTACACCCAGTTGTGCCTTTGAAGTGGGGAGACTCTTCTAGGGGCTTGCCTTTGAAGTGTACGGGTGCCCTGCCATCCTTGTCCTGGTTCCAGACTAACTACAGGGGTATGCCGCTTTTTGAGTAGAGGCAGTACACAGCCTATTCAATCGTAAGTGCGGCTGTCTCCAGCTCTTCTCTCCCATCTTGCCAGTGGTGGCCCATCCAGGGACACATACTGTGCCCAGTCATGTCACCCAGGACAAGCTGCAGTCACCAAGTGGCAAAGCAGAAAAATGCCAACTTTCTAAAAGTATCGTTTTTAAAAATCTAATTTAAAATCCAACTTCATTATAAGTTAGGATTTTCCATTACAGTTCTAAAAACACTAAATATGAATTCACATTTTGAAGTTACAGCTTATTAAATCTAATAAGGTAACTCTAGTGTTATTCTATTGAAGAGGTAGGCTTTGCAGTAGTGCAAAAACTAATTTTAAAGTTTTTCACTGCCAGGACAAGCAAAACTAAAAAGTACACACCCTGCTTTTTACATACATTGACACCCCCTTCCCCCCCCACCACCACCTGGGCTGTCCAGGGCCTACCCTAGGGTTGACTTACATGTATTAAAAAGGATGGTTAAAACTGCGCACACATGCTGTATTGGCAGGCCTGAGACGTTTAAAGTGCTATGTAAGTGGGGGGGAACAAGCAGTGCTGCAGGCCCACTTGCAGCATTTAATTTACAGGTTCTGGGCCCAGGTAGTGTCACTTTACTAGGGACTTTCAAGTAAATTAAATAGATCTTTTCGGTATAAGTCATTTTTTCCATGTTTACTGAGCAGCACAAGCACTTTAGTGCTGATTAGCAATGGTAAAGTGTGAGGAGTCCTGAAGCCAGCAAAAGGTAAGGTTGAAGGTAAAATGTTAGGGAGTAAACACCGCCAAGGATGCCATGTCTAACAGGGACAGTAAGGACAATTGAAGGAAATTGAAGGTTCTCAATATAATAATTAATATATGGTCTTTCCTATGACAGATCACCAATTTGTATAGATGTATTGGGATGGAAAGTAACATAGAAGAACTGAAATACTATTTGTATTAACACAGCGCAAGTCACTATGAACATACTTGAATGCTAAAGGAGAATGCAAGGATAATACTAAACAACAAAGTATTTTTACATGATGGCGCGTGGTATTTATAAAAACAAGGAACAGCTGTGGGCTCCAAGTTTGATTCCTCTTATGCAAACCATTTTATGTTTATTTTTATTTTTTAGAGGGATCATGCCTGAGCCAACACACAACACAATCACTGGAACACATTTTTAGGGGAGGTATAAGGACTACATCCTCTTTATATGAAGAGGCACAGAGGTGGAGTAGAGGTATTTTTTTTCAGCTTTTTGAATATTAAATGATTCAATGTGCATCCAGCCTTAAAATATGATAAAAGATAGAATTTTGGGAGCTTTTGCTAAAAGAAGACTCAGATGCAATACAGGGTACTATATTTCAGAACAAAACATTGTGCAATAGTATTTTACATGCTTCAAGTCCACACCTGAAAGCTATCATTAATTAGATCTCTTATGGGGAGATGGTTCAAGCCATTTATAATTGTAGCCAAGATAGCATCTTTAAGAAAAACAAAAGATGATTTTAAGGATTGCGGCTACAGTGATGTTTGTCTAGTATAGGCAGAGAGGCGAGAGTCATGAAATCACACAGAAAAAGCACATTACAAAAATAAGAATTGTGAGCAGAAACTGGGGAAGATGAGAGGAGCCGATCAAGAGATAGCTTTCATAGCTCAATATCAGATTTTTAATATACTTAGAACACATTGGCATATTCTCAATGTCCAACAATGCTCCCCGGTATCATTTCCAGTAAACCCAAGTGGGTATATAGACGAGGAGTCACTGTCAAGAGTGAATTCTGTCCCAGCTATGAAAGAACTAATAATATGATAACCAATGCCACATACTGGATGACCAAGACACCAACAAGTTTCTTTAGATGTGGGGAAATGTAGTGTCTGCCATTATGGTAAAAACCAACAGAATATAGCTGTAAGATCAATAATTTCATTAACTATACACCATATACAGTTTACGTGACCAAGGGTGTGGAATTTAATACAATATCTACATGTCCATGGAGCAGGTTGCTTCATAAATCTACTTGTCCTGTAACAAACTCCACTTGTTCCTTTGGTGCCATGTAGTGGGGTGACAAATTATGGCAGCAATCTCTTTATTTAAGAGCTCGGATACATCCTCTCTGATTATGCCAGGGCTCATAGCACAGTAGTGTTTGAATACTCGCAATCCCCTTTGTTTCCGCAGATCTACATACTGGGGCTGAAGGTAGTGGTAAGCAATAGTTCCAGGGTTAGAAGGCCCTTTTGAGTTTGTGCAAACCTACCAACTTGCATGATTTAAGGTTTTCAACAACTTTTCTCTAACCTTTTCCAATACTGAGAAGTGTTGGAAATTTACTCCCGACAACGGCATATGTAAAACTTCTTCCAGAGTAGGGATAAAAGTGGTTGGAGGGAAAGTGAACTTGCAAACACTCAGAATTTCGCATGATCAAGTCTTCACATGCATATTTGCTCATGCTAAAATGCAGTTCCAATTATTTTCTAGTACTATTTCTTGTCCTAATTCTGTAAATTCTTGGGCCTTCACGAAGGAGATATAGCTGCACTTAATGCAAGGACATATACCATGGGTGCACTTTTGAGACTTTCTTTAATAATTGAGCTCCTAATTTGGTTTGGCGTTGACCATGACCTTTTGCGTTTACTAAAATTCTGTCTCGCTCCCTCTCTGCATCGGCTGGCTTCACTGTGAGACAGCATTCTGCTCTCACACATGAAGCATATTGGCACACAAAGTAGATTTGTACAGAGCCAGTAAAAACTATGGCAGTGCGTGCTTTTTTAGACCGAAAACAATTTTTACTTTTGCCAATGTTTGTTATAATGGTGAGGGCCCAACAGCTCCCACATCAATAAGGTTTAACAAAAACCATGCCAAAACAATTCACACATTGACAAAACTAAAAAGCTGACCCACCAATTTTAGACCTGCTGGATTTCCCTAGGCTTGTTCATTTGTGTTCCCCATAATCTTATTGAAACTGGTTACCCTGATGTTTCATTATGAATATTTTGGGAAATACTAGCATGCATCAACACGTTACTAAATGATGCTGCAAAGAAATGAGACCTGAAATTTTACAGTAGTTTAGAAAAATGTTTTTTTTCCCTGCTTTTATTTTTAGGTCTCGCCTACGCAGTACGCATGCGCAACTTAGGAAAGAGACCTTTAGAAATCGCTCCAGGTTTGCAGGCAAAAACGTGCACGAGTTGCTTTGCTTTCAATGGCAAAGCGTGCATGTTTGGCGATTCCCTTGCAGGAGCGAGCGGTGCCATGTGTTAGTAATTATCGTGCTCGCTCCCGCAAGGGAAACGCTGCCTGCTCTCGGCCGCACCCCCCCCTCACCCCCTACTTGCGCGCGGTTGGTTTGTGTTTGTAAAAGGATTAATACGATCGCATGTGTTTCTTTTTAGGTTGTTTAGCATTATACTGTGCGTTTGAGCTCTTAACACCAGAGCTGGTATTATCAGCATGGCGCAGCTTTCATGTTTCACCATCTCGCCTTTGATTATCAGCAAGCCGCACCACAGCTGCTCAGCGACACAAAGACTGAAGTCTCGAGAGCGGGCTTCCCGGCTCGAACACATTCCCAATACCTCCTGACTCACTCCATGGATGCCCTGCACCACAGCCTCCATCACGGGGTTCTGTGTCCACATCCCCGGCATCTTCACCCCTTGCCATCCACGTACGGCTCAGCCCCCTCCCTGCTGTGCAATGATTTTATGAATATTTGACCAGGAATTATTATTATTTCTTTTTTTTTTAAATCACAAGGCACCCGCTCTACGGTGCTTCTACATATTCATACATGGCGTCACAAAGAGGCTGGCGCGGTGCCTTTGCAGAAAAACGTGACTCCAAGTCGGGCTTTTTAACATCCGCCAAAAGGGCTTCTGATCTAGACAGAATGGAAGGACTCCCTTTTGACAAGATTGCAGAGCTAGTTTTTCAGTGGGGTGGCCAAGTTTGCTGGCGCACCGCACGGATCTCCCGCGGATCATTTCTGTGGGGCAAAAACCTTGTTTTTCCTCATGCTGCCCCCTTCACTCCCGTACCTCTCCATTGCTTACTGATGCCTTCCCTCCTGCCATGCTTGTAGTTGCCCTGTCTCAAAGCTTGTTTTTTTACCCTTTCTGGAAATGCTGCTCACACACAAAGGACCAGTTCTCTTCGCCACCCACAAACTCCGCGAGTTTTGTAACACGATACATTGGGCTCCTCTGGTGTCTGGGAAATATCCATATTGGGCAGCTGCATTCTCTAACCCTCGCCTGGCTTATCGAGTAACTATTTTAAACCTTTTATTGGGGCTGAAAGGAAAAAACATTAAGGAAAGCCACAGTCCAGTTGCCACTAGAGTGATACAGAGAATGTAATAAAGAGCAACTTTAGCGGGCATTAATCACGGAGTTCCATGGCAAACCGCAACTCCCGCAAGCAAAAGTTGGCCCAATAATTACCGCAATAGCAGACGTTGGTGACAATCCAATTGTGCACAGAGAATGCATACAGTGAAATCTGCAACAGCCATGAACAGAGAAGCGTTTATTTTTCTTCATAGCGAAAGTACTTTCATAACTAGTGTAAACATTTAGCCCGGTTTAGTTCTTCATAGCAAGCTATTTATGTGCCGCAAGACACACAGGAGACAGAAAATACTTTTCAGCTGATTTATTTATATGTATGGTGCCGAACTAACGCTAGGCTTGCAGCCTTGAGTTAAATTCTGCGCGCTCTTGTAGCAGTCTTAAATGGCCACAGAGCAGAGAGGCGGCCTGCTTGTAAACAAAGTTGGTATCTATGTCAGACAAAATGTCTTGGTAAAAGGTGGTGAGGTGCCAATAGTATTCAATTGTAGCCAAGAACGATGGTGTAGCTTTGTTTCTGCACTATCCTCACCAGTGGTTTATACTTCATTTATTCCATATCAGTCGTTCCTATTTTCTGACTCTGACATTCCTCTTAAAGGCTAGTGTGTCACTGCCCTCTCCCTCCCTGCAGCAAATGCGCCCGCAATGCTCACCCTTTTCTGTAGCTCCTTGTTATTATGTGCCCCTCTCTCAGTCCAGTAAGCTCGGTCTCCCTTCTACTTTTGTCAGTGTTTTTTCTTCTTGGCTCACTTCGGAGTATCTTCCATTTTCACTACCAGTTTGTGGTCTCTCCTTGAGTTGGAATTGCCCTTTTCACTTTCTAATTTCTCTTATTTTACAGAAATAATTAGGGGACTGGAAGTAACAGAATGACAGAAAATAAACAGACTACATTCTCATTGTTGAGAAAAAGTCAATGAATTCCTAAATTCGAATTTTCCAAAGTCTTCTTTTTAATTAATGTATGGTCTCTCCTGTCTGGTAATATTTCAGAATATTTTTGACTCTGCACAATTATGTATCGCTTCTAAATATTAATAATAAATTAAAAGGAGCATTGCTGGCGAGTGAAGCCCAAGCCATCTTTGTTAGCTGCGACTTCCAGTTGCAAAGGCAGAACCCCCGTTAATATTACGTTATCACTCATTGTCAGTCTGTTCACTAACATACGTTTATGATGAATGGAAATGACTCACAGTGAAGATATGACATAACACACGGATCACCATAAAAAACAGTTGGTTGTTTCCGGCAGCCATGTTAAACAGGTTTTCATAGGACCATATTATATCTATGGCCCTCTACCATCTTTTTGCCTGTTCCTCTCTCTGGGTCTATCCTTCTTTGTTATCCCTGTCCCTCTGGCTATATATGCCCCTGTTTTTCTCCCAGCCCCTTCCTGCCTGTGCTTTTATCTCTGTGGCACCCTCTACTTCTGCCGGTCTCTCCCACTTTGGCTTGGAGCGTATTTCTCTTTTTAACCCTGTGGTTCGGTGGACCTCTTTCCTTCCACCGTTCTCGGCCCCTCTACCTGTGACGCAGTCTGTCTCTTTCCTTTGATCTTGATTTTGTGGCCTCCCTCCGTACCACTGTCTGTAACGCTTTTTGCTCTTGTTTGTCTCCCTTTCTTGATTTCCACACCACCTTGTTTGTCTTGCTTTATGCCCCCTGTATTTCCATCCTTCGGTCTGCCTTTGCTCCCCTGACCCTCTCTATGTGTCCCTCTGTTTGCACACACTCTATATACTTGCAGACGTTATGCCACTTCCTCCCCAGCACCCACCCAACACGAAGGAAATACAAATCCTAGCCCCTTGAAGAAGCAGTACATCCTGAAGCAACTTCACACTCTGGAGCAGGAGCTACCTCAGAGAACCCCCAGCTGCCAACAAAACTGGAGCACCCTTGGCAACTGGTGCACTTACCACCCTGGAGCTCCCACTGGCACGTATTTAAAGCTATCTTTTCAGTGAGCAAGAGTTCAGACTGTATTTGTAGAACTGCAGATCAGAGCCAACTTCACTCACTTCGAGAGCCAGGATTCAGCTGTTAAGACACATGCTTACCGATTTATTAGCTGATTTGTACAAAGTTAAACCAGAAAACCTGGACACATTGTGGCTCCCTTGCTTAAATTGTGTTATCAAGCAAATTATTTCACTTAAAAATCTTTTTTCTTTATTATTGCATATGAAAGTACTTTCAGATATGTAAATTCAGACTACCAGTTGTACAAAAATAAGAATGCAAGTACTTCTTAATGTAATTAAGAGTGTCAAAGCTTCCATGTTAAAGAACAGTAGATGGTGTAGCACCAAGTATAATGTGCTGCATGGCTAAACACTTATAGGGTCCCAAAGGCGAGACCTATTGGCTATGCCAATGCTTGTGTTATGAAAGTTTTATGTTGATAGCAAAGAGTCATAAATCTTGCTTTCAAGCTTCTGCACATATGTGCATCAAATCAGAGAGCATTCTGGGAGCATTATACATGGCCTGAAATTGCTAAACTTTGAAAACATTTGTAAACATTTTTATACTGGAACAACTGTCAGTAGGGCACTCAGAGCTCACTACATTTACTTAGGGCGTTCACCCTAATAATAAATGATTTCAATTAATGAACCATAAATATTTATAAGTATTACCATTTGGACAAAATATTACATTAACCTTCCCTAATCCATAATGTGGTATTGCAACCTGGCAGCCAAAGGGTTTGTGCTCCAGGGGGTTGGGCCTACTTGTCCCAAGGACAAAATACACATAAAAACCTGATGTCTTGACCCCAAACAATATGTCCTGGGCGCCGGGCTATAGGAATTCCACATCCTTGCAGGGATGTTGGTGTGGTAATATTTTTGTGTGCAGTAGTACAAGTCCTTTAAAGATTGTTTAAAGGTTCAGATACCAGAACACATATGAGTCATAAAAACAGAAATAACTATCTGGTGGCTTTACATTTCCAGGAGACATCCAGAGGAGAATGAAATATGTTTCCATAGGTTGGAACATGTAAGGCAGGATGAGAGAGAAGAAAATAGAGACATCTCAGAAAAACAGAAGCCAAATGGATCAGTAGATAGAAGAGTGCAGAATATTGCCACAATACTGCTAGCAAATTATATATTTTTCTGTGAAGACTTTGGAAACATGACTGTGTATTGTTTTATAAATGGTGCACATGGGATATTAATAAAACTATTCTGATGTCTTCATAGTTACATGTTTAAAGATATTTTTCACATGATATGCATAATCTGGGTTATGGCCATTAGATGTTAAATTATAACATATATATTGGTCTCTCTCTCCAAGATGATGTTATACACTATGTAATGAATCGAACGTTCCACCCAAAAATATAATTTATAGTAGAATGTCCTTTAAGCACCCATAGACATGGAGCTAACAAGATAACAAAAATCTTAAAATTGAGTGTGTAGAACTGTATGAATGACAAAAATACCTAATCAGGCCTCGAAAAATCATAAAAATGTTACTGGACCTTCAGGTCGAGTAACTTGAATAATATACTCAACCTAACTAACGTACTTGACCCATAAACTGGTCTCAAATGGTGTGATCATTGGCAAAAAATATTTTTACAGTCGCTTTTTTCTAACGAGTGCACCTTCAAATACGTGAATTCAACATTTCTCCTGTACACAACTATATTGTTTGATTAATTAGACTACACGTTTGCTCCATGTGTAATCAAAATCTAGTCCACAGATGGGGTACATATGATCCGTTACTTGCCTCTCAGTTTACCAGTAGCACTGCCATCAGCGCAGGGGCAGGAGTGTTTCTCAGTTTGTGTTTTAAACACTCATTTTTAATAAATATATTATTAAAGCATGATGTAGTAGTGCATGATAATTTACAGACAGTAAATTTCCAAGAAATAGCCAATAACCCTCCCACTACTTTAAAACTTTACTGATAAAACTATATTGTTTATTAACAATAATCTGTGAAAATTAGGTTTCAGAAAACATATTAATCATTTGCACTTCACCAAGTAAACTGTTCCAATTTGTTTTTCAGCCTAGTAAAATATATATTTCATCACACATAAGTTAAGAAATATGAGATTCTACAAATACTGAAATATTTGTACTGTTTACTTATTAGCTATTTAAATGTGTTACGAAAAACCTGGTACCCTACAATCTTTTATTTCACACTTCGTACAGCACGTCAGACACATCACTTTACAAAATCCTGAAACTCGGCAGTTAGAGAAGGAAAAGTAATTATAAACTGACTTCTGGCCTCACTCTTAGAACACAGAGCAAATGTGACTAGATAAAAAGATTTAAAGGCCTCTTTATTGCTCCTTCACTTTCTGACTGAACAGAGCACCTGTTCAGTGTCAACTCATCAGACTAGGAGAGTAGGTCCGAAATATAGCTCGACCTAATAAAATCTGACTCTTCTTAGTGAGTGGGCGAGTAGATTTATCGAGGTACGTTTGTGGGATTTTTATAAAATGGTATGCACCCTTCCATATGGGTTACATAAATATAAGGTATCTGACACTGCAATGTAGACTATTTGGTGTCTACAAAAAATTGTAAATTTCTTGTTGTTGTTTGTTGGAAGTAGGATGGGCTTTTGGGTTACTATACAAGTGATTCCAAGATGGTGCTAAATTTGAACGCCGAGAGTACTGAATCATGCATGAATGTAAAATAAAGTCTGTAGATTGTATGAGTAACAAGAAGACTTCATGGGAGTTTTTTTTTTAAGATATATTATACATACATCCCCTTGGGTTACATTAGTATAGGGAAGGGCACTACAATGTAGATGTATTTGGTGTTTACAATATGGTGCTGGTCGCTTCCTGTTTTCGTCCTTTATTCTTGTTGCCAGTCGATTGAGGCTGGATGAGTCTGTGAGGTACTATAGAAAGGGATTACAAGATAGTGCTTGCATGAATGCTGCGAGCACGACACCATGCATTAACCCATTTACTCCATAAGAGAGGTAACATCTAAAGTAATTTATTTTAGGAGGAATTATTTATTTCAAATTTGGCATGCTTATGCAGCTTAATGTTTAAAAGGACAAACTAGCATCAGGTACATTGTTTTTGAGCTTGTAGGAACTAGGTTCTGATTTAAGATTACACATTTTGAAACGGGGCCCATTTTGATATTGGATGTAAGCAATGGATTAGCGAGTTTGCATTGGACAATACGTTACATTTTTTTATGTTAAGGTGTGCATTGACCAAGTATTAGCCAAATGTTTGTATGTATGAAATCAAATATCGGTATATTACACTAATTTATTCAATGGGATCTTGGTAAAAATATCACATTTTTTAAGTGGCTTATATAGTGTTTGGACCTCATGTAAGATTGTCTCTCTTTTGGAATTAGATACAAGTGATAAATGAGAATCATAGTGGATATTACAGCACCATATGCTATTTGCTAATGAACATTTCATTTTCGAATACATTGATAACTGGGTTTGGTTTCATTTTTAAGTTAGGCTTTTCTTGAATCGTTAATTGTAGGAAGGTAAGAATTGATCAAGGTACTAGATATAAAATATTGGGTAGCAGAGGCTCACATCTTTATGGACTAAATTAAAATACATTTATTATAAAAGGTACAATTCTGGTTCGTTACTTCAATGGATTGGATGAGTACATACGCATTCAAGGTAATATTTTGAATTAAATTATATGATTTTTACAGATATTGTAAGAATTGGGGGATGATTAGATTACATTTATGGACTTTGACGTAACAAGATGGAACCTTTATTGGTTTTAGTAAGTGAATTTGGAAAGTTATATTTTTTATGATACTATGTACCTTATATTAGGAACCCAGCGTTTTATACAGACTAGATCTCATGATACCTTGACGTTCCTACCTCAAGCTAAGGATAACAGGATTATCTAATGCAGATATACATACGATTATTTAATACTGTACTAATTGAAGGAAATATGTTATTGATTCAGATCTATTAGGCAATTTTCATGTAATCTGGTTACTTTTGTTTGTGAGTTTCATATTGTTTGTTTTAACTGATTTTTAAATCTATCTGGAATATAACTTGTATGTATATTTTGTAGCCCTGTAGAAATTTGCATACGACGACGAAATGTGTCAGCTACAACAAAAAGTTTGTTCAACCTACAATCAATTTCTAATATAGATGAATTAGGATTAAAGAATTGGTTTTATTCCTACATCAGATCTTCTGGCAATCTGTTAAAATCGTAAAGACTTATCTCCTCACACGTTTCATGTGTTCTTCACCAATGATCATTTGAATAATATATATGGACTGTTAAGATTATTTCTCAAATCAGTACCTAAATCCATTGCGCACCCTTCCCCCCAGGAGGCAGTAAGTGGATGGTGCAGAAAACTGCATCACATGGGCATTATTAACCTAATGGGTAAAAGCACACTTTGCGGGATAACACTATTCTTCTATGGCGGGCTGTGCTAAGACCCCCAGACATAAGGCATCAAACTACAGCAAGACATTCTGACATGACCACTTGTCAGTCATCAAGTGGGAGCAGAAAGGTTAAGCCATGCATCAAAATTATAATTAGTTGGGATTCATTCTCGTTGTTTCGAAACTGTGACTGCGTCAACATATCGCCAAGATGGAAAAAACATGCCATTCAAAATTGGGAAGCATAATTTCTATGTCATGGTAACATGTTTACTGATTAAAAATCCTGGCCACAAGAACCCTATGCAAGTGGCTATCAATAATTTTGACTCAACTAAAGAGCAAATGTACTATCTGATGGCATTCATAATTCAAGATAAAATCATCATTACAGTGCACTATTGAAGTATAAAATCTGCAGTACCTTTAAGGGGAAAACAATCTAAATCTAAATTAGGGTGAATTCACCCTACCTTTCTAATCAGCACTGTTGAATAGTAATCAGTCTTGAGTTGAGCTGTTATCTTAAGACCCATTTATTCCCCAAATGCTTCAAATAAATGAGAGATCAGTCAAAAATAAGAAAATACCCTTTAGGCAATTCCTCTCAGAGCCATATCAGTGGAAGAAATACCAGACCTTGCAGCTGTTAAATTGTGCCTAGGTCACCCAAGGCACAATAAGCTATCAACACACAAACGTGGCAACTTGCTCACCTAGAATCTGCAAACAATTCTTTAGTGACATTATGAAGCTATAAATAATGCTTCGTTACAATTACTAATTACATAAAAAAGCTTTGGTTATACTACGAAAAGAAAATTGAAAAATTAATGTTTTGACTGCAATTACTAGCAAATGTAGCAGTTTTTCGACCAGTACCTTACTTTTTCTTGATTCATAAAATTAAAAGAAGAAAACAGGTTAGGTTGCGGAGATATGAACTGATAGTGTTTCGCTAGTAAACAATTATATGGGAACAATGATAAACAATCATAAATAAGTAGTGACTCTGGCAGTGGTAGTACCTGCTAGTATCACATAAAACAAATGCAGTAAAACTTACAACAGCCTACTCAACTCCATGGGTATACAAGTACCAAGGCATCAATCATGTGTAAAGAAATTATTTAATTCGAAAAATAATGACTTACATGATTTGGTTATGTTAACAGAACTAGGCCTTATCACCAAATGGGCTTGTCACATTTCAGAGAAGTGTATTTTTGTTGTGAACGAGGTGTACGTTCATGTTTCATTTTGCTCCTCTGAAAGTCACTAAAAATCATCTGCAAAACATGGACTGTCAATGTGGGCAAATGTAACAGATATCTAGTTTGCCCAGTTGAAAGGATGTGTGCTTTACACACTAAGGTTATGAGCTATTGTGTGGTGATGTTGTAAAGAACATACAGAAATCCGTCTTTCCTTTTCTCATATTATTGCATTAATAAAACATAGGCCAGGTTATGTGTAAAGAGTAATGTAAATTACAGCCAATTAAAATAATATGTCATGTTAAATTCATATTGGATTGCTTAATGTGCATTTTTAGAGCTGCTTTCTAATAGAATACCAGGATATGATGTGCTTTTCTTTGTCCAGGACATTATAAAAGACAAGCTATTTGCAGAAGAACCAGATAATCGTGTCTTAGTAAGCTTTTCTATTAAACTGCTGGTTATTTGGAGAGCTAGATGCACGTGGTCCTTTGTAACTGGCTATTATTAATTTGAATATCTATTTAACAAATGTAAGATGTGAACGTTTCATTTCTTAAAAGCACATTGCTGTAATGATACAATTATTTGAATAAACCTACAAAGACAGAGCTAGAGCAGCCTGGTTGTGCAAGTATTCTTAATGGTTTTGACTGAGGGTTAATGTTCAGGATTCTCCCTTCACCGTCTATCGACCCTCGTCACTTAATTAGGGGTGGACGTCGACAATCACATGACTTTGGAAAAGATTTTCTAGCATCCATGCAACTTTACATCTCAGAACTTAATTAGAGTAGGGCACTTTAGAATCCAATCAACAATTGGATCAGGCTTGAAGTTAATAGGACTTAGATGTGATGAGCAAGTGATGGAAATACGGACCATGAGCATTCTTTCTACTACAGACACAACCCACCCAATAAACGTCACCCATTACCTGTGGCTCCTTGTTACTGTGCTGAGAAGACAGAAGCACTGAAAAAGTATTACATGCATAACACACGGGCATTAACTTTTAATATAACTGCATGGCAATACTGCACAATTGCTCTTAAAAGTTGCATTTTTCCAAAAGGCTATTGTATCTAACATGACGCATTTGGCACACTTAATTCCAAGACGCAGTCCCCTAGATGAATAATGGCATAAAACTGTAACTCAAAGTTTATTTCTGCGTATTTATAATGTTCGTGTGGCTAATTTACGATATTTCTACACAAAAGTAACAAACAAGAATTTGTGCGAAAGTGTATTTTTGCATTGCAATTACCATCCTGCACGCGAAGAATCTGTAACTTCAACAAACTCGAGCGAAATAGACTTCATAAAACAAAAAGCAACACAGTTTATTCCAAATTCAGAAGGGCGGTGAGAAGAGTGACCCAACGTGTACGCATAGAAACGTGGACAAACGTTAGGTTGAAATTTCAAGAGGAGAGGGGCTTAACCTTGACAACCTAAAATTAAGTTCTGATTAGTGTCGTCTCATCTGGTACACGAGTACAAACACATCGACCCCCTGAAACCACCTCGCTCCTTGCAAATCCATTTTATAAAGGGAACCTCAGTTAAGGGTGGGTACGAAGAAATCACACACGCGTTTTGGCCGACTCTTATCCCGTACGTCAGACCAGCTGCCAGGATTGCTCCAAATGACCAGGATAGCTCTAACCAGCATTCCAATACATGCATCGAATACAAGTGAAAAGTCTTTAAATCGGGTGCACTTTCCAAGCTAGAAAAATAAAACTATAAAACAACAGGTACCACCATGCACCTCTCTCCCCTTCACGGGGGACCCCCCTCTAACAGCACGGGCGTACTCACGGAGCGATCGAGCAAGCAACCTGCCGGTAAACATCTTGGGTCACTCGCCAATGACAACGCGGGGCGCGCGCAGGGGGCCACACGCACGCACGGACACGCAGGAGCACGTACGCCACGTAGAGGTCGGCAGTTCGACTGAAGCAGAAACATAGACGAAAGACTGTACGTTCGCCTTAGAGCTAGGGAAGTTTCCCCGCAGTCTTTAGTTTCAATATGGTAGGGTGGAAATTTGTTTTCAGGCATTTGGAATACACCGAAGAGGGTAGCAGCACGAAGACTTGAAAGCATGCTGGGAAATGTAGTTTTCATTAAGCCTAGCGTGACAAGTGATCAGTAGAGACTATTTAGCATAGCTGCCAAAGCTTTAGATTGCTAGGTGTGACATTTTCATAATGTCAGTATACTTCGGAATGACATTACAGCAACTAAGAGTGACACTTTCTCGCGAGCGAAACCAAGCAATGAAGAAGAGAAAAGCATATAAATATAAACAAGCATTTGCAATGCAATAGGTCTCACATATGCAAGAGTTTAAGCCGTTAGCATTGTAAATGACAATGCCTTTTACCTGTGTTTTACAAACAAAAACAAACATATAAAGCATTGTCATTTACAATGCCAATAGCTCAAACTTGCGCAAATGTGAGACCTATTGCTTTGCAAACCTCCCCAGACGTCGCCTTCCTGACGGAGACCTGGCAGAACCCCTCCTGAGCACCTGACATCGCCATAGCCATCCTGGAAGGCTACAAGATCTCCCGCGCAGGAACCGCACCAACGGAGCAGGAAGAGGAATCGCCATCGTCCACAGGAACACCCTCAGAGTCTCGACCAGCACCGACGAACAAATGCACTTCCAGATCCACACCGACCCCAACAACACCCTCAGAGGAACCCTCGTCTACAGACTCCCTGGACCCTGACCACAGTTCAGCGACTCCATCGCCGACTACGTCAGTCCACATGCCCTCGCCTCCATAGACTACATCCTCCTCGGGGACCTGAACTTCCACCTCGAGAGCAACAATGAAATCAACTCCACCACCCTGATTGCCAACCTAGCCAACCTCGGACTTACACAACTCATTACATCACCCACTCACTCCGCCGGCCACACGCTCGAACCCATCTTCTCCGCAAGCCGCCACGTCTCCTTCAACCACACCACCGAACTCCACTGGACCAACCATCGCTGCATCGCCCAAAGCCCACCCGCTGACCCCACCAACGCCAACACCGCCGCACGCAACCTCAGACAGTGGATCGACGACTGGGCCAACACCCTCGCCCCACTCAAGAAATCCTCCAACAATCACACCAGCAAGAAAGCCAACTGGTTCACTGAAGACCTCCAGGCCTCCAAACAAACTTGCTGAAAGCTGGAGAAGAAGTGGCTCCGTGAAAGAACACCGGCCAGCTACGCAGCCCACAAAAATGCCACCCGCAAACACCACCACTTCATCAGATCAGCCAAAAGGGCCTCCTTCAAAGACCGACTAGACAACAATGCAAACAACAGCAAAGAGCTCTTCAACATCGTGAAGGAACTCTCCAACCCCAGCTCCAACACCAACAACATCCCACCCTCGCAAGACCTGTGCGACTCGCTCGCCACCTTCTTCCATCGCAAAATCGCAGACATCCATGACAGCTTCAACGCCATGACCGCCCGGCAACCACTGAGACCTCCGCCCCCACAACCACAATCTGCACCAACCGCCTGCTCTCCTCGACCAACATCAACGACCCCATAAAGACCATGAACACCATCCACTCCGGATCTCCGTCAGACCCATGCCCTCACCACATCTTCAACAAAGCCAGCACCGCCATCGCACCCCACCTCCGGAAAGCCATCAACATCTCTTTCGAGACAGCTACCTTCCCGGTGAGCTGGAAGCACGCCGAGATCAACGCCTTGCTCAAGAAACCCATGTGGAGAGGTGTGGCTCACTAGGTAGAGGCGGCAGAACCGTAAGCAGAGAATTGGCCAGGGACCAGGGTTCAATTCCCGACGCGGCAGGGTCGTGGACCAGGGTCAAAACTGACTTGATAATTCTCGCCTCGGTACCTACTCTAACCAGGAACACACTCGGCAACTCTGGGCATTAAGCTTGCCTCATCTCTACAACGGCCCCCCACAGACGCCAGGGTTGCCTGGTTTCACCTTGGAGATACCCAGAAAGGGACCATCTCACAGGGATAGCCAGGACGGGTTCCCCAGCGGTCTACAGCGCCGGGACACCCCATTGCTGGGGTAGCTGTGCGCTTTACAAGTCTACAACATTTACATTTACATTTACATGGCGGACCCCAGAGACCTCAAGAACTTCCGGCCTATCTCCCATCTCCTGTTCCCGGCGAAAATCATCGAAAAAACCGTCAACAAACAACTGACCCACTACCTAGAGGAGATCCGCATCCTGGACCCATCCCAGTCCGGGTTCCGCAACAACCACAGCACCGAAACCGCCCTCATCGCCGCCACCGATGACATCAGGACCCTGCTAGACAACGGAGAAACCGCTGCCCTCATCCTCCTGGACCTGTCAGCCGCCTTTGACGCGGTCTGCCACCGCACCCTACGCACACGCCTCCACTATGCCGGAATCCAAGAGAAGGCCCTGGACTGGACCACCTCCTTCCTCTCCGGCAGAACACAGAGCATCCACCTCCCCCCCTTCCGCTCCGAAGCAAACGAGATCATCTGCGGCGTACCCCAGGGCTCATCCCTCAGCCCAACGCTGTTCAACATCTACATGGCACCGTTCGCCCACGTCGCCCGACTGCACGACCTCAACATCATCTCCTATGCCGATGACACCCAGCTGATCCTGTCCCTCACCAAGGATCCCCACACTGCCAAAACCACCTGTTAGACCTGATGCCATTAGCGGGAGCAGCAGCTCGGACGCATGGAGCTGAAGCTCCGTGCAGACCCCGTGCAACGCAGCTCACAACGGCATCCAGTCATAACCAACCCTGGCACAAAACAAAGAATTTGGTACCACGAAGTATGCAGAAGCAGTGGGGCCAAGGACCGCTGCCTAATTTGAGCATGCAAACCCAATATCGGCTGGTGTGTGATCCGAGACCCGGTTGACAAAATGGCGCCTGCCGTTCATGGACGCGTCCCAGGCCGGGCCAAGAATGGAACTAACTTGCTGGAATGGACCTCAAAGTAACCGTTCCTACTCCTGCTGAACCTGCTCCAATTGAATCGCTCTCAACCTAAAACCCAGAACGTCCTGTAGCCTGAGCCCTATACAACCGCCCACCAAGCTAAGTGCCTTGTGACTCGGCACCGGAGATCACCTGCCTGGTTTCGCGGTGCCCGAAAGCCTACCGCCGCTGTTCCGGGGGGGGGGGGGGGGGGGGGCGGCCTGCACTGCACCCGTGGTGCAGCCGATGGCTGGTTGTTCGCTTCTCCCTGCCAAGAACGGAGCCAGCGAGCGCTTCTACTTCAGACCTCCGAGCACGCTGATATGCCGTTGAAGATTAAGGATAACGCTAGTATGCGAATACTCGATCTTTGTCCTGCACGATCTAACGCTGCACCCGGGGATCCTCCCTCATCTACACAGCTTCTCCTGGCAAGAGCTCCTCAGTGGATGTCATGGTGAGTCGTTTCTCACCCTCCTACAGCCCCTGCGTTAATTTACTAGTCCTACAAAGTATGAAGTTGTCCGCCAGTTCTACCACACTTGTCTCAGCAATCTTAATGGTGTGTAGAGTATCCAACATGTTTGATACTTACCTCGTTTTCATGGCTCCATCATTACATAGATCAACTAGTTCCTATTGCAAAAGAGAGGGATATAGGAGACGCCCCGCCTGATCCGATAATGGCGGCTGTCTCTCCCTTGTTGCCTCCTCGCGACAATACTCTCCTCCATGAGAGACTAGCGGACACTGACTCTGGCCTCAAGCTGCTCCTCATTCTTCAATCACCTCCCCTCGAACGACAGATATAATTGGGGATGGCTGAATGTAACACTAAGGTCAATAGTCCCCTGCCTGACCCAAAGATGTCTGCCATAGTGGTCCCCTCCACATTGTTTTTCTTCCCTGGGACAATAATTGGACATTGACCAGACCTTGAACCTATCCCCTAACTTGCTTACACATCAGGACTTGGAACCTGCGGAACTTACCCCATACTGTAGAGACCAAGCGAATTGGCTGATGCCCGGTGGAGCTACCAGATTGCTAAAGAGGAGACTGGTTGTGGACTCATCCCCCCTCCCGAGCTGGACCTTGGGCAGATTTTCCCCTGGTCTCTACGTCTTTTCTTCCTCCTACCCCTTTACCATATCCCCTTACCCTTCCTTGCTCCATTAACCGTGTCCCCTATGTTCTTTAAATGCTTTTCTTGATACTTATGTAACTTGTCACTGATGTAAAATTGTAACATTAGTGTTCCTCATGTAAAACGCTCGCTCCTATCCCCTCTCCCCTGAATCTCTCCCCTTACCTGCTACACCGCCTAGCCCCCTGACCTTTGTGCCCTTTGACTAAGCACTTCTTCTCCCCTTGTTGGGGAAAGATCCAATATTTATACTCTGGAGTCTCAGCGAACCCGCTGAGAGAGTCCACAGTGCCAAGGGAGCCACTCACAACTGAGGTATGGTATGGCCCCCCTTGCCAAAGCACTCCCTCTCCCCTTTTTGGGGAAGGATCCAGTATGTAGGCCTTGGAGTCTCAGAGACCCCTCTGAGAGATTCCACTTGGTAAAGGGAGCCTCTCGCAACAGAGATGGGGAAATGATACCACTTCCCCTATGATCACAGCTTACTGGAATTTGGACGCAGCTTTGACTCGTCTACCGGTTTGTGTCCCCATCGCCCTCCCCCTCCTCTTTCCGCGCTGTGTCTCTCCCCCTCCCCTCCTCTTTCCCTCCTTCATTCTCTGTCTACTTCCCCTGCTCCTAACCCCCTCCCCTGAATCTCTCCCCTTGCCTGCTTTTTCCCTTAAGTATATGTGCTTATTGTTTATCTCGACCTTACAAGTAACTATGTTGCCATGCTCTAATAACTGTGTAACCTTTGTAACGATGTAACCTGCAACTATATTCTTATACTCATGTAAAGCGCTCTGATACCTCCGGGTCTAGCCAGCGCTATATAAAACCTTTAAAATAAAATAAATAAAATAAAATACTGATTGCCACCTCTGTTTTTGATATGTTTTGCTGGTTTAGATGCTTTGGGCACTGTGCCACTCCCATTCAGTGCCACAGTGCATGTGCTCCCTATGTTAAATTGATGCATTGATTAGTGACTCCATGATTGGGTTATTTGATTTACTTGTCAGACCCTAGTACAGTGCACCATGTGTGTCCAGGGCTTGTAAATCAAATGCTGCTGGTGGGCTTGCAGCACTGGTTGTGCCACCCACAGAAGCAGCTTGTAAAGTGTGTCTCATGTCTGCCATTGCATAGCCTGAGTGCAGTTTGGTACTGCCATGCTGACTGGGCAGGTGCAACTGATGGAGCGTGTAGTACAAAATGTTGTATACCCCCCCATTCTGCTTGTTTATATTAATTTGAATAATCAACTAATAATAATTTTATTAAATTGTTTGAAGTGAAAGACTTACCAATTATGTTAACAAAAGAATTACACGTGGGAATTGCTCTTTGCATGGCTAAACTAATTGTAAACTAACACATGTACGCATACTGATAATAGAAAATTAGAATATTGCATGATACATGTTGCTTTTGTGATGTAATTGTAAATTGTGCTTTATTGAGTGAGTATAAACACTTTGGATGTTGCTTTCTGTTAGATAATTACTTACACATAAGGGTATTAGCGAGGGATTAACATTTTATTAGCCATTTCCATGTTTTAATTATGTTTTTGTGTTTGTTTTGTTTAAGTTGTCCATTTTGGCCTAGTCAAAATGGCTGAACGAGACGTTGAACGTGACCGCTCCTGACAACATGAAGTTCTGGGTGAAGTGCACATGCGACACCGCCAGCAACAGTAGCCTAGTCCTGACCCCAGGAGCCGATGTCCTAGTCAAGGTTGCTCCGGGAACTTCGCCAACGACAAGACAATGAACTGTCTTAAAACCGGAACCAGCAAGTGTGATGACTTCATTGTGCGGACTATGTGAGAACTTTACCGCTTGATCCCATGTCCACCAATGAGGACTCTCTAAAACCCCAATCTTGATACTTTTTGACATTATTTTCATTATAAAAGTAGGTAGGGAAATGAACTAAAAAACTCTCTTCTTCTTTGATAAACTCGATTTCCTGACGTTATGCTGACGGAGAGGACGGTGACACTGCTGGACAGCTGTTATCCTGAATCTTGGAGAGACTGAATTGCGGCCTGACTTTGATGAAATTAAAAGGTTTTTCCACGACTTGACTGACTTAGAGCACGACTTTTAGCCAGATTAGGTAAATATGATGTTCTGCGGTTCTAGTGATGATTTCTAACAATTTGCAATTTTCTTAGATAAATGATATTTGATTAATTGACAAATGTGTTGTGTCGATTATTTGAAGAAGAAAATCTAGATTAATGAGTAAAGTATAGATAAATGATTGTGTTCACTAAAACCATATTTAACAACTAAATGATTCATCTCCTAATGAGGGGAATATCTCAGGGTTGGAGTCAACGCATTTAGGGTTAGGTAAAGATATTCCTTTCATGTCAGCGTTTGGAAGCTTATTCCTCTAGGGAAGCAGATCAACGGAGTGTGAGTGTTGGTGTTATGGGCCCCACCAATGAATGTATTTGAGTGAATTTACTATTGAGGTATTTGGTCTGTGCCGAAGGGGGAATTTGATGTTCCACGCTGCAATACAACCACTTGCCAGTCTCTAAACCTTCCCTTATCTTCATATCAGACACCCCTATGGTAGGCCCATGGGCAGGGTGCATTGTAAGTATAAGGTAGAACATGCCCTGATGTGTGTGGCATGTTCTAATAGTGAATTACATCCATTTTCGTTTCTCACTATTGCAAGACTACCTGTTCTCCGTGGGCCAGAATGGGCAGTTTGATTATTACAGTTTATAATCCTAACTGACTCAGGGAACATGGTAGAAATTCAAATTTAGTATGCTTGAACTCAGAATGATGAACTTAAACACCTAGGCAGTCTAAATACAAACAACTATATAGTGCAATGAAAAGACATTAATATTGTTGAAGGAGACACAACATTCATGATATTAAAAAAATATATATGAAATTTATTATATCCAAATTACACAATGATGAAAATAAATTGATGACGAAAGATAATGCAATTAAGAATACGGTTCAGAAAAATGTCACATAAAATAGACAGTACATTACACAGCATGAAACAAGTCATATATGTAATCCAAAAAATAGCAAAGTACAGATACAAGGAATATAAACAGGAGTGGCTGAAGCCGAGATGTTCTCAACGCGCGTTTCGACGCTTGTAAAGCGACTTCATCAGGAGAGCCACAATATCTTTAATCCTATAAATATACAAAGAATACAATGTAAAGCACAAAAATATGCAAAAAAATATATTTTTTCCTTTGTTTTTCTTCTAAATAATTTTTTCTTAAAAACATTGTGCTCCTTCACCAAATGTTATACTGATAACAAAAGTTTTTGGAGAAATGGAGCATGATAGCCAGCAGATGTTCTAGAGACCTAATGATCCTTATTATTGAAACAGCCAAAGAACTACTGTCCTCTTTCAAAAATGAATTATCAGAACTAGAAGAACAAATCAGAAAGTCTAACAGCATTGAGGAGGCCAAAAAGAAACTTGAAACTGCAGAAAAAGAACTTGCATCTTTCTCTGATTATTTAATTAAACGTAAAACTGAAAAATTAAGAAACGATCTACGATACTATTCTATCACTAAAACCTATCCTTACCTTGAAGAAAACTATTATCAACAAAACCAATACTCCCAGGATTATAACCATAGAACACCGCAGGTTAGAACTTTTTCTGACACCACAGACTCCGATGGAGATCTAGATGATCAATTCCAGAATTCATCTAGGCCAAGTCGTCCCTATAATTCACAATATCAGCCTTTTTTAGCCCAACGAGGGACACGCAGAGGACGACAACGTGTCCGATTCCAGCCTCAAATGAGAGGGAATTACCAACAACAGAATTCCTACACACCCCCAGACAATCAACAAGTACTACAAACCAGGAATCGACAGTATTGGAGATAGTAGAAAACATTCCTATCTTCAATCTATCATCCTACCCTCTAGACTCAAATTGTTTGAGTCTGCTGTCTAAAGGTCTGTCTTTTGTCCCCCATTCACATACCAACAAATTTGAATTATACACTGATATCATTTCATTTTTCCGCAAAATCAGATTGAAAAAATACTTTTCTCAGGACACCATCAATTCTCCCATAGCCTCTGTTGATTCAACTCTGGCTCTGCCCTCTATCTTCACACCCTCTTTGGAACAGATAGGACCTGAAGTAGGAGTTTTTGAGAAAGTTGTTCTCAAACGTTTAGATCAAGCCACCCGGCATATCCCAAAACCCTGTTTCAATCTTAACAAAGAGGACTTTTTTTGTCTTTCCACCCTTAAAGAAAATAAATCTATCACTATTAAAAGTGCAGACAAAGGGGGAGGCATAGTAGTGTTAAATACCAACAGCTATGAAAACCAAATGCTAGCCCTACTTGGAGATCCACTTTTTTACACGAAAGTCACATCAGATCCCACCAACAGAATCTGCCAAACCATTCAACGGGTGGCCAGTGCTGCTCTCCTAAAAGGTGAAATAAACAATAAAGAATTTGCATTCCTTACCAACTCTAAGAAAACTATGCCATGTATCTATGGAGTGCCTAAAGTCCACAAAAATATTACACAACCTCCTTTACGTCCCATTGTATCCACGATTGGATCGGTCACTGAACCATTATCCAAATACGTGGATCACTGGCTTCGTCCCTTTATATCCAAAATTCCATCATATGTGAAGGATACTGGAGACATGATTTCGAAGGTTGAATATCTTCCCTTCAACCCTGACCAAGAGACTCTAGTGACTCTAGATGTAGAATCACTTTATAGTAACATTCCTCAAAAAGAACCCATTGCAGCTGTCTCTTGGTTTATTGATACATATGAGATACCCTGTCCGAAAGTCTTTGTTCTGGAATGTCTCAGTATTGTACTTACTGAAAATACGTTCGAATTCAATAACATCTGGTTCAAACAAATTCGCGGTGTAAGTATGGGTACTACTGTGGCTCCTTCTGTAGCAAATATCTACATGTCCAAATTCGAATCCAATTTCATTTATAATGAAATTGCTCCCTTCTTTGAATCAGTGTATCGTTGGGCACGATACATTGACGACATCTTTTTCATTTGGGGAGATACTGAAGAACAACTTAAGGAATTCCTCCAATGGATTAATGTCACTGACATTAACCTTAAATTTACAGCACACACCAACAAACAAAAAGTCGAATTTCTAGACATAGTGATTACTAGGGGTGGGCGGAATTTGCGTAATCGCGTTACGCAAATCTCCGCGAAACGGTAAAAAATCTCCGCAAACATGCAGAAATTCCGCGAACACGTGGAATTGCTTGTTCGCGATGCTTTTTTCCTGTTCACAGTTGCTGTTTGCGTGCTCGGGGAGAAATATCTCGCGAACACGCATTTTGAGAACGCGAACAAGAAAAAATTTCGCGAAGTCGCGGAAAGCAGAATTTTGGGCAATTTCGCGTTCTCCGCGGAACGCGAAATTACCGAAGTTCCGCAAATTCCGCGAGCGGAATGGAATTTACCGCCCAGGCCTAGTGATTACACACAATTCTGGCCATCTAGAAGTGGACCTTTTTACTAAGCCCACAGCCAGAAACACTCTGCTACACTTCAATAGCTACCATCCCAGGGCACAGAAACAAAGCATCCCGTTCAGTCAATTTTTGCGACTGCGTCGTAATTGCACTAACATCCATGATTTTGACTCGCAAGCTATGATTATGAAATCCAAATTTCTCACTAGAGGTTACCCGCATCGGCTGATTCGAGAATCTCTGAAACGAGCGAGATTTTACGACAGGGATGCTCTCTTACGAGCTAAAGACCCCAAAACTAATGACCAATTGGTATGCATCACGAAACATTCCACTATGAATGAACAGGTACGTCGTATCATCAATGCCAATTGGCATATTCTCAACTCTGACCAAGATCCCTCTACACACCGAAAGAAACCTTTGTTTGCGCATCGATGCAACAAAAACTTGAAAGATATCATTGTCAGATCACGTTTCAATACCCATGTCCCGTTCCTTCAGAAAACCATTGATGGTAATCTCCCCATCAAAGGCACTTTCAAATGCTTACGCTCCAACTGTAAAGCATATAATGGAGCTATAGAAGGTTGTACTGTTACTCTCAATGGACACCCCACTCATTCCACATCTATGACAAATTGCAGAACAAATAACGTCATCTATTTGATTATCTGCCCGTGCAATTCTGGCTATGTTGGAGAAACCTCCAGACCCATTGCCACTCGCCTTAATGAGCATCGTTCAGCTATCCGTACCAACAAACTAGTGGCTCCCATGGTTAAACACTACAAAGAGTTTCAACACTCAGCTGAAGAAATTAAATGGCATATCCTTGAAAAAATCCATCTGGAAGGTGAGACACAGAGTGAAGAAATCCGTAAAGAACTAGAAGTCTTTTGGATTTTCACCCTTAACACCTTCCATAAAGGATTAAATAGTGAATTACCCTGGGAAAATGAAATTCTTTTCAACAGATTCTAACTTTCTATAGCCATTAGGTCTCCCATGTACTTGACAATTTGGTTTGTTATTTATTTTTATCCTATATATATGCTACATTCTTGTCTGTGCTCTTATTTTACTTTCTTCATTTGTATTCTGACTTTATTGTTCTATGCATTTAGCTTAATGTTTCGTACACCAGTACATTCAGATCATTATTACTTTATTTTTATTAATTTGTTCATTATTTTTCCAGTCCCCTTTTTTTCTTTTGTCATTATTTATATATCATTTTTTTAGCATCCATGCCCGTTCGTTCACCTCTGTTTGTCCGCTGTTCCTTTTTTATCCGTGACCCTTTCAAGCTAGCTAGCTCTCAGTCGTTCGACATAGTTGATTGTAGCCCGCTCCCGTTACATCTGGTTATTTCACTTACTCTTTTGTATCTATTTTTCGTTGTTTATATCGTTTTGTCTTTCATGTTTATTAGTTTTAGATTGTTTACCCTTGCGACTCTTTCGCAGTCCTCTGTCTATCTTGCTTACTACTTAGTGTCCACCTTTGCTACATCACGTGACCTTACGTAAACTGTTTAAATCCGGTGTCTAAGTTCGTTGGTTCACCCTTGCCTGTGGTCCATATCCGCCGACACTTTTGATTCGTGACTCAACCAAGTAAGTTAGCTCTCGGTCTCTCAACCGCGTTATATTCATTCCTACGCGTTTTCAGGCTTTTTTGAGTAACATTCAGTCCCTTTTCTTCTTCTTTTTTTTTCCTTTCTTTAGTGGTCAACATTTAAATACATGCAATTATCCTTGGTGTGCTATGAAGCTGTTAGCTCTGCTTGACTTCTGTCATTTGGCATTCGAAATTTCACTAACTGCTTGAATTCTTACATCAGTATATATATCCGTTGGAATTGCATTGCAGGTATTTACTGGCATTTTTCCCTATGGCGGTGTGTGACGCTTTTTTATCGCCATCATTTTTAGTTATATTTTTATTTTCTTACATTAATTGTGTTTGGTTTATTATTATTTTTCCGGTTACTTACAGAACCCTTTGTGAATTTCATGGCCTTTAATGGACCTTTTGGCATTTCTTCCTTGACGTATTTTGACCACCTTGGCTCATCTTTATTGTAAGCGGCACTTTTCATTATTAGGTATGTCTTGAATGTCCCCCCTTCTTGCTTTTCCTTCTGTTATGTTTTTGTACCAGTTGTCATTTTATTCCTTTGTATTTCATAATTTATATTACGCCCTAGTATTTTCATTTCTGTTTTGTTCGGTCTGTTCTCATCTATACAGGAAGTATTCTCCGTGCTTGCTAACTTTGGTTGGACCTTACGCATTTATCTATCATTTTGTACGATTATCGAAACAGTAAGATTCCTTCCTTTTCTTTTCTCTCTCTTTTTCTTCTTCTTCTTCTTCTTTTTCTTTCTTTTTCTTTTTTCTTTCTTCTCTTTTACTGCGAAACAACTCTTTACATTATTGGTTGTTTCTCTCGCTTTATCACTCTCTATATATCACTTCGATGTTTGTCTCTTTATTTTATATTTCCTGATTTTAACTACATTCATCATAGTATTCTCTCCCTCTCTTATTCTTTTCTTTCTATTTCTTTCTCTTTCTTTTCACATATCTATATACATCACTTGGACTTATTCTTCTCCTTTATCTGGTATTCTCACTATAGATTGGTTTTTGACAGCACTTCTTTGTTATCAGTATAACATTTGGTGAAGGAGCACAATGTTTTTAAGAAAACATTATTTAGAAGAAAAACAGGAAAAAATATATTTTTTTGCATATTTTTGTGCTTTACATTGTATTCTTTGTATATTTATAGGATTAAAGATATTGTGGCTCTCCTGATGAAGACGCTTTACTAGCGTCGAAACGCGCGTTGAGAACATCTCGGCTTCAGCCTCTCCTGTTTATATTCCTTGTATCTGTACTTTGCTATTTTTTGGATTACATATATGACTTGTTTCATGCTGTGTAATGTACTGTCTATTTTATGTGACATTTTTCTGAACCGTATTCTTAATTGCATTATCTTTCGTCATCAATTTATTTTCATCATTGTGTAATTTGGATTTAATAAATTTCATATATATTTTTTTAATATCATGAATGTTGTGTCTCCTTCAACAATATTAATGTCTTTTCATTGCACTATATAGTTGTTTGTATTTAGACTGCCTAGGTGTTTAAGTTCATAATGTTATTTACCCTGCCCTAGGAGTACTGTTAGTCCCTGCAGGGGGTCCCTATTTCTAGCATTAATGAACTCGGAATGATAACATACATCTTTTAGTGAAGTTGGTTTTAACATTCTGTGTTTGAAAATACCACTTTTAGAAAGTAGGTATTTACTTGCTTAACTGTCCAAGCCTGCCTCTGCTAGGTTGTGTATTGTGTGTCTGGAGTTTGGGTGACAAGGCTGGGGGATTCCAGGAGACAGGGTGAGGTGTCCCAGTGGTGAATAGAGAGATCTGCATCTAGATGGGTGGGAGGAGTTGCACCTGGGACCTGAATAGGGCTGTGCCTTCCCTCCACAAGGCTTGCTCCACCTCCTGTGGTGTGTCTGATGTCTCTGCCCTGCACTCTGAAAGGAAAGAAGGAGTCAGGTAAACAAAGTGCTCCAGGACTGACCAGAACCGGGTTGGACAAGGCAAAGGCCCCTCTGCCTCCAGTGGACAAAGGATTTTGGAGTATAAGTATTGGGACCCTGATCCCAAGAAATTAGATCACTTCTGGAACAACAAGAAGAAACCTCTGCCAAGGAGAAGAACCAAAGGAAGCTGTAGGAGTGGACTGCCCCCCTGCCAGTGTGCTGTGTTGCTGGGTTGGCCTACAGTGGTGTCTTCAGTGCCAAGGAGAGGAGAAAGAACTTTGTGTGTACTTCATCATCTTGCAGAATATTTCTCCAAGGGCTTGAACTTGTGCTTGCCTCCTGCTGAATTCTCGGGGACAACAGACTTCACCACCAGCTCCCCTCTGAATTTCCTTGCTGGGAATTCTATCTGCAGAAGCCTGTGTATCGCTGGGAGCTGGAAGCGCGACGCAACGAGAAGAAGCGTGTCGCCGCCGCAGCTGTAGTCATCGCTACGCCGAAGAAGCGTGCCACCGCCGCATCTCCCAGAAGCGTGCCTTCGTCCCAGCTGTCTGCTGTCGCATCACCAGAGAAGCGTGTCGCAACCGTGAGGGTCGCCGTTGCATCATCGGAAAAGCATGTCGCAGGGCCTGTCGCGGCTCCAAAGTACAAGAGTCGTCGCAAGGCTGCCAGGGCGTGTCGCATCGTCTCAATGTCGTCGCATCAAGGGTGCCATTTTATCGCATTGCACCGGTTGGTCGCATCGCGGCGCCATCTTGCTGCATCGCAACCGGGCTGCAGCATGAGAATCTACGCATCACCTCCTCTCCGGTAAGGATCAAGATGCATCCCCTACTCTGCGCAAGCATTGAGGCGCGAAGCATCGTCTCCCCCGAAGCAAGGAACCAACGCATCTCCAACGCTGCAAGCCTTTTGTTTATTTTGCATTACGCATTGAGGTACTTTTGTGAGAACTGTTTCGCGTTTACCAACAACTTGAACGAAGCTAATTCTACCGTCTTCATTTTCATAAAACCTGTGTGGTGTCCATCTATAGTGTTTTCACTGTATTACTGCATGTGTTCACAAATGCTTAACACACTGCCTCTGAGATAGGCCTGTCTGCTCGTGCCAAGCTACCATGGGGGTTGAGCAGGGGTTATCCAGTAGTGTAATCCCCTTTCCCTGACTTAGAAGCAAGGGTCCCTATTTGGTCAAAGGTACCTACCTCTGCCAACTAGAGACCTCCAGTTCTAACATTGGTGGTCAGTGGTGAGGATTTGAACCTGCATTTGTGACTCATATACTGTGATTGGTGTACACTACTAGTGAGTGCAGACCAAACACGACCACATACTTTTTGGGAAGAATCTTTTTTTCTTGGACTGTTATTTTTTCCTGAGAACTGCCAATTCTTACTGCCATGAGTAGGCCAGCATCTGTTGCATCTATGGATCTTGATTTTGAGGAAGATAGATTGGAAACCTACACTTTGAAACAGCTCAAGCATCTCTGCAAGAAACTGAAAGTTGCTACACCAGGCATTTCTAGAAAGGAGGACTGCCAAAAGGCGCTGAGGGCCTGGGTAGAAGCCAGAAATACTCCTGAGTCAGTGGTGGAGCCAGCTGGGGATGCAGATGCGCAAGTGTTTCCACCCAGGGAAGGGGTGCCGTCCCCACCTGGCAGTAGTGTCTCTTCCAATGACCTGTCCCCCAGAGAGTTGGAAGACAGGGAGAGAAATAAGGCACACAAGCTGGAGATGGCTAAGCTTAAGATGGAGAGTCAGAGGGAATAAGAGAATTACAAGTTGTCCTTGGAGAGAGAGAGAATGAGAATGGAGCATGAGAGGATGTTGAGGGAGTTAGAGATCAAGGCAAAGGGCTTAGAGATCGCTCCCTCTGGTGGCAGCACACCATCTGTGCCTTCAGAAAGCAGAGTGTATATTCCCAAAGGTGTCATCAAAGATTTCCACAAGCATGAGGATATTGGGCAGTGGTTTGCAGCCTATGAGATAGCAATGTTGGCCCACCGGGTCCCTGAGAAGGATTGGGGAGCGGGGTTGTGGGTAAGCCTTGGCAAAGCACTACGCTACGCTCGCGTAGTTTGCGAAGTTCGCGCTACTTCGCACTACGCGAATTGCACGTAGCACAGTGCGAATACGCGTAGCGTAGTGTTGCGTAGTGCTGCGGTCATTTTTTGCTTGCTCGCGGTCCTCAACGTCAAGTTGGCGACCGCGAGCAAACAATATGGCATCCAGGCGAGACTTTTTCCTTGTTCGCGATCAGCAACATCAAGTTGGCGATCGCGAGCATGGAAAATAAACCTCCCGGCGAGATTCCCAACGCGAGGAGGTCAGGTTTCTCATTGCGAGTGGTCGCGTATTCTCGCGACCGCTCGCGATGATAAATTACCAGTTCGCGTTGAGAAAGCTGCCGCTCGAGTAAAAATCTACTCGAGCAGCAGAAAACTACAGGTCGCACTGTGCAAGATGCCATTTTCAATGATTGCACAGTGCCGGTTGCTTGTCCGCACTGTGCAATCATTGAAAACGACATCTGGCACAGTGCGAACAAGGTAGCAAAGCGTAGCTTCGCGAAGTAGCACTTCACGAACTACGCCCAGGGTTAGTTGTTGGACCGCTTTGTGAGTGAGGGGAGGGATACTTTGTTAGACCTGCCTAGTGAGAATAGGATGTCTTATGACCACATGGAGGAAGCCCTGATGACAAGGTTTGGTTTGACTCCAGAACTCTATAGACAGAGATTCAGGAATTGTAAGAAAGTGGAGGGAACCACTTGGGTAGAATATGTGTCTTTCTTTTGCAGAGCTATGGATGGTTGGGTGAAGGGTAGCAAAGTGGATACTGTTGAAGCGCTCTATGATTTGTTTGCCAGGGAGCACTTATCAGCTAATTGTTTTCCATAGCTACGCCAGCACCTTATTGATAGCAAGTTAACTAACCCTAGGAAGCTTGCTGAGGAGGTGGACCACTGGGTCAGTACCAGGGTCCACAAGGGTCATGTGGGAGATTCCGCCAAAGGTGGGAAGGGTCCCCAGCCGAAGAGTGGGGGTGACAAGGGTAAACAGAGGGAGTGCCAGAAAGGACCCCAAAGTAATTCCCAAGGGAACCAAGGAAAGGGTTCCCAGCATCCCCCTGAGAAGAAGCAAGAGGCCCGACAGGTAAACCTGTTCAGAGGGGCCCCTACAAGTGCTTTAAGTGTGGTCAAATGGGCCACCGTTGGTTTGATCCACAGTGTCCCATGAAGGATTCCAGAGTACCACCACGTTCACCACCCCGTCAGATGGCAGGTGTAGCCCTGGGAGGGGAGGAGAAGGGTGCCCAAGGTAGGTGGGGTCCTGCGGAAATGTCCCTTGTCTCACTAGGAGACTTTGAGATGGTCCCTCCAGCTCAGCTGCCTGATAACACTAAGAAATACAGGCAGTGGGTGACCATCAATGGCCATAGAGTGGAGGCTCTTAGAGACACAGGAGCCAGTGTGACAGCTGTCATGTGTAACCTGGTATCTCAAGATCAGGTTGTCCCCAATACCTTTTTCCCAGTTGTTGCTGCTGACAACACAGAAAGCCACTGCGAGGGGGCTCAGGTTCCCTTTGAGTGGAGTGGGGTCTCTGGTACTCTTCAGGTAGCTGTGAGGCCAGCCATGCCTGTGGATTGTCTGTTGGGCAATGATTTGGAGAGCTCCCCTTGGGCTAAGGTGGAGAAGAAGGCTCACTTGGAGATGGGTCTGCCTGAGTGGGTGTGTGTGACCACTCGGTCTATGGCAGCCAGTAAGGGTGTTGAAAAGGTCATGGAGCCTGAAAGTATGGCCCAGGGTCCTGCCTTAAAGAGAAGAGGTAGGGGGCGCAGGAAACCAGCCCCCATTGTTCTCACGGTCCAGGAGGAGGCAGACCTTGAGGGGGATGCCCTGGAACCTACAGGGGAACAGGTTGCTGAACTGGGGGGCCTACCTGAGCTGACCCATTGGCAGCAAGAAGGAGGACCCTCCAGGGAGGAATTTTGTGCAGAACAGAAGAAGTGCCCTTCTCTTGTAGGTTTGCGGCAACAGGCCACAAACCAAGCAGCAGATGATCAGTCTGGATCACATTGGATCTACTGGGAGAACAACCTCCTGTATACAGAGCCTAAGGTTGCTGAGCCTGGGTCAGCCCGTGTGCTGGTGATACCCCAGCGCTTCAGAGCCTTCCTACTGGGGTTGGCTCATGATGTACCTTTAGCTGGACATCTGGGGCAGGACAAGACCTTTGAAAGGCTTGTCACCCACTTTTATTGGCCCCAGATGCGGAAGAGTTCAGATACTCTTTGTAGGACCTGCCAAACTTGCCAGGCAAGTGGGAAAAGTGGAAGGAAGCAAAAGGTTCCTCTCCAACCTTTCCCGGTAGTCAGTACCCCCTTTGAACGGGTGGGCATTGGCATTGTGGGGCCACTGGACCCCAAGACAGCCATGGGCAACAGGTTTATCCTGGTCTTGGTGGACCATGCCACCCGGTACCCGGAAGTCATCCCGCTCAGGACAGTGACGGCCCCCGTGGTGGGACGAGCACTGATGGGGATTTTCTCCCGTGTGGGGTTTCCCCAGAGAGGTGGTGTCAGACCGTGGTACCAATTTCATATCTAGTTATATGAAGTTCCTGTGGAAGGAGTGTGGTGTTACCTACAAGTTCACCACTCCTTACCACCCCCAAGGTAATGGGCTGGTTGAAAGATTCAACCGCACCCTTAGAGGCATGATCATGGGTCTTGAAGAACCAATGAGGTATAAGTGGGACGTCCTCTTGCCATGCCTTCAGTTTGCTTACCGTGAGGTGCCACAGAAATCCCTAGGGTTCAACCCCTTTGAGCTTTTGTATGGACACCCGGTAGGACCTCTGAGTCTGGTCAAGGAAAGCTGGGAGCAATCTCCTAGGAACCCCCCCCCCAGGATGTATGTAGTTACATGCTGGCCTTCAGGAACCAGACTCAGCGATTCAGAGAGCTCACTCAGGTGAATCTGGAAGCCAGCCAGGAAGAGATGAAGCGGTGGTACGATCAGAATGCCACTCTGATTGAGCTTCAGCCTGGACAGAAAGTTTGGGTCATGGCCCTTGTAGAGACTTGCACGCTCCAGGACAGGTGGACCGGTCCATTTGAGGTGGTGGAGCGCAAGAGTGATGTCACCTATCTGGTGAACTTGCAGTCTCCCAGGAACCCTTTGCGGGTCCTACATGTTAACCGCCTGAAGCCCCACTTAGGTCCGAAGTGGGTATGCTCCTAGCGACGGATGATGGAACGGAGGAGGAGACAGAGCCTCTTCCTGACCTCCTGTCTGCAACAGAGCAAGATGGGTCAGTGGATGGGGTCAGCCTCTCTGCCACACTGACCCCTGATCAGCAGCAAGATTGTCGCCAACTGTTGGGACAATTCTCTGATTTGTTTTCCTTGGTTCCTGGTGTCACTGAGTGGTGCGTCCATGATGTGGACACTGGGGATAGTCCTCCTGTGAAGCACAAGGCTTACAGAGTGACTGACAAGGTCAGGACTTACATCAAGGAGGAAGTCTCCAAGATGTTTGCCTTAGGGGTGATTGAGTCCTCCAACAGTCCTTGGGCCAGCCCAGTGGTCTTGGTCCCAAAGGCTGCCTCGCCTGGTGCCACACCTGAACTCAGGTTCTGTGTGGACTACTGAGGACTCAATTCAGTCACCAGGACTGATGCGCACCCCATCCCCAGAGCTAATGAGCTTATTGATCGGTTAGGGCTGCACGGTACCTCAGCCCATTTGATTTGATGTCTGGGTACTGGCAGATCGCCTTATCTGATGGGGCCAAAGAGAGGTCAGCATTCTCCACACCAGATGGGCACTACCAGTTCTGGGTTATGCCCTTTGGAATGAAGAATGCCCCTGCCACCTTTCAGAGGTTGGTCAACCAGGTTTGGCTGGACTGGAAGATTTCAGTGCCGCCTACCTGGATTACATCGCAGTGTTCAGCGCCAGTTGGGAAGAACATCTGCGCCACCTCTGGGAAGTGTTGATGGCACTGCGCAAAGCGGGCCTCACGATCAAGGCAAGTAAGTGCCAGATCGGGCAGGGTTCCGTGGTGTACTTGGGGCACCAGGTAGGGAGCGGCCAGGTGGTGCCCCTGCAACACAAGATTGATACCATCCTGGCGTGGGAACCCCCCAAAGACTCTGACACAGGTGAGAGCCTTTTTAGGACTCACGGGGTACTATAGGAGGTTTGTCATGAGGTATGGCCACAATGCTGCACCCTTGACTGTGCTGACTTCCAGGAAGCAGCCCAAGAAAGTGAACTGGACTGACACCTGTCAGAAGGCTTTTGACACCCTGAAGACTGCCATGTGCACAGCACCCGTGCTACAAGGCCCCTAACTTCTCAAAATAATTCATTGTTCAAACGGACGCTTCAGAGCATGGTGTGGGGGCTGTTCTATCACAGATTAATGAAGAGGGCCTAGACCAACCTGTAGCCTTCATCAGTAGGAGGTTACTTCCACAGGAACAGAGGTGGAGTGCAATTGAGCGTGAGGCATTTGCTGTGGTCTGGGCACTGAAGAAGTTGAGACCATACCTGTTTGGGACTCCCTTCCGGGTTCAGACAGACCACAGGCCCCTCAGATGGTTGATGCAGATGAGGGGTGAGAACCCAAAGTTGTTGAGGTGGTCCATTCCCCTACAGGGGATGGACTTTACGGTGGAACACTGCCCTGGTACAGAACATGCCAATGCTGATGGTCTGTCCAGATTTTTCCGCCTTAGTGAAGAGAACTCCCAAGGGGAAGGGTAATTCTCCCCACATTTCAGCTGGAGGAGACGCATGTTAGACCTGATACCATTGGCGTGAGTCTCTATTCCATTTTTACTGATTGCCTCCTCTGTTTTTGATATGTTTTGCTGGTTTAGATGCTGTGGGCACTGTGCCACTGCCATTCAGTGCCACAGTGCAAGTGCTCCCTATGTTAAATTGATGTATTGATTAGTGACTCCATGATTGGGTTATTTGATTTACTTGTCAGACCCTAGTACAGTGCACCATGTGTGCCCAGAGCTTGTAAATCAAATGCTGCTGGTGGGCTTGCAGCATTGGTTGTGCCACCCACAGAAGCAGCTTGTAAAGGGTGTTTCAGGTCTGCCATTGCAGTGCCTGTGTGCAGTCTGGTACTGCCATGCTGACTGGGCAAGTGGAACCACTTGCCAGTCCCTAAACCTTCCCTTATCTTCATATCAGACACCCCTATGGTAGGCCCATGGGCAGGGTGCATTGTAAGTATAAGGTAGAACATGCCCTGATGTGTGTGGCATGTTCTAATAGTGAATTACAGCCATTTTCGTTTCTCACTATTGCAAGGCTACCTGTTCTCCATAGGCCAGAATGGGCAGTTTGATTATTACAGTTTATAATCCTAACTGACTCAGGGAACATGGTAGAAATTCAAATTTAGTATGCTTGAACTCAGCATGATAAAATACATCTTTTAGTGAAGCTGGTTTTAACATTCTGTGTTTGAAAATACCACTTTTAGAAAGTAGGTATTTTCTTGCTTAACTGTCCAAGCCTGCCTCTGCTAGGTTGTGTATTGTGTGTCTGGAGTTTGAGTGACAGGGCTGGTGAATTTCAGGAGACAGGGTGAGGTGTCCCAGTGGTGAATAGAGAGATCTGCATCTAGATGGGTGGGAGGAGTTGCACCTGGGACCTGAATAGGGCTGTGCCTTCCCTCCACAATGCTGGCTCCACCTCCTGTGGTGTGTCTAATGTCTCTGCCTTGCACTCTGAAAGGAAAGAAGGAGTCAGGTAAACAAAGTGCTCCAGGACTGACCAGAACCGGTTTGGACAAGGCAAAGGCCCCTCTGCCTCCAGAGGACAAAGGATTTTGGGGTATAAGTAGTGGGACCCCGATCCCAAGAAATTAGATCACTTCTGGAACAACAAGAAGAAACTTCTGCCAAGGAGAAGAACCAAATGAAGCTGTAGGAGTGGACTGCCCCCCTGCCAGTGTGCTGTGCTGCTGGGTTGGCCTACAGTTGTGTCTTCAGTGCCAAGGAGAGGAGAAGGAACTTTGTGTGTACTTCATCATCTTGCAGAATATTTTTCTACGGGCTTGAACTTGTGCTTGCCCCGTGCTGAAGTCTCAGGGACAACAGACTTCACCACCAGCTCCCCTCTGAATTTCCTTGCTGGGAATTTTATCTGCAGAAGCCTGCGAATCGCTGGGAGCTGGAAGCGCGACGCAACAAGAAGGAGCGTGTCGCCGCCGCAGCTGTAGTCATCACATCGCCGGAGAAGCGTGGCACCGCAGCATCTCCCAGAAGCGTGCCTTCGTCCCAGCTGTCTGCTGTTGCATCACCTGAGAAGCGCGTCGCAACCATGAGGGTCGCCGTCACATCATCGGAGAAGCATGACGCAGGGCCTGTCGCGGCTCCAAAGTACGAGAGTCGTTGGCAGGCTGCCAGGGCGTGTTGCATCGTCACAACATCGTCGCATCAAGGGTGCCATTTTATCGCATCGTACTGGTTGGTCGCATCGCATCGAGGCGCCATCTTGCCGCATCGCAACTGGGTTGCAGCACGAGAATCTACGCATCACCTCCTCTCCGGTAAGGATCAAGACGCATCCCCTAATCTGCGCGACGCATCATCTCCCCTGAAGCAAGGAACCGACGCATCTCCAACGCTGCGAGCCTTTTGTTTATTTTGCTTTACACATCCAGGTACTTTTGTGAGAACTGTGTCGCATTTACCAACAACTTGAGCTAAGCTAATTCTACCATCTTGAAACCAAATTTAAAGTAAAGTATTGTGGATTTTTGTCGTTTGTGGTCTTGTGTTAAGTCTATATAAAGAATACTTATTTTTATAAAACCTGTGTGGTGTCCATCTGTAGTGTTGTCACTGTATTACTGTATGTGTTCACAAATGCTTAACACACTGCCTCTGAGATAGGCCTGTCTGCTCGTGCCAAGCTACGAAGGGGGGTGAGCAGGGGTTATCCAGTAGTGTAATCCCCTTTCCCTGACTTAGAAGCAAGGGTCCCTATTTAGTCAAAGGTGCCTACCTCTGCCAACTAGAGACCCCCAGTTCTAACACCAACCTTCATGAAGGAATGAAGGCCGTCGCCGAATTGATGAGGAACAGCAACTGAAGCTGAACTCGGACAAGACGGAGGTCCTCATCCTCGGATCCACCCCCTCGGCCTGGAACGACTCCTGGTGGTCGACCGCACTGGAAACAGCTCCAGCACCCACCGACCACGCACGCAACCTAGGGTTCATCCTCGACTCCACCCTATCCATGACTAAGCAGGTCAACGCCATCTCTTCCGCTTGCTTCAACACCCTCTGCATGCTCCGCAAGATCTACAAGTGGATCCCCACCGAAACGAGAAGAACGGTCACCCAGGCCCTCGTCAGCAGCAGGTTGGACTACGGAAACGCCCTCTACGCAAGAGCCTCGGCAAAACTCCTGAAACGGCTTGAACACATCCAGAACGCCTCTGCACGCCTGGTCCTCCACATCCCTCGCTGCAACCACATCACACCCAGCCAGAGAGGCCTGCATTGGCTCCCCGCCAACAAGAGGATAACCTTCAAGCTCTTCACCCACGCGCACAAGGCACTCCACAACACCTTACCTGCGTACCTCAACAGCAGACTCAGCTTCCACACCCCCACCCGCCAGCTTCGCTCTGCTGACCTCACCCTCGCCACAGTCCCCCGTATCCGAAGAACGACCTCCAGCAGCAGATCATTCTCCCATCTCGCCTCCAAGACCTGGAACACCCTTCCCATCCACCTAAGGCAGACCCAAGACCTGCTGACCTTCAGAAGACTCCTCAAGACCTGTCTCTTCGTGCAGTAGCAGCATTCCCCCCCATGTAGTGCGCTTTACAAATGCTATGATTGATTGATTGATTGATTAGTGCAAATAAGTGAATTCATACAAATTGCACTATTACAAAGGTGTAAAATGAAGTCCTAGGAACAGTTGGACATTATATTATATTAGTTTTGCACATTTTCAAAGAAAGAATGTTTTGATTTATGACACATTGTGGTCACCTAAGTACTGAGCCTTTTCAAAACAGTGGGAAACAACATATGATTTTTATAAACAGTTAGGGCCATATGTAGGTAACATACAATTTACCGATTCATAAATACCGAATTTTACCGAATCGGTAATTATGAATCGGTAAATAGTATGTAGGTAAACATTCGGTAAAAATTACCGAATCGGTAAAATTCGGTAAATGAATACCGAATCCAAAATACCGTCCGGAATCATGATTCGGTATTTACCGAATCGGTAAATACCGAGGTGGTATTTACCGAATTGGTAAACACCGAATCGGAGTTTACCGAATCGATAATTCAAATATACATCACTTGATGAATCAGCCAATCCAGTGCAAGGCCAACCCCACCCAACCAGGAAGTGGTCACACCCAGGCAGGTGCACACAATCAACAGACTCTGGAGAGGCTGGGAGTGCAGAGCAAAGCAAGGGAGCCAGTGCCTGATTGTGAACCTCAAACTGACAATGTCCAGCCAGGAGACAGAGAGAGATGGAGGGGAAAGGGGAAGGAAACAAAAATTTAGCCCAAAGGAACTGCAGGTACTAGTGGAGGAGGTGGTCAAGCAGCACCAGAAGCTGTTTGGAAAGCAGTCCCTGCAAGTGCCTGAGTCGGAGAAGAGGAAAATCTGGCTGGGAATCCAGGCGCAGGTGAATGCAATCGGAGTGACCCCCAGGGACATAGACGTGCTGAAAAAGCGGTGGTACGACCTACGTATAGTCACGAAGAGGAAGATGGGGAACTGCAGAAGGAGGCCAGCCGGACAGGAGGGGGAAGGAACAGGGCACCTGCCCTTACAGAACTGGAGGAGCTGGTGGTGTCCACAATAGAGCCCGAGAGTGTCGTGGGGATTGGAGATGCCGACAGCTCTGCCAGAGCCGCCACCAAACAAGGTAAGACGCATGCACAGCAATGTGGCCCCCCCTACCCCTATCCCAACTCCCCAATTGGGCAATGAGTATCCCACTCCAGTCCATGTGTTAGTGCATACTAGCAATGCATTATGGGAGATGTAGTCCGGGAAACCCCAACCATGAACTGAATAGCACAGAACAACAAGGCATGTTACACACATTAGCGAAAAGCAGGCAGAGGACAATGTGAGAGTGTTTCAGAAATGTATTGTGATGCTAGCAATGCAGGGCTTCAGGTACACTGAGCTGATGTTGCATTTCTGTCCACAGACGATACATTGCGCAGGACTGCACATGAGACGGGAGAGAGGGCACATCGGAAAGACAGCTCAGGGAAGGCCACCACAAGTTCTTGCCAGAGATCAGCACCACATGCAGCCTCACCACCACAGCCAGCCTCACCACCACAGCCAGCATCACCACCACAGCCAGCATCACCACCACAGCCAGCATCGCCACTCATGCTGGAGTCACCGGCATCATCACCGCCTGCATTGCTCAGGTCGAGGAGGCGTGCTGCTTCCAGGTTGCAAGTGTCGGAGTACTCATCTGAAGACTGCAGGGGGCCGGAACCATCCACTGTGCCCCTGGATGGTAGCCATGCCAGTGTGCCCTCCGCCTCTGAGGGAGCACACACAGGTGCCAGATGTCGCTGCAGGGCTCGGGTGCAAAGTCCACCACCACAGGGTGAGAGCCATGGAGTGTTCTCGGAGCTGGAGGCCACCATGGTAAAGATACAGCACCTACAGGCAAGGGCAATGATGTCAGTGCAGCGGCAAATGCGGGGACTCCAAGATACATTTGTAAATATGGACAGGGGCATCAGCGCTATGGCTGAGGGAATGAGTGAGATGGCTGCGGGCATGTGGGACATGTCCCAGTCCGTCATGCTGCTGTGCAGAAAGTTTGATGCGGAGAGAGCTGCACGGCGCCGGGAACGGCAGAGAAGAGACAATCATACAAGGGCAGTCAACCGGCTGGCAACTGCCACTTCGCTGCTCTGCATGCGCTCTGTGGCAATGCAGGAGGGCCTGACGCACTGCAGCAATGACGTCTCAAGGGGGATGGTGAGGGTCACCAGTGCACTGGAAGTGCTACTGACAAGCCAGTCGGCCACAACTGGTGCTGGGGATGCTGTGGACAGCGTAGAAACCACCAGCAGGAGCAGCAATGCCCCCCCTGTCCCAGATACACGGAGGAGCAGCAGGCGGCATGGGGCTGCCACTAGCGAGGATGCACAATCAATGGCATCCCGCACTGTAGTGCGTGGGTGCAGACACTAATGCTGCACAGTATAGCATGAGACAATTGGGTGAAGTAACCCTTGATTTGCAACTAGTGATTGCACAATATTGAGAGGACAGGTTTTTCTTTGTGTTGTGGCGTAGTGCCGCATAATTAAACTACGTCATGCCATCCAACTACTGGCTGTGTCCCCTTATTTACTCAGAAATTGTTGCATGTGATCTCTGCCCGTCTCTCTCTCCCATCTGTTGCTGTTGCCACTCCAGCTGCGTTGGCCTCTGGCTGTGCAGACTCATCATCATTGTCCTCAAAATCAGTTAGCTCCACCTCTGTACCTCTCTTCGTGGCAAGGTTGTGCAGCATTGCACAAGTGGCAATGATCTTGCAGCAGATGATGGGTGTGTACTGGCGTGTGCCTCCGCTTTTGTGGAGGCAGTGGAACCTGCTTTTCAATATTCCAAACGTGCGCTCCACCACATTGCGTGTTGATTTGTGTGCCACATTATATCGTCTCTCACTCAGGGTTGATGGGTGTAGGTAGGGAGTGAGGATGAATGACCGCACGGCATATGCACTGTCGCCTAGGTGAGTAAGAGAGAACCATCAGTCACATGCCTCAATACACAATAATTTGTACTAAGTATTAGTGAGCGTCACAGTGATTTACCTAGCAGGTATCCTTCTCCAAATTCTCCGGCAAGCAGTCGTGTGTAGATCCCACTGTTCTGGAAGATGAAGGAGTCGTGGGTGCTCCCAGGAAACTTTGCTACGATATCAGTGATAATGTTCCCTGCATCGCAGATTACCTGCACATTTATGGAGTGGGTGGACTTTCTGTTCCTGTAGATGTGCTCAGTGGCTGCTGGTGGGCAGATTGGAATGTGTGTGCCATCAATACAGCCTATGACATGCGGGAACTGTGCCATCTGGTAAAAGTCTGTCTTGGTTTTCTGCAATTCAGCCTGTGTGTTTGGGAAGCTGATGTAGTGTTGCATTCTCTGCATCATGGCATCCAGGAACTTCCTGAAGAAACGGGACAGGCAACTCTGGGATACACCGCCTACCGCAGCTATTACCCCCTGGTAACTGCCAGATGCAAGTAGATGTAGGCTACAGAGAACCTGCACATGTGGTGGTATGGCATGCGCCCTTGTTGTTGGCTGGTCCAGGAGTGGGTGCAGGTCCCTTATCAGGTCCATGATGGTTTGTGGGTGTAGCCTGTACCTTTCATGTATCTCAGCCTCAGTCTGTTAAAAGAGTGTGATGCGCTGTCTGTAAATGCGTTCCTCCCGTCTCCAAATCCTCAGACCTGCTGCCTGTAGACGTAGGCGCCTTGCAATCACATACAGAGCGGCCATGGTGTCCACGCTGTTGCATTTTGGGATTGATTATATGCACTGTTGCTGATTACCACCTGCTTTCAATCTGTGTTAATTACCGACTCTTAAATACCGAATTTCATGGATTTCTTAAATACCGAATTTACCTACGTCTCTTTTCTCGTTTTACCACTTCAAATTTACCGAATCGGAAAATATGTATTCGGTAAACATGAATCGGTAATTTAGAATTCGGTAAATATGAATCGGTATTTACCGATTCTTATTTACCGAAACCTTCTTTTTGGCCTCCTACATCTCAATACTAAATACCGGTCGGTAACGGGATATTTACCGAATTTCGGCCGTTACCGACCGGTATTTAGCTACCTACATATGGCCCTTAGTGTTTAATTAAACTTAAACTATTCCTCAGTAGGATTTTTCAAAAGGAGAACATTAGGAAACTTCTGTCAAATATTTAGGGATGCTTATGCTATTCATTCGGGAGTTGGTGTCTTCTATGATGGTTATGGTGTTCTTACACCTCAAATCAGCCTGGTCTCGGAAAGGGTGACTTACACATCCTGTTCGAGTCTTGCAGCACACTTTTCCGAAGCGAGCCCTCTTGCACAGATGACGGTATACACAAGCCTCTGGACGTGCAGAATCTCCAGTTTTCTAGTTGTTTGCTCTAAGACGTGTATTTTTCCAGTGTTTGATAAGAGTAGGTAACAGCTGGATTTTAAAATGACACTTAAGAGAAAACAATTTCTTTTCATGAAAATGTAGATTTTTTTAGATTGGTTATGTAAATCTGTCTCTCCAATTGGACTAACTGCTACCTTGTTTATTTTTAACACTATGTAGGTGCAGAATATAATGCAAACAAAGCTGGAGGATGGTGCAAGAGTAAATATGGTTGTGTGGTGAAGAACTTCGTTCCAGTGTTGCCAGGAGACAGCAACAATTCTGGGGGCCCGGGCTGGGGCACAGGCTGAGGCAGGAAATACACCTTTGTTGCCGGCTGGCAGGCAGAAAAACAATTAACAGATCATCCTGCCTCAGCCCGTCTACTCCGACTAGCACCCCTGGCTCTGGCAATCAATCCATTAATAGCATGCTGCAGATGATGGAGCAAGGTTTCGTATTTGAGAAACTTGCTTGTATGCAATCCTCTCAAATAGTACATAACAACGTAACCAACAAGCCTTGTAATACTAATATTGCATTACATTCATTATATTAAATCCAGGGGACGCTTGCCTATGTGTATTACTAACAAGTAACCCGAGTGTCTAAAAATGGCCGCCGAAAACGTGGGAAAGTCTCTGCGCATGCGTCCACTGCATCTATGTAGTATGACGTCTGTTGTAAATAGAAGCAGGTCCACAACGGGACTACAACGTCCTCTTTCGCTTGGTGGGAAAACATGCAGCTGCGCAATAGCTTTAAAAATGGCCGCTTGAAACTCACATGGTAATGCACATGGTATTGCATAAACTAAACCTATAAATTCTACTAAGCACTAATGCGAAAAGATTAAAATAAATGGGGATAGAGTAGAGATAAGTGGTATACAGTGAATTCATTTATTGTCGCATTCTAACGTGTCTTTTTCTGACTTTATTATTAGTTCATATTTGGGCCTCGGAGGGTGACTGAAATCCCTACCCCACTTGATCCGCGCGCATGCGCATGGAGACTTGCCGGAAACCATGATGGCACATTTGAAACACAGCCAAGGCCACATTGGATGAAAATGCCTGGGAAGGAAAACTATTGACCCGAACAAGCAACAATCTTGAATACAATGTATAAACTTGTATTGATCATAATGTGAAATGTGGGTGGTAATAAAGCTATGGGAAAGTAAATTAAGGGGCGGAAACATAGAACAATAGTCCAAAGAAAAAAAAATTTCACTTAAAATATGGTGTGATGAACTCACCTCCTCGCCCTGACCAATCAGAATAGGGGAAAACATGAATATTGCAACTTTTGGGGGTGGTACACGCAAACAGAATAGTATAATTGAGGTAAGTTAGCTAGAGACATTGTCAGACCTGTCAGACTTGTCAGATCCGTTACTCCGACTTGTCACCGACCCAACACGTATGCTGCTACAGATTCTGTCCGAGACGCTGCCTCAGACTCTGCTGCTGCCAGAAACTCTGCTCGAGAAAGCCAGATACTGATCGATAAACTAAATCACCTAGAAAGGAATATTCAGAAGAGGGACATTCGAAGAGAGTAGTGCCAGAGAGGGGTGTGACGCTGGCGTTGCACTTAGAAGAGGTCACCTTCCCAGATCAAATCTGCCCAATCCTCTGTCTCCATCCTGGGAGATTCTATCTGGCCCATCTTTAAGGAATTGGGTTCATCTATCACCTTAGGTAAATATAATTCTGTGAAACTTGTCTTTGTACCTGCTTTCTCTCTTCCTCCCTTTCCCATGTACCGTCTTCATTGATTTCGTTATTATGACTGTGCTATTTTTGAATTTTATTTTGCTTCTTGAGAGAAGGTGCTAAACTGTATTTGATTCTGACTTTTGGGTTTGTGGTTATTTCAAGCTTAAGTTAAATGTCATTCTCTACCTTAAACTATCTCAGCAACCTGATTCATTGAGTAAAGAAATTATTAAGGAGATCAAATTGGTAAGACTTGGTAAAGGTGAAAATCAAATTACAGGTAAAACTCAATATTAATAACAGTGGGGTCTACTGGCTTATCTGTGTGAATGTTATGGGCCCAGGTGAGTATTAGGTATATGTGTGTGTGTAACCTGAGCTGGAGACTCGCGCTCTATCACTGAGCATCAGTTTGGACTCCAGTCCGCTCTCGGTCCCATATGGGACAAAGGCCCGGCCGACTCGAGCCTCCCAAACAGAATGTGATAGGCCCGAAACATGGATCTCTTCTCAGCTGCTTAACAGTCTGACTTAGCTCAGGGGAGTGAGGCTGAGGCACACATAGGTCAGAGCCAGGCCTGGCTTTATTGTTGTTGCAAAAGCACTAGACTAGTTCAGACTTTACTTTCAACTTTTTAACTAACACTAAAAACAAAAAATTTTTAATGAGCTGAGCCCTGACCGGTGATCACACCAGCCGCACTGCGCAGCAAGCCTGTCACAGAGATAGTACAGGGCGGCTCTGCTGAAGTGAGGCAGACATACTGGCCGGAGCTTCAAGAAAGTAAAGTTCACTTTTTGGACACCAGCAACGGGCACCACAGTGGGCAACAGCTCACCAACCCAAAAAAGAGTTAGTGCCCTGCGACGGACTGGACTGTGACCAAACCATTAATAGCAGCATAAGCACTGGAGTAACAATTCTCACTCTAGGCACCTACTTCTTTGCAGCGAGCGGCTATTCCAATATAACGCTGGCTGGTAGCTGCAGTCCAGAACTACTGACTCAATTGGACTCTCCCGGCGGCATCACCCGTAGTGCACCTGGGCATCATTGATTCTGAGTGCTGCTGGTGTACTCTGAGCAGGCTGACTCGGCAGCCAGGTTCCCTCTCGACTGCTCAGGTGTGGGGTCATCGACTCAGGTCCTCCGGGGTGCGAGTTGCACTCCCTTCCATTCATTGCCGCCAGCAGATAATACTTTCTCCTGTACTGGCGGTGCCACTTGCACCATGAGCACCAGAACCCGCCTTCAAAATGTGTCTAAGTTCTATCATAATGCAGCAGTGCACGGTGTGGGTGAATATGTTACACTGTAGCAGCAGCTAGAGCTCTGAGGAGCTTAGCCAGCCACCAAACCTTCCAGGAGACCTCAGCATCCCGCACCGTGACCACGTGCTTCCATTCCAGCTGAAATTCAGACAGTAATGGTACACTAACAATGCTCCTGCTTTGACAGATGAGGAGGCGCTATAATGCGTGACTTTCCATTTCAGTGCAGTGATGCGGATCACCACACTGAAAGGCGTTAGTCTAACACCTGATGCGTTGTACTTGGCAGGGCTGTTTAGGTCTTTTTATTTATTTGTTCATCTATCGTTTTTATAGAGCACGGACATTGCCCAGAAGTGTCAGAGTGCTTACAATAGAGCGAAGAACGTTGGCAATTCAGAATCACAGTATAGTAGGTAACAATACCTATAGCTGCTACGGTTACTCCTGGTGAGAGCTACGTATTTACAAATTACATATTCTTTACAGATCGTATATTTATAAAATTTGAAGCGATTAAGGTTATACAATTGCATATTTAAAGAGTTAAAGCCAAAAGATTGGTATAACTCGAGAGAGAGTCATGTAGCAGTCAGGGTAATGCCATTAAATGTGAACGCATATACCTGATGGGGAGCTTGGTGAAGAGTGATTATTGAGAAAAAATGTCTTTGGAAGAGGTGCTCCCCTGGAGCTTACCCCTCTGCACTGTGGGGCCTGCGGGGGCTTTTGGTACACCCCTGGTTTTAATGTCCGTTTGAAGATCCAGAAAGAGGTGGTGGTGCAAAGGTTTAGTATCAAGTTCCTTTATCATTACCTAAGAAAGATTGTGCAATAAGCCCTTCCCTTTTGGAGGTTCAAGCAGCAGATTTTTAGCTTTTCGTGATGTTCTAGAGCCACCTATTTCTTGAGTTTGTTTGCTAGGTAGCCTAGAGTGGGCCCAATTGTACAGTGGCACAATGCAGACATCCTGCACTGTGGGCCATAGCTGCAGGATGGGGAAAACAATCATTTTGTGTGCATACAAATATTTGGGAATATTAAGGGAATAAATTAATAGAAATAAACACTGGCAAAGCTAAAAGGTCTGAGTTGGCGTCCAGTCTCTTGACTTTAACAGTGCTTTTTAAAATTACGTTTATGTAAATCTTTATATATATATGTGTATATATGAAGAGACCCAGTAGAAGGCAAATCGCCGAAATGCGTCGGTCCATTTCATTATGGATCTGGAATTTGTGTAAATGCCCTGCACATGGTGATTATAAAAAATAAAAAATCGAGAACATAATTTGGATGTGGACGTTGTTGTCATTTGACTGTGCCCCTGCACACGGTACTCAAGGAACGGACGCCTAAGGAGACACGTGTGTGTATATATATATATATTATTGACTGGCGGTCGCCAGTAGATAGTTATAGTTAGGACCGTGTTTCCATAGGAAATCTGAAAATTCTATTTTGAATAACTTTGGCGCCGGTTGACGAATATGCACCCCACATATTTGGAAACTGGCAGCACATTGTAGCTCATGCTGTTCTCTGTGTCTGTTGGCAAGTGTGTGCAGACATAACATCCAGATATATTCATTATGCGTACATACATTTTGAGCATTTCAACATATTGATTTCCATTATACTCGTCCCACAGTTCCCTTTCCCCTCCTTCTTTGATGTCAATTTTTCCCAAAATATCTTCATTTTCAAACTCTATTTGTCTTTCATCATTAGTTACATTTTGGTCTCCCTCATCCCCCTGCCGACCATTGATGAACGTTATTTCAAGGTCATTTGCAAATATTATTACCAGCGCAGTCACTATTATCCCTGGTACTGGTGTCAATATCGCTGCTATCACTGAAGGCCATATTCTCTCCGGTTTTTTCATTCTTGGCATTGTTCCTTGCTTTTCACTTGTTCAGTTACTGTCTCTGATAAGACCAGATCCTATGTCTTCTATTGCATAAATCACGCAATCCAAAATGTCAAGGCGTATGTCTGCAATATCTTGTACCGTTGTTTGCAGTCCAAAAGTGGCGAAGGAAATGTCTTGCAAGATCAGGTCTCGCCAACCCACTCAATAGCGGAGGATTTGGCACAGTCAGTTCCAGCACACCATTTGAGTCTATTCCAGGACACAACAGCCTTATATGAATTATTAGTTGTAACTCTTCTACTCTCACCTGTATAGACCTAAGCCTTCCAGATCTGTTTGCTGGCATTGGTCGTAGATGTGGTCTACTTAGGTGTTGGCATACCCTTAACCAAGCGTTCAATTTAGTTCTTTGATGTTCCCAAGTTTGGTCTTTGATATTTAACTAGCGGGCTCTGCACCTCCTAGAGGTCTATTGGTGCAGACACCACTCAACCATTTAGAAGAAAACGTTGGTGCCTTGATGGTGTACCGTCAGAGGTTACTAGCACATGACAGTTGGCACTTCCTTGGAAAGTAGCTGGTACAGACGTCTTTGGAGTGATGATACCCAGAGGCCTGGGCGTGTTGTGCGCAGTAGGTTACTGCCTCTCGTGTCTTCTGTTTTCCGTTGGAGGCCTAGCCTGCCCCGAGCAGGTGTCTGCCTCTTATTTCCCGTTGGTCTTGTCTTGCGTGGTGGATCGAAGGTTGTACCTGCGAGGTGCCTCAGATGTCGCTGGTGGTGCTGGTAGAGCTTGTTCTCTGCTGCCTGGTCCATCTGCTTTCTTGGTGTGGGAGCTGTGGATCCAGGAGGTCAGCCCTTGGCACTTGACTGCTGTTGCTGTGCTGAGGATGATCTGGTGAGGTCCCTTCCACCTTGGCTGGAGGCAGTGCCGTCGGGTGTGGGCCTTTACCCAGATCCAGTCACCAGGCTGCAGGTCATGTGGTGGTGTAGTTGTTGCCTCTGAAAGAGCCTGCAGAACCTGGCGGTGAAGATAACGTAAAGCCTCTGTTAATTTCTTGCAATAACATAAAAGCAGATCATCTGTAACTGATAGTGGGGCCATGGACATATGGCCTGCAATGTTCATGGGGCGGCCAAACATTATCTCATGGGGGCTGAGTTTGGTGACTCTATCTGGTGTGCTCCTCATTGCTAGCAGGGCTAGTGGTAGTGCATCTACCCATGAAAGTTCAGTTGATGCACACATTTTTCCAATCTTATTCTTCAACACCCCATTCTTCCTCTCCACCGCGGGGGGTGATAGGTGCAGTGTAGTTTCTGTGTGACCCCAAGTCCCTTACATATTCCCCCTATGACATGGGAAATGAACGCTGGCCCATTGTCGGAGCTCAGAAGGGCTGGTATTCCAAAGCGTGGGATAAGTTCCTGTAGGAGGCATTTGGCAACCATATGTGCATCACAGTTCTTTGTTGGGTATGCTTCGGTCCACTTACTGAACATGCACACAATTACCAACACATGTTTGTACTTGTGGGTGGGGGGCATGAAAATGAAGTCCATCTGGAGGCTTTCAAATGGTCCGTGGGGAGGAGGGAAGTGGCCAGGTGCAGTTTGTGTACCATTCCCAGTATTGTACCGTGCGCAAACGGTGCATTGCCTGTAAAGTCTTTCTGCTATTCGGCGAAACTTGCAGCTGTACCAGCATTGGGCAAATAGTCTGATCATGCCGTCCCTGCCAATATGTGAGGGGCAGTGAAAGAGGCGTGCCATGGAGGGGAGCATGGATGAAGGTAGGCACATTTTTCCATTTGGCCCTGTCCATAATCCCTCCTTTGTTTGAACACACCCACCCTTTACCCACTCTTCCTTTTCTTCTTTCTCCACTTTGCTCTGAATGTGTATGGGGTCAAAGTGTAAGGAATCATTGGTAGCCTCTGTGTTATTGCTGGTGCTTATCATCTGTATCACAGCTAGCTGACAGCCTGTCAGTGCTATTCTCCTTGCTTCCCCATCAATGAATGCATTTCCTTTCGACACATAGTCTTTTGCTGAAGTGTGTGCTGCACATTTGATGATAGCCACCTTTGAAGGTAGTAGCAGGGCATGGAGGAGGTCACTTATCAATTGGGCGTGTTGTATTTGTTGGCCTGCTGATGTGAGGAATCCCTGCATTGACCACAGCTGGCCAAAGTCATGGACCACTCCGAAGGCATATTGGCTGTCTGTATATATATTTGCTCTTTTTTCTTTAGTCAATGTACATGCCCTTGTTAGTGCCACGAGTTCAGCTGCCTGTGCGCTCTTGGCATTTACTAGCCTTCCTCCTTCCAGTAGTTTATTAGCTGTGCCTACTGCATAGGAGGCCTGCAAAGTTCCCATGTCATCCCGAAGACATGACCTATCTACAAACAAGTCCCCTTGTGCATCGGGAAGTGGTGTGTCTCCCAAGTCTGGGCGCACCTTCGTGTGTCTGTCAATGGCTAATACACAATCGTGAAAGGCATCATCTGATTCTAGATCGTCCAGCTCATGCTCAGTTGGCAAAAGGCATGCTGGGTTCAAAGTGGTGCACCTCCTGATGATAATGTGTGGTGCTAGCAGTATCAGTTCATACCTAGTAAGTCGTGCATTTGTTAGGTGCTGAGTATTTGTGGACGTGAGTAGTGTGTCCACCCCATGGGGAACGTGCAACATCATGGTGTGTGCCAGCACTATGCTCTCTGACTGTTCTACTGCTAGTGCTGCTGCAGCCACAGCTCGGAGGCAAGGCGGGAGGGCAGAGGCCACTGGGTCTAGTGTGGCTGAGTAGTATGCCACTGGGCGGTAGTAATATCCGTGCTTTTGACTCAGTACCCCTAGTGAGCATCCTCCCTTCTCGTGGCAGAACAGGTGGAAATCTTTGTTGTAATCTGGGAGGCCTAGGGCTGGTGCTCCACTCAGTTAACTTTTGAGTTTGTTGAATGCCTTGTCACAATCCGGTGGCCAAGGTACCACGTCTGGGACCTCTTTGTGTGTCAGTGCTTGTAATGGCTTTGCAATGAGGGAGAAATTTGGGATCCAGTGACGACAGTATCCCGCCGCCCCCAGAAATTCCCGAACATCTTTTTGTGTGCGTGGTCGGGGAAAGTGGGTAATTGTTGATATCCTGTCAGGTAATAATCTCCTTGTCCCTTCGGACAGTTCATGGCCTAGATACCTCACAGCAGTGAGGCAGAACTGTAATTTCTTTGGGGAAACCTTGTAGCCTTTCATTGCTAGATGGCACAGGACGGCAATGGTGTCCTGTATGCAAGCCTCCTTTGAAGGTGAGGCCAGCAGTAAGTCATCTATGTACTGGACAAGAGTTGAGCCGCCCCTCAGCACTAGGGAGTCTAGATCTGTCTTCAGTGCATTTGTAAAGATGGAGGGTGATTCTGTAAAACCTTGGGGAAGCCTGCACCATGTGAAGCGTTTAGATCTGAAACAGAACGAGAAATATGATTGGCTGTCAGGGTGCAGGGGAATGGTAAAGAAGGCGGAGCTCAAATCCAGTACTGTGAAGTGTGTCGCTGTTACTGGGATATTAGACAATATTGTTGCTGGGTTTGGAACTACTGGGAAGGAAGGTATCACTATTTTGTTCAATTCCCTCAGGTCTTGTGTAAAATGGTATATAGGGGCCCCATTCAGGCCCTTGGATGCTTTCATTACAGAGAGTATGGGTGTGTTGCATTGGCTAGAGCGTATCTCTCTTATTATTCCCTGCTTCAGGAGGTCCTGTATCATTGGTGCTATGCCCTCCTCCCCTTTCTTTGAAATGTTGTACTGTGGTACTCTCGGGATGGGGGCTCCTGGCTTCAATGTAACCTGTACTGGTGGGTAATTCAACACTTGCCCTACATCATTTGCACTGGTAGCCCAGACTTGGGGTGGCACACTGTCACGCAGCTCTGAGGGTATGACGGGGTCAGTGCAGGTCATGAAGGCTTGTAGCATCAGACCATTAGGTCTGCTTTCCAGAAAGACCCCTGTTGGTGAGCACTGTATGGTGCATTGTATCTTACAAAGCAAGTCCCTCCCTAGCAAGTTCACTGGACAGAATCTGCTGAGCATAAACTGATGATTGACAGTTATTGTGCCTACCCTTAATTGGAATGGCTGTGTTAGATATTCATCTATAGGTTGTCCTGTCATTCCGACTGCAGTAATCTTTGTTCCCGAAAGTGGTGCCTCCGGCGTCACTGACGCCTTTAGCATTGATCTTTGAGCTCCTGTGTCTATCTGGAAGGTCACAATTTTGCCCAAAACTGTTCCTTCTACATATGGACCTGATTGATCCTCTGCTATGGCTGGAGCTATTAGGCAGTCTTCCACTTTCGGGCACCCCTAAAATAAATTTTGGGGTGGCGGTGGGAAGCTATTGTCCTGTGGTCCCCACCCGTCCCTCCCAGCCCAGTGCTGCTGTGTTGGAGGCATGTCATTGGACATGTACCCTTGCTGTTCATTGTTTCTATACTCTGTGCGCTGGGCATTATGCTGGTATTGTTGTTCGTACTGTGCCCTATTCTGTGTGGGCCTGCCTTCCGCATTTTTCAGTGATGTCATGAGTGATGTCACTGACCATGTCATGAGTGATGTAATATGTGACGTCATCAGCAGTGCATTGCGGGCGCGCGAGTTATAGTTAGCTGAACTAACTATAACGGGGGAATTTCAATGGTTTTGTACAAGTGAAAAGTCCAGCTAACTATAACACCCCTGAAACCTATGGTTTTTTCAGTGAATTTCTGAGGTTTTTTAAATGCTAATTCCTAACTATAACGTGCCTGAAACCTATGGTTTTTTCTGTGAATTTCAAAGGTTTTTTAAATGCTAATTTCTAACTATGCCTACAGAGATAGAACATGTGAAGAAAGAAGAAAAAATGCACAGAAAGAAAAAAAAGAAGTGCAGAAAGAAGCAACAGAAGTCCTCAAAGACGAAGAAAAGTGCAGGAAGAAGGATAACGTGCAGAAAGAACAAAAAGAAGGGCAGAAAGAAGCCTTGTTGCAAAATCATCCTGTACCCTCAACTTTTTCAGACGGATGCTGGTGGTAACTGAGTCTGACTAACCAGTCCTAGAGCCAGTGCTATCTTAAAAGACACTTAGAATACAGTGAAAACACCTACATACGCTAGGGAACATTATGCGTTGGGGTCCCCCTGTGATTAGCATGACCTCCTCTGTAAGCCCCTAGTATATAATAGGGCAGGGGGATTAAAACTACCTCTTAAAACAGGCCACAGGGCGTTTTTGCACACGTTAACTCAGGCCCCGTCCCCTCCCTTCACCACTGTGTAAACACGCCCTGTGTCCGTTTTTAGTTGGGAGATTAAGTTCATTTGAATCCTGAGGGTCCCTAGGGTCCAACTAGCCCACTAGGTACCTCCAGTAAGTGCCACAGAGCTGCGTTGCAGAGAGGTGTAAAAAGTGGCACGGCCTGGACCACCTCTCTGCAATGCAGCTCAGTGGCGCTTACTGGAAGCACTTGGTGGGCTAGTTAGCCCCCAGGGGCCCTCAGTATTGAAGGAAAATTATATCCCCAATTTAAAACGTGCCATAGTGCGTGTTTGCACACGTCACCTCAGGCCCTGTCCCCTCCCTTCACCACTGTGTAAACGCGCCCTGTGGCTGTTCTAAGTTGAGAGATTAAGTCCCCTTGAATCCTAAGGGTCCCTAGGGTCAAACTAGACCACTAGGTACCTCCAGTAAGCGCCACAGAGCTGCGTTGCAGAGAGGTGTAAAAAGGGGCTTGGCCTCAGAACACCTGTCTGCAGCGCAGCTCCCTGGTGCATACTGGAGATGCCTGTTGGGCTAGTTGGCCCTCAGGGACCCTCAGTATTGAAGAGGAATTAATTCCCCAACTTACAACTCGCCAGGGGGCGCGTTTGCAGAGTGCTGCAAGGAGGGGGCGTGGCCTCCGGAAAGATGCCAGTCTTTTATTTATTTTAATTTTTTAAGAAGGGGGCTGTGTGGTTCCCCTTCTTATTCTAATTTATTGGCCCTGATGACCCCATCCCCCAGGGCCTGTCTCCTAATTATATTTTTTTGACCCCAATCCCCAGGGCCGGCCACTGTTTTTTATTATTTTTAAAAAATATATATTTATAGACACACCTTGGACATGCTGGACAAACCGTACGTACCTATCACCATGACGATTTGCGTGATATTCATTAAAAGGCGACTATGGAATACAATGAATCCACTTGGAATGTATTTACACCACTAGTGAAGCTCTGACATGTCTGATGCCCTACCGTGCCTAATCCCGGTAGACACCCTTGCCGTTTATTTATACAAACATGGGTAGCTATTGACGGGCACATTTAATACACATGCACACCAAGCCATTCAAAGGGGATTCGACAAAAATTCGACCAAAACTATGCAAGAAACCCCCCTCACGGTTAATAAAACACACATCCACTGCTGAATGTGTAATACTTTTTGTTTTACTCTCTGGAAAGGGGACGAACATCACTTGAGAGTCACAGCGCGCTCCTGGCAGAGCCCAATGCTGTGTTACACCCACCATTGCCTGCTGAGTGCCACACACCTCTGTGTTGTATTCCACTAGCTAGTGCATATGCTATGACACTCTCTAGCCCATGTACACTGTAACACCACCCCGTGAATATGTCATGCCACACTTGTCTTCGCACGGGTTATATTGCCCCATCTAACGTGCCTTCCTCGATGCCTATGTTATAACGCACAGTGCTATGCCATACATATTACAATCTGGGATCCATATCTTTGTCACAGTGCATATGCAACGTTACACTCCCCAGCACATATTTTATATTACAACTTTAGAGACTAGTTAGGTTACACAACACTGCCCTGTGCATATTACACTCCAAGGCGCATATCGCATAGCACGCGCTAGTGCCTGTGCTATCTCGCGCTCTCCAATGAATCTGTCATTGCGCACAATGTATTGCATATTATATTTCACGCCCGGTTCATCTTATATCACACTTTTTGGTGCATAGTTTATACCATACACTATATCTAGTTTTCATTTTCAATCGTGCTCTCAGGACTATGTTCTATATAACACTGTGTTCACCTACCCTTTTCACGGGCATTACATTTTGCGATAGGGGGTGGAGGGTCAGGGCGTGTTTCTGCCAAGTGAGCCCGGAGTCACAGTCACAAACGTCCTCTTCTTCCTGAATAAAAGTGAGATTATGCTGCATACTTGTTCATATTTTAAGTAGTTCGCACAGACACACGTTTTAAAAACAATAAAGTTCCTAATACCCGCCTTCTCTGAACAGTTAGCTTGCTGCCCCATCCCCCTCCACCCTATCCTCTGTTGTGTGAATCCATGGACTAGCCTCCTCCCACCTGCCATGCATGGTCTGATGTGCTGCCACTGCCCTCAATTTAGTATGATGTACCAGTCCACTCCTCCTGCCCTCCATTGCCCCATTCTATGCCCCATCATTGACCTCCTGCTTAAACTCTGTGCTTAGCTTGCTGCCCCTTTTCTCCTTCCCCCTGCCCTCCGATGTCTTTGTGCATGCCCCTGCTCCATCGTTTTTGCCCACCATGTTCCATGGACCTGCCACTCCTATCTACTCTGAGTGTTCTGTTGAGCTGCCACTCCCCTCCCACCTGACTAGCATTGTCAGATGACTGTAGCCTGTCCCTGCCACCTCCACCCTGCCTGTCCACATGCCATGCCCCTATCCTCTTCCTCCTGTCCTACATGGTCCATTGTACTGCCAAACCCTTCTGCCCTCCCTGGTCTGTTGTGCTGCAACTGCTCCTCCTGCCTGCCCCGTGCGGTCTGTTGTGAGGCCCCTTCCCCTGAACTTTCTTGTCTGTGCACAGGTCCTGACCCTCCCTTCTATCCTCCATCGTCCTTTGTGCATGCCCCTGCACCCTCCTTCTTGCCCATCATAGCCATTGTGCTACCACTAACCCTCCCACTTGCCATGAATGGTCTTCTGTGCTGCCCTGGCCCCTCCCACCTTCCCTGTGTGGTCAGTTAGCTGCCCCTGAACCCCTCCCACCTTCCCTCCATGGTCTGTGTGTATGCCATCACAGTCTCACTGTTGCTCTTCATGGTGTGTCTTGCTTCTAGTGCCCATCCTGCCTGACCTCCATGGCTATCTTGCTGCTCCTGCCCTGCCCCCTTGCCCCCAGCCCTCTGTTTACATGTGCAGACCCCTACTCCCTCCCTCCTGGCTTGTCTGTTCCATTGTAATGCCCCTGATCTATCCCTCCTGCCCTTTATGGTCTGTTATGCTGCAGCTTTCTCTCCTGTCTGTCCATTATGGTCCTGCCTCTTGCCTCTCTGTTGTCCATGTGCATGGTCCTGTCCCCTCCCTCTTGCTTTCTATGGATTGTTGTGCTGCACTCCCGTCCCGCATGCCCTGTGTGGTGTATTGTGCTGCTGCAAACCCTGATGCCTGCCCTGCAGGGTCAGTTTGGTGCACCTCTCCATGTCCCTCCTGTCCTCTGTTATCCAAGTCCATGTCCCTACCCCATTTCCTTCCATGATCCAATGTACCATACTTGCGAACATTTTGAACTTGGTAAGAGGGAGATTTTGAAAAAAAACTGGGGTATTGATTTTCCCCTTTGAGTTACATTGAAAAAGAGGAGATTGTAGACAGGAGACAGATAAAATAAAGCCCATTTGAGCTTAAAAACATTGGACGTTTCCTGGCTGAATCGGGTCTGTTGGCATGTATGGTTGTACTACCATTGCCTCTTCCTTCTGCCCACAATGGTCTATTACATTGCCACAGCCTCTCTTGCAAGTCCTGTATTGTTGGTTTGTTGCCCCTGCCCCCCTTTCCACTGCCCTCCATAGTCTGTTGTGCTGCCACGGCCCTTCCTGCCTGCTCAGTGTGGTTAAATTGTTGCCTTTGCACCCTCCTACCTGCCTTCAATTTTCAGAGTCTGTGCCCCTGGCCTCTGCCTCTCAACAGTATCCTAATGAACAACTAGATTGCTAACATTCTATATTTATTACAAAAGTGTGGAACGCCTGACGTCATCTTGATGTAATCAAAACTGTAATACCTAGAGCATTTCCTTTAGAAATTACATATATGAGAGGGTCTTATTGGCATCAAAATTATGGTTAGTGCTCTAAAAGACTAAAATAAGGACATATTTTCTGAGTTTTCAAATAGCGAGAAAGCACTTTTAAATTATTTGTTACCTTTATGTTTTTTTATCCAGTTGACCACTTGATTAAATGTTGCACATAGGGGAGAGGATGTGGTGTTACTTCCAGAACTGCAGACTTGCAACTGGGGAACCAGGTTGGAGTTTCTGCTTCAGCTCGACATTCTGTGATTCTGGTCAAATCACTTAGTCTCCCCATGTCTACAACCAAAATGAATTTGTTCTTGTGTGATGTAACCAATGCTCATGTAAAGCACTCCAATACCTGACAAGTCTGCACTATATAACACTGCAAAAACACAAAATAATAAGTGTTTTGCACACTTCTGTCATTGGGCTAAACTTGGGCTACATCTGGGTGATATGTGTGCTACATTTGGGCTCTTTTGTCTCTGGTGGCAATCTTGGGAGATTTATTTGTTATGAAGTTTCCTAATTTCCTCATTTACTGCAGTCTCCTCAGTCCTAAGATGCAGTACTTTGGCTAACACTAGCAGACAAATGGTACAGATCAGAACCAGAAGCATTGTTACAATACCATACAAAATGAAAGGAGCAATCATAATAATAATGACAGTGGTATTCGGCCACACTCCTTTCTCTAGATTCTAATACATTATTATTAGACTAATAGAAGGTCTCTTAGGCTAACAAGGGGGACCCCATACCGTATAGATCAGCTTAGTGGAATCACATCAAAGGATCAGCTAGCTCTCTCATGGATCAGCTCTTCTGTTCGAATGAATGTAAAACCAAACTGTTCTGCAATATTAAAAACACTTGTCCTTCAGATATTGGCAGCTGCACGTATGATATGTCTAAAAAGTGGTACGATCAATCTAATCACAACACTCTGTACCTTCTAGTGACCCAGACTCGTTCTTTACATGATGTACAGACCAAGGGCACATTTCACTGTGAAGAATGTGAAACAACAGTTTGTTATCCTCTAAGGCAAAGTCGAGTCAGCATTTCTAAAATGAATAACACATAACAACAGTGTCGGGTGCAGCGCAGCAGAAACGACAAGCTGGCTTGCTAACAGTTAGCTCGTTTATGCTAACTTAGTGTTGTAAATAGGGCGTGGCTAATCCATCCTACAATAGCAGAAGGATAGAGGAGGAAAAAAGGTTTTTATTTATATAGCGCTTGTTACCCCTGATGGGGTGTTGAAGCACGCTATTCGGGAAGCCCATAAAGCATTAATGGTGAATTAGTATGGTGAAATATGAAAGTAATTTGAGTGGTGGATATTAGTCAGTTATTTGGAGCGAGAAGGATAGCGGAGGGATAAAAGGGAAGAAAGGTTTGCATTCATGTAGTACTTGCTACCCCTGATGGGTGTTGAAGCACTTTTCTGGCGAGTAGCACGCCACTCCGGAACCCATAAAGGATTAGTGTTGAAAATTAGTATAGTAAAATATGGTGGATATGTTATTCAGTTATTTGGGTAGAGAAGGGTAGGTGGCGGGATAGAAGAGGGAAAGAGGTTTGTATTTATATAGAGCTTGCTATCCCTGATGGGGTTTTGAAGCGCAAGTAGCACGCTACTCTGGAACCCATAAGGATTAGTGTTGAATTAGTATGGTGAAACATGAAAGTAATTATATGTTAGTCAGTTATTTGGATTCAGAAGGGTTGGGGAGGGGGAGAAAAGGGAAAAGGTTTGCATTTATATAACGCTTGTAACCCTGATGGGGTGTTGAGAAGCTTTATTGGAGAGTAGCACGCTACTCTGGAATCCATAAAGGATTAGTGGTGAATTAGTATAGTTGAATATGGAATTTGAGAAGTGAACATGTTAGTCTGTTAATTTTGATTGAAAAGGATAGAGGGGGGATAAAAGAGTGAAGGATTTCTTTTTTTTTTTAATAATTTTTTTTAGGTCTAGCAGGCGGAGGAGGCTTTTGGATGAGTAAAAAGGAGTTTTGGACGGGAGGAGTCAGAGGGAAGAGTTTAGAAAGGTTTGTTTTAGGGGATCGGTATAGTAAAAGAGGTGTCAGATGATGCAAGGAGGGGTAGAGTAGGAGAGAGTCTAGAAAGGGTTATTTTGGGGATCATAGTAGTGGTATGGGGTTTGGGATAAATGAGAGAGTGGATGTAGAGGATATATTGATAGATGTATAGGATGAGAGATAGAGTAGTGCATTGGAAAGAGTAGTAGAAAGAAGTTTGAGATGAGTCAGAAGGTTGGGCTAGAAGATATATTGAGAGAAGTATAGGCTGAAAAATAGGGTAGTGCATTGGAAATGCTAAATTAGAAGAAAGTGATAAATATATAGATCCAGAAGTGCATTGAAAGTATATAGATACATAAAGAAGGTAAGTATATGTAGATTAAAGATATAAATAGAGGCACAGGATGAGAAATAGGGTAGTTCATTGGATATGCTTTTTCAGGAGAAAAGTAACAGACACACAGATCCAAGTACATGGAAGGTACATCGATGCACAATGGAAGTATGTACATGTAGACCAAAGATGTTTTTTATTTATTGATTTTTTTATTATTATTATTATTTTTCTCTCAACAATATAATTATTTTACATGTTTATACAAAGCAATACACAAATATAGGTACATATCTATAGTGAAAACAAATGCTTATATACAGAGGGATATGTTGTAAATGTCTCTTTGCGTATGGTGCTTATGTGGGGAAGAGCCAATTCTTGAATAGTTTTCTTAAGATAAGATGGTTGTCGGTGGACCTTATGTTGGGGGGTAAAGAGTTCCATATTTTGGCTGCTTGAACAGAGAAGGATGTGCCACCCATAGTTTTTTTCTTGTATCTTGGGATTTTGAGGCAAGATGCTCCTTTAGAGTGAAGGTTCCTTTGATGAATGTGTTTGGTGATATTATTCCTGATGAAGAGCGGTCCCATTCCATGTATTGCTTTGTGGGTGATGCAAAGCATCTTGAACATAGATCTTCTGGCAACCGGTAACCAATGCAGGGCTTTCAAGGCAGGGGAGATGTGGTCTTGTGGTTTGATATGCAAGAGTAGTCTGGCAGCCGAGTTCTGAATCAGTTGTAGTCTTTTCATGGTCGTTAATCATGATCCATGGTAGAGGCTATTGGCGTAATCGACTTTGGATAGAACAAGGGAGATGGTAGCTTGGATCTTGCGTGGAAATCCCAAATGAGGGAAAATTCGTCGCAGCGTTTTTATAGTGACAAAGCATGATCTTGCTAGTTTGTCCACTTGGGCATTCATCGACAGCTTGGAGTCCATTGTCATTCCGAGGTTTCTTACTTCCTTCGATACTTTAGGCAGTGATCCCAGTTCATTAGGCCATGCGGCAAGCGGGTTGTAATGTTTCCAATCGCCATACGAGAGTATTTCAGTTTTTGAATCATTCAATTTGAGATGGCTCCAGGTCATCCACTGATACACGGCTCTGAGACAGCTGAAAATTGGCACACGAATGGCTGCATGTTGCACACAAGTGGCAAGAGGCAAGGTCATGCCATCCATGTGTTCCTGCTGGGACCCGGGGGATTGAAAGTGTCCCAACCAGCCCCATGCACGTGACTTCATCAGTTCCTGCTCACCCGAACTCTGGTAACGTCTGTTTTTCTGCTGCAGCTTTCCAGGCCTCCAGCGAGTGTCCTCGTCTACACAGCATCACCCCAGCGCGATCACTCCTATAGGCTGGATGTCTTCATCAATGTGCTTCATCACCGCCCGGCCCTGAAAACAACAGAAACAGGGAAAGGATCCAATAAGATACCGGGTCTTGCGGTCACTGCTCTTGTTCTTGTCATATCGCTCCAGCAACAGCAGCAGGACCAGTTAAAACCTAAAACAAACAATCTTTTACTGCTATCGCTCCTCTTATTTCAGCACTTGTGTAGACTCATATCCTCATGAGAAAGACAATAGCACAGAGCAGCATTTGTACAACCAACATCCAGTCAGAACAAGTTGTTCCTTGAACATTCTTTTAAATCGTCTTGCATTCACTGTGCCGGAACTCCTTGAACTCATAATCGAATGTTATTGTACATTTACATTGATTTGCCTGTGAATTGACAGTGATTGAACTGTGTGCTGCAGAAGGTTTGAGACTCATTGTGATCTTGTAAAACACATCTCAGTGCATCGTGCTAACAGAACAGGACTTTAAGTTTTGTTGAGTTACTGGAATCTACCACTCCTAAAGCCAATGGTGCATGTCAAAAAACAGAAAGTTACTTTTATGTTTATTGTGCTTACACAATGTGTTTTTTTTGTATGTACTAACTGCGTCTGTCCTTGCAGATTTCAAGTTCCCTTGTGGATACACTGAGTGTGGAAGTTCCGAACCCTGCTATCACACAACCCAGTCAGCCCTCGTATCTGATGCAGATCTCAACAGAAAGGACAAACTGTGTTCCAGTGCAGTCTGTTTTTTCACTTTTTCTCGTTCCATTCCCCCTTCTCTTTGGTAACTTCCAGCGGTGCAGTGTATGCTCTTATTCGTTGCCACCGAGGTTAATTCTCGGGGGGCGTTAGGTCCAGTCATCACCCCATTGGAACTGCCTGAAGTTCATGTGAGTGGTGTGTGACAGTCACTACCCTATATCCAAATCTACCGTGGTTTTTAATATTCTTCAATCGAAGGCCTAAAACTCTAACATCCTCTGACCATTACCCTAGCTCTCTCGCCATCCTTGGAACATTTTTCAGTGATTTTCTCATGTGGCTTCCCTTTTGCAATTGTGTTGACCTCTAGGAATCAATGTCAGGCAGACAGTTTTCAGATTCAATATCGATCTTTGCGATATAGGTCCAATGCAGACATGAGCACTTTTGCTTGACCTTTGTCTCCCTTTTGGGCCTTTTGGAAGTTGTTGAATCTGTACTCTCACCCATGATGTCAAGTTGCTCAGGAGGGTCTAGTTCATGTAGCTCAATAACGTCCTCTTGGAAAGTGGGTTAATGGCAGGGGTAAGTCTGCACCTACCACTAGAAATAAGGCCACAAAAACAGTGTAAGGTCCAGTACAGCTCTCAGTAAATTAGTCCCTTGCTCAACCCCTGGTAGCTGGCAGTGAGCAGTCAGCCCTAACATAGGAGACAGGTGTGTAAAACATTTAAAAACACCAATACATTAACAATTAGTAAACCAAACACAATAGAATTTCCATACACATTTATAAGCAAGCATTGGCATAGCCAATAGGTCTCGCTTTTGGGTCCTCTAAGTATTTGTTATGCAGCACAATATCCTTGGTGCAACCACATCAACTGTTGCGTGGCTAAACACTTATAAGATCCCAAAGGCGAGACCTATTGGCTATGCCAATGCTTGGTGTGGTTGTGTGTGTGGTTGTGTGTGTGGTTGTCTGTGTGTGTGGTTGTATGTGTGTGGTTGTGTGTGTGTGGTTCTGTTTGTGTGTGTGGTTGTGTGTGTTGGTGGTTGTGTGTGTGTGGTTGTGTGTGTGTGTGGTTGTGTGTGTGGTTGTGTGTGGTTGTGTATGGTTGTGTGTGTGGTTGTGGGTGTGGGTGTGGTTGTGGGTGCGGTTGTGGGTGCAGGTGTGTGTGGATGTGTGGTTGGGTGTGGTTGCATGTGGTTGTGGTTGTGTGTGTAGTTGTGTGTGTGTGGTTGTGTGTGTGTGGTTGTGTGTGTGGTTGTGTGTGTGTGGTTGTATGTGTGGTTGTGTGTGTGGTTGTGTGTGCGGTTGTGGGTGTGGTTGTGGATGCGGGTGTTATGTGTGTGGTTGTGTGTGTGGTTGTGTGTGTGCAGTTAGGTGTGGTTGTGTGTGTGTGTTTGGTTGTGTATATGGTTGTGGTTGTGTGTGGTTGTGTGTGTGGTTGTGTGTGTGGTTGTGTGTGCTTGTGTGTGTGGTTGTGTGTGGTTGTGTGTGTGCTTGTGTGTGTGGTTGTGTGTGGTTGTGGTTGTGTGTGTGTGGTTGTGGGTGTAGTTGTGTGGTTGTGTGTGGTTGTGTGTGTGTGTGTGGTTGTGGGTGTGGTTGTGTGGGTATGGTTGTGTGTGTGGTTGTGTGTGTGGTTGGGTGTGGTTGTGTGTGTTTGGTTGTGTGTGTGGTTGTGGTTGTGTGTGTGTGGTTGTGTTGTTGTGGGTGTGGTTGTGGGTGTGTGTGTGGTTGTGTGTGTGGTTGTGGTTGTGTGTGTGGTTGTGTGTGGTTGTGTGTGTGTGTGGTTGTGTGTGTGGTTGTGGTTGTGTGTGTGGTTGTGGTTGTGTGTGTGGTTGTGTGTGGTTGTGTGTGTGTGTGTGGTTGTGTGTGTGGTTGTGGTTGTGGGTGTGGTTGTGGTTGTGTGTGTGATTGTGTGTGTGGTTGTGTGTGTGGTTGTGTGTGTGTGGTTGTGTGTGTGGTTGTGGTTGTGTGTGTGTGTGGTTGTGTGTGTGGTTGTGGGTGTGGTTGAGGTTGTGTGTGTGGTTGTGTGTGTGTGGTTGTGTGTGTGTGTGGTTGTGTGTGTGGTTGTGTATGTGTGTGGTTGTGTGTGTGGTTGTGTGTGTGGTTGTGTGTGGTTGTGTGTGTGTGGCTGTGGTTGTGTGTGTGGTTGTGTGTGTATGTGTGTGTGTTTGGTTGTATGTGTGTGTGGTTGTGGGTGTGGTTGGGTGTGGTTGTGGTTGTGTGTGTGTGGTTGTGTGGTTGTTTGTGTGTGGTTGTGTGTGTGTGGTTGTGTTTGTGTGTGTGGTTGTGTGTGTGGGTGGTTGTGTGGGTGTGGTTGTGTGCATGTGTGGTTGTGTGTGTGGTTGTGTGTGGTTGTGTGTGTGTGTATGGTTGCGGGTGTGGGTGTGGTTGTGGGTGCAGGTACAGTTGTGGGTGCAGGTGTGGTTGTGTGTGTGGATGTGTGGTTGGGTGTGGTTGGGTGTGGTTGTGGTTGTGTGTGTAGTTGTGTGTGTGTGGTTGTGTGTGTGTGGTTGTGTGTGTGATTGTGTGTGTGTGGTTGTATGTGTGGTTGTGTGTGTGGTTGTGTGTGCGGTTGTTGGTGTGGTTGTGGGTGCGGGTGTCGTTGTGGGGGGTGTGTTATGTGTGTGGTTGTGTGTGTGGTTGTGTGTGTGCACTTAGGTGTGGTTGTGTGTGGTTGTGTATATGGTTGTGGTTGTGTGTGGTTGTGTGTGGTTGTGTGTGTGGTTGTGTGTGCTTGTGTGTGTGGTTGTGTGTGTGGTTGTGTGCGTGGTTGTGTGTGGTTGTGGTTGTGTGTGTGTGGTTGTGGATGTAGTTGTGGGGTTGTGTGTGGTTGTGTGTGTGTGTGGTTGTGGGTGTGGTTGTGTGGGTGTGGTTGTGTGTGTGGTTGTGTGTGTGGTTGGGTGTGGTTGTGTGTGTTTGGTTGTGTGTGTGGTTGTGGTTGTGTGTGTGGTTGTGTGTGGTTGTGTGTGTGGTTGTGGGTGTGGTTGTGGGTGTGGTTGTGGTTGTGTGTGTGGTTGTGTGTGTGGTTGTGTGTGTGTGTGGTTGTGTGTGTGGTTGTGGTTGTGGGTGTGGTTGTGGTTGTGTGTGTGGTTGTGTGTGTGGTTGTGTGTGTGGTTGTGTGTGTGTGTGGTTGTGTGTGTGGGTGGTTGTGTGTGTGGTTGTGGTTGTGTGTGTGTGTGGTTGTGTGTGTGGTTGTGTGTGGTTGTGTGTGTGTGGTTGTGGTTGTGGGTGTGGTTGTGGTTGTGTGTTTGGTTGTGTGTGTGTGTGGTTGTGTGTGTGTGGTTGTGTGTGTGGTTGTGTGTGTGTGGTTGTGTGTGTGGTTGTGTGTGTGTGGCTGTGGTTGTGTGTGTGTGGTTGTGTGTGTATGTGTGTGTATTCGGTTGTATGTGTGTGTGGTTGTGGGTGTGGTTGTGTGTGGTTGTGTGTGTGTGGTTGTGGGTGTGTGGTTGTTTGTGTGTGGTTGTGTATGTGGTTGTGGTTGTGTGTGGGTGTGGTTGTGTGGGGTTGTGTGTGGTTGTGTGTGGTTGTGTGTGGTTATGTGTGTGGTTGTGTGTGTGGTTGTGTGGTTGGTTGTGGTTGTGTGGTTGTGTGTGGTTGTGTGTGTGTGGTTGTGGTTGTGTGGTTGTGCATGTGGTTGTGTGTGTGGTTGTGCTTGTGTGTGTGACAGTAATACTAAAAGCATCACAAAATAAAGGAAGACAAAGAGAAAGCACGTTGTAAGTCAAACGGGCGCAGCAAAGTATTAACACAACAACAAAACAAACAAGATCACTTAGCGAAGAGTGAGTGCTGATAATAGATACACACAGCCCATCATCTTAAGAATTCGATTGCAGCCAATGTGCACTCAAACCTGCCCCCTCCTTGTGAGTTGCACCCCATATTTCATGAGCTGTAACTGCTGCACCCAGCATAGCGCTTTGAGATCTAAAGCGCTACATAGGTCTAATCGATTAACCAGTCGCCAACATGCTGTGCTTTTAAAGAGAATGTGCCAAAAGTTTCCAGCTTCCTCGTCATGTCCTCATGAAAGCGCCAACGAAAGGACTCACCGAATGGTGCAACGGACATGAAGCAGCCGCTGCAATCAGAAATAAACATTGTGAACGTTGTCCGGTTTCACAGTAATATTTCCTTAATGTTCTTTAAGTCACAAAACAGTAATACTAAAAGCATCTCAAAATAAAAGTACACAAACATCGAGTTTGTGGAAAGAGAAATCACATTGTAAGTCAAATGGGTGCAGCAAAGCTTTAACACAACAACGTGTTCTTTGATGTTTGATGTTCTTTGAACGAGAACATCAAAGGGGCGCTGCGAAAGTGATCGCGGGCGAAAGTGAAAGTGCGCTTAATGAGCATGACAAGGTTTGCCAGACTCTGCTCCTAAGCACGCGCCCGCGCACATGCACTGTAGCTCTAGGTAGGCCATGGTAGCATTTTTTGAGCCCTCACAAAAAGTCTCGCCAGACCAGTGCATGCGCTGGGTCAGGCGACAATTAAAAATAGGGATATATTTTTATGAACAAATAGACAGCAAAGTAATAAAAATCCAATGTAGGGAACCAGAGAAATGAATTTTTAAAGATTAACCACTTTATCGTGCCTAATAACATATAGCGCTCACTTGGGACATCTGGTTACGGTTGACCGGGACAAAGTCAAAATTTGAGGCTGACCGCGCTGGATAACTAGTCTAAGCGGGAGGCCCCAGTCAAAATGTTACCTTCACATTTCACAGCTTTTTCTTCCGATGTCAGGCAAGGCACTTTGTCAGGCCGGATTCGGTGCAGGTTCGCTGGCTTGAGTTTCTGTGAGGCCCCTGTGAAATCCTGGAAGTCTGGAGCTCCGGAGCATTCAGCAGGACAAACCTGAAATCCAGGCCGGGTCGTGGTTGAAGGTGGCCTGGTTTGGCTCTCGACATTATGGTGCTTTTTCACAAAATTCCCAAAACTTCTCCAAACTTCTAGAAGTAGTTACAGGAGGTCTCCTTCTATGTTCAAAGCATCTACAAAAACAATCCAAAGGTCTGGAATATCCTAGATGGTCTCTGGGATGTCTGGACTACAATTCCCACAATGCACCTGGCCAAATCCTTAAAAATCCACTGGACAGTATTTAGGTGGAGGACTCTTAGTGGAGATTATGCAGGTGGGCTCTGTTACCCTATAGCTTACAGGGAGTCCACTTCTTAATCCTTCTTAAAGCAAGGCAAAGTCCTTAGGGCTGTAGTACAATTGTGCAGCAGGTGCAGTCACGCATAGTGTAATCCTTTGGATGTAGATCCAGACTCCAGCAGGGCAATCCTTCTTTTCTGTGAAGTTTCAGGCAGCAGATCTGAGAGGCTATGCCTCTCTCACATTTATTCTATGTTCTGGAGTGACAAGCAGGGCGGCATTTATGTCCAATGACATGTTGGGTGCCACCCAAAAGCATGACGATTTCTTCCAAAGTGTGGCATCTTCTTGTTCCACAAAGCACTGCACTTCCAAAATCTAACATGGATGATTTCTCTCCAGAGGATTAAGAGCTGGCTAAACCAACCCACAGTGTGGCTCATTTTTATTAGCTCGCCTCCTTTTGACCACTGTAAATTAATGTCCTAAGCCTACCATCTAGCTGGGGTACAGGATATGGTTGCAGATAGGCCTGGCATTCTTTTACTGTCCTCCTCTCTTTGATGCCCCGGTTTTACTTGCTGCAGGTTACACTGAGAGAGACCTGCCATACCAGAACTGGTACAAATCCAAAAGTGACTCTGTACTTATGGAGCCTTCTCCTGGAATTATCAAATCAATCAATCAAGAAATTTGTATAGCGCGCTACTCACCTGTGGGGGTCACAAGGCGCTTGGGGGGGGGGGGAGGGGTCCGCTACTGCTTGAACAGCCAGGTCTTGAGTTGCTTCCTGAAGGCGAGGTGGTCCTGGGTGATCCGGAGGTGGATGGGGAGAGAATTCCAGGTCTTGGCTGCCAGGTAGGAGAAGGATCTTCCTCCCATGGTGGCTCTTCGGATGCGTGGGACGGCGGCGAGGGCATGGCTGGTCGATCGTAGTTGGCGGGTGGGAGTGTAGAAGGTCAGGCGGTTGTTGAGGTACCTGGGGCCCAGGTCGTGGAGGGCTTTGTGTGCATGGGTGAGGAGGCGGAACGTGATTCTTTTGTTGACGGGGAGCCAGTGCAGGTCTTTCAGGTGTCCGGAGATGTGGCTGTGGCGGGGGATGTCCAGGATGAGTCGTGCGGAGGCGTTCTGGATGCGTTGGAGTCTTTTCTGCAGTTTGGCTGTGGTTCCGGTGTAGAGGGTGTTTCTGTAGTCCAGTCGGCTGGTGACAAGTGCCTGGGTGACCGTCTTCCTGGTTTCTGTGGGGATCCATCGGAAGATCTTTCGGAGCATGCGAAGGATGTTGAAACATGAGGACGAGACGACGTTGACTTGTCTGGTCATTGACAGGGAGGAGTCCAGGATGAAGCCCAGGTTGCGTGCGTGGTCCGTTGGTTTGGGTGCGCTGCCTAGGGCCGGGGGCCACCAGGAGTCATCCCAGGCAGATGGTGATGATCCGAGGATGAGGACTTCCGTCTTGTCTGAGTTCAGTTTCAGGCGGCTGTTCTTCATCCACTCGGCTACTTCTCTCATCCCTTCGTGTAGGTTGGTTCTGGCGGTGGCGGGGTCATTGGTGAGGGAGAGGATCAGCTGGGTGTCGTCGGCGTAGGAGATGATGTTGAGGCTGTGTTGGCGTGCAATGGCTGCGAGGGGGCTCATGTACACGTTGAAGAGGGTGGGGCTGAGTGATGATCCTTGTGGTACGCCACAAATTACTTCGGTGGCCTCAGATCTGAACGGGGGGAGGCGGACTCTCTGGGTTCTTCCGGCGAGGAACAAGATGATCCAATCCAGTGCCTTCTCTTGGATTCCGACGTTGGACTAGGGTGCGGTGGCAGACAGTATCGAACGCTGCGGAGAGGTCCAGGAGGATGAGAGCCGCTGTTTCCCCGTTGTCGAGCAGGGTTCGGATGTCGTCGGTGGCTGCGATGAGGGCGGTCTTGGTGCTGTGATTGGCTCGGAAGCCGGGCTGTGAGTGGTCGAGGGATCCGGTCGTCTCGAGGAAGGCGGCCAGCTGTCTGGAATTACACTTACACATTGATAAAACGTAATGGAAATCAAATTGTCATAACAAGATAAATAAAGGATTACTATAAACCAATTAAGGGAAAAGAGTGGAACAGAAGTACAACTGACTATAAGGAACTGTGGAAGAGAATATAGCTCGGAGGAAGTTGTGGGACATTTCCCTTTTAAACGTCAAAACACATGTTGGCTCTTTTGAGACTAAGGGAGAGGTGTGGCGCAGCGGCAGGGTGGCTGACTCCAGAGCATGGGGCTCATGGTTCGATTTCCAGCGCTGAAGGCAGATCAGCTCAGCATCATGTGACTCTGAGCAACAGCTCACTTAATCTCTCCAATGGCCACCAGCACCTTGAGACCCTTAGAGGTGATTAGTTTGCGCTTTACAAATACCGGGTTTTTAATTTAGGCTAATGATTTTCACAACTGAACGAAAGATGAAAAAGAAATAAAAGAAAAAGACAACTGCTAACCTTTGATTGTTGTTAATGACATTATATATTAGCTTGTGCTGGAGGTCTTCTTTTACATGCAAATCAGACTTGGTCCTGCTCTAACAAAAACAGCCCATCCCAAACTGCCAGCCCTTGTCTCCTCTTAACAGAAGCACAAGCAATAGACCAATTTTGGCCCGAGTAGGCATCATCAGTGAAGTACAGCTGAGTTCTTGTGGCACATTGAGCACGGGGACCCACGTCTCGGCATACTCTTTGCTCTTCAAGTATTGTATCGAAGAAAATATAAAAGTGATGGGTGGGATGTTTGTAATAATCTCAATCCCTAGTAATTTCACAGGCTGCCTTCCAGCCTAATATTTTTATGATCACCATGCCATCTTGGACAGGAATCGCCCATAAGCAGATAGGTATTCATTCTGCTGCAATCGGAACAGCCCAGTCCACAATGTCACCCTTGAATGGGAGCACCAGCAACCCCAGACCAGTTTCTGCCTAGTTAGGCCTCATCAGTGAGTTTCTTTATGCAGTTAATGAGCACTGAACCCATGTTTGGGCATACCTATCCCTTTTAGGGCATCACTACTGAGGTGTTAACAATTAAACATGATATGTTGGAAGCCTAAAGTCCAACTGGTGTTTAATGCAGAATAGCATGCAACACAGTAAAAGCTCAGAGACAACAGTGATTTCAACTGACCAGGCCCTTGCTAGAAAACAGTCAGTTGGAGCATACAGCTAAAGGACTGAAAATAGGGCAGTATATACATCTATTTTTTGATTAGTCAATGGAACTTTATCATGTGTCAGAAACATTCTGCTCTCAGTGAAAACTTATTTAATTAGCAGTTATTTTCCCTGAGGAAAAGCAGGACATCCTTGAGGAGGAGATATAATTATTGCATACAACACCGGGCTAATTCTCCTTTCACTTGCCAAGTTCGAAAGCAAGGTTGCACCTCAAATGACCAACCCTGAGCCTTCTGAAGTCAGGGCCTAATAGAGCCATTAAAATTAGGGAACATATCCAATGCCACAGGAAGCTTCAAATAAGTTCCATATTTGATTATAAAATATCGGTACATTCTTGATGATTCTGTACTTGGTGATCCTGTCATTTATAGAGGTAAATGAACATGCCACAGTCAGGATTTAATTTCACAGAGCAGAATAAAAAAGCAATGGGTGGATTCTTTAAAATCATCTCAGCTATTGGTAATGCATCAGGGACACCGTCCAGTCCATTGTTTTATGCTCACCATGCCACCTCAGACTGGAAATGAGAATAATCCAACCCAAACTACTAGACTATGTCCTCTCTGCATAGGAACACAAGCAAACTCGTTTTGGTTTAATTAGGCCTCCACAGCTATGTTGCTGTTTGTTACAGCTGCCCTTAAGTGCCAACAAATAAGAAATGTTGATATTGGGCCCTTCACCATCTAAAGTACTGCCACTAGAAAAGCTGCGTTGTAACCCATGGCCGAATCTATGGCTTTAGGATGCATGACTTTCAAGTTTGACCTCTCGTTTGCCCCTCAAGATAGAAATGCAACACATTTCCATCTATGAAACCACTCCTAAGTATGTCCCCTGCATGGAGTATCTAACTTATCCATTTTATTTGTATTGATTGTGTTCTGCAGATTATTGTACCATTCAATTGTTTGTCTAAACATTTCATAGTACCTTATAAGTAAACTGTAGTAAAATGTCTCCCTCTCTGAAGACACTTCATTCATGATCGACAGCCAAATATTTATGTCCAACCAGGTCAACTTCATAGCCTGCTACTGAAAAAAGTTTGAGTATTAAGCACAACATATGATTATTAGCGCTGGAGTCAGTCTAATGAGTAAATACATTAACATTGAGGTTAAAGAGTAATGTATACCGAAAAGCCTACATAAATACCAACAGAAAGCCACTACACAAATCCTGTGCAAACTCACACAGGCCTCTGTGTTTGAGGTGAAGTTTTGGTCTTCCATGTGATGTAACACTGGAGAAAGGATGCCATTCTCAGATAATCAATACTACAATGGTTTATTAAAATAAATGAAATGGAGGTGACAGATGACCCTTGTTGTTGAAGCTGTTTCTTGGTGTGCCCGGGGTCCCTGCCAATCAGGTTCCCAGGGCCTGTGCTCTTTCCCCAAAACTCCCTAAAACTAACCCAATTGGCATCTCTGGCCACATGTCAGCCCCTGGTAAATGGTACCACAAGTACCCAGGGCACTGTGAACAGGGAAGACCTCTAAGGGCTGCAGCACTTATTGTGCCACCCTTAGAGGCCCTGTACCTTTACTCACACATGCTGCCTTTGCAGGCTGCGTGTTTTGGTGCAGAACAAAGTAAAGAGTCGACATGGCACACATCCCTGTGTGCCATGCCTACAACTCACTGCCCTGGCATACATCAGTCACCCCTCTAGCTGGCTGCCCTATGCCAGTGGTGAGGGTACAGGTGCATGAGCCCTGTACCCCTATAGTGTCTAAGTCCAGTCTTAGGCATTGTAAGTGCAGTGCTGCCACTAAGAGTATATGGTGCTGGGAGCTTGTCATTACCAACTCCACAGCACCATAAGAGCTACACTGAAAACGGAGAAGTTTGGTATCAAACTTCTCAGCACATTGAACCCACACTGATGCCAGTGTGGGATTTAATGACAAATGCACACAGAGGGCATCTTTGAGATACCCCCTGAAAAACGACCAGCCTCTGGTGGGGTCCCTGACTGTCACACACCAGTCTGCCTCCACAAGACATGTTTCTGGACCCCTAGGGTGGGAGCTTATGATCCCCGAGCCCAGAAACAAAGCCTTTCCTGGGTGGGGGTGTTCACACCTCCCCCAGGCCAGGAACAGCCATCTGTGGCAGGGTAGCTTCAAAGTCCTGTCAGCCTTTGTAATTCAATCCCCAGCCTCTCCTGCTATCAGGAGCAGGCCCCCTTCCTGTCTCCCCTCCCTTTCGGTGGGAAGACAGGCAGGAAAAACTAGCCAGCCCAGGAAGTGTGCCCACCTCTGCCAACTCCACACCTCAGGTGGGGGAGGCGAGGTGAAGCCCACTCTCCAGTGCTCGCCATCTTGCAGATGGCAGGCACTCTCCAATCAGGACTAGGGATTGTGCTCACCCCCCCACGTGGGGTGAGCCCACCAAGGGTGTAGTCACCCTAAGGTCAGTAGCCCATTGGCTACTGACCTCAAGACCCCTTAAACGCCCCCTAAATACAGTATTTAGGGGGCAGCCCTGAACCAAGAAAGCAGATCCAGCCTACCTACAAGAAGAAAAGAAGAAGAAGGACGAAGAGCTGTGCAGAGCTAACAAGAGGGTGACGCCCACTGAATTGGCCCCAGCCCTACAGGCCTGTCTCCCCTCGAACCTTCTCCTGCGAAATCCTGGTGTGTCCAGCAGCCAGCAACCTCCCAAACCCCGGAGGACCTGCCTGCCTTCACTTCCCAGACTGCTTCTCCCGTGAACACCGGAAGTGTTTAAACTGCAGCTTCTGGTGCCAGCCGGAGACCGCAAATCCAGCCCACTTTGCACCCGCTGAACTCGGCCCGAGCTCGAGTGGAAAAACACCATGAGGAGGTCTCCCCGGCGATCCTGACCCGAGATCTGGCGACCCCTGACCTGCCTCAAGCCTCCAGACGATGCCTGCAGCCTCAATCTAGAGTTCCGTTCTTGAGTGTGTGAATTCATTTGCTGACTGAGTGTGTAAATCAAATGCTTAACACTGTCCTCTGATACTGCCTTACTGCTCGACTAAGCTACCACTTTAGAGAGTAAGGTTCTACCTAACTTTAACCTCTGCCTACCTTTGGGGACTCTTGGACTCTGTACACACTGTACCTCACTTTGGTGCAGTATATATAGAGCCAGTTTCTTACAGTAGGGAAGCAAAGAAATTGGACGGGGTCCTTGATATTAGCCATGGATTTCTTTATCAATGGTGTCCACATGGCCTTCTTCCATGAGCATGGTACAATTTGTGTCGTTAAGGACTGGTTATACATTTTTTGTAATGTTGGAAAAGGTTCAAATGCTCTATCCTTCCAGATTTTTGGAGTGACAGGATCCAACAGGGAGGCAGAAGATATATCCCTCATCCAGCAATTCCACCTTTTCCAAAACCCAGATATCACTTTACAGTGAATGTTATCGCTATTCAAACCAGGAGTACCGCTTGATAGTTGTTCTCTGTTCACATGATTCCATTTTAGCTCCAAATCATCAGCTTTTTTATATTGTCAATATTCTGATTGATTTAATTACAAAAGAACAGGAAACAACTATCACAAAGATCTTGTGAAGGTTCCACCTTCAGTTTTAAGCATCCTGGAGAGTCAAGCTCCTGTACAATGTCAAATACCATTTTAGACTTATTGTCTGCTCCTGTAATAGTTTTAGTAAAATAGTTTTCCTTTGCCTTTTTAATCTCTTTTTTATCATTATTAAGGGCCATTTTCAGAAGTGTTTTATCCTGCTATTACATATATTGTAATCTTCAACATTCATTAATCAGAAAGAAATGAAAGTACTTATCTTGTGCTTGAGTAGCAACAAAAGAGAAAGATGGCTGCCTGTTCTAAGACTGTATGCATGTTCTGCATTCTAGAGTTTTTGTGTATTCTAATTCTAGAGTTTGTTGCTGCTGTGTTAGAGGAGCAATACAGGTGCTATGCACAATATTGGCCACCGGGCCTTGCCATAAAATCTGTGCCATCTGTAAGCCAAGGTTCTGAAGGTTTGGCTTGGGCTTAAGTTAGTTTTAGAGGAAATATATTATCAAGAGTGCCAACAATTAATTTCTCCAGTCGATCATAATTTTCTTCTATTGTATCTGTTTCAAGGTGGTAGAGTGTGGTATCAAATAACTTCTGACCATCCAGTTTTTCTCATTTCGACCAAGCTCTTCCCTGCACTTTCGTCCCTCCAACACACTCCTTGCTTGATTGGTTAATTCTGATTAGTTGAAAAGGCGGTGCAAATATTAGGTCTATCCTCCCAAAAGTAAAGTGCAATGCAATCAAGATTAATGGCGTTTCAACAATATAATGAGTGGTCGCACCAGGTAGCTCCTTAAATCACCTTCCTGTTCCAGGGAAAGAACGAATAGACCGCTTACTTTGCAGCTAAAATAGCGGCCGTCAAGCGGTTCTGCTGAAGAGATTGGCAGTGAAGTACTATAAAGTGCAAGTGTGGCAACATTTTACACAATGTTTTAGGTCAAAGCATTCTAAAATCTTAGTTTAAATAAACTTTGCTTTTCAGAGTGTTGCAATTACCTTCCGAATTCTAGGTTAAAAGAAATAAAGAATGTCTCAATTCCCTTAAAAAAATTAAAACAATTCCTCCAAAACTAAAATGGAGTGCTATCGAGATTACTGCATTTCAACAATCAAGACACCAATAAGGAAATAAAGAAAGTTGAATCAACAACTTTGAATATTTCCTTGCTCTGTGTACCGACGTAGAGGGCGACCTGGAATTCATAATGGAATTTATTGATGCTCTAGTGAAGGAACCAAATAAAACTGTTACACATGGGAGCAACCTAAACATGGTGCATTTGGAAGAGCCAGACATGCCTACAAAGAGCACTGAGCAATTATAGAGATCAGAGATAACCCCTGTGAGAAGTTGGGTATATTATAAGGTTTTAAAGGTTTTATCGCTTTTAATATCAACCACAAACAAGCATTGGTCAACAAAAAGTTTGCAAGCTTTTCAAAAGTTTGTAAACGTTAGTTTGGCTATTCTGGCCCAGTTTGTGTGACTAATCCAACAGATTGAAGGCCTTGGGGACCAAAGGGGTAGATATTGACAGTTACCTGGCCACTAGAGCATTTTCTAGTGCAGTTTCAGCCTTAATAGCATTACAGCCATAGACGATAATGGAGTGGTCCCGATGCAGGGGATGGAGGATGAAATGATTCTCAAAGATGCTCCAGTTGTGGGTCTGTCAATGGGGGTACCTTTTGGTGATTCCTTGGTCCACAGGTGATGTGGGGCAACATTGGCCAGTGAAATCAGGGTTCCACAGCAGAAGGCCAGCTGCAGCTGGGCTATCGGTCTCTGAACACAACAGTTGGGGCAAACTCCTTCAGTGGAGGCAAGTGTCCCTCTTGGGCAACTAATCCAGACTGTCATGGCACTCTTGGGTCCGGCTGGCTCAGGTGCAACTCTGGGCCATTAAGGATTGGTCTCCTGGGGCACCCATTGGCAGCTGATGGCGAATGGCAAATATTCTCTGGTGGCTAGCAACTGGGCGGTTTGAGATTTTTCAGTTCTTGTGTCCCTGGAGATGATTCTAAGGGATGAGCCAACTGGTCCGTGGAGTCACTGTTTTCGTCTAGGGCCGAGGCACGACTTTTCTCTCTGCCAGCCCAAATGTGCAGCAGGTGCAGTCCAGCAGAAAGTACAGCCTCTCTTTGTGCAGTCCAGGGGCAGCCGGGCAGTCCTTCTTCAGTCCTCATTCCAATTCTGGTGTGATAGGAGGTTCAGGGCTGCAGTATCTATCCCAGGAAAGTGCCCCAAGGGGGCCACACTGTCACTAGCTACCAGGTCCCATCTTTTCTGATGATGACTTTCCGGCAATGTGTGGCAGTTTCTAATGCCAGAGTGCACTATTCTGCCCACTCATAAACTACCAGCAGTGTTCCTCAGCTGTTAGGAGCTTGGTAGTCCATTCTACAGGTGTGGCTACCTGTGAGATACAAGCTCATGGGAAAACTGGTTTGGGTACTGGTCTTCCCTCTCTGGCCCTATCTCCAGCTTGTCTACCTAAACAAAGGGCAGCCCCTTGGGAGTGTTATCTCCATTTACCCACCAAAGGTGGTTTTGCCTGTGAAGCTTGCCTTTTGGGCTAACACCTCGAGTGGGTTCCTGAAAAGGAGAGAGGTGACACCTCTCCCTGCAGCTGACTTTCATTGTTTATGAGCCTATAAGTATTCCCCAGTTGGACAGAATGATGTCTTTGGGCCAATGCCTGTGTGAGACAACTGGACCCACTGCGTCACAGAGTGGCAACTTTCTAAAAGTTGGTTTACTTCAACAGTGACATTAAATACGACCTGTGCATCAGTTCAGGTTTAATGCCACTATTAATTTGATACCTCACAGTTCTTTGTTAGGTAGTTCCATTCAGAAGTTAGCCAGGCTGGGGTGCCAACCTGTAATCCTGTGTATGACTACTAACCTTTCCATAACAGAATGAACATTTGAGGGGTTTTGCTACAGGGAAATATATAAACATACATGTCCCACTTAATAAAATACAGCTCCCTGCCTTTGGACTCTCAAGGCCTACCTTGGGGGAGACGTACATACAATGTTATGGGAAGTGGTGGTTTTCCATTGGTTTGAATGGCAGAGCCAAACTGGGAGTGTAAACACGGCCCTTCCCGTCTGCAATGGCAGGCTGGGAGCCCTTTTGTCACACACAGGGTGGCACCATCAGTGTTGAAGCCTTGGGTGGACCCTCTGCTGTACATGCCCTTAGTGCCATGGGTACCAGTAGGTACTTATAAGTAAGTCAGAACTTGCCAATTTGGGATAGCCAATTCAACATACACTTTGTAAGGAGTTAGAACACGCACTCAGGTCTGGTTAGCAGGCCTCAGTGCACTCTCAGAGTTGAAAAACCTAAAGCATAGAGTCCAAAAATATGGGGCGAAAATGCTAAAAAGGCATTTCCTTACACCCCCTGAAGGCCAAGAAGAAGACTATAAAAGGGTACTTTGTTGATATTTGGAGGAAATGTCATCCAAGAGAATAAGACAACACAGTTTACTCACATAGACTCAATTTCTCTACCCAAATGGATCTAATGTTTTTGTAATTTAGCATAGCTAGACGGGTACAGATTCTAAAACTGCCAATAAAGTAGTGTTTTTTCATTCCACTGTAAAGGCAACAATTGCTCTACTACACAGAAAGGAAAATATGGCAGAGGGTTAGTGGGTTCATGATATAATTTGTAAAGATCTTATTGCTGTGACAGAATTAATAGGATGTGTTAAGCATCGCTTTAAGGTGAATGACATGGCGGGTGGGTCACTGTGACAGTGTGAAATGCATTGAAAACTTTGATGAAGGGAAATGCCATAGCCATAGCATATGAATGAAAGGGTTTTGGAACTTGACAAAGGGTAAATTAGAGTTCAGTCTTAAAGAAGAAAATACATTAGTTGTCGTTCAGGAATTTTAGCAGGCATATGAAGTAGACCCAACAGAAGGAGCCCATTGCTCATACTCTGCCTCGAATCACCTACCAAAATGCTTGTAAAAGGCAGTGGAAGATATGGATGAGCCTATTTAAAAAGAAAAGATCTCTAAGGCAGTTGAGGAAGCGGAAATTCAATTCTAATTGTAGGGGTGCATCATACTCACGTGTTGAACGCAGCCACATATAATCTTGAAAATTATGTTAACATGAGGTGTTAGACGTGTCAAATGTATTAACATGAATACGTGACGTGCTTTAGTACTTAAAGGTGTATCATAGAGAATTAACATAGGGAAATGAATGTAATTAGCAGGTTAGTAACATAGAGAACTTGTGTTGTGAAACTGACAAATATTCATGTACTAAATGTGATTATTAATTTTGACAATACTCATGTAGAAGAACGTATTATTTGAAATTGCATATATATTGTGTGAACTTGTAAAGATATATGGTAAATTCTTGTTAGCTGAATTTGCAGGCCAAAAATGCTATTCCCTGAAAGTCTCGCTGTAGGTTTAGTAGTTGAATTTCATGTGTGCTTTGGAATCTGTTCTTTCTCACACTTTGTGTTGCAGGTGAAGAAGCTTTCTTTTAGTTAGAATAATGTCTTTGTTTTAGTAAGTTAGGCAAGGAGAAAAAGAAGTTACAATCATGTGGCTTGAGTTGATAAAAGAAGGTTGTTACGTGTCATTCAGGAGAATGCCTAGGAAGCAAGGACAAACTGTTGCAAGGAAAGTACACCTCAAGATTGTGGAAAAATACCTCCAGAGTGGGTGGAGTGATGGAGTGATTCGAAATGTATCTTGGAAGTACTACCTGTGGGTAACTGGTGGTTGTAACTAGGGATAGCGCACCACTTCTTTTTGTGTTCTGAGAAAGAGCATTCGAGAACAAGCTCTTTCTATTGATAGTGGCTTTATACTACTTGGCCCATGGATGGTCGAGCGGCTTCTTAGGAAGACTTCACACACTAACACCTTTTTCATCTACCCATCGAAAATGCTTATGTAGGGATGTCACCTTAGAGTTAGAGTTAGGATAGATTTAATGTTTTTACTCGCCAACCCTCCATGCAGGGATATTTGGACTCATGCTTGCCTAACTAATTGTCTTGCTTATGTTGCATCATCTAAATTGGATGCGCCAATTTGGCTTCATGCTAACCCCGTTATATTTCTACACCCTGGTGTTAATATATCTTTATGTTCAGTTATTTTTTGCTTTGTAATAAACTACATGCTCTGAAAAAAAACATCTGAGTGAGACTCTAAAATAGGTCTAGAACATATGGGCCCAGCCCTTTCACAGTCAAAACTCTAAAACTTAGATTGGCTACTGGTCTGGTTGATCAAAAAAAGCACAACCATAGGAATCCCATGGAAAAGATGCGTAATTCATCTTTGGAAACTGAGAGCTTGACAGAAACCATGTAAGAAACTGCACTTAATAATATTCTGAAACAAAGAAAGGACCAGGGGTACTGTGCCTCATATAGGTTGATAGTGCTTATGTATTTGAACAGATATTCAATAAAATCGTAGCCACAAGATTGAACACTGTGCAGCTACTTTTCTTTGTCAGTCTGAACTTTGAAAATGCTTAAAGCCCACAGGCAAGTGGGGCTGACTTGTATATTCATAGTAAAATAGAGTAAAATCTCATTGGTCTATGGAATAAGTTGTACAATTTCTTTTTGGAAACTGCGAGGGGTGAAGTAATCCGGCTTAAAGTATTCCATTATCAATATACCCAAACATGAACAAGACTAGGAGATGTGTGCCGCCTCCTATGGTTGGATAGCGTTAATTAATTGGAATAATAAGATATTCACTAAATGCTCGCCACAAAATTAGACACCATACTGCCACTGCCTGTACAATAGATTCTGATCTGATAGATTAATCCAGAATAGAAGACATGCCCCTGAAAATACCAGAAAGATTGATCACCTTGTCTATCAAGCCAAGCAAAAGGGGTTACAGCTGCAGCACTACTTTTCCTGGTGGGGAAAAGGCCTTTGTCCACCTAGACCACACCTACCTGGAGCAGATACCAGTAATGGTAAGGTTGCTGATAAATATGTGCAGATGCATCATGGAAAACTATGCATCACTGACAACAAAAGCTAAAGTAAATAGGACGTTTTCAAAACAAATTCTGCTGGTAAGGGGTGCGATGAAGGGTTGATGCAGTATGTTGGCTGGTGCACGGTGGAGAGAAAAGAGGCCAATGCTTTGCGTTGGGATGTCTGATATGCTGCCCCCTTGGGCACCACAGATGATGTCACAGGAGACCCTCTTCCTGGTGAAACAGATGAGGGACTCCTCGCCTTGGCTCCTGCCCGTGGAGCAACAAAGGGCATCCCACGACTATTTGCAATGGGTGCCTCGTCATTTATGACTCACAGCAATACAAGTATTTTAGTATGGGAATCGTGCACAAAATAATGGTAATGGGTCTGTCAAAGGCAAATATGTCACTGGACAGACAATAATTTATTATGGTCAATTAAGTGGAAGTCTGCTGCTTGAGGTTTAGTGGTCTGGCTCTTAGAAACTAGGAGAATGCCTCCATCCCTTGGGGTATTTAATTGAGAAAAACAGCAATAAGACATCTAAGGTAATCACCCAATAATATACTTACATGGTTCATCCTGGATATGAGAAGGAAGTGATTGTTCTCAAATATTACAGATATTTCTTATAGCATATGGATGGAAAAGGTGTCTATGTAACATGAGATATCAAGTACCACCCATGCATGACACAGTTTGCTTATTCGAAGCTTTCGTGCACTTTGGAAAGAAATAACAGTGTTATCGGATTATCCATTTGTCTAACTTCCCATCATATTTTGTCTTGAGTCTTTTCATTGGATGCACCTCTAAGAAGTCGTAAAAACCCCGCTAGTGAATTATGTTCCCGCTTCTCTGGCATAGTTTTGCGCATCCATTGCTGCTGTGTCCGCGGGTTTCATGGTTAGTTCGGGTTTTGCTGTCATTTCAAGATAGCTTTTTTGGTTTCATTGTAATATTACAATTTTCTATGGAACGAAATTGAGTAGACAGATAATGTTTGATGTAACTCACCCGTCTAGATGTTTCAGTAAATGATAGAGTAATGTGCAGCTGGTATCTAAGGCATGTAAGAGGGAAATTGGAAACAAACAGCAATTAAGTGTTTCAACCAAATAATTAAAGGACAGAAAATGAGTGATGGTCAAAACCGGATTAACTACATCGCTTTAAAATCAAGAAACTCGGAGCTGGAGTTCAAAAGTTAGCAAATAAGCGTTGCCGTTCTTCCAGAAACAAAAACAAAACAACGTTTTTCAAGTAAGTTAATGGAAGATTGTAAAACCCCTTAACGATATGAAAACATATCCCGCTGGAGTGGAGAGGTCAGGGTAGGTCGATGCACAGAGCATGCGCGCAGACTGAATCTGGGGCTAGGGCCAGTAAACGAATTTACCTCAGTGTTAAACATTTGCCCAGGGAGACAAGGCCCAACTGAGTATCTGGCGGTGAGATGCACTGAACATAAAACCCTGTAAGCAGAAACAAAGCTCTAGTCAGACCAACTGGCTGCCAGTATGTTTCTCGGCAGCCTGGATGCCATGTGAAACCTTCAGATGTTCTGGGTGCCTTCCATCATTCAGTTCTCTTTTCCTGAATTTTCAGGGGCTCTTCCATGCTCAGCTGCTTCTGTCAGGGGCCTCCTCCTCTCAGCCTGAGGTTTTCAGAGCTCACTCTGAAGGCATTTTGGAGATAATTTCGTTCAACCAGGAGTTTGTGCATCCCTAATTCGCTAAAAGCCTGTAAAAGCCTCTAAAAGGGGAATTAACTAGCATTACGACCTAGATTATATTTCCAAAATTGTTTTGGTTTTAATGAATGTAATCAACTTGTGCAATCTTACGTGAGACCATCAAAACCTGTACAACAAAAATCCTGTCCAGCAAATTGCATGAAACCTTTAGTTCAAGACTGTTCAACTTCCAGGTAGGCTGTCCGGCAGGTTGCAGACACAGTAGCAGGCCAGAGGCCCAACTCTACCAGGGCGGCAGCCAGAAGAAGAGAATGTGTATTTCTGCAGCCAGGCTCATTGTCCCGCAAGAGCTCTCACAGAGGTCAGGACAACTATCCTATCCCTTCTTCTGCTAAGACCTCATCATTCTTTAGCCAAGCTTGAACTAGTGAGGATGGGTCCAGCGTGACTTTATCAGGAGGTTAAATTAGGGTCTCATTGGTAAACCATATCTGTCTTTAAAGCGTCCCACATTCTGTTTCATATTAGAGTGATGCTATTCAATCTATGTGAGACTTCCTTATGCCCCAGGAAATCCCAAAGATCATCAACAGAGATGACAGATGCCTCTGTTGCAAAGCGAGACGTCTCCCTGGTACATATTGATAACCCCCAAAACAGGTAAAATGCATCACCTCCAGCAGAGCAAATGTCTGAAACAAAGTAAGTAGTAAAGGCTTTAGAATGTTCATCAAGCCCCTTAGTGGCCAATGGGTCGCGTGAGTGACCACTTTACACATCCTTACCATGTCCTCGCAGGGCCCATCAATCTTCTCCTGCTAACCTTATTATGTTGTTAAAATGCTTTTGAAGGCAGACCACAGATGGCAGCCAAGAGAGCTAATATGCAGAAATTAGACTTTATTTCAACCCATGTAGAAACTCTGCCTTAATTAACCATTACTTAGAAAAAGCTTTAAAATGTTGCCCCGGCTTTAGTTACAAATTGAATATAGCTGCCATATGTGGCCTTTGAACAGACAGACGCTAACTTTGCAAAACTACAGATATAATTGCCAAAACACCACACGAGACAGTGCCAAGGAGTAAGTCTAAATCCACATTCTCCTCAGACCTATAACAGAAGAGCATATTTTACCAGAAAGGAGTGACAGAACATGCATAAAGTGAATTTGTAATACCCTGCTTATTAATAATTGCACTTTCTGGAGAGGTTCCATTTGTGAGCTATTTAACCCATCTTGAACTCTCTATGCCACTATCTGTTGAGGGACGCTTGCTAGCTCAATCCTGAAATCTATACTTTCTTTAAATGTGGTTTACGTTTGGTCTAAAGCAGGAAACATCATGCAAGAACTTTAATATAGACATACATTCCTATATTTGATATTGTAAAATTAATAATTCAATGTGAAGAGATTGTGTTAGGTGGGCTATAATATCACTAAGCACTTGATATAGCAAACCTGCGCGTTTCAGGAAGCACCTAAAAACATGTCTACAGAATTCGTGCTTGGAATTTGGAATTGAGTACACTCTGGCCATTTCATGTGAAAAGGCTTAACTTGCATGACAGCAATATTTTCATTCAAAATAAATACAGTGCATCTAAAGTAAAGTGAATAAGCACATGTTGCATAATTTTGCTGGGCACGCAGTGCAACAAATGTCGATTACTGAGTTTTCTTGTACGCGTGTTGAACTTTGACCATTCAACATATTGTTTGAGAGGCCATATAAAGCTGTTGATGAGTAACTTGAAAAAGACACGTTCTTATTTGGACTTTAACCCCGAACTCACCAAACAACTCCAACATTGCTAGATGTGGAAAACCTTATATAGATGTGCTGTGTGGACAAATCTTCTTGTATAGCTGGACCTGCACCAACCACACCCTATCTCACTCTTTCTGGCATACAATGGATTTTTCCGGACTGGTCTCCACAAGTTGTGCGTAAACTGGTTGTGCTGTCCCTGGGGTGAACCCACTGTGCAGCAACCCATCCAAGCAGACTATAGAAGCTGGTTAGAGTTTAGGGGCACAGACAATATGGCCTGTATCCCTGGAGGGGAGAGGTCCAACTGGCATTTGCCCTTTAATGAGGGCCCTTAATTTGACCCATGGTATTATGTGCTTTTTGTTGTTTGATGAGGGCTATATGCAGATTGAATGATGCCCTAAGTAGAGCATGCTGTCGGTTGTATAAAATGATGGTAGCCCTCAGCCTTGTACTTTACCCCTTTGTGACTACGACCACCTACCAGCTTCCAGGTTTTGCTGTGCCTCAGAGACTCCGCTGATGCCTGATGAGATGAGAAATACCCTTCCTGTTCATGCCAAGATGATTGCAATAGTACCTGATCAGTTTATCCCACCAACAGCCTCACATGCATGTAGCCTCCTTAACCCCTATGCCTTAGAAGGCACCTTTAGTTGCCTTACATGTTTATCTACCTCTAAGAGCCCATCCTTTAGTATGAGCGGCGCTAAGCACACTATTTTGCAATATTCCAATTCTAATCTCTAATTGGAATGTTTCCTTTTGAATGCATACTCCTTGCCTAAGCATCAAACTAAAATGAGGAATTTACACAACATAGAATTACTACTCATCACAGGGACCTGTATTCACTCAGACTCAAACCCTGATATATCTGCCGCCAACCCATATGGGTATTCCTTTCTCTATGTGGACCAATCAAACTAAATCAGAGATACCGCTTCCTTCTCCTGTGAAGTCGCTGCCTCCCAATTCTACCTTGGCTTCAGTACATAGTTTTTAATGTTAAACTCTACCTTAATGTTCTTATTTAGTAGCTTTGGTTTATACCTATCCCTGTGCCAGTTTTAGTACTAAACTTTCTCATCTTATAGGTTTGAATACATTTTCGTTAAGTTTAGCCCCACACATTCTTACCTCGATAACCTTGAAGATCAGAATCCTGCAGCCCTGTGTCATGAACTGGAGACTGCAGAATTTGCTGAGCTGGACCTCCAACCTTTTCACTCAGCTGGTCATGTCCTTGACCCCCTTTTTACCAATTTGAAAGTTAATATGATGCCACGCCATCTTCCCATGATTTGGCCAGACTATCCAGATGAAATGATCCCTTCTTCATTATTATGGGCATTTGTGAAGCGCCTGGCGAGCTGTAGGCATCCCAGCGCTGATTGAGCAACATAGACTGTGATAACAGTCTCCATGGGAGTTAATTCTCAGAAAACAAGGTTTTAAGCCGTTTCCTGAAGGACCATTAGTTATCACCAGTCCACAGGGTAAAGGGTTCCAGAGTTTGGCCACATTGCACCTGAAGGATTTTCCTCCACGTCTTACCCTTTTGACAGGTGGGACCACAGCCCGTCGCATGTTGGAGGATCTGAGGGATCTTCTGGGGTTGCAGGGAGCCATCAACTAACGGGAGATGGAGGGGCCTTAATTTCTAAAGGCTCTGTGTGCAAAGCACAATGGTTTGAAATTAATCCTATGGGAGCCAATGGAGATCAGCCAGGGCCTGTCATGCTGAGAAGTGTCTGGGAATGTTTAGCAGGGACCTGGCCTGTGCATTCTGCACCACTTGGAAATTATAAATTATGGCTTTTTGGCACTTCCAGGTAGAGGGAATTTTCATAGTCCAGGCGAGACAGGATCATTGCCTAGACTACTGGACTCCTGGAAAGAGGGGGGATCAAGTGAAGAATTTTTCACAACATTCTGAGGATCCCATAGCAGCATGCTGATAATTTGATTGCTTGAGTCTCCATGTATAAGGTTGTGTCCAGCCATACCCCCAAACATTTTTTAACCGTTTTGCAGGCAGGCCTAGGTAGTTAGACCAGCCTTGGGACTTTTAGGGGTTTAAATTGTTCCCTATTCTCATCAGCTCAGTCGTGTTTCCATTGAACTTGAGGCAGGATTTGTCCATACAGCCAGCTACCATCTCGGGCATGGTTTGAGAGAGGGGGAAGTGTGTTTGCAATTGGGGGTAATGGAGAATACTAGGTGGCTGTCATCCGCATAAGACAGAAGGAGATCCCAAATGGCAATACAATGTTGGCCAAAAGCCACATGTGTATATGTTGAACAACTTGGGACTCCGGGATGATCCCTGCGGGACTCCTCACTTCAGAGGAAATGTTTCTGGGGAGCAGGATGTATCAAAGACCTGGGAAGTTCTGGCTCTCAGAAATGGGCTGAACCATTTCAGGGTGAGCCAGACACCCCGCGTTCAGAATCCTCTCAATGAGGGTCCTGTGATTTACCATGCCGAAGTCTGCACTTAGATCAAGGAGTATGATGGCAACAGTACCGCCTAGATCAAGTTTACTTTTTGCCTCCTTCACAACCACCAGGAGGGTGGTCTCCCTGCTATGTTTGAACCGGAACCCTGTCTGGATGGGGTGTAAGATGTTGTTGGCTTCTATGCATTTTGAGAGGTGCAAGTTCTCACTTCAGTTTCCTTAACTATATCTTCCGTCCCTGGTCTAAAATTGATTTCAACGAGTTCAATCAAGTGCTCAACACTAATCTTTCTGACGTATCCTTTTGTTGGCCCGTTCTGTGCACTCCCTATAAGCCACCACGTTGGGGATCTGCCACCAATGAAACTCTCACTCAGTCAGTCTCTTGTTTTTAAATCACTAATATATGCACCAGCTTGATCTACATTATTGAGGCAGATCTGAAAGCCTCTTTCTAGTTGCCTGATGTATGTCTTGCTATTTCTTTTGTCTCCTAGGTCACATCAGGAATGTTCCAACTATTTAGTTGCAGCCAATCTGTAGGGTTCACAGGTTGGCCCGTCCTGATTTCATAGAGGGTTCTTTACCCTTTCAAACTATTATTCACATGCACTATTTATTCTACACTCGATCTTCTGGTCCTGATGAAGCACCACGGATCATCACGACGGAATGGGCGTGAAACATTCCGACCCTTTAGTTACCCAGGCACATTGCGCCGATTGGGGTAACTGCTAACCTTCGGGTTTTTTATTCTGACACAGTCCTTTGGTAACCCATAGCCAGGTTTAAACCTTGCACACACTGACCCACCCTTCACATAGGACTCACACCCACATGCACCATACGGCATTTGCCAAAGATCTCTGCTAAAGCGACCCTTTGGGGGTCCCGTAGGGCATTGCAGCGCCGGCCCGACGAGAAGCAAACGCTCGATGATGAAGCATGACATCCTTCGGAGTGTGTGAGGGCAACGAGAGGCAAGACATGTTCTTCCCTCTCACGAGTGGGTTCTAGACCTAGGACACCACTTTCGAACTCTCCCTACACTTTCTAGTACCCTTTGAAGTGAGCGGGTGACATACTGCACCCCCCACCTGGAACGTGAAGTAACGATCGACTGTAGGAGCACAGACACTGGACCATAAACTGCTCCTGAACCTCCCCCTCTCTTATTGTTGATACAGTTTTAGCACGGCCGGCTCAGCCGAGGGACCCCCTCTATCTTTATTTCTCTTTACTGTTTCTCCTTCCTTCTTCCTGAGACATGATTACACCCACCATGGGTGAGAGCCTTGGATTGAGCTTCAGTGAGGATATTGTGGCTGAGCTCCTCTTCACTACTGGTTAGTGGTGGCAATGCAGCATCAGCAAGTGTACAGGGGGATTGAAACTCCCTAGCCTCACTTAAAAAGCTGCAGGTCAAAATTGCACTACATGGGTCCGTGATGACGTAGTACCTCAGGGCTAGCATAGCGCCCAATGGCCTAATAGTAAGGACTGCACCACGGATCTTCTTAGATAATCTGATCTTCAGACGAGAATGGAGCCAGATCGCATGGAAATGTACCCGCGACTGGCGAAACGCCTCTCCAAGGCACTGATCATCAGGATCAACATAGCGGAGAATGGTTTTAAGACAGGCATCAACATATCCGCATACAAAACCCGCCAGGCCAAGATCAATGCAGAAATGTCCGACCATGTGGACTACCTTTTGCAACAGAAGGTCTGAAAGTTACAAAAGGATATCAAAAGGTTTGATAGGGAGAAAATCTACCCCTACACTTGGGACGATTTCCAACTCTCGGATGATAGCTCAACAACCTCACACAATTCCAACCTCTCATCCAACAGTAACTCCAGTAACAACAGCTAGGGGAGGAACTCTAACAGACAGGGACTTCTCCCACCGCCGCCTATACCACCGATGTTAGGGTACATGAACCAACCATATCCCCCACAGGGACCAATGTGGTACCCAGCCTACCCTGGTCTACAACAGGGGTTCCAATAACCTATCTTCCATCACCCTCCTCTTCCTTTTCAGAACAGAGGCAGGGGAAGAGGCAGAGGAAGAAGAAGAGGGAACAAACAGGTATAGTGGCAGGACATGGAAACACAACAGAGGACAATGAGAAGCATAACAAACCCAAGAACCTAATTGTGAATCTCTCCAAAAGACAACTGACCATGGACGAGACCACGGCCCTAAAGTTGGGTTTGGGTTTCATACCCACCCCCAAGGAGGACAACTTCCTCATGAATGAGGACCTACACCAGCTGTTCCACAAGATAAGACTAATATCCTTCTTCAGTGAGACCCCTATAAGTGAGCGACAAGATTTGGGGCTCAGATCCCCCTCGAGATACACCCCTACAGCAGTCATGGTCCCAAGCGAGGTTCTCACATTTGAGAAAGCGGTACTGAAGGAGGCGAATCAACTCAGAAGCAAAAACACATTCAACACGTCCAACAAACTTTGACGAAATGTTGACTCACTCAAAGAAGATTAAAATATCATCATCAAACCCGCGGACAAAGGGGGAGTGACGGTAATCCTTGACAGCGCGGATTATGAAAGAGAATGCTCACTGCAGTTAAGCAGCACCCAATACTACCAGAAACTTGACACTGATCCAACGGGACGTGTACTCACCCAGATTAAGATCCTGGTGAATGAGGCAGTGACCGAGGGATGGATTTCCCCTCAAGAAGCTGTTTTCCTGGTGAACACGGATCCCAAGATGCCATACTTTTATCTCCTACTTAAGATCCATAAAGGCATTGTTCCTCCACCTGGCCGCCTGACTGTATCAGGCATAGGCTCCCTACTGGAACCTCTCAGCCAATTTGGTGACTTCTTCCTATGCCTTTTGGTTCAGGCCACACCGGCATACCTCAAGGATACACCGTAAGTGCTCAACCTTATCCAGGAGATCAATGAAAATAACATTGAGGAGATTGACCTCCTCCTGACACTCGATGTGGAGGTACTGTATACCAACATCCCCCAAGATGCCACCATCAAGGTAGTGGGCAATTTACTACGTGAAGCGGACCTTCCAACCAATACTCCGGCTGACTCAAAAACAACTTTTTCATGTACAGGACCACTACCTACCATCAGGTACCGGGAACCTCGATGGGTGGTACCTTCGCGCCCAGTCTGGCGGGGCTGTACATGTCGCATTTTGAGGCCATTCACATCTTCATGGATACCAACCCGTTCCAGAACAACTTTATCACCTGGAAGAGGTACATTGACGATGTCCTTATCCTTTGGAAAGGAACGGAGCAGTTTCACGATTGGATCAATACGCTGAATCCACATCTATGATTCACAAGGACATCCAGTGACAAGGTCATCCCCTTCCTAGACCTACTCATCACCCTGGAAGAGGGACACCTCCACACGAAGACCTACAGGAAGGCTACAGACTGCAACAGCCTTCTAAGTTTCAAGAGTCACCACCCTAAGGCCCTCAAAGAAAATTTACCGTATGGCCAGTTCCTGAGGTTACGGCGGAATTGCAGCAACATCAATGAGTTCGACGAACAAGCCAACTCACGCACCAATAACCTACATGAAAGGGTTTACCCCAGAGATGTTATCCGCAAGGTGAAAAAACGCGCCAGGAATAACCAACGCCAGGGGCTACTCGAGTCGAGGGTTCCAGAGGCAAACAGCGCTATAACCTGTGTAACGACCTTCAGTCCTCTGTCTAACAAGATAAGCAATATTATCCGACACAATTGGAAGATCCTCAACACAGGGACACTCAAGATTGAGCACCCACAGATTGCTTTCAAACGCACCATGAATCTAAGGGACCAATTAGTTCATACAAGGCCAAGTCCAAAGAAGAAATCCCAGGACACCACCCTGTGGAATTTGCCACTAGTGTCAGGACACTCCCCTTGCGGAAATTGCGGGGCCTGCTCCTCTGCCCTACACTCTAAGAAACTACAACTGGATTATTTCATATGGGAACAACGTACACACACAAATTGTAACACCAGAAATTGAGTGCACATGATTACCTGCCCTTGCACACTGAAATACATTGGAACGACTACACGACCGGCGAAGGTCAGGATTAGTGAACACAAGAGCATGATTAGATGTGGCCCGGATGGCAACCAAGATGAGTAACCATTTCATTGAAAAGGGACACTCTTGTGAAGATTTACAATGGACGATTCTTGAGCCCAACCAGATGTAGAGCAACATCTCACTTCTACGTCATGAACACAATGGGTCCACCGTCTGAAAACCCACCTACGAGGCCTAAATGACGAGATACCCTGGGTTGAACTATAAACAAAGTTTCCTCCCCCCGCTTACTGGTCATAGCTACCACCTTCTGGATGCTGTGATAACCACCGGTTTCCTCCCCTGGTCACATATAGGCCTTAGCTTGGGCGACCTGAGAGGTCTTAATCCCCATACCACTGTCAGATCTATACCATGCACAACAAAAGGCCGTGATCTAGCACACTTTCACATACTTGAAGAGACTCAGGGTCCTTACTACATCTAGTCCCTGTATTTAGCCACACCTAGGTACTGTTAGGGCAATCAGAGAAGACCACCTCCTCTGATATCGGTAAATCTATTCAATGTACCACCTAGGACACAGATCACCCGGACCCCAACATCCCTATAATAGCAGAGAACCCCTGAGGTCTCATCAGTGCGGGATGCCCAAACTTGCCATAGATATTTTGTAAAAGGAAAAGGAGACCCAATTCGTAATTGGTCAGGGACCTTTGCGTAATTGTACTTTTTTCTAAAGACAGCGGTCCCCAGACAAAAAAATAGTTGAAAGACAATTAATATAGACCCAATGAGTGCTATATTGTAGTAATCTGTCCAGACGGACAGATATTTAATGTGCAATCAATTCAATATAGACAAAGAGTAAACAAGAAGCAGTTTTAAGTGGGACACAAGCCTGTATCCAACTTTAGCAAGGAAGACGTACAACATAAAGTGAAGAGTTCAGGCAACGGAAAATGTTTGTTTTCACCACATTTCTCACAGAACAAACAGAAATATACAGTAGACACCATTACACAGAAATTAGGACATTTTAAACAAGCGTATATGGTGTTTAAGATGTTGATGGTGTTTCGATCCCTTAAAAAAACACTGGGATCATCTTCAGGACTTTTTAATAAGCATGCCTGTTTACATATGACTTAATTGCTAGAACCATGGGAGAAATTGAAGGAAGAAAAAAGAAAGGAAGCTTGGAGTTAATTTACATACAAGGGGAATTTGGCGTACGTCAAGGTGCTTGTGAGATTGCCTAAAGCGAGATTTCCGTTTTTTGATGCGTGAGGCTTGTTTATTTAGAAACAAGCACGTGAAAATAAACTTGCAGTGAAAAATTCTAGAGAGGGTGATTCAAGGAGACAGATATGAGGAAAGAAGAAGAATGCCCAGTGATCAGGATAGGAGCAAGATCTGACAAGGGTGTTTGAAGGGGTGAAAATAACCTTATTTGTAGCCATGTGGTATGTGGCAATTACACAGAAATGACAGATTTTTAAATGTTAGAGAAGCGTATTAAAGCTATCGCATAGGGGGCCCTAAGAGGTAGGGTGAGATTCGCTTACCATGGGTTAATGGCCAAGCTACCTATGGAGGCAAGATAGGAAATAACCGGAGTGGGACCATTTAAATAAAGGTCTGGGTGTAGGTACGAAGGATGACGTCCTGGAGGGCTGAGACCTACATTGGGTAGAATTTAAATTAATAAGGAGCGATAGGTGGGTTGGAAGTAACCAAGACTTGCCATTGGACATAGTTCACATCTCAGCTAGAGTTCCAAGTTTCTGTTTTATCAGAGGACTGAGTGACAACAACCATACTCTGGGCATTTTGCCTTATCTGACACCCGCATGCATCACACTATGCCTCTTGTGCCTTTGGGGAAACTCTCCCGGTCTGCCCTCTACCTCTCTTTTCCTTCTGACAGCGTCATAAACTTCAGCGTCAGAAACCCATGACAACCGTAACTGTACGCTCGCGCACAGATCACAAGATAGTATGGACCTCCCCTACGCATGCGCACTGCCTTTAGCGCTTTACACTAGACACCGGCACAGGCGCATACGCTATCCCGTTACTCAGCTTTCCGGAAGGAGGGACCGCCCCAGCAACAATCATGGCGAGTATAACAGGGCTCCCCGCCTCCTGCCCTGTTCACATACATGCAGGCGCCAGACGGGGTAGGTGCTTTCGAGCAGCACCCGAGCAGAATTGAAAGTAACAGCCTTGGTTTTAGAACCTATGATTTTGCACAGTAAGTCTCTGCATGACACCGGCCTTTGAACCAGCCGGTCTTCCACTCACAAATTGCTTTACTGTATTATTGTCTCTTCTCTAGCCCAGTAAGGTGCTGGACTTCTGATGCCATTAGCCCCTGGAGCACTTCTCCTTTTCGTAATTAGGTAAGGGCTTTTTACCATACTGTATACCAACTGTAATAGTGTCTAAGCGCATGTTCCTTTAGCATCAGACACTTTATCGCACTTTACTTTCCTCAGACAGTGCAACTTACAATTTTGGTTACTACTTCAGTCCTAAAATCTGTACACAACGGTGCACCTGCCGACTCCCCATATATGTATGCCCGACTATTTGCATCGTCTGTATGACGTTGGCCTTTGCTGCTGGGCAATTTTTAACTTGGCGCACTCACCAACATGGGTGACTGGGGCCACAGAGGTGATCGCCAGCTTTTCTGACGTATCCTTTTGTTGGTCCGTTCTGTGCACTCCCTATGAGCCACCACGTTGGGGATCTGCCACCAATGAAACTCTCACTCAGTCAGTCTCTTGTTTTTAAATCACTAATATATGCACCAGCTTGATCTACATTATTGAGGCAGATCTGAACGCCTCTTTCTAGTTGCCTGATGTATATCTTGCATTTTCTTTTGTCTCCTAGGTCACATCAGGAATGTTCCAACTATTTAGTTGCAGCCAATCTGTAATGGTGGGCAAAAGAATGATGGATTGAACCCAGATCTCCTGACTGGGGGTGAATGTTTTGATTTGTTTGCATTACGTCCATCAATTGTGTGTCTTTTGCTTTCTCACCCCAGGTGCTCCGGGAATGCCCAGACGTGGGTCCTGGGCTCACTGTGCCACTGGATTCAAACTTTCCTGGCTGATGAGGGGTGAAATCCCGAAACCGGTCCTAGGAGGTTTGTTTCCGTTCTAGGAAGGACATGGCTTGGCAGTTTGGGCTGGACTGTTCCCATGAGGCACAGGGTCAAGACTGATTTGCTTATGGCCAGGTCTAAACTGGGGTGGCATGGTGAGTAAAAGAATGATGGATTTAACCCAGATCTCTTGATTGGGGGTGAATGTTTTGATTTGTTCTGCATTCCGTCCATCAATTGTGTGTCTTTTGCTTATTCTCCACTGACAAGTGAACCGATAAAGAGGACCTTAGAACCTTTCACAGAGCACTCAAAGTAGAAGTAGAGGAAATTCTGAGGAGAGAATCTTTGCTATTGTTATAGAATTCCTCCAGCCTAAATTTGATAGTAGCATGATATTCTCATTTATAACACTTGCTAGTCATTTAAAGAATAAAATAGAGATTATTCAGCACAGTTATTAGGTCCAGGACTCTCTCTACTCTTGGTATCCTTCATTGGAATTTTTCGGCACCTAATTGAGCCTCTCTAACTGCATATAACACCTAAATCCCCCATGAAAACGTTATCCACCATCATACCTGTATCTTATTTAGATCCTTCCCTCCCGATATTTTTTTGTTAGGCACTGAATCACTGAATCAACAGAGCTGGTCCCTTCTTCCATATGCAGCAAATCTCTGATCCTTCTCAATCTGGATTTCGTTCCTCCTAAACCATGCTACTAGCTGCCACAGACAATTGTTGCCCAATCTTGGATCAAAGCGGCTCCTCTGCCCTGAACATCCTTAGACCTCTCTAGGGCTTTTGATATTGTTTGCCAAGCCATCTTGCTCCAACGTTTGTTTGTTTCTAATGTGCCTGTATCTGCTTTAAAGTGAAACAAGTCTTTTTTTATCATTTAGATCACAGCTGCCTCCCTGCAGGCCTTAATCAAGCCCTCTGGTCAACCAAGCACCACTCAGAACGTTATCCCAAGATTACTCTTTCTAAATTGGATCAAACACACAAAAGGTAATGAGAGGAATGCGTGCCATTTGTCTAACCACTGGCAATCGTTCATGGTCCCATTCCAAGCCATTGTTTTTTTGCCCACCATGCCACCATAGTTTGAACCCACTCACTCCACCCTCCTCCAATAGGAACTATATTTAGATAAACTGGAAATTTCATTTGGTTATCTTTATTTCGGTCATTGAGACTATAAAAGAGTACATCAAAATACAATAAAACACATTACAGTATAAAAACATTGCTCAATTTAGAATGAAATAAGTTAGCTCATTGGATCATCACTGCTTGAGATTATTTTGAGAAGACGTAGGCGTGTAAACCACATAGACGTTAAAATTTTGGCAACAGCAAAAACGATTGGGGGTGAAAGGTCAGTCTTCAGTATTCTAAAAGCGGGGGAGTATTGTTTAAAACCCATATTTCTAAGTAGGGGGCAGAGCCAGTACTTCCTTGCTCTTCGGTACACCGGACAGAAAAATAGAACATGCAAATCTGTCTCTTGTGTCTGCTTGCAAGAGGGGCATAAAGCCGTATGATCCGAGTGTAGCCAAAGTGCAGTATGTGCCCTGAGGGGGAGAGTGTTGTAGCGCCATTGCATATAAAGCTTCCTTGTGAGTGTGGGGCCCATATCATTAAAAGACAACTCTAAGTGGTAAAAATCTTTAAAAGCCGAAAAATAGGCGGTGTGGGATCCCTCCCTCGCATTCATTATAGCATCTCGTAAATGATGCTCGCGATAGGCCTTCGTGATGAGTTTGCGTGAGACCCTGGGGCAAGCAGTTTCAGGATCATGCCACAGATCTGATCTATCAAGTAACTCACAAGTATGCTTTATATAGCTTAGCCATGGTATTTGTATGTTGTTGCGAAGGCGCAAAATCTCTATCAACTCCGCTCTATATTTAGAAAGTTCTGGGGAAGACCAGATTTTGCACCAGAGGGTTAGAGGTTTTAAGCCCAACTCCTCTGAGATTGGTCTTAAACCCAAATCTAGCCTAAGTGGCAGGAGAGGTGTGCTAACAGGTAAAGCTGTAAGCTGCCTGAGAAAAGTGTTCTCCGTTACCTGGAGCTTCTGTGATGACGTGTGCCCCCAAATTTCTGCTCCGTAGGTAACGGCCCCCCTGGCCTGAACTTTATAAATTTGTATGCGTGGACCGAGGGGCCTATAAGTGAGTCCTTTAGTCATCCTGCCAATTCCACCCACCAGCTGAGTCAATTTCATGTTTGCCCTTATTTTGTGTGATTCCCAGGTCATACACTGATTGATGACTATGCCCAGATATTCAAAAGTGTAGACCCTCTCCAGCCTAGAGGACCCTATAATAGGGCTCGCACGTGTGGAGGGAGGCGGGTTGAAGATCATGTATTTGGTTTTGGCTTTGGCGGCATTGATCTCCAAGCCGCGTTCCACACAGAATCCTGCAAAGCCATCCAGGACCCGTTGGGGTCCCATGGGGGATTTGGAGAGCAGCAGGGTATCATCCGCAAACATAATTGCAGGGACCCTGCTGCCGTCCAACTTTGGGGCATCAATGTCACTCAGGGTGCTAAGATGGTCTACAACCCCGTTGACAAACAGACAAAAAAGGGTCGGGGCAAGGACACATCCCTGCCTGACCCCCCTATCAACGGGGAAAGCGTCCGACAGGGTGCCTCCTCTTCCACATCTTACTTTTGCGAAATTCCCCTGGTGAAAGAATGTCAAAACTAGGCCTGGGCGAAGCACTACGCTACGCTCGCGTAGTTTGCGAAGTTCGCGCTACTTCGCGCTACGCGAACTGCACGTAGCACAGTGCGAACACGCGTAGCGTAGTGTTGCGTAGTGCTGCGGTCATTTTTTGCTTGCTCGCGGTCCTCAACGTCAAGTTGGCGACCGCGAGCAAGCAAAATGACATCCTGGCGAGACTTTTTCCTTGTTCGCGATCGCGAGCATGGAAAATAAACCTCCCGGCGAGATTCCCAACGCGAGAAGGTCAGGTTTCTCATTGCGAGGGGTCGCGTATGCTCGCGACCGCTCGCGATGAGAAACTACCAGTTCGCGTTGAGAAAGCTGCAGCTCGAGTTAAAATCTACTCGAGCAGCAGAAAACTACAGCTCGCACTGTGCAAGATGCCATTTTCAATGATTGCACAGTGCCGGTTGCTTGTCCGCACTGTGCAATCATTGAAAACAACATCTTGCACAGTGCGAACATGTTACTTCGCAGTTCGCGAAGTGCTACGCGTAGCTCGCGTAGTGCGAACTTCACTTTGCGTAGCTTCGCGAAGTGCTACTTCGCGAACTACGCCCACCCTTAGTCAAAACTGGAAATACACAAGGACATGTAGGAAGGTGCTTCCAGCCTGACCAGATGTGTGTGTGCAACTTCCCTCACTGAGCTAGACCAGACCAGGAAGCCTAGCAATACTCCTGGGTGGAGTAGAAAGGTTAGGAGTTGTTGTAAATGTATTCTGCCCATTTAATATGGCAGTATTGTTTACTTTTTGATCTCATGGTTTTTGGACCTTTACTGTGGGTGAAACTTACTACCTGAGTCTCACTCACGATACTTGCATGGTAATGGGTCTGTGTGCATTTACTGCCAGTGTCGGTCTTTTAAGCTGGAGCGGGCTGAAAAACTCACTCCGCTCACAGAGTTTGTGGAATTTATGTAGCGTGAAGTTCCTGCTAAATTCTGGAATGTTTTTTGCTGTTGGCACTCGCAAGACTTGTTTTGGCGTGTTATGTAGAGCATCACAAGACTTGCTGGCCACAGCAAGCGCACACGAGATTTGGGCGCTGGTGCAGCTGCCGCTCTCGAATGCACTTTTGTCGTGATGCTGTCAAGTACGAGCAACTGCAACTGCATCTCCACAGATTTCCTACTAGAGAAGCGTCTAAGTCTCCTTGAAAACACATTTTAGGATTGATATTCTACTCCAATGGACCGTTCAATTTGATTTTTAGTGCGAGAAGCCTCTTTATTATTATTTAACTTTTGTTTTCAACAAGAAAGAACAGCCCCAGAGACTCCAACTTCTTGTTCCTATCCATCAGGCTCCTCCCAGTCCTTTGTCCATCTCCTGGTCACTTTTAATTTGGATTTGGAGCAGTTCAGTAAATTTTTCCATGTTTTTTACTAAATTTGCTATATATTAATTTATTTTGCTATGTGGCCTAGTCTGCCAAAGAGCCATCCAGCCAGTAGGCCCAGTACTGGTCATGGGTGCATGAAACCACTCTTTACAACATCATTTAGGGTAGGGATGTCATTGGATTAAAACACATGTGTTTTGGGGGGTAATTCAAGGTTTTTAATGCAAAAATTGTACAGGTGGGGTAGTATTTGATGCCTTGGGAGGATGTGTGTTGTTGTAAAATGTTTAAATCTCAGTTAATTTTCATTTTTTGGCATTGCTAAGTTAATGATAGTGTTTTCTTTAGTTTTACCATCCCTCCTTTGCCAGTGAGTTTGTTTGCCATAGGCCACCGTTTGTCGTTGTTCTCTATGCCATGTTGCCAGGGGCCATTTTTTGTAGTCGGCGCCCATAGGCCTGCATGGGTTCTTTGTTTTCCAGGCTTTCTTGCTTGTTGTATGACCATGTGGCCGGTGACCATTTTGTGTAGCCAGCCAGTGTGCTTTAGCCATAGGCCTGCCTGAATTCTTTGTTGTGGCCATACCTCCTTGCTTGTTATTGTTGGTAGACCATGTAGCTGGTGGCCATTTTGTCTAGCCAGCAAATGTGCTTTGGCCATGGGCCAGCATGTGTTCTTTTTTGTGGATTTTTGTGGAGAATACAAGATGTGAATTGTTCAGTGAGCCAGAGACCTAGAAGAAGAATGACTGGAAATTAGAGTCCCAACCCTGGGCACAAGTTCTGGGGTGCCACTCTCAACTTCCAGAGAGGGCAGTCCTGTTGTCTCACAGCAGCCAACACAAGCAACAATAACAATCGTAGCAAAAACAACAGGAATAAAACAATGGGCAAGAACCTCTGCATTGGATTAGTTTCAATTTGCAGGTCTTAAGTGCAGTGCAGAGGTGAAGGCAAAAGGGAATGAGCAAGTGGCACCACCAATGGCCATTCAGAGGATGTTCCAGGACTATCTGGATGACCCAAGAGAGTTCTATGTGGATAAAAACTCATTGCTGTAAAGGTATGAGAAGATACACCAATGGTGCATGTGCAGCAGGCTGGCAATAAAGTATCTGGCTTGTCCAGCAGCCAGTGTGTCTGAGCGTGTTCAGTGCAGCTTGCGCAGTTGTCACAGTGAGAAGGCCCTTTCTCTTGCATCAAAATGTGGAGAGATTGACCAAGATTAAAATGAACTAACACTTTATACCATACAATTACACAGTTCCTCAAATACCACAGGAGGAGGAGGATGACTGGTCAGACTCAAATGTGTTAGTTCATGATGACGAACTTCTGGGCGAACTACCTGAGTTTGAGGAGGAACTATACCTCTTTGACTTCAGAGTAGGCCATCACAGAACCTTTTTAATTATTTTTCGTTGAACTGCTGTGCATAAGAAATATATATATATATAGCTAGTGAAACATATTTGTGTTTGACCTATGCAGCTCCACCATTTTTAGGGACATGTATGCCGGATTGGGGTTGGCCCAGTGTGCAGTAAAGAATCGTCCTCATTTTCTTCAAGGACATAGGAGACAATACCTGCCTCCCTCTGATGCCTATCCTTCTTTTTTCATCCCCTAGCAGGGCTGCCCCAATAAAGATCATTGGACTTATAAGACTACTACAATCCAATGTTTTGCTTGCATCAAAGAGGAAATGTAATTGTCTACCCAGTACCTACCACCATGCTTTTTTTCTGGTTGTTGTTTGAACACGTGGCCGGTGGCCATTTTCTGTAGCCAGCTGTGTGTGCTTTACCCATATAGCCTGCCTGAGTTCTTTGTTGTGGCCATACCTCCTTGCTTGTTTTTGTTGGTTGACCATGTGACCTGTGGCCATTTTGTGTAGCCTGCCAGTGTTCTTTGGCTATGGGCCTGCATGTGTTCTTTGTTGTGGCTATGCCTCCTTGATTGCGTTTGTTGGTTGATCACATGGCCAGTAGCCATCTTGTGTAGCCAGAAAGTGTGCTTTGGCCATAGGTCTGCATGTGTTCTTTGTTGTGACTATGCCTCCTTGCTGGTTGTTGTTTGACAATGGAACTGGTGGCCGTTTTTGTGTAGCCAGCCAGTGTGCTTTGGCGATAGCCTACATGTGTTCTTTGTTGTTGCCATGCCTCCTTGCTGGCTATTGTTGGTTGACCATGTGGCCGACAGTAATTTTGTGCGGCCACCCTTGGTTTACATTTTCCCACTTTTCATTCAAAGCCATTTTCTATGGAGGTTGATGGGAGAGAGCTATGCCTTTTTGTTTTTGTCCATTTTTTTTTACTTTTCTCTGATAACAGTTTAATAATGTTTGATGATGATAGTAATATATGTATAATGTGATTGTTGTGAAAAGTGTTTTATATTATATATATTATTTGCATTTTTTACGTGCATTGTCTTGTCTTCCAATGGGTTTCTCATAGTCCCATAGTACACCAGCAATCATTTTTTTGTTATTATTTTTATTTATGTCTTTAAAATTCTTTTTAAAGTAAATTCAAAAAAAATGTTTACACTTTCCCACCACCCATCCACCTTGCAATAGATACACAGCCGCACAAGAGCATTCATTTTTTAAAGTATTATTCCATTTTCACCTGGACTAACTTGCCTGAAATAGGCACACACCAGCATTAATTTTTTAAGAATTATTAGCTTTTCCCCGTACCCCCCTGACTACCACAGGTGTCTCCCTGGCTTAGATGCGCATAAAGCAAACATTTACATCTGTATGTTGCTTGTGCTGATTAGTAATTAAATATTTGTTATGTTGGTGTGGTTTGACTTTGGAATGGTTACACTGTTGTTGATAATTATTTAGGATAATAACTTAAGTAACCACACTAAATTATATTGTCTTTGTCTGTACTGGATTCAAACTGCAACAAATCCACATTTCACTAAATCATTTTCTTGTTTATTGTCTTTTAGGTGCACAAGAGACATCACCCAGAGTACTGCCAAACAGAAGGCCTGTACATAGTGACGTGACCACACAACCCATGAAGTGAATTCTCCAATCACTTCTGCTTCTCTTCTAGAACCATTCTCTTCCAGATCCCCAGCAAGAAAAAAGAAGACTACTTTACCATCTTCTGCAATCCCCCCCCCCCTTCTGATGATCTGGACACTGATTGGACTTCAGCGGAGTTGGAGACATGCCAGGAGAGGATCAGGACAAAGAAAATTCCTGAAAGCCTTACAATTATGGAAATGGTTGTGGATAACGACGAGCCAGTCATTGTGGAAGCTGACCGAGAGGACACCGATGTTACTGCTCCAATTCAACCTGCTCCAAGAGATTTGGCTTACCCACAACCGCCAGCACCAGCTTCCATATTTATAAGGCCCCTGGTTAGACCTGCATCCACCAGTAACCCAACAGAAGTAAGCACTACAGGGAGCCAATTGTCGACACACCCGCTTTTCAGGCATTGCCAGTGCAACAGTGGGCCACTGGAAAAGTTGACTTTCCAAATTTGGGACTTTTGTATGATTTGCAAGCAGGAGGATAATATTACAATATGCTCTATTTGCCACCCAACTGTGCATCAAGGGAAGGCAAGTTCACACTATAATATTGGAGGCCAGACACCACACAGTCCTTGGAAAATTGCTATTCCATTGTTGCATCAGCTGCAGGACCAGTTAAAAATGGTGGCTGAAAGCTTCACAGGTGTAAATGAAGATGTACATAATTCATTTCAGAGCTTACTCTTTCAATTGGCTGATAATACAAGGCTGCAAAGAAACATCGTGCCATCAAAAGACTACATCCTTGCCACAACAATTGATCCTCTATACAAAAAACAACTCTGCACTTTCATTCCTTTTCAGAAGGGTATATCTCAGAGTACAAGATGTGAATTGTTCAGTGAGCCAGAGACCTAGAAGAAGAATGACTGGAAATCAGAGTCCCAACCCTGGGCACAAGTTCTGGGGTGCCACTCTCAACTTCCAGAGAGGGCAGTCCTGTTGTCTCACAGCAGCCAACACAAGCAACAATAACAATCGTAGCAAAAACAACAGGAATAAAACAATGGGCGGGAACCTCTGCATTGGATTAGTTTCAATTTGCAGGTCTTAAGTGCAGTGCAGAGGTGAAGGCAAAAGGGAATGAGCAAGTGGCACCACCAATGGCCATTCAGAGGATGTTCCAGGACTATCTGGATGACCCAAGAGAGTTCTACGTGGATAAAAACTCATTGCTGTAAAGGTATGAGAAGATACACCAATGGTGCGTGGGCAGCAGGCTGGCAATAAAGTATCTGGCTTGTCCAGCAGCCAGTGTGTCTGAGCGTGTTCAGTGCAGCTTGCGCAGTTGTCACAGTGAGAAGGCCCAGTCTCTTGCATCAAAATGTGGAGAGATTGACCAAGATTAAAATGAACTAACACTTTATACCATACAATTACACAGTTCCTGAAATACCACAGGAGGAGGAGGATGACTGGTCAGACTCAAATGTGTTAGGTCATGATGACGAACTTCTGGGCGAACTACCTGAGTTTGAGGAGGAACTATACCTCTTTGACTTCAGAGTAGGCCATCACAGAACCTTTTTAATTATTTTTCGTTGAACTGCTGTGCATAAGAAATATATATATATATAGCTAGTGAAACATATTTGTGTTTGACCTATGCAGCTCCACCATTTTTAGGCACATGTATGCCGGATTGGGGTTGGCCCAGTGTGCAGTAAAGAATTGTCCTCATTTTCTTCAAGGACATAGGAGACAATACCTGCCTCCCTCTGATGCCTATCCTTCTTTTTTCATCCCCTAGCAGGGCTGCCCCAATAAAGATCATTGGACTTATAAGACTACTACAATCCAATGTTTTGCTTGCATCGAAGAGGAAATGTAATTGTCTACCCAGTACCTACCACCATGCTTGAATTGGAACAGGTAACTTACAGTTGCACCAGTGAGTGATATAGTATTGAATGTTTGGGAGTGATGATTGATGATTCATGTGGTGGCAGTGATGAGGGGTGTTTAACTAATAATTTGTAAACTTGATTTGGAAGATTTTTAATGTTTGGAGACTGATGGGTGATCATTTTTCCTGGAGGTGGTTAGCCCATTCACACTTAGCAAGATTTACTAGCAGAGCCCATTCATTTTTTCTGGTTCTTCAGAGACCAGAACAGTCACTTTAGCTAACAAACACAAAGTTATACAAAATACTCAAGTTCTGTTTCTCTTCTTGTTATTCACCAGCAGTACACTACATGTTTCGGGATGGAGTTGGAGTGGTTTGTTACTCGCAGTCAGAAGAGGGAAAGTATCATGTCTATCAACTTCAAAGGGAAACCGACATTGGATGATTCTGAGGCCTACTCAGCTCTGTGGATTGGATTTGGATTTGGACTGCTGCTGAGTGTGTCTGCTGGCTCAAATGTGAAACTCCTCTTACGTTGTAGGGGGCTGTTGCTTGTAACTGGAGAAGGAGTTGTGATACCACATTATCAACATCTGTATCACATAATGCACACTTGGCTAAATGTTATGATTACAGTTGTGAGATTGATCCTCCCAGTACCTGAAGCTACGTGTCAGTGTTTGGTTGTAAATTACTCTCTCTTCTCAGTTAATTGATCTGCCATGACTGATAAAATGAGTGATTGCAGTAGCCTAAGCTCTTTCTCTACCTCTGAGTCTTGGCAGTTGGTGAAGCTTACCTTTTGCCCTGTTTGTTGACTCTACAATATAATTTCTGTTTTACAATCTTCATGCGTCTTCTTATCTTGCACGAAAGGGGAAAGCTCCATAATACTTCTGCTTATCTTACCAAACCGGTTCAGCCAGGGCAGCAAAGACAGGCATTCTGAGAAGAATGCAGATACACAGTACAATTTGGCAATACAGTATCGCTTTTCTTTTGACAATTACCATTTTTAGAAATGTATGGGTTCACTAATTTCAGATAGGGCCAGGCTGCACAAAATATGGTCAGGGTTGTACATTACTTTAGCAGGGACTTTATGACCTCCTTCACTGTGAGACCAACCCAGAATCCCTATACCTGTGTGCCTCTGACTCCTTTTTTGACCTCTCCGGACCCCCATCTCATTGCCCCTCAAATGTTCCCTCCCGATACTCCAACTTAAGTAGTGCACTAACCAATTTTCAAGCCTTTGAGTGACCACAAAAAAAACACCCTTCCTATTTGCCCTCCACTTGCATTCTCTCAGTAACCCAGGTACTTCTGTCACTGTTCAGTCTCAAGTGTCCAGTTGGATGCAAATTGCTCGGGTATCCAGGTACTTATTACTCCATACTGCCCTTCTCAGCACACCCAGACTACACTTCTTTTCACTCCTATGTAATTTTCATTTTTCAAACCTTGATCACACAATATTTAGATATATACTAACTTGAGTCGCAGCGGCTGAAGGATTGCTTGCCATGGATTTAACTGAACTGTGTCATACTCATTTATTCAATTCCTTCCACTACAGATTGATATTGATGTGCTACTCATCTTCACCCTGATTAATATTGTTGTTGTGTAGTGATTGTCACACATTTCCTCAAATCCGCTTTCCTATCCATTCATCAAACCCCTTACCATTCTCCCCTAGGCTGTGTGATTTTAACCATAAATGGCTCACATACTTGGTGAGGCGAATGTGGTGAAAGCGACACCAGCTCACTGCGGGATCTTCAATTACCTGAGCAATAGCCCACATCATCCCCACTTACCCACCCATGCGTAAAAGGGATTTAGATGTGTAAAATCAATTTTCAACATCAGCATTTAGACCTTGTGTTGCACAAACATTTAACTTTGTCAACTCTACTCCTGACTATGAGTCCACTTCTCCTGGCTCGAGGATTTCATAACTTTAGTTTTAATTAAATAGCTCCTCGTTGCTCAGAAGAAGTAATTATTGCTAGTTTTTGTTGTAATATCAGGTATTCTTTTCTTTGTTGTGAATTGCAGGTAGTAGTCTGGCCTCAGTCTTTGTAAAGCTATGATACAAATATATATCTTACTAACTCTGTGTTTGTCTTTCAATTTAGTTGCGTGTGATCCTTTTGGTTCATCCTACAGTTGGAGCTTACCAAGGTGGGAGTGGGACTGCGCTTGTTGTGATACCTTTCCTGTTAGCTTACTAGCCTACTACTACTACCACCACCATTAAGAAAGCAGATTGGGAAACCCTGCAGTGAGTTTTGGAAGATGGAGAAAGGTAGCAGCCATTGCTTCATCTCTTCAGGTAAGAGAACTATAGAGTGAAGTGAACTAGTTTAGTTAGCAAGTAACTAACATTTTGTTAGACCTAACATCTTTAGCGTATTTTCCCCTGTCTTTTTCCTTCTGACCTCCTGTTTTTGACTGAGTGCTGCATTTCGTTTTTTAATGGTTTTAAGACTCTGGGGACTTCACCACTGCTGGACAGTGCTAAATTGCGAGTGATCCCTGTGTGAATTGTATTGGTGATGGGTTTATCCATGATTGTTATATTTGATTCACAAATAAGTCCCTAGTAAAGTGCACCAGGTGAGCCCAGGGCCTGTAAATCAAAAACTTCTAGTGTACCTCTAGCACTGACAAGAGTTGCCCTGCAACCATGTCTCAGACTTGCCACTACAGTGTCTGTGTGCACTTTTAAAATACCATGTCAATCTGGCAAGTGTGACCACTTGTCAGGCCCAATCCTTACATTTCACCACATGTAGGTCACCCCTAAGGTTGGCCCAGGGTAGCCTCAGGGGAAGGGTGCAATGTTTTTTAAAGGTAGGACATGTTTTGTGTTTTACATGTCCTGGTAGTGAAATACTGCTTATTTTGTTGTTCACTACTGCAAGGCTTATCTCTCTCATAGGTTATGAGTGGAGCTGCATTGTACCATCTTACAAGTGTATCTTCCAATCTGGAACAGATAGCGATTTGAAATTTGGGGTCTCTGAACTCACAATTTAAAAATACGTCTTTTGTTGAAGTTGGTTTTTAAATTGGGTCTTTGAAAAATGCCACTTTTAGAAAGTGGACATTTATTTGCTTTACCATTCTTTGCCTCTTCTTGTCTGTAGAATCCACATCTGTGAATGGTTGACAGTAGGGATTTGTGCATTCACTCTAGACAGTCACACAAAGGGAGGTGAGTTGTGCCCTGCGTATCCTGATAGGCCATTACCAGGTTGATGGGCTTTCTTGAGCTAGAGTGGTGGGAGGACTTGTCACTAACACCTGAAAAGGGCTGTGCCCATCCTCATACAAAGCTGCCTCCACCCCTTGTAGTGTGTCTGGAGCCAGGTCAGGGAAAGGCAGGGTCTTGTGCACTACACTTTCCTTTGAAGTGTACCTACTTCAACGGCAGAAAAGGGCATAAGTATTGGACCTATAATACTCTCAAATCAGAACCCTTCTGGATTAAAGGACATTTTGCCAGAAAGAAGAGCTAAATGCTGTAGAAGGGACTGACACTCTGCCTGTTGCTTTGTTGTAGTGAGCTGCTGCTTGCTTCTATTCTGTGAGTAAAAAGACTGGACTTTGCTTTCTACATCCTGATTTCAGTGTTCTCCAAGGGCTTGTGCATTCTTGCCTCCTGTTAGGAAGTCTCAGGGCCATCAAAGTCTTCACCTACCAGTGCCTGGGCTCTTCTTTTAAGAGCCCTGACTTGCCAATTGGTGCCAAATCTGTTCTGGGACCCTTCGAATTAAATCTAGTGAGAAAATCCACACAACACCTCTCAGCGCCCATTTATTTGATGAAGCACCGCCACGTGGATGATGAATCGACTCCGTACCTGTAGTGCGGCTGAAGAATTGATGCTGCACCGCCATGCTGCTGAAAAATCAACTCATCGCCTACTTGGTGGCTGAAAGATTCTGCATCGTGACTCCTGAGCCCAGTATCACGACCTATGTGGTTCCCTCTCCGACTCCGATGCAGTCCCTGCTCTACAGCTGAAGAATCAACACATCACCTGCCTCGTGGCTGTGAATCCAAAGCTGCACCTGCTTCGCCACCGTCGCATCGACACAGTGAGTCTGGATTTTCGGCGCATCATACTACGACGATGTCTCTTCACCAACGTTGCCCAGCAGTAAGGCACTGAGGCTGCATGTCTGGAAATAGACGCATCACCTCCCCTCGCAGTAAGGAATCGATGCAACACTTCCCTGCCTTGCAGTAAGGAACTGATGCCTCACCTGCCCTGGTTTTAAGGAATCGAAGTATTGCTTTTGTTTTCCAGCGCCTCACCTCCCTGACACCTGTTTTCGTCTTTGATTTTGACGCATCTAAGGTACTTTGTGCTACCACAGCAGCATCCATAGATTTCTATGGACTGAACATATTTATATCTCTATTTGAGTATGTTTGATTTTGGTCTTGTTTTATTCAGATAAACAATGGCTATTTTTCTAAACTGGTGTAGGCATATTTTGCAGTGTTTTTGCTGTGTTACTGTGTGTGTATGTTCAACTGCTTTACACACTGCCTCTGAGATAAGCCTGACTGCTCGTGCCAAGCTACCAAGGGGGTGAGCAGGGGTTATCTTAGTTGTGTGACTCCCTTACCCTGACTAGAATATGGGTCACTACTTGGACAGGATGCAAACCTCTGCCAACTACAGACCTTCATTTCTAGCACTTCTATTGCAAATGTGGCTTTCCTTCCTTGTTTATCTAGCTTGTTGTAGGCAATACAGGCAATGGCCGCATACTCTACCCCCCCACCCCCCCTTTGGGCAAAAATATAGTTACAGAGAGAAGTATGATATGGGCATAAATAACTACAACAAACTGGTATGCATACAATTTGATAAGCAAGCAGATTAAAAAACAGCTGCGCAAAAATACAGCAGTGGAAAATAAAGGTAAACACAAAAAACTATAATAAAGTAAAATACCTGTTTCCTTTTACTTGTTTTTAACAATAAAAATTCACCTTTTCCACCCACAACAGACCCAACCCTCCCCCCAAACAAATCACTCCATCATCAACCAATGTCCAAGAAAACTCAAAGTTCAAAGTAAATTAAGTCCCTTTCCCGTTCTCACTCTCTCCTCCCACAACAAAAGTCCCTCCCACCAAAACAAAACAAGCATTGGCATAGCCAATAGGTCTCGCCTTTGGGACCGTATAAGTGTTTAGTTATCCAGCACAATATCCTTGGTGCAACAACATCAAGTGTTGCATAGCTAAACACTTATAAGGTCCCAAAGGCAAGACCTATTGGCTATGTCAATGCTTGTTAGTATTTGTTTGGCATTTCACTGACCAGTTTAATCAGCCAATGGATACACATGATTATTTAAGGTTATAATTAGTTATTGACATTAAAACACATTCATAAAGTGGACGGAGAGGCAAGATGGCGCCTGAGCAGTGGTAACCCGATACAGCACCCCGACCGGCCCTTACGTATTATTAATGATTATTGTATCGCCGTAATCGCTAATCGCTATCAGGACTAAAAATAGTTGCATGAAGATTCCTCCCCCTACCACATGAATATTATTCTGAGCTCGAGGCAGCACCGGGATCGTTTTGGACGACGAGCGGCATCGCGTCTGACACCTGGAGCTAGAAATCCGGTAGCTCCTGAATCCTCGCTTCACGCAGCCCTGCGGCTGCTCTCCACGGCGCGTTACACCACGCTATCGGCGATCTCGAAATTCCTGCTGACAGCCCTGGGGGAAGCACAACGAGGAAGTCACCGCCCTGGGATACAACAGTGGATACTTTGCCTCCAGCTAACTAGCAGCTCCAGAGGAAACCAAGTAAGGATGTCGGGGCGAGGAGAGAAGGCGGTGAAAGCTAAACATAATCAAACATTGGTAACTAAATCCACACAGCCTTGTAAATTGGAAGGGCCACTGAGACGCCCAGAAACACGGGGGCTAAAAAGTAGCGAGCAAAGTGACCAAAACTATTGAAATGAGCACTCATTAGTCGATGACACTGTTAAACAGAGCAAGAAACCACAAATCAACCCAACAAAGCAAATGGGAACTGCACATATTTCACAACCATTGATTTCCAACATGTTTAGCCCATTAGAGGTGGGGAGACAGGGTAACAGCGATGTGGATGGGACAGCAGCTGGAGATCAGGTGGAGATAACTGTGTCAGGACCAGATGAAGCGGTAAATCAAAGTTATATTTGTTCCTCTTTAGAAACCTTTAACAGGGAGGGCGTACACCCTACCTCATCTCCTACTAATATGGAAACGGCTAGAGAACCAGCAGATAATACTGGGAAAGCTCAACAGTCCGGTAATTGCTTGGTGGATGTGTCACCCGTGGGTACAGGAATTTTAGGGCTGGAGCTACATGCAAAGAATAACCTGCAAGGAAATACCGAACACCCTGAATCCCCTGACATTCAAGAAAAACTTTGTTTAATGACAGACGACTCAGAAATGTATGAAACCGGGATTTCAACATCTAGTGAAGAAGGAAATGAAGGAGGAAAATATGAATGGGGCGCAAGCCCAGACTCAGATTCCGAGTCTCTATGGCAAAAGGCTTCTTCGTTAAAAAAAAAAAACAAGAAAAGAAAAAGGGGGGAAAAAACACGCAAAAATGGTAAAACCGGCGACTCCACGGACCAGGGTAGCAACTCCAAACTTAGATGGGATTACTCTTCCTCCCAATTCGCGACACCATCACATTGCACTGTACGGACAGTTCATATTAATTCAGGATCTACAAATCCGAGCGGGAGCTCCAGAAATATGGAAGAACCTACCCTTACGGAAGTGCTACAGTCGATTAAGGGCTTCCAAGAAGAAGTCAAACAAGATAATCGCAAAAACCGGCAAGCCACGCAAAAACTTCAAGGCGCCATCAGAAAAGTGGGGCGAAGTTGCACTGAAATTTCAGAAAGGATGACATCAGTTGAAATTCGAGCCGAGAATTTAGAAAAGGACGTTTCTGTACTGTAAGAACAAGGGGATGCACATGATGCTATAGTGAAAGACCTAATGGGGAAGATCGAGGAACAGGAAAATAGAATACGACTGGGAAAAGGAAATACAACAAGCACATCGATTCCCCTTGACACCCTCGAAACGACCCCCGTCACAAGAACAATATCCCCGTGCCATTTTAGTGTACTTTGGAAATGTTCTTTTGCATCAGGCTCTTTTCGACAGTGCTAGACCTACAAATAAAAAGGAACATAACGGTGTCACCTTCTTTACTGGGCCAGACTTCGCCCATGCCACTGTTGAGCGCCGATGGAGATTGAGGCAGTTATTTACACCATTTCAGCAAATTGGAGCAACTGTATACCTACAGAATCCAGCACGATTAAAAATCATCTTTAACGGGGTCACTCGTAGTTTTACGTCGGAAATCCAAGCTCAAGCATATCTGCAAGAAATTACAAGGACAAATAGAGACAGACCTAAAGTTTGATCTATTAGAGGCTTAACTTTAATAATTAATGTGTACCCTCGAAGTTTTGGTTGAGTGACGTTACTATAAGAGAGGATTTAGGCAAAAGGGGGCAGTACAGGGCACAGGCTGGACCACGGGGGAGACTCGGGACTCCACCTTCTCAGATGACCACACCCTGGTTCAGGTTGAACCAGGTAGGCCTCAGTGGGTGGCGGCAGGGTGGGGGATGGGGATGGGGGAGGGCTTCTTGGGGTGGGGGAGGGGTTGACCTTAAGAATATTTTTTTTTTTGCTTTAGTTAGGAGTTCTACTTATGGTTTATCTACAACCTTCTATTATTTTTTCAAATTCTCTTTGGTCTTTTTGCTGGGGGTGGTCAGGAGAAATAATCATGACTCGCCCAGGGTTTTAATGAAAGGATTAAATCTCAGTTTTAGAAATTAGTAAATTGCGTGTAGCCACATTAAATATTTGTGGCTTGAATGATCCAAAGAAACGTCGAAATGCCGCTATCGCTCTTAGACTGCTCAAAGCAGATATCGTATGTCTTCAGGAGACACATATTGACAGGACACAGATTCACCTTTTAGGTACATTAGGATTCACAATAATAGGTGCTACATCACAGAGTGCAAGGACACGGGGGGGTCGCAATATTATCTGCCAAAAATACACTTCAGTTCCCACGCACAGCAGCGGATCAGAATGGGAGGTGGGTTATAACCGAATGCCGTAGAGAAAATGGGGATGCAATTACGATATGCACAGTCTATGGCAGAATTGTAGATGATCCTGCAATCTTCGAATATTTAAATAATGAATTGGCTGGGTGGTCCCTTCCCATTATCATCTGTGGCGATTTCAATATAAATATACCATCGCACTAAAGGACTGTATCCGACACAAATTGGAAGTACACTGGTAGGAAACCTACAGTCTTTAAAGTTCTGAAGACCTTAAGTCAGGAACAAGCATTAATAGATGTCTGGCAATCACATTATCCCACAGACCCGGGCTATACTTTTTATTCTTTTCCGCATAAAAAAACGGTTAGACTAGACTACATTTTTACATCTCATTCTATTCTACACAAGTGGTCAATAGAAAAGCATACACAAATCATATCAGATCATAATCCCTTGGTGCTAGAAATACGAGGGGAAATAAGGGTTAGTCAAGACAGGATAAGCTGGTCATTTGATCGTTCCCCACTCTCTAATGAGGAATACTGTAGATACATGAAACTTTGGATACCCCAATTTACTAAGGAGAACCTGGATAGTGCTAGGATCGAAGTGGTCTGGGATGCACTCAAATCAGCTATAAGAGGAGAAACAATGAGCTTTTCATTAGCCCTTAATAAGAGGAATCGTCAATTATTGGAGTCCTTACAATTACAATTGGCAGCCGCAGAAGGAAATTTGATTAATGTATATAGAGACAGAGAGGATCCCACAGACGCATTAGCAAAAATACTCTCAGCTAAATCATTAGTTATGGAAGTTATTGCTAAAAGAGCAGCTGACAGATAAGATGCTTGGAGAAAAGAAGCGTATGAGTGCAGTGAGCAAGTAGGACACCACCTTGCGATTAGGGCCAGACAAAAAGCCACAAAAAATTCTATCACGGCAATTAAGGATATCTCTCAGATAATAATTACAGATCCAGAAGGTATACGTAATGAGTTTTTTAAATACTATCAAAGCTTATATCAAGAGACTACTAATTTAACTTAGAGAATATTATGATTTACCTTAACCAATCTCCAATAGAACAATTACCTACTGTAGATCAGGCACGACTTGAAGAACCCCCAGTATGGGTAGACGCTTTGTTATGTATTAATAGCCTTTCCAGTGGTAAAGCAACAGGCTTAGACTGTATACTGGCAGAAGTTTATAAAAAAATTGCTACAGAAATTAGAGAACTCATTTTTCCCCTGTTTCTACATGTTTTTAAGGGGGGAAGACCACCAGAATCATGGTCTGGAGCCAAAATCATTGTCTTCTTAAAGAAAAACAAATCCTCACTAGATCCCGCATCTTACCGGCCAATTACATTAATAAATGCAGATAGTAAAATTTACTCTAAAATATTAGCGACCAGAGTAGCAGGGGTGATTCACAAGGTAGTATCCCCAAGACAACATGGGTTTATTCCTGGACGTGGGACCACAGATCATATAAGAAGAACTATTTCACTTTTTGATAATGCACAAATATCTGGAAATCCTATTGCACTCATCTTACTTGATGCAGAGAAAGCCTTCGACAGAGTTTCCTGGCCATTTCTCTGGGAGGCTCTGCCGAGGGCAGGGTTGGGACAACATTTTATACAGGCATTTAAGATGCTGTATTTTCAACCAAGTACGAAACTATTTATAAATGGTACACTCACCAATTCCTTCAGGATAAATCGAGGTACACGTCAGGGATGCCCTAGTTCACCTCTCTTATTCGCCATATACATTGATCACTTCTTATGCATGTTGGAGTATAATCAGAGGATTAAACGAATAATCAGCCTGGGCAGTGAAACAAAGGCGTTGGCCTACGCTGATGACATTGCGCTTGTAACATCGAACCCGATTGAAGCTATGGCAGAGGTAGAGCGAAAGGCGATGAGATTCGGTCTACTGGCTGGATATTCCTTAAATCGTACCAAAACTCATATTATTTGTAAACCTGTCAATATGGGTGATGATGTGAGACAGGTAGGAAATGCCACTTACTTGGGGGTAGATATAACCGCTAATATCGAAAAGCTAGTCGAGGCAAATATCGACCCCATGATTGACAAAATAAAATCTGAATTGAGGCGACTACACAGTTTACATCTCTCAATAATCGGAAGATGTAACATAATCAAAATGCTTTTTTTCCCTAAAATCTTATATCTTATAAGAGCAATTCCATTAGAATTTAATTCCAAATGTATTAAAAAGATTGAAGATATGTTTTCCCGGTTTATTTGGTCTTATGGGAAACCCAGAAGAGCATTCAAGTTTCTTTCTCTCCCCAGGGAAAGGCGGGGCTTGGCACTCCCAAACATCAAACTTTATTATTGGGCAACTACTCTTTTATGTAATTATACCCTTTTTTCAGATAAACCATTAGACGATTAACCAAGCCATATCCCCACACCTATAGAATTAATAATGGGTAATCAGGCATGGGGGTGGGCCTGGAGATTCCTGAATGATTCTTACTACAAAAAAATACGGTATAAGACATTAGCTGCTGGATATAAAACCTTGAAGGTAATCCGGAAGATGCTGGGGTTGGGTCGGTTGAACTACTATACGCCGATTAGCAACAATGCTAACCTGCCCGGAATCTTTAAAGATCTTACAACGAGGAGATGGTTTGACAAAGGTCTATCCAAGCTTGGAGATTTTTACTATCTCACTGATATAATTACCTTCGAAAATCTCAAATCGCAATATGGATTAGATTGGAAAGATTTTTTTTAAGTACCTGCAAATACGGGATTTTTTAAAGAAGAAGGGCGGTGGCCCAATAAGATTCTTAAACAACCCCATTATTGATAAATTGAGACAGAATAATTAGTCAATTGGAACGGTATATAACTCACTCAACTCCTTGATGACAGATGATATGGGATATCGGGCTAGTAAATGGAAAACAGAAACTGATGTTTCAGAAGAGCTATTTCATTATTCCATCGAACTTGCACATACGATTTTAATACCAGCACGACTCCAGGCGCAGTATTATAAAACCTGTTTTTCACTTTATTACACGCCAAAAAGGATTGCCAAATGGGGAGCTGGAAAGGGGACTTTATGTCCTCGATGTGCATTGCCCCAGGCGGACTTAGATCAGATGCTGGCATCCTGTCCCACGTTAAATATTCTAAAATCTGATATCAGGAAATTCTTTAAAGAGGCTATAAAAAGAGATATAAACCTCTCATCAGCCTTGATCTGTCTTGGGGTTGATCAAGAGACTCAAGGGAAGTGTGGAGAACAATTAATTTTTATAAGTATGGCAATATATCGCCTTACCCTAACATCAGCCTGGTTAGACTCAACCCCACCGGTCTATTCTCAATGGCTGACACGCTTAGTTGCTAACTACAATTTTGAAAAAGCATTATATGGGAACAGGGGGATTCGATCTCACTCTAAAGGGCTAAAAATCTGGGAACCTCTGACCAAATGGCTTCTGAGATAGAAACCGGGGAACATGTTTTTTTTTTGTTTTTTTTTTTTCTCTTTCTCAATTTCTCCTCTCTCACTCTGTTTTAGATAGATACACTTTAGAACATTTAAAATTTATGAACACAATATTACCCTTAGATAGAAGTTCAACCTCGGGGTGGCAAGCAAAAACAAAATCTGAAAAAAGTGCATGAGATTATATTATTGAATTGACACTGATTTTTTTTTTTTTTTCTGTTGCTATATTTTTTCTATAAAGCTTATCGGTTTTAAAGACATGTAATGTTTTTGAATAGGGAATCTGTGATTATATGATATATTCATGTTCTTGTGGAACCTGTAAACTTTAAGATTATCATTTTGTTATATTGGAAACATGCACCAATAAAAAAAAAAATAAAAAAAAAACACATTCACGAAGTGGGATATGCTTCTAATCACAGACCGTCCCAAATACGATAAAATGTGGAAGCACAAGACATTTGTCGCCGAGCCATGGAGTTTGTCATCAGCACTTCTCCCTTTTTCCACAACAGCAGTTCAAACATGAATGGCAAAATATCCTAGTTTGCAAATGTTTTCTATATAATTATGGCTCTGCCATATTTGCCTCATAATGCAAGATCTGCTGCATGATCTGACCATTTAAACTAATAAATTGTTTATAGCTAAAACGTATCAAACGTTAATAAAAAATGTGACTTGTTTTGCTGCGGAGTAGATGGCATATTACAAAGGTTGACTGATCACCTTTCTCACTGTTGCATTTGTATGTTACACTGGTACTAATAAGGCAAACTCTTTCCAGAGACTGTTAGCATGTGTACACATGTCAAAATAATAAAATATCAGAATATATACTGCATTACTCTGCAGCCTTTTTTTTATGCATAATTTAGTAAACACTGCGGCATAATTTTGTCCTCCTTTGCTTGCTGCATAATTAATTCCAGTGGCCCCACAGCAAGCACCACATGTTAAAAGTGCTTGTAAATGAAGCAGAGAGGCTATGAAGTTTGCGAACTTAATTTGGTGTGCGTGCAAATTCTGCATTGCCAATCCCTGGTAAGTTGCAGCTACTACCTCTGAAACAAGGCCAATGGAGGTACCTATGGGTGAGGCAGACTGGCCTCAAGGGCAGGTCCGGCCTCAGCACTGGTGGTACCCTGTGCAGTAATGTTTGTTATTGCCCCCCAATGACCACCTCTGCCATGGATTCCCTCACTACCACCCTTTAACATTGCCCCTCAAGTCTCCATGATCACACTCTCTCTGATGCATTTAATTTGATTAACAGCGCCGCTCATACCAGTGTAGGGTGTCAGAGCACTTTACATCCCACACATTACTCAGAGACAATCAATATGTGTGTAAATCACTGTATAGAAAATGTTACATAAGACTAAGGACTACAAGGTGTAGGAGTCACATGACAACCATGTTAGTAGGCCATATAGGTTAATAGTGATTGGTCTGGAGAAACACAGACTCAGAATTTAAAACGTAAATCTGTGGTTGGGGGTACTCTTTAATAATCAGAATTGATTTCTGTCCAAAAGAACACTTTTTGCAACATTAGGATAACCAAAGACTGGGGGAAAAAACACAATGCTCTAATTTAAATCTTGCAGTTTGTATGCAGCTCTTAGATGACAGTTAATTGTGCACTGTTCTATGTTAGGATTTTAACTTATAAACTGAAAGCAACAAAAGGATTTTTCTGAAAAAAGCAGCAGCCCACTGACCTATTTACATTATGTGCACTTTGTGATCTGCATGGTACATGTTCTTTGCAGCAGGCACATTAACCCTATGTGCTAACTTTCCATGAGTCAAAACTTCCACTAGACAAAACTCCGATCTCTCTCTAGGAAGAACATTAAACACCAGAGTCATCATGACATTTTTATTGTTGTCGAAAATTGCTGGAGGCCAGGAAGGAGGCAGCAAACGCTTTTAAAAACTTAATATACTTGTAAACATAATGCCTCCACCCAAAGTCAGCGCCCGGTCACACCGGTTGCACTGCCCTGGAGCTGGCCCTTCTCAAGAGTCCTGTGACCTCAGTGACAGAGTTGTGGTAAATTTTAAATTACCTAGACTTAATTTATGCGGTAAAATTCAATAAGAATAACTCAGTAAAAATAAGAGGCAGAATCCGTGGTATTTGAGGTTATAAAAGGGAATTTATTCCTTACAAAGGAATGATGGTTCGAACCAGGCAATCGAGTTCCGTCACCACGAAGGTTCAGGAAGGGATCAGCAATACATTATTGACAGGTTATCATATTTATAGGAAAATGCATTACAGTAAAGACATATGCAGAAGGCGTAACAGCTGATAGGAAAGATAAGAATACACATACGTAATAAAAAAAGGCGTTACAATAGGCGTGCATAAAGGCGTATACTAGAAACGTCATTATGATGATGACACAAGTGGGTGGATCCATAAAAGAATCCTGCAAAGTCAGCAGAAATACATGGCAGAGATGCGCGCGCAGCCGCATGACGTGTGATTGACGTGCAACTAGAGGGTGAAGGGAACTCGACATTTAGCCCTACATGAGGAGACAGAAGTCTGGGATGTCAGGACAACCTAGTCCCAAATCGTATCTAATATCTTGTGTTTAAGGAACTATATTATCTGGAAGGAAAGGTCTTTCCGGACAGAGCCTATTCTATACTGACTGCTAGTGCGTGTACAAGCGTCTAAGTGTCTACATGAGATGCGAGGGGGCATGGGCCTACCATGGTAACGAAAGTCATGAATTACTTGCACGGAGACAGTAAGGCCGGGCCCTTTGCTTTGCAGCTGGAGGGATGTTTACCTAAGCTACTAGACAGGAATGCATTTCTCGAGGAGCGGAGCAGATAACTTGAAGGCTGAATACAGTTTTTGGCAGGCAACAGGCCGGGCTAGGCACCGTTAGCCGCGCAGGAAGTAAGACAAAGTTCATGGATACAGATACAGGTCCAAGCTGGAGCATTCAGAGGCAGGAGCAGGAAAAGCTCGATGGCAGAATTCAGGGCCTACCTTGCCAGAGCTGGGAAACGTGAAAAGTATACCATATAAAGACGGTGGCAAGGCATACTTAGGAACGGAATATCTGACCCATTCATGGCGGATCTGAAAGAGGACATATTAACGTTGGACACAATTGTATTTGCGTCTTCATAGCTTGAAATGGAGGGAACATACATGTACTTGTAGCATGTACATGGAGCCGTTGGGGTCTAGATAGGGGACACAATTGATCATAAAAATTCATATTTCCTCATTCCCTCCTTGTCCCCTACGGACCCTTCATGAAATATCGATCTTCAGGAATCCATCAATCTGTTCATGTAACATCATTTGCTCTTCTTTCTTCTTCCGTGATTTTGAATGAAAACTTGAACGTGGAATACACGATGTGGCACACAGGCCGCAAATCGCTGGTCCACATTGTAGACACAGGCAACAACTGAATACTATGAGAAGGCCAATACCTAGGAAGGATAGGACTTTCCATCCCCAGGCTGACAACACGCTCCAGAACCAACCGGACCATGTCCAGGTGCCTGGATTCTGATGTATCTGGTTTGCAATCTTGTGAAGACGAGTTATGGCTTTATATACGGATGGCGCGTTTTCTGGGATGAAAACACAGCAACTTGATCCGATGACCCTACAGGCTCCGCCCCTATCGGCTAGGATGACGTCAAGGACAAGACGATTTTGGAGAACAACAATCCGCATCGCAGACTGCTCCTCTGTTAAGTTGCCTAGGGCGGAAGTAGTTTCATTCACTACTGCTTCAAGGGTTCTGGTTAATCTACGTATCAGTTTACTATTTGAGACCACACCTATGTAAGGAAAGAGACCTTTATTGAAGTCTGTATATTGTTCCCATGCTGTTTCAGTGTAGTCAACAATCGGGATATCTCTCTGGGGTCTATGGTGTACTAGATTGGTAGTTCTATGATAATCAGAAGGGGCTAGGAAAACAGGTGGCAGAAGGAATGCAATGTAACAGGTACCATCCCAATCTAGAGGTAAACGTATATATGCGGTATGACCACATATGAAGTAGGAATGACGGGAAGCTCTAAATGTAGACTTGCCTTTATCACTGAATTCGATCCCAGTAGTACATTTACTATGACCCAGGTGTACTGAACCATTCTTTCTTACACAGAATTCACCTTTGACTGGTAATACTGACATAGCAGGCAAGACTAGTGCAGCTTCAGATTCAACATTCAGAATCATGAGGTTAAGTGTAAAATTACCTAATCCATATACTTCATTTTCTAGGTCAGTTCCTGTTCTTTTGGGAAGTCCCTCCTTGTTAGGATAACAGGCTTTAAGCAAAACTAAGTTCAGGTTTCCCCATACTCAGTTGCTCTGGTAAACTACAGTGTTTGAATCTAAAGAGTTAATCAAACTAAACCATGCTCCACAGGAACCATTGTGTGTGAATGGGTACGGAAAGAGAGGCAGAACTCCTTTGTATTTCTGATAGGGAGGAAGTCGGCCACATATCCAACAATTTGTAACATTGCTGGTCTGATGGAAATGGTGTAACATACTAATGAATGTGTTGTTGCGCAGCGCAAATCTATAGGACAACTCATGTGGAGGTAGTTCACTAAAAGAATGTTCGGCAGTAACATTGTAAACAGAATGAGCACGCTTGAAAATAGGATAGTACATGTGCAACAGTATACTTGCAGCAATAATAAAAAGACTTAGAAAAAACATAATCAACAATGTCACTATACAGTGACTATGAAGTGATTTACAGTATGCATGTTTCTTGAGCTGTTTCTGTCTATTTCTCTCTCTAATTCGGTCTAGAGGATACATGTCAGAGACTTAATTCAACCGATTCACCTTGGAGAGGACTTAAACAATCGAATTGTCTGACTTGCTAGACCTTAGTTTCAGTTTATAGTCTTGAGATTCGGTCTTTTCAACCAGGGGGAGTTTTGAATCAGTCTGTGGAAGGGGGCAGGGCTGAGAGTTCAAATCAGATGGTAGTCCATGAAATTTCTTGATATGGCTCGAGTGTAACCAACCCTTGCGACCCTCGACCTTCACTGCTGTCCTCGTGGTTAGAAGTACCAGCTTTGGTGTTTGCCAACGAGGCTCCAACGGGCTCCTCCTGTCGAAGTTTCTTATGAAGACAAGGTCTCCAGGAACCACTTCATGGGGCTTTACCTCGGTGTTGTCGGGAAAGGCTGCAGCTACCTGTGAACGGCAAGATTGTAGTGCAGATATCAAGGAAGCAAGGTAATCTGTCAGCATATTACAATCAACATCAGTGATTTTACGAGGTATAGGCGTCCCCCACATATTTGGTGGCCTACCGAAGACCACCTCGTACGGGGATAGCCCTGTGCGAGAATGTGCTACCATTCTCATGTAAAAGAGTGCAACTGGTAAGGCTATTATCCAGTCGACACCTTTCTCTCTACAGATTTTAGAAAGTCGTATTTTCAGGGTCTGATTATGACGTTCCACGAGACCTGCTGCCTCGGGATGTCGGACACAGTGAAATTTCCATTGATAGCATAACAAGAGTGAAATGTGTTTCATTAGCTCGGATGAGAACGGCTGGCCATTATCTGAGTACACGATACGGGGCAAACCATACCGTGGGAAGAATTCACGAACTAATTGTTTGGCAGTAGTCGGGGCAGTGTAATCTGAGACGGGATATGCCTCTGTCCAACGGGAAAGAGCGCATACAACTACGAGGACATATTTGAATCCTCGACATCGTTCCATCTGGATATAATCCATCTGGAGGACTTCAAAAGGGTGATCGGGAGGTTGAAATCCACCCTGCTCTACAGGTACGCCTTTACCTGGATTGAACTGACAACAAATCATACAAGTTCGGACTTTCTGTTTGGCTGCAGCTCATAAGTGTTTGTTGAACCAAATGTGTTGAATACTGTCTAACATAGCTTTTTCTCCTAGATCTGCTGGACTATGTATTGTGTTAATGATAACTTGAACCATTGAGTCGGGGAGAAACCATATAGATTTTCCCTTCGTCATCCATCCCTGATCTGTTTGGATCCCTCCTAATTCAGTCCATTTCTTTATTTCTTCTGGCGTAGCATGTGTCTGTATGTCAATTACATCAAGGGCGGGATCCCTAACTGTCATGCAGTGTGTCGGCGTTGGAACTATTGTCTTTGTCAAGTCAGTTGCATGAGTCCTATTCTGTGCTGTTTGCTTAGCTGTTCGGTCTGCTAGGTCGTTACCCTGGGAAATGATATCGGTGACTTTTGTATGGGCCTTACACTTCATGATAGATATTGAAGTAGGCAGATGTATTGCGTCTAACAGAGCTTGAATGAGGGGACCGTGTTGAATGTTGGCACCGTGAGAAGTCAAATAACCTCTCTCTCGCCAAAGGACTCCGAAGTCGTGTACGACTCCGAAAGCATAACGTGAATCTGTGTATATGTTAACTTTTCTATTTTTGGCTTGAATACAGGCTTGTGTCAGAGCGATAAGTTCTGCTGCTTGAGCTGATAATGTGTCAATACAATTTGTTTCAATGACTTCGGTGTCTGTCGTGACTGCATAGGCGGCCACTAACTCTCCTGTACTTGTTCTCATACATGAACCATCTACATAAAATGTCAGGTCTGGGTCTGGTAATGGGACATCTGTCAAGTCTTGTCTGGGTTTCGTCGTAATAGTAATGACTTCAATACAATCATGTGCCAGTGGGTCTGTTCCACTTAATGGCAAAAGTGTGGCAGGATTTAATGTACTACAACGTCTGATTTCTATGTGTGGCTGAAACAATGTTAGTTCGTAACCTGTCAGTCGTGCTATAGTCAAGTGTTGTGTTTGTGTCCGGTTCAAGAGAACCTCTACTGCGTGTGGTACTTGTACTGTCAATTGATGTCCTAATACTATGGAATCGCTTTGTCTGATCGCTAGAGCTGTTGCTGCAACTGATTTCAGGCACGCAGGAAGAGCTTGAGCTACGGGATCTAACGTGCTAGAAAAGTAAGCACATGGCTTGTGTGATCCTGCTTGTTCCTGAGTGAGTACTGACAAAGCAGTACCTTCACGTTCTGTAACAAAGAGTGTAAAAGGCTTACTGTAACATGGTGTCGCTAAAACAGGTGCTTGGCATAAAGCTTTCTTTAAGTCTTCAAATGCTTGTGTATGTTCTGGAGTCCAAGGGAGGACAGTCGATGTCGCTGCCTCCTGGGTTGTCAACTGAATGAGTGGTTTTGCTAGAAATGCATATTGGGGAACCCACTGCCTACAGTACGAAGTGAGGCCTATGAAGGCCCGTACCTCCTTTTGTGTCTTGGGTGGTGGCATGTTTACAATTAACTGGATGCGGTCAGGTGTGAGCTGTCTCCCCCCCTTGGACAGCAAGTGCCCTAGGTACACAACTTGCTGGGCACAGAATTGCAGCTTCGAAGGGGACACCTTGTGCCCCTTGTCGGCCAGAAAATGTAAAACCGTCAGTGATGCCTTTTCACATTCGGGTTCGCTTCGGGCGGTGATCAGCAGATCATCGACATACTGAAGCAGTGCAGTGTTAACTGGCATGTGGATACTGTCAAGTTGTCTTTTCAGTGCTTGGCTGTAGATGCTAGGACTTTCTGTAAATCCTTGAGGTGCGCGTGCGAATTTAAAACTTCGTCCATTTAAACTAAATCCGAACAAATATTGGCTTTCCGGATCGATTGGGACGCTAAAGAAGGCGTTCTTGAGGTCAATTACAGTAAAGAACGTTGCCTCTGAATCAATAGCTGTCAGTAATGAAGAGATATCTGGGACCACGGGATATTGTGGTACAATGAATTTATTCAATTCGCGCAGATCAATAACTAATCGATATACTGGGGGTGCCTTTGGATCAGTTCGTTTAAGAATCGGGATGATCGGAGAATTACATACATTGGAGTCGGTTTCCACAACCACTCCTTGTGCAATGAGCTCGTCAATGATTTGCAGTAAAGCCACTACAGCATCTGGAGGTAACTTGTATTGTCGCATTCGTGGTAATACCACTCCTGCTTTGAGTGTAACTCGATATGGTGTAATGTGCATACAACCTACATCAGTGGGGCCTTTTGCCCATAAATGTGCAGGTAGATTCTGTAACCGGTGATCCATGTCTCTTGACACGTAGTGACCTTTAAAGTCACGCAAAAATAGTCGTACTCCGTCCGGAGAACAACATATTATAGCTCCTAGAGCTTTCAATGTTTTAATACCTAACAAGTTTTCTGGGCATGATTTTGTAAGCAATAGATCTGTAGTCCGTGTCAATGGACCAACTGTAAATGCAAGCGGTTGCGATACTTCGTTAATAGTAGGCTTTCCTGAAAAACCAAGGGAAATATTTTGTGAGCCTGAGAGGGGTGCCCCTGGGACTTCGTTGTGACTTATAGTTGTTCTGCTTGCCCCTGTATCAAGTAGAAACTTTCTGTCTTTCCCTAATACTTGACTCTGTACATAAGGACCCTCTTGATCTACAGGAACCTCAATAAGGGGTAAGCCAACTTCCCTCTCTAGGCTATTTCATGTGTAGCGCTGATAATCTGGATAGTCATTTTGTGCATACTGGTACATCTGTTGTGTCGTGTTTTGTGTTGCGGCAATAGGCTGTGGCTGTGGTACCACTACGGTCTGTTGTGGAACCGGCATAGGCTGTACATGTTGAGGTGCTTGTTGTTGGATCTGATCCTGTCTAGGCGGACGTGGTCTCTCCTTGGTTTTACCCGTAGAGATATTATGTTTCAGAACTGCACAGTCGTTTATATAATGACCTGGCTGTTTACAATAGTTGCATGTCCCTTTAACGGGAACCGCTGAATTACTGGACTGTGTCGCACCCTTTTTATGACCGTCATCTGGAACTGACTGAGCGACGAGCATTTTCATTTTCGTGTCTTTCATACGTCTTTGTTCGTGTTCTTGTTCTTCTCTAATTCTATTCTGGTGATACTGTAACATTTGTAACATCTGTGAAGGAGTGTTAGCTTGCCAAGTGCTCTCAACTTTCAATACTCTGTTTTTGACCTGTGGCAGGGAATTCTCGACTAGTTTTGTGACAAAAAGATGTGGATATGAATCGCTACTTGCTTTCAGGCCGCTATTAATACCAAAACATTTTTCAAATCGGGAATAAAAATCACTAGTGTCTTCATCGGGTTTCTGTTTACAAGCTGAGATTGCTCCCCAGTCTTCCTTTTTCGTAGTTAATAAACGTGGCAATACTTGTACTAATAATCCTGGCAATGCTTTTGTTTTGTCCCCAAGCCCTACGCCTGCAGTTCGGGCATTTTCTTCGTTTTCTAATACGGTCCAATCAATCTTTTGGTCTCCCACTTCCCACTCTTTTTCTTTGAGTTTCTCGTAAATACCGGCAGGCAATAATACTTTCAATATTTTCATAATGTCAGGATAGGTATAATCACCCATGAGTAACATGTCCTTTAGTTCACGGTGAAAACCTGCTGGATCTTTGTCATGGCTGGGCACTAATTTTTTCATTTCCAATAGTTCTATTTTAGTTATGGGCGTGTACACAAACACGCGTCTAAACGTATTATCATCATTTCTAACTGGGTGTACTTCGCGTAAGGGATTCTGTCTGTCTATGTAATACGTTTTTCTCTCCATGGAAGGAGCTGGATCATGTTCTGGACACAAAAAGGCACTATATCTATGTCGGTATTCTAGAATTACTTTAATTAGATCGGTACCTAGACCTCTCCATTTATTCAGTAGTAGTTCTATCAGTATATCAGGTAGGGGACCAGGATCGGAGTGTTGGCCTTTATATAATATAAGGAGATGTTGTATCATGTATATACTAGCTAAACGCTGCTCATCTGGGGCGAGATTCAGAAACGTGTGTGCTAGCGCATCATCACTGTATTTTTCAGAGCTGTCAGCCCATTGTGCTGCTGACCTGGCTAATTCTTGTTCATCCATAGAATCGAGCACATGGTACCCCCTTCGTTCTCGAAGTAATTTATCAGTAGCCTGGAATAAGTGTTCAGGGGTCCTTGGATTTGAGATAGCTGTTTGAAAAATTCTGTTACATTCTGGACGTATCGGACGTATTGTTTTATTAAAAGATCTTCCTTTTCCTACATAAACTATCGTTTGTCTAGCTGGTAATTCTAATTGTCCTGTGTTCATTTCTGACTGTTCCTCCTCCTCTTCCTCTGATTCAGTTTTATCTGCTTCTAATCTTCTTTCATGTATTCGTTCTACTTCTTTTCTGATCTTTCGGCACATGACTTCTATATACTTCTGTTTATCATGTTTTCCGTCTGCTATATTCTGACCCCATCTGGTAAGTACTTGCATTTCCTCCGGATCTACCTCAGGCCTATCTCTGTTTCTGATCAAGCAGTTTATGAAAAAGCGTAACAATAATTTTTGCATGTCTACTTTCTGGTATTCCATGGCCTCGCCAATACTTTCAGGACCTTGCCCTGTTTGGACAAAGCGATATATTTTGTCTAGATGTTCAACCATTCCTGGTAATGTCATTAAATAGTTTGCAACTCGTCGTAAACGTACTGAAGATAGCAACATCCTGTCGTGTTTACCTGGCACTGGATCATATCTACAATCTGTAAGAGGCTCATTTAATATATTGTCGTTAGCTCTTTGGGGTGTACGTTGGTGTGCTAAATCCCTATAAGTCAATCTAGTTGCTGGCGGTGGCGTGGAAAAACCTCCTGTCGCACCTCCTGAGGTGCCAAGTCCAAAAGGATTTGTTGGGTGTAGGGTAGAGAGTGTGGGTGCAGGAAGGACTGTAGAAATAGATGGAATGTTTAGAACGTGAGGAGGAGTTTGTTGCTGCGGAGGTGGGTGCAGCTGTTCTTGGGGTTGAGCGTCGTTAACAGGTGGTGTGCGTTGCTGCGCACCATTAGCATATTCGGGGGCTGTATCATCTAAATAGGAAGAAAGGAAAATGTCCTTTGCGGTCTTGGGATGTACTTTAATCGGGAGTAATGGAGGTGGCAGGTCTTTTGGTACCTCCAGGGTGGCCTTAGGCAAACCCTCGGCCAGAAGAGGATACATACCATTCATAAGAGTGTTTCGTTGTCTGTCTACTTGTTCTGTTTTTACTCGGATACCTTCGTCAATTAATATGTTTTCTCGGGCTCTTTCTGAATCTTCCCTACTTTTCTCTTCTTTTCTGAGCGCTTTCTCTGTGCGCCTATGCGATTCTTTACGCCATAGTTCAATGGCATCTTTCTGTGACTGTCTGGCTTTCTTTTTCCATAATACTTCTTCTACTCTCATGATGCAATCTGCATCCCATGTTCCAGTAGCGGGCCATCTCTGACTCTCTGCTAAATCCTTGGTGTAGTCCACCCATAGATCAAGATATAATACGGCATCTAGGCCATGTTTATGGTACATAAAGTACCCTGGAGTGTCCCTAGGTGGAATGGGAACAGCTTCCTCGAGTATCCCTTTTCTAGTTTTTATCTGTCTTAATTTTGAAAATAACGGCATCTTGAACCTTGCTACTTAATTCTTACTCGGTCTTGAACACAATAATTACAATAACCACAATAATGAAGATCGAACAATCACTCATACCACGACATTTAAAACATATCAAAACATTTTAGAACGTACAATAATAATTAAAATAAAACTAGTTAACTGCATAATACTAGATATACTGCTAAACAGCACAGATACACTGCTGAAACAGTGCAGACCGGATCTGTGTACCCAAACCCGTCTTGACCGGCACAAACCAATGTGCACGTCTAGATGCGTCCCCAGCAACGGTACTCACCGGGAAGCACGGAACGGAAGGCCTCGGAAGTCTGGACTGGACTAGACCAAACTGGACTGGACTCGACTCGTGGCTTAGATACTTCGGAACTTCGGAATCTGGTGGGCCTCTGTATACCTCGGATCTTGCTCTCTCAGCTAGGCTCTGGTCGGGATTCTCCGCACTCCTCACCGCCTCGTCTGGGTGTTGATCGCAGCCTCAGTCGCCCCCTGTTGGCCTGAGGGAGATACAGGAAATCCTGCGGGTACGCGTAATTGTCCGTCCGGCTGTGGCAGGAGACCGGGTCTGCAACGCACCTCCGGCGCGCGGGGTGTGAGAGGTGTCCCTGTTCAGGCGCCAATTATGTGGTAAATTTTAAATTACCTAGACTTAATTTATGCGGTAAAATTCAATAAGAATAACTCAGTAAAAATAAGAGGCAGAATCCGGTGTATTTGAGGTTATAAAAGGGAATTTATTCGAACCAGGCAATCGAGTTCCGTCACCACGAAGGTTCAGGAAGGGATCAGCAATACATTATTGACAGGTTATCATATTTATAGGAAAATGCATTACAGTAAAGACATATGCAGAAGGCGTAACAGCTGATAGGAAAGATAAGAATACACATACGTAATAAAAAAAGGCGTTACAATAGGCGTGCATAAAGGCGTATACTAGAAACGTCATTATGATGATGACACAAGTGGGTGGATCCATAAAAGAATCCTGCAAAGTCAGCAGAAATACATGGCAGAGATGCGCGCGCAGCCGCATGACGTGTGATTGACGTGCAACTAGAGGGTGAAGGGAACTCGACATTTAGCCCTACATGAGGAGACAGAAGTCTGGGATGTCAGGACAACCTAGTCCCAAATCGTATCTAATATCTTGTGTTTAAGGAACTATATTATCTGGAAGGAAAGGTCTTTCCGGACAGAGCCTATTCTATACTGACTGCTAGTGCGTGTACAAGCGTCTAAGTGTCTACATGAGATGCGAGGGGGCATGGGCCTACCATGGTAACGAAAGTCATGAATTACTTGCACGGAGACAGTAAGGCCGGGCCCTTTGCTTTGCAGCTGGAGGGATGTTTACCTAAGCTACTAGACAGGAATGCATTTCTCGAGGAGCGGAGCAGATAACTTGAAGGCTGAATACAGTTTTTGGCAGGCAACAGGCCGGGCTAGGCACCGTTAGCCGCGCAGGTAGTAAGACAAAGTTCATGGATACAGATACAGGTCCAAGCTGGAGCATTCAGAGGCAGGAGCAGGAAAAGCTCGATGGCAGAATTCAGGGCCTACCTTGCCAGAGCTGGGAAACGTGAAAAGTATACCATATAAAGACGGTGGCAAGGCATACTTAGGAACGGAATATCTGACCCATTCATGGCGGATCTGAAAGAGGACATATTAACGTTGGACACAATTGTATTTGCGTCTTCATAGCTTGAAATGGAGGGAACATACATGTACTTGTAGCATGTACATGGAGCCGTTGGGGTCTAGATAGGGGACACAATTGATCATAAAAATTCATATTTCCTCAGAGTCACTGTTGTTCTTGGCTGTGCTGCTTCATAGGCCTGCCTGCAAGACTGGAGGTGAACTTCAGTATGGATTGTGGTGGACAAATCTTGAAGGTTAAACCAGACTTGCCAGTGCTAGGGTCCACCTGCTGGTGCTAAGACACCAGCGCCTCTAAGGTCTTGCAAAGCCTTCCAAGGTCTAGCATGGGATTGTGCTCTCTCAGGAGAGTCGTCTGGTGGACTGGTTATTAAGGCTGAATCTGGTTCCCGAGTTCCAAATTCAGCAGCTCTGGCCATAGTGCCACATCCTCTACCCCACTGAACACCATACTGCCCCACTGAGAGAAAAACTCACACTGCCTTCAACTACAACCCAATTGCTGCCGGCAATAAACACCCGGGTGAGGCTCAATTTAAATGACGCAATAGACAAGAGCAATATGCGGCCTACAAAAAAAAGTAACATCATCATGGAAAAGGCAAACACTCATAGGGGAATGCAAAATTTAGCCAACCATGTGAAATGTAAGCAGGAGCAACATGGTTACCTTAACGCTTTTACACTCACTATTCAGAAATCAGTGAGTGCTTTTGCCTGAAAAGTTAAGGACATGACTACAGGGCCTTGAATGGACCCATTTCAATGTCCATTGCTGATATCCTTACAAAACGTTAGCAGTATGGTAAAAAGAACACATCCCTGGACGCAGAGCTGCAGTACACATTTTGTTTTCCAATCCACACTTTGCAGTACCTCCAGGATTGGTGCACTAGTTGCAAGCCCAGGGAAAACAAAGACAAGAAAACAAAAATAGCGCTTCACACGCAAACTCTGTAAAAGTTGCGCTAATGTGTTTGGGTGTGAATAAAATCAATCTGGCCAGTTTGCTACCACTCTGTCTTACTTTATTTAGTTATTTTTCATATTTTTAACCTTTTATTACAGCTGCACTTTAGAATTAAATACGACATTTGCAGCAAAAATTATTTTCTTTTTTGAATCCATTTCAGAGGGGAGCAAATAAAACAAAGGAGAGGAAAGAGAGTGAGAACCCCATCTTGAAGTCACGGTTTTCAGTAAGAGAAGAACTGCTAGACAGAAAGAGAGGGAAGAATGAAAGAGTGGGGGGGCAGCTGAAGCGGCATAGCAGAAGTGGACACTGTATTTTTCTTCTCTGAGCTAGAAGGAAACGACAGAGTCCTTTTACTTCTCTGCTGCCAGTCCTCGAACGCTAGGAAACGCTGAGCCTTATTTAAAGGCGATGGTGATTTCTTGCATCCCAGGACGCATTTTCAAAATAAAAAAAGTAGGGGAACGGAATCCTTGGAATTGAAGAAGTAGGGGCACGCCGCCCTTCCGATCCTGCCCACTTCGGCCACTGCCCATACCTAATCCTGGTTGTGCTGTTGATTCTTTGGTATTCCACAAATTCAGAGGTAGTTATTGTCTAGTATGTCATTGTTTTGCAGCAACCCAGCCACAGCCTAAATAAACTATTCTAGGCAGGCTCACAGGCGCCGGCACCTTGGAAAAGGTTTTGAGGGCGCGTGCACTAGGCGCTGGGCACATCCCAGCCTCGTGCTGGACCTACTCAAAATGTTGAAGGACACCCATGCATACCTTGTCAGCGATTGTGTTTTAGGTGTACCTTAAAAGTAATTTCAGCTTCTGAATTTCCTGGTAAAAACTTTCAAATGAACGGCAGAAGTCTTCTTGAAATACAATATTGATAGCACTGTTCTCTTCTTTTGGAAGTCAGTTTGACGACAAGCAATAGTAATGTTATTTAAACATGAAGAGAAGTGAAGCCCATGTGACTTTTTCAGCAGACTCGTCAGAGACACGACCATTTGCTAACATTTCGCACGAAGAAGGTGAAATTGTTTTTCAAGTGTCAGGTGGAGGTGGGGCAGAGAGAGAAGCGCACGAGACAAAATCCAGGTGCAAAATTACAAGCGAAACGGAGGGGACGTGAGAAAATTGAAACGTAAAAACAAGGTACCGGAAGAGGGAATGGATGAGCAGGTGAATGGAAGGTGACTCCGAGCCCGCGGAGCAGACGAGCCCGCAGTTCCTGGGCGCTGGAGTAAGCTGTGACGGAAGTCTGTTGAAAGTGAACATCCATTAGGGGCATGCCTCTGAGATTTGGAAACCGTAGACAGCCTCGCTCAGGGGAGGATGCGCAGCCATCTCTAGCCCAGACATTAATGCCAGCCTGGAGCCAAGGTGAGTGCCAAGCGGTACGCAAGACTGAATGAGAAGTGCATCTGCGATGTGAGTGGTTCGTGTAACCACAACATCAGCGCTCTGTGGATGGGGAGCGCTCAGCGCTGATGGAGGGGCGCTTGGATTCCAATGCAGGCAAAGTCTGTAGGGGGAGCTGTAGACAGAGAAGAAGGACACCGATGAACTAGATAGCTGCAATCAAAGCACACGGACTCTGCGGGGATAGCGTGGGACAGACAGAGATGAAGCACAACTATAAATTAGACAAGCATTGGCATAGCCAATAGGTCTCCTTTGGGACCTTATAAGTGTTTAGCCATGCAACAGTTGCATAACTAAATACTTATAAGGTCCCAAAAGCGAGACCTATTGGCTATGCCAAGCGGCATGTGGCCGCGAAAGTGATCGCGATCGCGATCAAACATCAAAGCGGTCGTGCGGCGCGAAAGTGAAAGTTAATCGTGGTGCGCGCGCCCGCGCACCTGCGCTGTAGCTCTAGGCTGGCCTGGTAGCACTTTTTGGAGCCCTCTCAATAAGTCTCGCCAGACCAGTGCATGCGCTGGGTCAGGCGAGACCAAAAAAGGGCTAGACGAGGGCATTCACCATGCTGGTCCTGAGCTCCTCAAGCTTTGCCTCTATGTGTGCCCTCCTGCTTTCACCCATCCTTTCTTTTAACCTTCCATCATTCTTAACCTTTTCCATCAACCCACAATCTTTAGCGCTTATTATGAACTTTTTTCTGCTGAGTTGCACATAGAACTAGTCCATAAGACCTCAACCCAGCTGTAGCAACTAAAGCGGGGAGTTCAGGGTGCTCTTGAAGAGTATAAGAGTAATTGCCAATAAGTAAGCAATTTGACTTACCACCAGCTGTTCCTACCATCGCTGGGATTCTCCCTCCAACTGTTGCAGCATATGCTGCACTGGCCCTGCCACTCTAGCGCCTCTGCTGGCCACGGCACTTGTGGTCTGTGCAGCTAGAATTTTTTTAAATAAATTTTTAGATGCCAGATACGCTTCCTCTTATTATTATTTTTTATCAAAATTGTGCAACCACAATACATCACTCCAGTTCAGTTAGTAGAATCTGCTATCAAAAAAAACATTTTGGGCATTTTGTTGGTTATCAATGTTAGGAAAGTCAGGTAGTCAACGCACCCAAAAACCTTTCATAATGGAGGGGCAGGGCTATGATGACTCTGAGTCATTGAAGCGCAAGGAAGTGGTGGAATAATTGGTCAACTATGGACATATGGTTGATTGGCAAATGCAATGGGACTGTCCTCATACTACTTTCCACTGATGCTAAACTGCTGGTATACTACTGTATGAATGAATGATGATAATACAAACATCACAACATTGGGGGGGTCCACCACGACCACTCTCTTGTTTTGCTGTTTGAGCATGAGCTAGAAAAAGAAAGCCTTCTCAACAAACATGCATGGAATAGCTTACTTGCTCATGCAATCTTCACAGTAGAGTGCCTGTCCTAAAATCTGTATTAGTCTTACAGTGTCAGTCCACAAGATATATAAGGGGAGTGGGAAATCTTTCTAATAAAGCATAAGAAAGCTACAGACTACTACAGACAGGTGAAATTCAGCTACAGATACATGAAATATCGAGAAACAAAAACTAGGATAATGCAGGGATATCAAGAATGTAACAAACATTAGATCGAACAAAGCGAGTTAAAAAAAAGAGACAGGGGCAGTAAAAGAAAAAAAGGAAAAATAATTCTAAATGGGGAGAGGTAAAAGATAGGAACATAATAATAATATTAACAGCACTTCCATCGGCTGCGGCAGCGGTGCTGCTGGTGGTGGTGGCAACTGCACTCGCCACGGCACTGTTGGTAGCACCCCAGGCTCCCTGACCCACCTCCAAAGCCCTCTTCTTGCCCTTGGGTGAGAAATCGAGAAAGTTAAAAAAAATGATTAGTGGTACAGTTAATTTTCCAAAACATATTTTGGCAGGCAAAGGCAAACACAGTAACCTCGATTTTACTTTTTGAATCGCCTATAACATAAAATGCATATTCAAAGAACACGTTCACCACAATGGGTATCTTAGTGCTAAATAACAGATGTTTATTATTACCTAACACTACTCATTTTATCAACCTCAGAAATGTAACTGTTGTGAGAGGCCCTGCAAGGATTTGAACCTGTGGTCATGAGGTAAAACACAGGCTTTTACAGTGGGCACATTAGTCTACTGAACCACCAGACCCAGCTAGAGTACTCCTACCAAGTTGACCTATTCCTAATTTCCTACACTTAAGGCCTATTCCAAATTTCCAAAACCTAAACTGCATTTGAAACCACTAATGAATTGCAACGAATAATCTTTTCTTCTCATCTCATTCTTTGACGGTCCAACTCAGTCTTCCTTTTTTCAATGCATAGATGCACACACTACCCATCACTGGGAGATTGCTTGTGACTGTGCGAGCTACATAAAGAAAGGCACAGAGAATGCTAACTCACTGATATTACTTACTACTGTGACTATCTTAGAGACAGAAGAGTCTACATGGCTACTTAAATAATCAGCCCAAGCAAGCACCATGAGTACGATTAGGTAGTGCTGAGCATCTGGCTAGATCAAACTGGCTAACATAATATTTGTAATTTAAACCTAACTTACCTCTGTGTGTGAGCAGCATGCTATTTGAAAAGAAAATATTAGCATTGTAGAACACAATACAACTAATAAATAATTACTCACAGAGCAACACAATCTCGACACCTAGCAGATGTTGCTCCCGGTCCAAAAAGTCTGCCCAGCGGTGCATTAATTGTTGGGTGCGCCGGACCCCACTGTTCCGACGGACACACTGGCGCACACTCCCTCACAGCAGTCAACGCTCTCGTAGGGCATACCCGCTCTCAGGCCTGCCGCCTGCCGCCTGCTGCCAGCATGGAGGGGAGGTGGCTCTGCATATAAAAAACAAGTGCAGCTAACTCCACCTCTGAAAAAATGGCACAGGCTGCATCCCTGTGCAGCAAAGGAGACCACAAGGTAGGCTGGTAGCAGCCGCACTGGCGCTGCTGCTATCTGTCGTGCCCTGATCTGCCATGGTGCTGGGTGGTAAAAATAGAATAAATATGAAAAGGAAGGAATAGAGAAGAACTAAGGAAGTATTGAGAAAACCAAGAAAAAGCACAAAAAGTCACAGAAAAGTAAAATACAAGACAAAAACGTAAAATGCACAAAACAAAGACACACTAATAAAAGGTAAATGAGGGCTGGAGGAGTGGGATGGGGGAAGATTGCAAAGATGTAATTTAGATGATAAAATCAGGCCTAGCACATTCACAGAACAGGAAAGCAGATAAAACAAAATGGCTGCACCCATGGAAAACTGCATGGTGCAGTTTGCGCTGGTTTTGCAGCCCAGAAGCGTGCATCGCACTACCGGCATGTGAAGTCGGGAAGACAGAAAATGAGCCATAGATCAACACAATTTAAATAACTGGGCCACAGATCTGGCTGTTTAAAGGATTTTACCTTTTACCTTCTCCAAGGCATGGAGTGCATGGGGCTCCTCCACTATTTCCCTTGTTTCCCCTGAGGAGGGCTAAACACCTGGGCGCTGATGGAATACTTTTGTTATCAAATTGCCCATGGTGGTGGCATGCATATGGCTCACTTCTCATTCTACCTTAAGGCCTGGGGACCCCATCCCTTGGGCCAGCACCAACTTAAATTGGGTCTGGTACCTCATCCTGTACCCCCAAAGACAAATACCAGTTCCTGAGACCCCATCCTCGGGAACCAGAAGAAACGCAGGCTGCTCTCACCACTGGCGGGGGTCAGAAATGAAGGCTGCTCTTGGCTTGCAGGAAAAAAAGAAGCTTCTGCTGGCTCCTGTGCCAACATGGGAAGGTGTTAGGGGATCCTACCGAGCAGTGTGGAAATAGGCTCCCTGCACCACCCTATACACATCATGCCCTGCAAGGGCTTCTTTTCATATTTCCCGGTACTTGTGGTGCCTGACTGTACTTGTGAGAACTGGCCGGCTTGCCTTAACCTGCTGTTTCACATTTTTCTCCTCCCGTATGCACTGCTGTCTGCCTGACTGTACTCATAATTAAATTGCCGATTTGCCTTAAACTTGCCGTATTCTTTCTAGTTTTTCCTCTCCTTTGTGCACTGCTGCTTGCCTGACTGTACTTGTAATAACGTGCCGATTTCTCTTAATTTGCTGTTTTTGTTTTTTCTCCCCCCTTGTGATAACTGCCTTGTCCTCCCCTGTCTCACTGTATACTTGCCTTCTTTCTCCCTCCCTGTTCCCCCCTGCAAAGTTCTGTGCCCAACTTGCCTTCTTTCCCCCTGCCCGCAGCCCGTTTCCCGCTCTTCCCGCCGCTGCGTCCCTGCGGCCCCGCCCCCTACTCACTCATTCGCCACCCCGCTCCCGCCTCCCAGCTGTTCCTCCCTCCCTCCCAACTCCCCTTATATGGAGGCCGCGCAGCGGTGAAAGGAGCGACCTCTGACCCTGCTCGGAGGCAGGTCGCTTCCCACGCCGCTGTACTGCCCCGGTCTGTACTGGTGTTCCTTTCTGCTGCCCGACTGTACTTGTGAGAACTGACCGGTTTGCCTTAACCTGCTGTTTATCATTTTTCTCCTCCCGTGTGCACTGCTGTCTGCCTGACTGTACTCATAATTAAATTGCCGATTTGCCTCAAACTTGCCGTATTCTTTCTCGTTTTCCCCTCCCCTGTGCACTGCTGCTTGCCTGACTGTACTTGTAATAACGTGCCGATTTCTCTTAATTTGCCGTTTTTGTTTTTTCTCCCCCCTTGTGATAACTGCCTTGTCCTCCCCTGTCTCACTGTATACTTGCCTTCTTTCTCCCTCCCTGTTCCCCCCTGCTAAGTTCTGTGCCCAACTTGCCTTCTTTCCCCCTGCCTGCAGCCCGTTTCCCGCTCTTCCCGCCGCTGCGTCCCTGCGGCCCCGCCCCCTACTCACTCATTCGCCACCCCGCTCCCGCCTCCCAGCTGTTCCTCCCTCTCTCCTAACTCCCCTTATATGGAGGCCGCGCAGCGGTGAAAGGAGCGACCTCTGACCCTGCTCGGAGGCAGGTCGCTTCCCACGCCGCTGTACTGCCCCGGTCTGTACTGGTGTTCCTTTCTGCTGCCCGACTGTACTTGTGAGAACTGACCGGTTTGCCTTAACCTGCCGTTTATCATTTTTCTCCTCCCGTGTGCACTGCTGTCTGCCTGACTGTACTCATAATTAAATTGCCGATTTGCCTCAAACTTGCCGTATTCTTTCTCGTTTTCCTCTCCCTTGTGCACTGCTGCCTGTACTTGTAATAACGTGCCGATTTCTCTTAATTTGCAGTTTTTGTTTTTTCTCCCCCCTTGTGATAACTGCCTTGTCCTCCCCTGTCTCACTGTATACTTGCCTTCTTTCTCCCTCCCTGTTCCCCCCTGCTAAGTTCTGTGCCCAACTTGCCTTCTTTCCCCCTGCCCGCCACCTGTTTCCAGCTCTTCCTGCTGCTGCGTCCCTGTGGCCCCACCCCTACTCACTCATTCGTCACCCCCGTTCCCGCCTCCCAGCTGCTCCTCCCTCCCAACTCCCCTTATATGGAGGCCGCACAGGAGACACGCGCAGCAGGCGCGCCGCTGGCACGCCAAAGGCGCACTTAAGGCAAGCCCGTCTGCGCCCATCCGCCGCCTGGACCGCGCCCAATGCCAGAACCCCTGGCCGACGTGAACGCCACGACACCCGACCCCACTACGATGCCAGCACCCTTCCCGCACTCAACAACGGACGATCCCTCACCTTCTGCCTGGCCGCCACGAAACGCATCCAAGGACCCTTCTCCTACCAGAACTGCAGCTTCACCAGCATCCGGCCCGCCTACTCACCCACCAAACAGCCCAACCACCTCTGATGCATCCTCCTCAACACCCGCTCAGCACGCAAACACGCCGTAGAACTCTGGGACCTACTCGACTCCAACACCCCAGATGTCGCCTTCCTGACGGAGACCTGGCTGAACCCTGACTCGGCACCCGACATCGCCATAGCCATCTCAGAAGGCTACAAGATCACCCGCAGAGACCGCACCATCGTCCACAGGAACACTCTCAGAGTCTTGAACAACACCGACGACACCCTCAGCATCGCCGAACACCTGCACTTCCAGATCCACACCGACCCCAACACCACCCTCAGAGGAACCCTCATCTACAGACCCCCCGGACCCCAACTACAGTTCAGCAACTCCATCGCCAACTTCGTCGGCACACACGCCCTCGCCTCCACAGACTACATCCTCCTCGGGGACCTGAACTTCCACCTCGAGAACAACAACGACACAAACTCCATCATCCTGATCGACAACCTCGCCAACCTCAGACTCAGACAACTCGTCACTACATCCACCCACTCCGCTGGCCACATGCTGGACCCCATCTTCTCCGCAAGCTCCCACGTCTCCTTCAACCACACCACCGAGCTCCAATGGACCGACCACCGCTGCATCCACTTCACCTTCCGTAAACCCACCACATACCACTGCACCCCACAGATGCCGTGCCGCTGCTGGAGCAAAGTCACCAAAGACCAGCTTTCCACCGCCCTCGCCCAGAGCCCACCCTCAGACCCGACTGACCCTGACGCCACCGCTCGTAACCTCAGACAGTGGATCGATGACTGCGCCAACACCCTCGCCCCGCTCAAGAAGCCCTCCAAAAGCCACACCAGCAAGAAAGGCAGCTGGTTTACCGAAGACCTCCAGGCCTCCAAGCGAACACGTCGAAAGATGGAGAAGAACTGGATCCGCGAACGAACACCGGAAAACTACGCAGCACTCAAGAACGCCACCCACAGACACCACCACCTCATCAGATCCACCAAAAGGGCCTCCTTCAAAGACCACCTAGACAGCAACGCACACAACAACAAAGAGCTCTTCAACATCGCGAAGGAACTCTCCAACCCCAGCTCTAATACCAACGACATCCCGCCTTCGTAAGACCTGTGCGACTCACTAGCCACCTTCTTCCACCGCAAGATCACTGACATCCACGGCAGCTTCAACACCCCATCCGCTTCGGCAACCACTGAGACCCTGCCCCCATGACCACCATCCACACCAACCGCGTGCTCACCTGGACCAACATCAACGACGACGACACCATCAAGATCATGAACACCGTCCACTACGAATCCCCTTCAGACCCCTGCCCACACCACATCTTCAACAAAGCCAGCACCACCATCGCACCCCATCACCGGAAAGCCATCAACATCTCCTTTGAGACAGTGACCTTCCCGGAGAGATGGAAGCACGCAAAGGTTAACGCCTTGCTCCAGAAACCCAAGGCGGATCCCAAGGACCTCAAAAACTTCCGACCCATCTCCCTGCTCCCGTTCCCGGCAAAGGTCATCGAGAAGGCCGTCAACAAACAATTGACCAGCTTCCTTGAGGAGAACAGAATCCTAGACCCCTCCCAGTCCAGGTTCTGCAGCAACCACAGCACCAAAACCGCCCTCATAGCCGCCAACGATGACATCAGGACCCTGCTAGACAATGGAGAAACCGCGGCCCTCATCCTCCTGGACCTGTCAGCTGCCTTCGACACGGTCTGCCACCGCACCCTACGCACGCGCCTCCATAACGCCGGAATCCAAGAGAAGGCCCTGGACTGGACCACCTCCTTCCTCTCCGGCAGAACACAGAGCATCCACCTCCCCCCCTTCTGCTCCGAAGCCACCGAGATCATCTGCGGCGTATCCCAGGGCTCATCCCTCAGCCCAACGCTGTTCAACATCTACATGGCACCGCTTGCCCACGTCGCCCGACTGCACGACCTCAACATCATCTCATACACCGATGACACCCAGCTGATCCTCTCCCTCACCAAGGACCCCAACACCGCCAAAACCAACCTCCACGAAGGAATGAAGGCCGTCGTCGACTGGATGAAAAACAGCCGTCTGAAACTGAACTAGGACAAGAAGGAGGTCCTCATCCTCGGATCCACCCCCTCGGCCTGGGATGACTCCTGGTGGCCGACTGCACTAGGAACAGCCCCAACGCCCACTGACCACGCACGCAACCTAGGGGTCATTCTCGACTCCACCCTCTCCATGACGAAGCAAATCAACGCCGTCTCTTCCTTCTGCTTCAACACCCTCCGCATGCTCGACAGGATCTACAATTGGATCCCCACCGAAACAAGAAGGACGGTCACCCAGGCCCTCATCAGCAGCAGGCTGGACTACGGAACGCCCTCTACGCAGGAGCCTCGGCCAAACTCCTGAAAAGGCTCCAACGCATCCAGAACGCCTCCGCACGCCTGGTCCTCAACATCCCTCGCCGCAGCCACATCACACCCCACCTGACAAACCTGTACTGGCTCCCCATGAACAAGAGGATAACCTTCAAACTCCTCACCCACGCACACAAGGCACTCCACAACATCGGACCAGCATACCTCAACAGCCAACTCAACTTCTACACCCCCACCTGCCAGCTCCACTCCGCAGACCGCGCCCTCACCTCTGTCCCCCACATCCGAAGAGTGACCGCCGGTGGCAGATCATTCTCCCACCTCTCCGCCAAGACATGGAACACACTCCCCATCCACCTACGGCAGACTCAAGACCTACTGACCTTCAGAAGACTCCTCAAGACCTGGCTCTTCGAACAGCAGCAGCACGCCCCCCCCAGCGCCTTGAGACCCACAAGGGGAGGTAGTGCGTTCTACAAATGCTATGATTGATTGATTGATTGATTGCTCCACAGAGGGGCAGGGACATCGGCAATGTACTTTACACATGTGTTGGTGGTTGCTTTGAGTGCAGCAGCCCGCATGGAAGTAATCCATAAACTATACATAAATGTTCTTGGTCATTGAATCCATGACCACAAAAGAGTTTTTCATTGCTTTTAAAACATTACAGTACTGGAGCTTTTACTCAACACCTCTTGAGTGAAATGAACTAAAGCAATTGCTTCAATGGCTGCATTCTATGTGGCCTAAAGTGGTACAAGAAAGACTTAGACATGTGTTGTGTTGATTTCGAATGTTTTATTGGAAATATGTTGCTGACAGTGATTGTTATTCAACATTGGAATGCTTTATTTGAATTTGTATTCAAACATGGTTATTGATTTCAGTTATATAATTGTAATTTCGTAACATGTGATTATTAATCTTATGACGTGGTGACCCCTTGACAAACCCAATAGCTTTAACTTGTATTTTAATGTGGTGATTCTCTTGACAAAGCCACTAGCCTTGACTTATGTATTGTAGTGCTGCCCCTGGCAAAGCCTAAAGGCTTGCCTTTCATATTGATGTGGAGACCCCTGACAAAGCCAATAAGCCTGGTTATGTTGAAGATGACACACCCATATATTGTGATGTGCATCTGGTATGGTGAGGCACAGGGGTTCAGATTTTAAGGATCAATAACCAGTAGGGGTCCAATGTGATTTCAAATGTGATATCACCAAAGGTAATTCCATCTACCTGATGTGTATATTTGAAAATCAAGGCGAAGTAGTGTGTGTGTAATAAATGTACATTTGCTTTTTGAAAGAAACAGCACTGACTGGGCTATCAATTATTGAGTATTGTTTTTGCATGCCAGGAAAAGGCGATTACTAGCTCACACTACCTCCCCAGAGCAGGCCTTGGATTTCTCTGCTTCTCTACCCCATGAGAGTCAAATGGTACAAAGGGGTGCTTGTTTCCTGGAAAGAAGACAATTGTGGACCTATTTCTTGACAGGTTTCACGTCTTGCACAACTAACAACCACATTTCTTACATGAGTTATGTCATTTTTATAATATTCACACCTCTCTCATTCAGCCCATATTGGAATTGTGAGCAGTGGGTTCAGGTAAGCACTGGTTTCAACCCAGTTGGGGTTCAGTGGTAGTCCTAGGGTAGGCCTTGTTTTAACAAATAGAACTGTAAGGGTCGGGGGGAACAAGGTTCAGCTATTTGCTCCCTAAGCTAGTGTAAGAAAGTGGATTATTATTTGTAGTGGACAGTCACTCATCTGAAGGAATAATAACACTACCCCATAAGGGTAAACCCAACAAGTCTGCCCCTGGCAAAGCCTAAAGGCTTGCCTTTCATATTGATGTGGAGACCCCTGACAAAGCCAATAAGCCTGGTTATGTTGAAAATGACACACCCATATATTGTGATGTGCATCTGGTATGGTGAGGCACAGGGGTTCAGATTTTAAGGATCAATAACCAGTAGGGGTCAAATGTGATTTCAAATGTGATATCACCAAAGGTAATTCCATCTACCTGATGTGTATATTTGAAAATCAAGGCGAAGTAGTGTGTGTGTAATAAATGTACATTTGCTTTTTGAAAGAAACAGCACTGACTGGGCTATCAATTATTGAGTATTGTTTTTGCATGCCAGGAAAAGGCGATTACTAGCCCACACTACCTCCCCAGAGCAGGCCTTGGATTTCTCTGCTTCTCTACCACATGAGAGTCAAATGGTACAAAGGGGTGCTTGTTTCCTGGAAAGAAGACAATTGTGGACCTATTTCTTGACAGGTTTCACGTCTTGCACAACTAACAACCACATTTCTTACATGAGTTATGTCATTTTTATAATATTCACACCTCTCTCATTCAGCCCATATTGGAATTGCGAGCAGTGGGTTCAGGTAAGCACTGGTTTCAGCCCAGTTGGGGTTCAGTGGTAGTCCTAGGGTAGGCCTTGTTTTAACAAATAGAACTGTAAGGGTCGGGGGGAACAAGGTTCAGCTATTTGCTCCCTAAGCTAGTGTAAGAAAGTGGATTATTATTTGTGGTGGACAGTCACTCATCTGAAGGAATAATAACACTACCCCATAAGGGTAAACCCAACAAGTTACTAAATTACCCAAAGCCCAGCCCCCTGGGTAGCTATACCACAAGGTAAATAGGCTTAATTTAGGGCTATGTATCAAGTAAGAACGCTGTTCCAAAACAGTAATAAAGTAAAGACACAAATAAATAAAAAATCCCAATCTAAATTAGAAAAATAGAGTCAAATTAAAAAAAATAAAATGACACCAAAATTACAAAAATCCAGTAAGGAAACTGGAGATGTGTTCATTAAAGTTGTAATTGGAAATAGCACCAAAAAGCACTTAGCACCAATGATAGTCTATGGTTGCGGTAGACCTGGACCAAGGCACACTTTGAGGCTGACTACAGTGAATCCTGAAGTGGGATACATCAAGTAGGATGGCCAGGTCAAGAATTTCACTTTCTGACTTAGTCTGCAAAATGGAAGTCGTAATTTCTCAGAAAAGGCAAGCCAGCAGGCTGTATTAGAGACGGCTCACCTGAGCGAGGACCCGCTGAAGCTTTTTTTTTTACAGTAAAAGCTCAGAGCGGGAAAAGTTCAACTTTTTTGCTATAGTAGTTGTTGCATCAGCTTGATACTTTTGGCTCCTTCGCCCTGTCCTGAGTTCTACATTGGTACTTATTCTCTCTTTTTTTTTAGCACAGATTCCTCTAGCAGGACAAGGTGGCAGGCTATATCCAAACAGGGCTCATTGAAGGGTCCAAGGCAGGTCCAGTTGGAACTGGGCAGCTGGACGTCCATGAAAAAGTGTTCTTTCAGCTTGTTGTGTCCCTCTACAAAAACATAGGAGATCAACCCACTGATCCTTGCAGTCCACTTCTTTGGCTTCCGTAAATTAGGGAGCAACTTCATTAATTCAGGGCTTCTCTCAGGTTACAGCAAGCAGGGTTTAGTCATCTTCTAGTCTTTTGCTGGTCCAGAACCTGTTTTGAGCAGGGTGCCTTAGGGTGCAACATTTATGGCTGTCACTAGCTAATATGTGGTAGTGACTCCTGGCTCCTCCATTGCCAAAGGGGTAAAAGATCCCAGGGGCAACCCCGTTCACAATATTATAGCAGAAAATCAAAATCCAATGTAGGACTCCTAAAACTCCTCTGGTTCAACACAAAGAGCTAAAGCAAATAACTGAAGATATCTGAAAACAGGTCATGTTGCTGATGAAGACTGAACCACAACGTGGCAATGAAATTAGTACTAAGAGAATGCAGATGAATAGACTGTGTGCGATCTGTGAGACTAAGGCTTTATGAATCTGAGAAATTGATTACTATGATGTACGTTTCATACTGGTATGCTACTCTGTTCATAAAATTGTATTGCATTTTTTGTACTAATGTTGGTTTTGGTTTTCCATTGTTTTTTAGATGTCTCACCTGCAAAACCTTGGTACCGTTCTTTTTCATACTTCTATGGCTATGCACCAAGGTTTTGTAAACATGTTTTTGCCATTAATTAGCCTAGTCTAAATATTCAGGGTAAGCTTCTGGTTCACAGGGGCTGGAGAATGGGTCAGTAGAAACTGCAAGGGCTTGAACACTAGACTGCTAACCGCGTTCTACCTGCATGAACTCACTTTCGCGGTAGGTTCATTTCCGGGGGAAGAGTATTAGCATCGTACTTAAACCACATTCTCAGTTACAGTCTCTACTTGGCAAGGTGTTGCATTGACTTCCTGCTTTCAACCCAGTTGGCTTCTGTAACTATATCCCTTACGTTTGTAGTTTTTCTTTCCTTGTCGATTCCTTCAGTTTCCTGGTATACTCCTGTAATGCCTGTTTTGTGCTTTCTCGTTTCTTGTTCTGCAGTAGTAAGTTTGCAGCCGCATCCCGGGGCCTCAGCTTGTGTCCTGGTCAGCTCCGGGCTCCTAACAGCTCTGTCCACTGTTCGAAGCGGCAACCACATTTCCATTCCTTGTGCGTTAGTTGGTTTCTGTCTAGATTTCTACTTACCATCTGCCCCCTGTCTTCCAGTCTTAAAATTCCTGTTAAAACTAAAAGTGGTCCCTCCATCTGAAACAGATAACCTCAAAGGTGTGTAAATGCCAATACAGGATTTCTTTGTATTGCATTTCCCTGTTCCGCCAATTCGTGTGTCTAGTGGTGTGTTCTGTTCTGTTTCTGCTCAACACAAGAGGATTCAGGTATGGCAGGGGCTTTCAACGGTTCTACAATACCAGGTCCTGACACTCATAGATCAAATTGTTTATTTTTTGTCTTCTGTTCCTCTAATCTTTCGTCACAGTGGTGCTTTTTGGCACATGCAGCTGGTGGACACCGTGGTTTTGCATAAGGACAGAAGTGCATGTAACAGATGAAGGGAAGCTTCGCTGACATTAACAGTGGCTCTGCAGCACTCTTGCGTTTGTTCATGGGCGGGCCAGTCTCCTTTCTCGGAGCTAATATCATCCTTCTGAGACACTAGATCATATATTGCTAGGACTCATAGTTCTTCAATTTGTGGGGCGCGCCCTTCTGGGGGTGCGCGACACCATCTCAGGGGGGGCGCGCACTCCAAGTCTTCCTGGAGAACTCCCGTAATGGTTGGAGGGGGCGGGAGTGGAAATGGATGGGGCACTACGTGCCCATGCTTTTGTCTTTTTAACTCTCCCAGGAGGGGGTTCATTCATAGAGCTGAAATGCTTCAGCTGCAGTGGGAGGCAGGATGTCTCCTCTGCTAAAACCGAAAGCAATCCAACAGGACTCTTCGCTTTCGATATCATCGCGGAGGAGACTCCCCGCCTCCCACTGCAGCTGAAGCATTTCAGCTCTATGAATTAACCCCCTCCTGGGAGAGTTAGCTCTTCCCAGAAAGGAGACAAAGTTTCCAGAGACGTTTCAAGGCATGGGCAAGGTGGGCTCTGGCCCAGGGCCCCAGCCTTTCAAAGGGGGTGGGGGGTGGATATTGAAACAGCCAGCTCTGTGCTAAAGTCTTGCCCTCACAACCTTTAACATTTTGTAAACACAATGTTGTAAATAGGGGTTTTCTATCATTCGTTTTTAATGTGTAAGAGTCTATTATTGACATTTTGCAGACAAAATGTGTCTGTGTCATGCAACATCCATATAAAAAGTTTATTTTAGATCAGTACAGGACCTCGCATATGAGAAATGGGAGGGTGTGACCGAGATTATTTGCAGTAATATCAGTGAACTGCTGTTGTGTTACATACTGAAAACACCATCACTATCCTTGAATATCAGATGTACACACATTTAGTATTTGACCAAAGAAGGCATGAAAGAGCTGAGACTGGATCATAAAATCAAAGCTGGTCCAAACAGTGGCCCCCAAAATACATTTGGCCCAGTGCCCATAAAATTCTTAAAACGTCCCTGAAAGTTTCTTTTAAAATTACACAGGCAGGCGCGCAAAATGCCAGCCAGCCATGTGTTGTTTAAACAGCCTGCAAATTGCTTGTCTTGACACGAAATATAGTTATAAATAAAGAAGTATGTATTTATTTGTAATGTGACTTTTCTGTCTTTGTTCCCTTTTATTATCAGTCATGGATCATTCAGGCAGCTCTAGACAACAATTAAAAGTTCTTTCTATTTATATTTGCTGTTCAAAGTATGCACAGACAAGTGCTGAAAATACGGCTTTAGGTGACTGCTTATTTTTATACCGCCTGTGACATCAAAATAATGAGCTGGAAACCCTAATCATAAGACTGGAGGTTTGTTGAGGGATCAGCACATTATTTCTTTCCTCCACCCTGATCCCTGGTTACGAGCAATAGTTTAACACATTTGAAACCCTACGCTGCCGTCAATAACATGCTGAGTTACTTCAAGTGTCTGGGATTGCACCTTGCATTCAGACAACTCGCTCCTCATTCTTGCCCTTCACTTTCACCCTCACCCTGCACTCACACTGATCCGATACACTCACACCATTCACCCACTTACCCTCCACTCACACTGATCACTCTGCACTCACAGCAATCACAATGCACTCACACCATTCACCCACTTACCCTCCACTCACAGTGATCACTCTGCACTCACAATGCACTGGGGCTGTTCACCCTGTACCTCACCCTGCACACGAGTACACTACTCAACCTGCACTCATGTGATACTTCACACACCTGCCCCCCTCACTGCTCAATCTGCAATCTCACTCAAATAAGTCCACCCCTAACCATACATTAATTCTTCCCACTCTGCACTAAAATGCGCACCCAAATTCATATGGTCACCTCACTCACCCCTGTACACAAGTATGGGTGTGTCGTTCCCCATCAAGGTTTTTGTCCTAAATTACAAAAGGAGACATCTAAACGCACTGCAATCCAGCCTTCCAGGGGCCCCTTGATAGAGACAGTTCTGTTTTTGCCCTGATGGCCTGGAATAATTCCTCAACAGATTCTTACCAACAGTTTTGTTTAATTTCTTTTTAATGTGATTGATATGAGGGAGTCTATTACTATTTGCAGAGAAATGTGTTTTTTTCATGCAACAACCATAAAAAAGTTAGATCCAAGCGGGTCCTCACATATGAGAAATTGGAGGATATCACACATATTATTCACTGTAAAATTAGTGGGCTGCTGCTTTGTTACAAAAGTGAAAACACATCACTATCTCTGAATATTAGATGTAAACGCTTTTAGAATTTCGTCTACAGTGCCTGTGCACCATAAGTAGCCTGGCTAAATAGGTTATGGCAGAGCTGAAAGTAAATCATTTAAACTCAAAGCTGTACTGAACAAGGGCCCCCAAAATAGTTTTGGCCCAGGGCACCCAAAATCCCTAACATGTCCATGCCATCACAAAGTCTGTCAGACAACATTACTCTGAAGTAAAATAGACAACATAATTAATTTATTATTAGGTCTATTTTTTTTTTAAACATCAGCCCGACGTGTCCTTAACCCCCACTGCTTCAGGCAAGCAACTTATCGTACCACAACGGAATTCTCAATTAGGTGTTCGTTCAGCGCCCTCTGTGTGGACTTTCAATTGTCTTCAGATCCATAACTGGTTGGTGGGCAATTATCCTATTATAATGCTGCCTAAAACATTTGGTAATGATTTATAGAGAAGATTTGTTTCTCGTATACCAGCTCTAAACTAGGGAGTGCTCGAAAAATCTGACAACACTGTCTACCTTACAGTCCCTGTCTTGGCTGAAAATGTCTGCAAAATATTCAGCTTTGGGAGAAAACGCTATCAAAACTCTCTTGCCTTTCAGCTCGTCCTATTTATGTGAGATTGGGTTCTCAGCACTTGCGGTTTTAAAGACTAAGTACCGTTCAAGACTGGACGTGGAGCACAACCTGAGGATGGCAGTAGCAAAAATCCATCCAAAGATTGACCGTCTCTGAAAAACAGGCACACCTGTCACATTTATGTTGGTGGTGAAACAAAGCATCCTAGTAAAAACAATTTGCGCACATTTTATTTTGGAAAGTGGAGCTGTGTAATAAGCCTCTGTCATTTCACCACACCCACTCACAAACCTGCCGTTAACTAAACACTCTTATTGTATTGAACATTATTTGCTGGATATGCCCGGAATATGCGCGTGGCGGTCGATTCCCAAAATTTCAGTCAGGTTGTGGGGGGGCCCAACATCTTAAAAAATTGAGCTGGGGGGGCTCAACCTACAAAAGTTTGAAGACCTCTGTGCTAGGTTATTTAGTCTTCGCCTTTTCAATCCTGCCTCCTCTTCCTCTCTCCTACTAATGCGGTGGGAATATCGCTCCTCAATGGGGTCGCTGCTGGATAGGAACAGAATGATTGTTTGTACGTTTCCCTTTGTCACTTCCCCCCACGGAGCTCGCGGATGGGAAATGTTTAAATGTTATCAGTTAAGGAGACACTAAAGTGCCCACCTTGAGTCTCCCCCCACGACGCAAGGGCGGGGACGAGGAACAATAGGACCCGGTGTGAGGAAAATCATCGGTAAGTAATTCAAGCATCACTTTCTTACCCCTAATTGCATACTGATGGTGTTCTTCGAGTTATATTTACAAAACACTATTCTGTTCTCCCATTTGGATAATGGCAAATTAGAATTGGCTATTGTCTTTACTGGTGGCATGAGAACGGACTCGCTCATGGGCGTAAGGTTACCGCCGTTTTACGCTTGCGTGAGGTCATGAGTTTGTCATCAGTAGACAGGTGTCTTGTGTTTCCACTGTGAATGAACTTTGACGCAATAGCTCCATCTCTGTTGGGCCAGATAAAATGTAAGTGCTAAAAAAAAAAGCACTCCAATCCCATCTTTAGAGCTGCACAGCGAAACCAAAATAAAATAAATACTGCAGCACTCCGCCATTGCCTCTGTCACTGGTGATGTATGAACAAACCCCTTCCTGAATTGTAACGTGGCTTACTTGTTAAAAGTATAAAAAATCCATGTTCAGTCCTTTTTCTCTAGTGATCCATGGTTATCTAATTGCAGAGTTCAAGGCGGGCTTGGCCACAGGCCCTGTCATTTGTGGCTCAAACTGACAGCTCGGTTTCTCCATAAATTTAGTTAGGGATGCTGCTGCCTTCGGGGTGGTTAAAGTTGGATGATGTTAGCATTTGATAGATTTTTTTTAGTAGCAGCTTTGTGGCTGTATGTGTTTATTAGCGGTTCAATGCCTTTAGGGGTTTGTCGAGACACCCAAGACGCATTTTTTATACACCTATATTAACACCCTGGACGTTCTCTTCCTTGCTGATTTAAGGAAGAGTCCATTAAAAGTGCATGTAACACTTGTGTGGAATGAAAATTTCGAAACTAGATCGAAACTGATTAAGATCCCTTAACTTGATTGACTACTTTGATTCGATATGAAACTTACTTTGTTATTAAGTTTCTTGTACAAAGTTGTGTTCAAATCTGATTATTCCACATAGGATTTTTTTATTTGTCTTGCAATTCTGAGATTAAGTAGCACTTCATCTGCAATGCAATTTAAGTGAATTTCTCTAAATTAATAGGTGACAACATTACTTAGAAACGAATACCTGTTCGCAATTCCTGTATTTTTTAAAGTTATATGCCACAACATTTACCAAATTCTAAAATTTTATTTAGTTGTATCACGCGCAAAGGCGATGTGACTCATTTTGACCTTGTCAGACTCATGTTGAATCTTAAGGGATTCCATATTGCTACCGCTCTGTGATTAAATGTGGTGAAAAACAGTGTATTTGCTATTTTCCTATTGTGTGCTACCCAGTAACGATTTTAGTAATTTTGTGTATGCGAAGTGTAGGAAACTGGCTCTGTATATGCTATACCAAAGTGAGGTATAGTGTGCACAGATTTCAGTCGATCCCCTGAGGTAGAGCAGATGTTGAAAACTAAAACAGCGATATGATTAAGCATTCACTGAAGACATGAATTCTCTACAGTCAAAATGTGTTTCTTGTCTTATGTTGACTAATGTCCGGACTCCATTTTGTATTGTCATGTCTCCACGTGCTTTGCACGAGAAGAGTCCTACCTTTTCGCTAGTTGCTCTTGTAATCTGCCTAGTAACAGTCTATAAATAGCTCCTTTGTCCATCTGGCGCATGTCCAGACTTGACCACATCTGTTATCAGTTAGTCCTTGTTTGACCATGTTTTCGCGGGCTCAGGAAATTGTTAACTCCGCCCATATATTGATCCTGTATCGAAAAAATTTCCATAAATGGTAATGAATTTTGCTCTATTTTGTATCCACCCACTTATGAGCCCCTCTGTTGTGTATAAAAGGGGACCGTGTACGCAAGTTCTTTGTGCTACTCTATGCAATACTGAAGAGTGTTGTGTAGGTTGTAGGACCACCCTTAAGGGTTAATAAACTCTGTCTTTGTATTTGCAGTTTCCGTGCCAACTTCCTTCTAGTTTGCGTTACAGGAGGGCGAACCCTTGTATTTGCGGGCCTAGCTGGGGCCTGTATTCATCACAGAGGCTCAAGTAGGTAATACATTACTCTCTTTTGTGGTAGTGTGGTTGAGCAGTCAGGCTTATCAGATGGTTGGTGTTAAGCATTTGTTGTACACACGCAGGCAAGAAATGATGTCACACACTCAAAGACTCAATCCATACCAATTGTTTGTATAAAAAGTTGTTGCTTTGTTGTTTTTATTTCTAGAACCAAGATGCACTTAGAAGCAGGTAAGACTTTCAATACATTGATATTTTGCAAGATACAGTGTATACTGGTTTTGTAGAAGCATAAAAGTTACTTTGTAAAAGAAGAAATGGGTTATACACTTTATAGTACTTGAAGTTACTTTACTAGATTTCTTTCAGATTACTATGTAGTTATTTTTCTAGTTTGGTATGAAACAAACTAATAACACAGTCTAAGCACCAACGGACATAAGTAAGCAGGTTAACTCTTTTAAAGACACTAAGTTACTTTTGTTGCAGTAAAAGACAGTTCAACACTTCGAAGATCTTTCGGGGAAAACCCACCATACAATCCTATCGAGAAAAACAAAGTGTTAGGTTTGCAGGTAAGAAAACAGTTTTGGGTTTGGAATTTTTGGGGGGAGTAGAACCAAGGTTCCCCAAGGTTCAGGTTGGCACTCAAGGGGCACCAACAGCGGCACTAGAGTGGCCGGGTTCAGAGTGCAGGGCACCAATGGGGCACCTCCTTGCTTGGGGGCCACTCACGGGCAGGCCACTCGGTCTAGTGAGACAAGCCACTGGGGTTAAGGTAAGGACAAGTGGGGTCCCAGATTAGCACCAAGTCCACATCACCAGTGGCACAGGGGCGGTCAGGTGCAGGGTCCTTAGAAGGTGTTGGGAGCCCAAATCACTCCAGTGGAAGAAGCTGTTTGAAGTAAAAGACTGAAAGCTGGAGCCAGAAGACGGGAAGAAGGGAACCCCAATGACTGGAGGATGAACTTGAAGAGTTGCTGGACACCAGGACGCAGTCGGTCGGCACCTCACGACTCAGGGACTGCTGGTGCAGGGGTGTCGTTTCGTGTCAGGTCATCTCACCGGTTCTGGTCGAGGAGACCCTTCAGGATGAAGGAGAAGGTCAGTGGAGGTCGTCAAACGCTTGATCCCAGGTCCTGATTTCGGGGAGGACTTCGCTGGAGTGTTAGGCCCCTCTGACTCCGGCTGTGGACATTGGGTGTAGAGTGATGAGGACTCGCGGTTCCAGCTAGATTCTGGAGACCTGGATTGAGTTGCTGTTGGACGAATCTGATGTTCACAGGAGATCACATTCTTTGGCAAGGCAGGGAAGGGCCCCGGTGTTCTTGGAGACTGCAGACTGCAGGACATGCCGGTTTCAACTTGCAGGGGTTCCAAGCAGGAGACAGGCTGGTAGGGCTAGAACTAAGGCAGTTTTGTTGTGTTCTTCTTCTGCAGCAGGGCTCTACTGTCCCTCTTCTTCTTGTCACGTTGAATCTAAATCTGCTTTCGGGGTTCCCCCTAAATACTATATTTAGTCATTGTGTTTTAGGGGTTTCAATGTAGTAGCCAATGGGCTATTGACCTTAGGGTGACTACACCCTTAGAGGGCTCATGCCACATGGAGGGGTGGGCACCATCCCAACCCCTGATTGGAGAGTGCCTGCCATCTTCAAGATGGTGAACACTGAAGATTGGGCTTCACCTCTCCTCCCCCACCTGATGGGTGTGGTTGGCAGAGGTGGGCACACCTTCCGGGCTCTACCAATTTGTCCCGCCTGTCTTCCAGCCGAAAAGGGGGTGAGACAAGAAGAGGGTCTGCTCTTGATAGCAGGAGAGGCTGAGGGTCACTTTGCAAAGGTGGCAAAGCCTTTGAAGCTCCACTGCCACAGATGGCTCTTCCTGACCTGGGGGAGGTGTGAACACTTCCCCCCTGGAAAGGCTTTGTTTCTTGGCCCGGGGAGCGAAGGCTCCCACCCCAGGGATCCAGCCGTGTAGGACCGCAAGTAATAGCGATGGGAAGGTGGAGCCGAGTGGCGGTGATTTCAACAGTTGGTGCCAAACGAAAATTAATTATATATTTAATTTCCCCTTGTGGTCGTCTGTCACATCCCCCCCCCCAACCCGACCTTACTGCCCCACCGATCTTACCTTCACTGGCCGTGGCTGCAGGGATCCAGAAACTTGTGCCGTGTTTTCACAGTGCAGACGCCAACCTGTCTGCACTTTTGAAGGGAATTAGAGATCCCCTTGCAGGCTGGTGCATCCAGTGACTGCACCCACCTGCAAGGGGATGTGTTGGAGGTCCATAGGACCCTCTTTCCCCCCCTCAAGAGGTCTGCTCTCAGGGGGCGCACTCACAGTGCACCACCTAGAAGGTGGTGAACTGTGAGTGCGCCAGAGAGCTTCTTTGCTGTGCGCATGTGTCTGTAGTATAGAGAGGGCGCAGAGGTAAATACATTCTCTCATTTGCATAGGTCAAGCCTTTTATATTGCTACCAGAAATTGGTTTTACATTCCAAAACTCTGTCTTATCTGCAGTTTAGCTAGGCTGCTTGTTAGCTCATTTATCAATTTTAAGTCCTAAATGTGGGTAGTGAACAGTCTAGCTGTGGTCTACATGCGTCATTTAATTTTTATGCCGTGTGCAATTTTTGCCCGCATTTGCAACAAACATACATATACCAATCAGTATTTTCATCCCACTCATTTTGGAAGATCTGTGGCTCCCCTTACTATAACCTATAATGACATCGGTGACTTGGTGGCATACAGTGTTTTGATGCACACAACCGAATAAGGATGGCCTTGGGGCATCTCTCCTTCTCTACAAATGATGGTGTGATAAGAGATGCTTTAAATAAGTTTTACAATAATGTTACTTTCAGCACTATAGCCCACACCCTGAAGTTAAGCCAGTGTTGAAATTCTGTCTGACGTGTGTCCTAATTAACACATGCTCTGTGGTAAAACATTCCACAGAAATCTTTGAATTACTGCATCGGGGAGAGTTGGATGTCCAGTTTCATACAAAAACACGTCCTTTGAATTCTTCCGCTCCTGATATTGATATTATTTGTCCCGCTGGCTATACAATTCTTTACCATAAGCACCTTGCAAAAAGGCATAGGGGAGTGGCCATAAGAGGGAGCGCTGAACATTCCATCTAGGAACTCAAACTTGTGTTTTTTCCCTGCAACAAAGCTACTTGGGTTTGGCCCCATAACAAGGACTACCAATGTGCTCAGTGGTGTGGTATGATACTGTTTTCCTGGCACGCCTGAATATTTTTTCAATTGTTTTTTGCATCTGGCCCTGCCTTTATTCCTATCATATACTAATTTGCTGCTAGTGGGTGTCTTTAATTTATGGATTGAATATTCTCATCCTAATGATCCTATTTATAATTTTATATAAAGGGCATGGCAGCCATGGAATTTATTCAGGTAGTCAAAGGCCTTACTCACATTAAAGGACACACACTGGATCTTGTCCTTAGGCCTCCCAATAGAGTGAAATGTGTTCATATTTTTACCCCAGCCTGGGCACATCACTACTTAGTCTCTTTCGGCTTGAAAACAGAATGTAACTTTTTATGAAGACCACTTAAGAGCTAAGGTTCCTTAAATTAAGCATCTTCAAGTACATTTTACTTCAATTACCTTTCCTTGCATTACACTGGTTAATAGCCTGACTGAGGTGGAGAGACCACAAAAACTCAACTCCACTGAAGAGAGTTATAATTTCTACTCTCAATGAGTTGAGTCAGCCTTAGATGCTATCCTGCCTCAAAAGAATGTCATCCCAAATCGTTTGAAACCCTCTACACTATGGTACACCACGGCCCCACAGACACTAAAAGGGGTTTTAAAAACTCAATCAGGCCTAGTGCTCTCCCAAAGTCAGACTGTAATTAAAGATGGCTCTATCTGATTATAAAGCAATAGAAAAATACTCACTGCATCTAAAGCAGAATTCTTCTCAAACAAAATTCTTCCACCTGTGCAGCTTCGGCTATCATTCATTGTCAAGATGGGGGTGACAACTAGCTGGTGTTTGCTTCCTTTTCCATGATTCCCACAGAGCTGTCTCTGGTTGAACTGAGGAAATGCACATCTGGGTTGCCTGGGGACCCTAGTCCAGCTCAGCAGTTCAGGCTACTTGCCGACTGGCTTAACCCGGTCCTTAATTACATTTGGAATACCTCACTTAGGTTGGGGATCTTCCCTTCCGCTTGGAAACTTGCCTACCTATTACCTATCCTGAAGCGGGCCAATGCTGACCATGAAGATCGAACCAAATTCAGGCCTATCACTCTACTTCCGGCTCCAGCCAAAAATACTGGATAAAATGGTCCATCTTCAGCTATCCAACTTTGTGGAAACCAATGAGCTGCTGCATGACTCGCTATCTGGCTTCCGCACAGGGTACAGCACGGAAACTGCGTTGCTTGAAGTAGCAGATTTCATTCGCCTATCTGTGGACGGTGGCTCTTCGGCCATGTTGGTGCTCCTTGACCTTTCCGCAGCATTCTAAACTGTGTCACACTCGATCCTGCTAGAAGGATTGATGCAGATAGGCATGCAGGGGATGGCTTTGAAGTGGATTACCTCATATCTTTATGGCCCCAGCCAACAAGTCCTTCTCCGCCATACACATCCTCTTGGAAACCGTTTAGATGTGGAGTTCCCCAAGGCTCTGCCTTGATCTCGCTACTTTTCAATATTTACTTGACTCCTCTGGCAGCTCTCATTATTAGGAGTGGGGTCAAGGTGATATCCTTTGCGGATGATACACAGTTGGTGTTCTCCTTTAAAGATCACTCTACTGCAGCTTTAAATTCTTTCAAAACTGTTTTAAAGACATAGCGATCTGGATGAACAGAAACTTCTTAAAACTTAACACCGATAAAACTGAGGTCTTATTTTTATACCCAAGCCTCCTTCCCACCTCCAGGCCTATGGTGGCCGGGAGAACTCGACACCCCACCTGTGCCTAAGGACTCGGTAAAAAACCTAGGTTTCGGGTGGGACAAAGACATGACCCTTTCTGCCCATGTCTGACAAGTCTCAGCTGCCTGTTTTGGAAAGATGAGAACCATCAGAAAATCCCTGGAATTTCTGTCAGAAGAAAGCCAAAGGACCATGGTGCATGCCCTTGTGACCTCTCACCTTGACTACAGCAACGGCCTCTTCCTGGGCTTGCCTAGGTGTCTGATCAGAATGCTGCAAAGTGTGCAGAATGCTGCAGCGAGGCTTGTCCGCAGGGTCCCGCTGGGCCATCACATCTCCCCGCACCTCAAACAACTCCATTGGCTCCCAGTCGCCAGGAGAATTGAACAATTGTGTTTCGTGCCAAAAAGGGCAGAGGCCCTTGCAACTGAGGAAGAGACTTCACCCGTACAACCAAGAGAGCAGTCCTTAAGATCCCATCACCGATGCTACCTTACTGTCCCCCATTTCTCCAAAGCTAGGCGGGGGGGGGTAGCTCGTTCTCAGTGGGGACCACTAAACTTTGAAATGACTTGCCTCCCCGCCTACGCATGATAAACTCTGAGCAAGAGTTCAGAAAAACACTGAAAAACTGTCTCTTTAAGCTAAGAGATCAGAGGCCTGGTTCTTCTTCTCTGCTGTCTTCCATGCTAGTGCCAGGACACCTTGCTAGAGGTAGCTGTGCGCTTTTCAAATGCCCTTTATTATTATAATCTCCAACTATTTTGAACAGAAGATTAATACCATTTGAGAGTCATTGAGCCTATCAGGTTCGGCAACTGACACAAGCTTGGTAAGCTGCTCTGAACTTTCTGTTTCCTTGCCTGCGGCTCTATCTACTGACCATCATTTGGAATTGCTGGATGCTGTAGCTGAGATTACCCCAGACCTAGGTTATTTTACCTGTTTATTTTTTAAACAGTTCATCTCGATCTCTAGGTCTATCAAATCTGGCTCTCCACTGGACCTGAGCCCTATAAAACATTGAAACAAGGCAAAATCAGCTCTCCTATAACCTTTGTTGGAGTTTTGGAAAGTCTCTCTTATTAATGTCTGGGTTCCCATGGAATATAAAAGGGCGCTCATTGTTTGAATGCTGAAGAAACACAACACTGATCAGGCTGCTCTTTCTAAATTTGACCGCCAATATCTCTCCCATCCTTTGTGTTTAAAATTGTTGAGCAGCATGTTAATTAACAGCTCTCCAGAATTTGGAAAGGAACCACCTATTAAAACCTGTGCAGTCTGGTTTTCGACTGGGACACAGCACTGAAACAGTGCTGATTTTGGTCTGGACCAATTTAGTGCTAGTGGACAAGACAAATCCAGCAGCCTTAGTATATCTGTCACTGCACCGGACCCTTTAACTCATTCCATCCTTCTATCCAGACTGGCATTAGTCGTAAAATCAGCACTTGAGTGATGCAAAGCCTACCTTGAGGATATATATTAAGCCATGTACGTCCCTCCATATGTGTCAGTATACAAGGCATTAGGGAAAGGCGTCCCACAGGGGTTCTACACTTACTCCAACCCTGTTCAATATATACCTCTGTCCTTTGTTCCTATTGGTCAGATTGGTGTCACCTGTATGAATTCTGCAGATGACACTCAGCTTATCATAGTCTTGGACATAACTGGGTTGGCCCCTTTGGTTAATTGCCATCAGTGTGTCCTCTGTCCTTTCATTGCTGAGATGTAGGACCAGTTTATATGTTGAAGAGCAGATAGCCTCTGTGATGGAAGTTTAAATCTGTCCATTATACTCGTGAAGTTCTCATGACCAATTTATATATGTGACGAAAAAAACTCCTTCAGCCTTGACGGACATTAATCCTACTGAAGAGTAGTTATCCTCAATTTGCAGCGTGCAGTTGTATGGCGTTGGATAATATTCCTTTGGCATTGGGGAGGCGATTTACTGCACGGCAGATTTAAATGTGTCCATCATATTTGTGGCCTTTCAGGTGTGTACTGACAGAATAATTACTTTGTGGACGTGTTTTTGTTTGGCCTATCCATCTATCTTAATGATGGACGCCTAATTCAAACATCCTAGGTTTATGTGCCAAGTAAACACACTTTCACATCACACTATTAAACATATGCTTTCAAAACCTTGATCATTTGCCTTTCTCATTTGGAAGTTGCAAGACATTGGGTGAAATTTGACCTTGGTTTACTTCATTTTGCTAATTGTTTGTCCTTAGTTTTTGTTGTTACTTTTGTATTTTGTATTTTTTCAACCATGTCTGGAAGAAGGAAACTCAGATTTCCTTAGACAGAATTAACTGTTGTAGTTGATGAGATTATTAGGGTAGAGTCAAAGTTGTTTGGTGCCCTTGTTTAGAAAACCACTATTACCAAGAAAAGGCAAATGTGTGATACAATTGTCACAAGAGTGAATACATTCTCTAACACCAGACACTCACAAGTTGAAATTAGAAAGCACTGGAATTATCTACAGAGGAGAGTGTGTTTCCTGGCCTCAAAAGCACACATTGAAGTTCATCAGACAAGTGGGGGTTCTCCCAAGCACATTAACCTCTTTCCCTGGGAGGAGAAGGTGTATGGAATCCTCCAAACTGAAGGTTTGGCAGGAATTCCTTGTGGAATGGAGACTGGCAAGTTAATTCACTGTGTGTCATTATGCAAGGTGGGTCTTCAGCACAACTCTAGTATTCTCTGAATATATGTTAATATGTGTTTTCTAAACACATATATTTTTTAACACATTTAAATTGTTTTATTTTTTATTTCATCAATAAAAAACTTAAAATTTAAGCAATAAAGTGTATCATTTGAGAGATCATCCTGTGCTTCATGAGTTGAACCGACACATTGCTGCTGTGGCTGATCACCTCTCCATACTCATGCTAAAATCGATACAGCTATGTATCTCTACTCATCTGTTTTTCCTCTTCCCTGAGTATTTTTTTATAGTAGCTGTTAGACCTGGCACCATTGGCGTAAGTCTCCCTTCCTTTTTTTTCGCTGTGCCTCCTCTGTTTTTCTGGTGATAGATGCTCTGGGCGCTGTGCCACTGCCATTCAGTGCCCCAGCGGATGCTCCCTGTGTAAAGATGACATATGAATTGGTGTATCCCTGATTGGCTTATTTGGTCTACCTGTTAGTCCCTAGTAATGTGGCTGGTAAACCAAATGCTGCTGGTGGGCCTGCAGCGCTGGTTTGCGCCACCCACAGAAGCAGCTTGTAAAGTGTGTCTCAGACCTGGCACTGCAGTGTCTGTGTGCAGTCTAGAACTGCCATCTTGGCTGTGAAGTGCACCCACTTCCCAGCCCCTGAACCTTCCCTTGGCATCATGTAAGCCACCCCTAGGGTAGGGTGCATTGTATGTGTAAGGTGGGACATGCTCTGATATGTGTAGCATGTCCTGGTAGTGAATTACACCCAATTTCATTTTTCACTACTGTAAGGCTACCTGTTCTCCATAGGCCAGAATGGGTGGTTTGGCTATTACATTCTATAGTCCTAACTGACCCATAGAACATGGTAGAAAAACGAATCTAGTATGCCTGAGCTCAAAATATTAAAATACATCATTTAGTGAAGTTTATTTTTATATTCTGTGTTTGAAAATACCACTTTTAGAAAGTAGTGTGCTCTGCTGTTATGTGTATTGGCTGTCTAGTTTTGGAGGGACAGGGCAGGCTGAGTCAGACCTGGGTTGAATAGAGAGATCTGCATTGGAGTGTGGGGAGGGGTAGCTCCTGGACCTGAATAGGGCTGTGCCTGGCAAGGTGAATGCTGGCTCCACCTCCCGCTGTGCGTGTGATGGCAGACCCCCTCTTTCTGAAGGGAAGGATGCAGCCTGGTAAACAAAGTGCTCCAGGGCTGGGCAGAACTGGTTCGGGCTGGGTTCAGTGACTTGTAGCTTCTGAGAACAAAGACTTTTGGGGTATAAATATCTGTGCTGAAACCCCTACAAATTGTATTGCCCCTGGATCTCAAGACCAACATCTGTCCGTGGAACTGAAGGAAGCTGCAGGAGAGGACTGTCCTTGTGTTGTGTGCTGTTCCCTGGATTGGCCTGCAGTAGTTATCATTGGACTGGAAATAAGAGGGAAAAGGAGCTGTAAGAGAACTTTTTAATCTTGAACCTACAATCACACAAGGGCTAGAGAGAGAACTAGCATCCTGACTGAAGTCTCAGGACCAGTAGACTTCGTTTTGTCGCTAAGGCCTGTTAGCGAGCTGCCGCAGCAGAGGAACGTCGGGAAAATCATCGCGTTGCTGCCACTGAGGGCGCGCTGGCCTGATCATCGCCCCGCACGTTTGCGAGCCTCAAAATTATTGCTAAAGCCTGTTAGTGAGCCGCCACAGTCGCGGAGCGTCAGGAAAATCCTCATGTGACTGCCGCTGAGGGCTCGCTGGCCTGGTCATCGCCCCGCACGCTTGCGGGCCTCAAAATTGTCGCTAAGGCCTGTTAGCGAGCCGCCGCAGCCAAGAAGCGTCAAGAAATTCATCGCGTTGCTGCCGCTGAGGGCTCGCTGGCCTGATCATCGCCTGCATGTTTGCGGGCCTCAAAATTGTCGCTAACATCCGTTAGCGAGCGGCCGCAACCAAGAGCGTGAGGAAAAACATCGCTATCCCGCCGTAGCGGCATTTTTGTGGATTATTGACAACAACATCCCGGAACTGTGAGTAAAAGGGTCGCAGAGATCATTGCCCTGAACTGAACTTTGCATTCCCCATTTGAACTATTTTTGCAGCATCCAGAGAGAATTACTTTTGTACAGTATTGTGGCTTTCTCGTTATTTGGTCTTGTGATAAGCCTTTATATAAAGATAACTATTTTTTTTATACCTACCTGTGTTGTGTTCCTTTGTAGTGTTCCTCACTGTATTACTGTGTATGGTCATAGACGCTTAACTCACTGCCTCTGAGATTAGCCTAACTACTCGTGCTACGTTAACACAGGGTGGAGCATGGGTTGTCAAAGGGGTGCAGCCCTTCACTCTGACTTAGGAAGAAGGGTCCCTGCTTGGACAGTGGCCCTCCACTGCCAACCAGAGACCCCCATTTCTAACAGTAGCCAGAACAGTAATGTAGTAAGGCGCTAAACAATAAACAGAGGCTCAACACATAATTGGAGAAACTAGACACAGAGACTTAACTAGTGGGTAATACATATCAATTTTACTAACAATCGACATGTGCATTAATGTTAATGTACCTCCTGTCGTCCATTTCTTTGTATGTTCTTGTTTTTTTATAGGTATGTTTTTTGTGCTTACACGTCTAAAAAAAATTATTATACTATATACATATATTTATATATTATATGTGATGTTTACTAATGACCACATCTTTCAAGACATTGTTAGGGTTCAATGACTACATCTCCCCCATTGCAACATTGTAGGACGTTTCCATATTAAGATTTATTACTTCAACATGATCCATGTTTCACTGATAGCAGTGCATGACTATTATTGATACATCAAATGACAGTAGTAAGGAAGAAGGAATTGACCCCAGACAAGAGGAAGTAGACAACCTTTTCTAATCATGAGAGCAAGCATTTAAATTACGATATTAATTAATAATTACTTATTTGTTTAGTACATATCATACTAAGTGTCAGAAAGACGTTATAGCTGTTGCCTTCTAAGATGTTACATATAGGTGCCTGGACATGATGAAGTTACATTTTTGTGAAGTTTCATACAAAGAAAAGTGTAATGCTTTGAATATTCAGGATGCATTTTCCCCAAGTGTTAAAAGGTAAGCTCAGAATTGTAAATGATAAATTTGATTACAAGTGATATGAGGAAGTAAATTACAAAAAAATGATTTGTTTTGTTCCAAATATTATTTTTGTTTGTTATAGGTCACATCACACTGTCATTGTCTGTAACAGCAGTGAAGCATTGGTGACTCTTGGATATGGTAAGTAATTACTCTTCTGATGTAGAGAGATAGATTGTTCCATATTTGCACATTGATGTGTTTCTGTGTAACTTATTCTCATAATAAATTCTCAGACTGATGGAAGAATTGCAATGCGTGTTTTCATTAATGGCAATTACTAATGTGAGCATATGCTAACAGCAAATTTGGCCACAGGGAGTGGAAACGACTATGGTTTGTTCAGTAGGGGACTATTTTATATTTTTATGATGTTGTATTGTTAGCCTGAGGAGTTAAACAAGAATGTGGTAGAGCCTCTTCTGCAAACTTTCTTCTATTCCCCCACTGTCAAATATAAAAGTCTCCTATTTGGTGCTCCAAGGAAGAGAGCTGCCACTATTGCCCACAAATGAGAACTGGAAACATCCAGTCCTATACAGTCAACAAATTATCCAGAGAACCAGCAAATGTACAAACAGTGTGTCCAAATCTTCTCGTTTTCAGATGAGTTTATTTCCAACAAAACTTCACTATAACATAACCTAACTAAGGGATGTTCTGCCGCAGGTCAATGTTGTCCATCATACATTGTAACCTGGTCCATCTTATCAAGGCAATGGAATTTTACTTTCAGGAGCCTAAAATCCCTCTCCACATGCCAACTAGTACAACCATGTGCCTCACTGAAGCTGACTTCCCCTGGCTTTGTTGGGTTTCTCAGAGGTGGTAGCAATCATGTTTCGTTTGGATAAGCAGAATCTTTTTTAACATAGCAATTACCAACAAGCCAGGCCCTCACGTTTCCAAGTTGTACCATCTGCTGTTGAATGCTGCTATTGCATATTACAAATGAATTATGGGTGGATCCAGAAAAGTGTACACAGACACTTGTGATGCAGAGATCCGCAAAGCAGACTATTTGCTTATTGATAGAATGAAAATGTTTACAGTTCCGGTACACTTGCTCTCTGTTGTGTGGTGGAACCTAAGCAATATGTGTTCCATCAATGGCACAAACCACATGTGGTGTGTTAGAAATGGGATTTCTGGTTGTCTAAGGCTTGCGCCAAAGCCAGGCAGAAACCACCACTCTAGTCAGGGCAAGGAAGTTACCTGCCAAAGATAACCCCTGCTCACCCCCTTGGTAGCTTGGCACGAGTAGTCAGGCTTATCCCGGAGGCAATGTGTAAAGCGTTTGCGCACGCACAAAGCAACAACACCCCAGGCACACCACAAAAGGAACTCCACACAAGGTTATATATAAGAATAGCCTTTGTATTATAATAAAAACATTAGATCATAATCACATAATATACACTGTGCCAACTGGCACTGGGCAGTATCTACAGGGGATTATATACACCTGACAGGGCCAATTGGGCCATTGTCAGAACAATCACAAAGGGAAATTAGTAAATGTAGAACATATACTACCTGTAGCATAAATTATAGATGTAGAACACAACCAGTAACTACTGGTAAAAGTTAGGAACACACTACGCAATCATAATCACATTAGGCCTAGAACACAGTATGCAATCACTGTAGGCATAAACACCTGAGATCTAAAAACCATTAGCATAACACATTACGCACCTAGCATCACAAGCATAAATACATTAGGTAATACCTGAAAGAATGAGCACCAGTCGATATAGGACATATAATCAAATGTGGAACACTACCAGTGATTACTGGCAGACACTGGACTCAGTAGTAGAACATGCAACATAAAACATATTATGCCATCAGCATCACATCAGGCGCAAACCACCTTATGCGCCAGTTTAGAACTCTGCGCCCTATGTCCAGTAAAGTCAGGGCGGGCTGCAATAGCCGCGAAAGCAAAGTGCGCCAAACTCGCCTAAATGTGGCAGCTGCCCACTACTTGCTGGGCAGCTGTGAATAAAAATAAAGGCTGGGCCCTCATTGTGCCCTCTAATTCAATGTACCACCGTTGCAGCTGCCCACTGTCAGGCGGGGCAGCTGTGACCCTATCGCAATGAGGCCTGGAACCACTGGGCCCCCTGAACCCCCACGGGCTCTAATTAACACAATTGTGGCCCCTGTCGTTGGAGCGGCCCGCTCCCTTTGCGGGACCGCTCAGGTGCTGTGCCTTCACTGGCACTAAAACTGAGGGCGCCAAGAAATGCCCCCAAGCCCCAAGGGGGCTTCGTGAAACAAATGCAGCCTTCCGCCCGCGATCCACCCAACTCACCGGGACTCTTTGTCCTACGGTCTCTTCTCCATGGTGCAAACTGCGCGGGGCTGACATGCAGCGGGGGTAGGCACCGACAATTTGCCTCGTGCCCCCCCGCCTTACTCCCAGGCGGCTGCGGCTTCTCCTGTGGAGCCTCCGAGGCTCCAGGTGATTAGGCTGGATGCGGGGCTCCTACCTCCGACACAGGAGCCCTGCCAGTACCTGCAACCACTCGCGACTTCCCACCGGGTACCACGGGGCTCTCCCTCGCTCTCGGGACCCCCGTGGGGTGATGCCGGTTTCCTCCTCTCCTGCGGCTCTCTTTGTTCGTCACAGGAGCGCGGGGTAGGCTCCCGTCCGCCTCACCACCGAGGCTGCCTGGCTTCCTGGCTAAGCCCAGGCTGCGGCGGTGATTTTATTTTCCTCCAAACAGCGATGCGGGGTGGTCACCCGCCAATCAGGAAATTTAAAAGTGCGGCCATGAGGGGTAGGCTCCCTCTGAAAAATAAAAATACAGTGCGGGGTGGGCACTCGCGATTGCGGAAACATGCGGGGTGGGCACCCGCCTCCAAGTCAAAACTGGCACCAATACGCTGCAATAATGCGGGGTGGGCTCCCGCTTTCCCCACGCTAAGCAGAGGAATCTCCCACGAGGCAACCTCACGCTGTAAGCCACCAGCAGTCCTCCTGGGCCAAAATACAGCGCTCCCAAGGGACAAAAGTCCAGCGTTCTGCAAGGATAAGTAAAGCGCTCTTCAAAATACAGGCAAGTAAAGCGCTCTTCCAGGCGCTAGGTCCTGGGTTTCCAGGGCAAGGTTCAGGGGGCACAAGGCTGGGCTCAGGCAGGCCAGCACACAGGGCCCTCCAGCAGGGAGGCAGTCCCTTGTGGCGGTTCCTCCTGGAGCCCAGCAGTAGCAGCCCCCAGCGTCAGGACAAGCACACAATGAACAACCTTCATGGGGCCACAGCCCCTTCTCTTATACACAGACTTCCTTTGTCACAAAGGTGCAGGGCCGGGGGAAACCAGATGCAACTGGTTTGGGGGAGCTTTGGAGCACTTTGTTGTGCTCAGCTCCTCTCTCCATTGTCAGGTGGGGGCTAGGTGCTCAAACGCACCACAGGTGGTGGAGCCAGCATTGTGGAGGGAAGGCACAGTCCTATTCTGGTCCCAGGTGCAACTCCTCCCTCCCAACTAGATGCAGATCTCTCTATTCACCACTGGGCTGACTCACCCTGGCTCCTGGAATTCCCCACACCATCCAGCACCTGTAAATCACAAGCCATACATGCACTTCACATCAGGCAGGCAGACACAGCACACAGAAATGCCAACTTCTAAAAGTGGCACGTCTCCTATAAATATAATAAATCTGCACATCATTGCGCAGCATTTATTCTCACGAGTTCGCACATACTACACTTGACCCTGCACTCCTCTCACACCAGGAATTACCATGGACACACATATTCCCCATGCATTCCTATGGGAGGGCAGGCCAGTCTCACTAAAGGTAACACAGAGCGCACGCACTTTACACTGGGACACAGTGCTAAAGTGCCTAGAGTCCTAAAACCTCTAACACTACATAGGGAAAAAAAGGCTAGGATAAATGCAAAACGTTTAGGGGTGAACCTGCCAAAAGGGCCAGGTCCAACAGTGTGCTACCTATGCAAAAAAACTCAGTCTTGATATTGTACAAGGTTTCCACAATATGAGGTAATTGAATATAAGTGATTCTATGGCTCATCATTACAATGAGAAACATCTTACCAGAAGAACTGGAGATATTAGCAGATGAAATCTTGTCTCAGTACTGCCAGCTGTATGGCTAGCCACAGCAACAGGTATTAACAGCTTCTGTTGAGATATTATTTTCTCCTTTAAAGCTTATTTTAATTTTTTTACCAGAAAGAGGCAGAAACTTCATATTTTTGTGTATGTGAAAATATTTACAAACATGTAGAGGAAAGAAATAATTTCTAACCTATTCTATGATGATCTGGGAATTTATTGCATTTCACAAAACATTGGTGTTATACTAATGTATTATTATTTTCAGAGCTTTTCATAATTTAGGATATTTAGTAATATTTTGTAACATGTACTTGTTACAATGGTAAGTGTGCTAATATGCTGAAGTCCTCTTTAAATTTTTTTCATCAATTTTTTTAATTCATGTAAACCTCAAAAGCTCTTCTAAGTTAAGCATTGTTGTTGTTTGTTGGCATAGTTGATAATGAAACATATTTTGGTATGAATTTATTTTAATTTTGAAAACAAGATATATAAAAATTGTCAGTTATAATTTGGTCATAGTAAACGCCCGTTTTGTTTTGCTTATAACCACTTATAACCACTGCCTGGTATTAAAAAATGAAAAAAAGCTTTTAATTTTTCTTTTTCAAATACAACCCGTTTTCCTTCAAGGAAAATGGGCTGCATTTAAAAAGAAAAGTTATTGCTTTATTTAAAAGCAATCCCGGACATGGTGGTCTGCTGACCCCAGCTGGTGACCATCTCTCTGATTTTGGCGATTCCTAATTGATCACACATTGCGACCTATCTCAATAATATTAATGAGGTAGGTTGATTTGCGAACCACTAAGAATCGCTGAATGAAACTCATGGAGATTCTTATATTATAAATATTGATTACCTAATTGTGATTTGCAGAAAATTGCAATTAGGTAATTGCTATAACCCTTAATGATACATGTGGCCCACTGTCTATTGTGAAAGACATCTTAAATGTAATAAAAGACATCAATTTGACTTCTGCTACTGACTTCCTCATCACCTTGGATGTGGAAATCCTACATACCACTATATTGTAGGACTCTACATTACAAGTGATAGAGTAATTGAGACAAAATAAACGGGACTACTTGACCTCAAAACACTTCAGTATTGAGTGTGTTATGTTAGCACAAAAGAACAACTTTTTTAAGTTTGAAAAATATTTCTCCAGATTCAAGGTGCTTCCATGGAGAGTTCCTTTGCTCACAGTCAGACTTGTTCATACAAGCACAACTTTTAGATGAAATATATCAATTCAGCAATCAACTCCTACGGACCATGGAGAAAACTGTGGTGAAGATACACTGATGACATTCTAATATTTCGTCCTATTGATGCTAGTGATGGGAGAACAAAAGATAAAATGATCTCCAATGAAGAAAACCCTGGAAGGAGTCCATTGAGTATGGCATCACCCATCTAAGGAGGAGCATGGCCTGATGAAGAAGCATGCCACCTTGATGGGTCAGGGTCTTTGTATCCTAAAAAAAGATTACTGTTAAGATGCAACGTGGCCGTCTCTGCAGCCTTTCAAACGCCTTTTTCTTAGCAGAACGTCACACCTTTTTGGTGTAATGCTTGATTTGAGGGGTCATGTAACGACTGCTTAAGTCCTCTCATTCCCACTTTTTGTAGAGCGCCATTCTATCCTTGTTTGTGTACTTTAACTATCTACACTCCATGGTGTCATAATCAGGTATGCTTATGTTCTCCTGTCGCATCTCCTTTGAACTCCCAGATACCATTATGGTCAGTGTTGCTTGCTTTCTCTTCTTCTCCTTCTTTCCTTCCTTTCAGATATCTAGCATCACCTCTCACTTGTAACACAGGTCTCTGCTACTCCACACTACATCAGCACAGTTAGCTTTTCCTCATCTTATACCCTGCTGAATACCAGAGCAAAAATGTATTTACAATGGTCAAATCTGCCTGCTAATCTTATACTTTGTGAAAGTTACTTCTACGTCTATTGTAGCAACAACATCTCTGCTGAGGACAGTATTTTAGTTACCCCAAAGGCCTAATTAACTGTCTCATTCAACCCAGGTTAGCAACTGCACATGCAGTAAATTCTGACATCATTTGGGTGCATTTTTTACCAGGTACGCAATTATCGCACCATTGCTAGATTTTCTGCTCTGAATAACGCATAACATGCACAGTAGAGTTTATGCTTCCAGTTTCCCTCTTTTCAAGCTGTTTTGTTCTCGTGCATTAAATGCAATTTTTTACCTAGTGTAGTGTGAAAGGGAAATTTTTCTGCAAAATTCAGTACCGCTTCAGACGCATGAGATAGGTTGCTTCCAGTGGCGGCTGGTGACGTTTGATAGTGGTTCGGCGTAGAATGATTGTCATACTGCACCGTAGCGAGCGAGCACAAACAACCTAAGGCGGGTTCGGGGGGGTTCACCCTCTGGAGAAAATTTTGAAAAAAGAGTGGACAAATGGTACATTTTCAAGCAAATTTGAGAAAGCAGGAAGGTTAATAAACCAATTGTGAAAGTGCAGTTATTACATTAATAAAGAGGTGTCATATACCATAGGTAGCTGCTTGTTCAGTATAACCACAGAGCTTCATAACAGACTTCGAGACACAATGCATTTCTGAGTACCTCACAGATGTTTTTTCTTTAACAAACAACTAAACAGGTCGCAAACTAGCAGCATTCAACATAATGTTCACTTTGTGTAGATAAAATCAGCACGTCTGTCTTTAAGAGCAGCAAACTTTTCAATAACTTGAACGTTAAAGTCTGGGGTTCTTTTTAACTAGGTCGCTCTCTATAGAGAGGATTGCTAAAGCATTCAGTCTTTCCTGAATCATTGTGTTCCCCCAGGAATGTCTTAATTCTGTTTAAGGTGGAAAACCATTGTTCCGACTGGCTGTTGTGATAAGAGTGGTAATGCCAATTTTTTGTAAAGCCACTGTCTCTGTAAGTGACCTTTCCATATTAAGTTTCTGAATTAAAGCCAGCAAAGAAATGGCACCAGTGGCCTTCCGGTATACACTCATTCCGTACAGTAAACTCAGTTTCCAGGTCCTCTTTGTTGAGCATAGGATAAGCTTCCACAGCATCATTCAGAGCTTGCTCAGGGAAAGGTTGATCATATTTTGCAAAGTGTTCACTTTGCAATAATGTGGCACTCACCAAATGTTTTGTGAAAGAAAAACGTTCTTGTGCATGCACAATTATAACGTAAAATATCTCCTTTGCAATTCGGACCAGCCTGCTGATGTTTTTCCTGCGATTTGAAAAAGTAGAATCCTCTGGCAGTTTGCTGTCTAAATTGTCAACCCCATCTCTCACTTTGCTCATGTTGGTGTCAAACATACTGGTATCCCTTTGCACAGAGACAGGATCTTGTAACTGGTCGTATAATATGTTGACAAAATTCATTATATCAGGAAATAAAAACAGAAAGAACTGAATCTCTGTCTTGTTGTGTTCTTGCAAAGCCACTGGCTTTATTCTGACTTTTGTAATCAAAGGCGTCATTGGCTTCTATGGCGTCAAAATCATTTCTCAAGGCCCTCCCTTTGTTTATAGATTAGGTTGACTGTAGGTATGTTAAGGTTCCAACGAGTTGAGAAGTACTTCCGTTCTTTCGGGGGAACGTGTGAAGACTGCTGCCATACCTCCTACATCCTGAAAAAATGTTTGTGTCTCGGTGATCTTTGATGCTACCTGCTGCAATATACGTTTAAGTTGGTGGGTGTGACAGTGTACATAATGAGCATTAGGGTACACATCTCTAGTTAATTTCTGTACTCCACCAAGGCTTCCACTCATTACGGAAGCACCATCATAGCTTTGTGCAATAAGTTTTTTTCTTTGAGGTAGCTCTGGAAAAATGAAGTTCAGTTCACGCAGAATAGTTGAAGTAATGGTTTTTGCACTAGAGTCTCTTAAATGTGCGAAACCATAGAACCTTTTCATAACTTTACTGCCTTTGTCAAGGTACCGAAAGACTAATACGGACTATGTTTGTGTGGCCACATAAGTGGTGTCATCAGCCTGAATAGCCACAAAGTCTGTGCGTTGCACCTGTTGGACAATATGGCTTCTCTAATTCCTAGCATACACTCAAGGAATTGATTGATTGATTGAAAAAGCTTGAAAAAGGAGTTCATTTTGTATCGTTTTAGAGGTGCCCTTAAAGACTGTAGCACTTGCTAAATGTGTTCCATTTCCTTGTCTATGCTTGCTATTAAATCCAAAAGGCCTCTGAATATTCTTGGATTTGAGGAACTTTCAGATTTATCATGGCCTCGCAATGCCAGTTCGAGAGCGTCACAGAAACGAATGCAATCAATTATTTTTGGTAGTATATGTCTATTCCTATCAACTGCTTCATTGTTTTTCTGTATTGTATGGCAGTATGCATTGCTTATGTGGTGCTCAATCAGTGTGTCTCCCAACATTCCCAGTCTCGTCAAGCTTTCCATATGGCTTCTTGTGTGTGCATGCTTCTTTATTTTGTCAGACAAATGCTTCAAGTCTATCACTCCTTGTTTTGTCCAAGACATGTCACCACCACTAAACAGCAAGCAAGGGAAGCAGAACAGAGAATTTCTTGATGCGCACCCTGTAAGCCAATCAGCTTTTATGTACCAGGAGTTTGAGAATGTACGTTTGTAAGTTTTTCCTGGGTAACTGCTTGTAGTTTTAGGTCAGGCCGATCAGGTCCTAATTGCTTTATATGTAGTTTCTCTTCAAGTTTCCGTCCAAAAAATGGCCTTGCAATTAGCTGTTCTACTGTATTCATGCCGATGCTGGCCTTACCAATATTAAAGAAACCTGTTAATAATCAAAGTACAACGTATTAGGTTTGGTGCGATAATATCAAATTTCAGTTAAAATACATATATCTTGTGCATTATCGCAATATATCTCCAAAAGCTCCCCTTTGCACAACATAACTGCTGAAAATACAGCCTTACTGCCTGCTGCCTCTGTGGCATACTGGTTACTGAAGGCACTGAAACAGACACTGCTTGAAGTTGAGGGCCTTTAACAAGGCAAGAGATAGATAGTGCCTTTAACAACCATTATTGCCCAAAGCACAGGGCTAAGGCTATTAGTAAATTCCATTCACTAAGGGTACAATGTTCAAAATGTGCACCCACCCCAACCACCATGTAGAGTGACCACATACATAGCCCTAACACCAATCTAAAAAAATATCGCATCAGTTTCCTTACCTTTAACACTGGTGTTTGCTGGGTTGTAGCCAGGGTGAAAGAGCAGCAAAGGAGGTTGGGGCCTCTTGTTATTCGCCCAAAAATTTACCAAAAATTAGGTAATGGTTGTCCGGCTTTACCAGATGCTGAAAATAAAAATATAACAATTTCTTTTTGAAAAATTAGGATAATCAAAGAAAGAGTGGGGGAAAAAAACATACCGCTCTAATTTTTACCTTGCAGTTTGCATGCAGCTCTTAGATGACAGTTAATATCTCACTGTTGTATGTTAGGATTTTAACTTACAAACTGCAAGTAACAAAAGGATCTCTCTGACAAAAGCAGTGACTCACTGACCTATTTACATCATGTGCATTTTGTGATCCGCATCAGGTACATTTTCTTTGCAGCAGGCACATGAGTCAAAACTTCCACTAGACAAAACTCTGATCTTTCTCTAGGAAAAACATTAACCATCAGCGTTATCATGACATTTGTGTATTGCCCTGAAAATTGCTACAGGCCAGGAAGGTGGTAGCCAGTGCATAATATACTTGCAACTCCATTCAAATTACGCACTAGACAAAAGAGCAATATGCTGCCTAAATAAGAAGTACCAACATCCTGGAAGAAAGCAAAGTAAAGCATGGGAAAGCATGTGAAATGTAAGCAGGAAGAACATGGTTACCAATCCACAATGCTGTTCAAAAAAAGACAAGAAAACAAAAGTACTGCTTCACTGGCAAACTCTGTAAAGCAGCGCTAATATGTTTGGGTGTGAATAAAATCAATGTAGCCACTTTGCGAACACTCTGACTTGCTTTATTTCGTTTTTTATTTATTTTTCATAGTTTGAACCTTACTTGTCCAGTCCAGTGGGGGTTGATGACATTTGAAAGCTCATATGGGCAAGAACACTGAAGCAGAATTTTGCGCAATATGCACATAATTCACCTTTTGCCAAATTGTATATGTATATAAAACATTTCAAATCAGGCGCATAGTGGACGGTACATTTCTGGGGTGAGGCCGTATCTTGTGAGTAGGGCCTCCTTCATGTGGCTGTAGGAGGTCTGCAGGGAGAGGGGTAGGTCGAGCAGGGTGTCCCTTCCTTCGCTCAGAAACCGCCCCCACAACCCCGCCCCCCAGTCCTTCTGCGGGATCCGATGGGAGGTCATGGCGACCTCGTAGGCCCGGAACCATTGCTGAATGTCATCGTTTTTATAATATTCCTTGACCACATCCTTGGGGATGTGGACCTTCTGTTCCGCTGGGGAGGCCGTCTCTCGGTTTCCCGGGGGCCTTCCTTCCTCGCTTCTGGCCTTGAGCTCGATTTCTTTCAAGCTGCGTTTGTGCTCTAGTTGGAGCTTCCTTCCTTCGTGCTCCCGTTGGAGCTTCTTTTCTTCTAGTTCGCCTTGTACACGCATTTGCTCTACTGCTAGCTTTTTTTCCGCTAACTTCAATTCGCCCTCGATTTTTAGTTTGGCTAACTCGAGTTCATGATTGCGGCTTCTCTCTCTGTCCGCGAGCTCTTCCGGGGATAGGCCCCCGTCTGGTACGATGCCTCGCACCTGATTGCTACTGCTTCCACTTTGGGGGGGTTCGGCTTCGTCGGGGCGCTCCCCCGTGCCTTCCGGGCAGGAGGCCCCGGTCTCCACCCAAGTTTTCAGTGCTTTCTGCAAATCCTCTTTAGTGTTGAGACCAGTGGTAGCGATTTTAAGTTCTTTGCAAAATTGCTTTAGCTCCTTGTGTGTATATTCTTCTAGCTGTTCCACCTGGAACACCCTGTTGGCGCTGGTTTCTGCGGGGCTCATGGCGCTTCCTTCTGCCATCTTTGTCGGTAGTGCTTCCGTTGTTCACGGTACGATCTCTAGGTGATGGGCCTGAATCCCGTCGCTTGCCACCAATGTTAGACGGCGACCTCAGAGGAGCCTGGAAGGGGTCCTGACTACCCTGAGTCCCACCCTCAAGGTATCGTAGCCGGGCACTGGCGGGAGACTCCCCAGGGGGAGGAATCTCGTATCTAGGATCGTACTTCTGGCACCACCCGACACAGAGTGAACACACCGGGTATTCTGAGAAACAATCTTTATCAAGTAGGTTATCACTGCAAATATGTACAAGGTGAGCACGGGCTCAAGAGTCTCGGAAGGGGTAGGGGGTAGCGGGACAGTCTCTGGTAAAGGTTCAAGCAGGGACGCATCCGGCGCACAGCTCACAATCCTCGAGCTGGGGGATACGAGGTTGTAGTCGGGGTCCGGCGGGACCGTGAGAGTCGGTTGGAGCCGCGAGTCACTCAGCGGGCTCAGGTACAGGTTCGGAGGTCTTACGATCTTCAGGGAGCCGCGAGTCACTCAGCAGGGCTCAGGTACAAGTTCGGAGGTCTTACGATCTTCAGGGAGCCGCGAGTCACTCAGCAGGGCTCAGGTACAAGTTTGGAGGTCTTACGATCTTCAGGGAGCCGCGAGTCACTCAGCAGGGCTCAGGTACAAGTTCGGAGGTCTTACGATCTTCAGGGAGCCGCGAGTCACTCAGCAGGGCTCAGGTGGGTTCAAGTTCCAGGAGCCGCGACCACGTCGGCAGGCTCTCGTTGTTCCAGCGTCGAATCTGCCGGACAGACCCAGAGCACCCCTTGTTATAGGTCGACCCCTCTTTGATGTCCGGAGTCTGTGCAGGCAGGGGTCTTGTCACCTGGAGGTCGCTTGTCGGGATTTCCTGCTATTGTCTTTTGATCCTTTCAGGGCCGGGTCGGGAGGAGTCCCAGACACCCCGCAGGCATGGAGCCAGCCCTCAGGGAGGCCGGAGGGCCGATCGAAACCCATCGTCCCGGGGGAGCTCAGAGGTGCGATAGAAACTGCTCCTCCCTCTCTCATCCCCTGGAAGCGTGATGTCCTCCAGCCGGAGTGGCGCCTCTAGGCCCGGGTCGCGCTGGGGCCGGGCGGCCATCTTGGTGCATGAAGTGGGCACGCGGGCCCGGGGTGGCCGAAAGGAGAGAGGCCAGGGACGGGGATGTCCGGGTCGGTGCGTGTGTCCTGGTGGGGAGGCTCGGCTGGGCCGCGTGCTTGGGCCGTAGGTACCAGGTTTCGGTGGTGCGGGGGCACGGAGGGCCATTCTACGAGGCCGGGTCCAACACATAGCTAGGGGGGGGGGCGGTGGGGGCGGTCCGCCCCAGGCGGCACTATTTTTGGGGCGGCAGCCACGCGGCACTGGTGGCCCGTTGCGGTGGCCTTTATAATTTTTTTGGGGACACTGACACTACTGTTACAGTAGTGTCAGTCAGTGTCCCCAAATAAATTATAAAGGCCACCGCAACGGGCCACCAGTGCCGCGCGCGCGGCCCTGTTTGAAATGCAAGCGCATGCGCACCGCCACCACCTAGCATAGGCCCGTGACGTCGCAGGACACGAGCTTCTGCAAGGTTGACAGCGATCCGGGCGGAGGTGGTGGCAGACCGACGGAGCTGCAGGCAGAGAGGAGATACAATACAAATCTGCGAGTCTAGGTAAAGCGATGTACCGCTCTAGGCTCGAATCAGTTAATTGTTTGGGGACGTGGACTACAGGCAGGGCAGAGACCAGAGGACCCTCCACGGCACTTTCTGAGAACGCCGGGCGCAAGTAAGTGATGTTAGATGAAGGGGAGAGGATGTGGTCCGTCGGCCGGCCTAAACTGCCGCCTTTGGTGCTGGAAACCAGAGTTCGAGCCTCGAGGTCACCACACCAGGTGCTGGCTTCCTGGGGGCCCCGTGTTTGAAAGTTTTATTATGCTTTTGAAGCACCTGCTGCAGCGTTTCTTCCCCCCCCCTCCCCAATTACCAGGCCTCACATAAATGTCAAGATAACTCGTGTGATTAATTACCTTCCTGGCGAGAGGTCAGCATTTTGTATAGTTGAGGTTTTGATTTAGGTGAAGTTAGTGCAGAGGGTTAATATTCCTGCTGCAAAGAACGTGTACCAAGTAGATTACAGAGTGCGTATGATGTAAACAGATCAGCAGGTTACTGCTTTCAAAAGAGACATCCTTTTGTTACTTGCAATTTATAACTTAAAGTCCTAATATAGTATAGTGAGCTATTAACTTTCATCCTGGAACTGCATACAGACTGCAAAGTATACATTATTAGAACATTAATTAATGTTGCAAAAAGGGTTAATTTGGCTTGAAATCGATTCTTATTATTAAAGAAACTCCCAACTATGCGGTTTCATTTTCGCCTCGGAGTTTGTGCTTCTCCATGCAAGCACTCTTAAACTATACTGCCAATCAGTATGGATGACATGTGACTCCTACACTTTTAGTCCTTTGGCTTATGTAACTTTTCCTATACACTGATTTACACGCGTATGATTGATTGTCTCTGTGTAATGTGTGTGTGATGCAAAGTGCTCGGACACCCTACACTGGTATGAGTGGCGCTATAACTAATTCAGTGCATCTGAGAGAGTGTGGTTATGGAGACTTGGTCACTGTTAAAGGGTGCTAGCGAGAGATACCTGTGGTGGTGGAGGTGGTCATTGGGGGGACGCCAACAAACATTGTCGCACAGGGCACCACCAGCACTTAAGCCAGCCCTGGCTCTAATACCTTCGGGTCGAGTTTGCGCTATATAAATATGCAAAAAAAATAAAAAATGTCAAAGTACACAACTTTTGTGAGTTCTGCTATAAGCACAGTTGCTCCAATGTGCTTCCGTGTTCACACTCCACTGAGTGGGGGTGAAGGAGGGTGTGTTGTGATATGTTTATAGCTTCTTTAGTTTCTTGAATTAAACTTGCCATGGGTTTATGGTGAGCCTGTGTGTCAGTGTTGAGCTGTGATATCTAGCAACCATATGCATGACGTTACAAATTCTGCAGTAAACATGTGGTAGGTGCATAACATCTTGAAATAGTTTTTCACGTGTGATGCACTGGACAGTCCATGAACTGATTGGCTACAGACCGCCACTGTTTCACAGCCTAGCTAATGCATGCAGTAGATGACCCGAGGCCTGGTGATTGCGTGCGAGTGAGCAGGTGATTGTGTGCGAGCAGGTGATTGCTTGGAAGTGAGATCACAGAGAGCCATCACTGGGTCAGATCTGTGGAAGTTCTGCATGCTTTCACAGATACACAGCACCAAGTGACAATGGCTGTCTCTTCAAAGCACCAGCCATAGTCTGTGCCTACCTGCTCCACAGGGTTGTATGTGATTTCATAGAAAAACGGTTAAATGCCACATAAACTGTTGGAAACTTTCGGGATGAATTGCATTTACCATTTCATAGAAACCGATGAATAGATTTAGCATGCTTATTGTGTAAGGTGTAAATCAAACCCTTCAGGATGTCATGATTGCAAACAAAAATCACAATATCAACACTTTTGTAAAAATGCCTCGCATTTTACAAAAGTGCCTGTGAAATTTTGATAATGCTTAAACTTTTGCCCTCCCCACCGCCCGCTCGTGAGGTTGGATCACTGCATTTCTAAAATGTTTTAGTGGCGCAGGCCCTGCGACTTCTGCAGCAAAGCAACTCTTTCTCTCCTCTTCAGCGCGAATATCCAAAACCAGCCTTACCCCAGCTAATTTAGCAGCAGAAGTAGGCTCCAGCCCCTGAAGGTGGGGCTAATATGTGCGTTCTCTCTCTTTAGTGATATAAAACCTGCGGGACTGTGAAACTGAATAGTTCCTCCGCACTTCTTTCTAGACTGATTAGTTATGTTTCAAAATGTGCACACACTGCACTACGATGCCGAAAGAGTGGGTGGAGGAGTGGTAATACGTCAGCAGCCAGCAAGAAAGCCCAGCAAGTTAAGACCTCTAGTTTTACCTGCAGGTCAGAAGTTTGAATCGCAGTAAAGTGGATCTAAGCCTTTCATCCTTTCAAGGTTGATAACGAGAGCACTATGTGAGTAATTATAGAATATGTTATTTAATTTGAAAAAAAATGCAATTTACTTTTATTGTAGTAATGCTTCAGGTGCCAATAACTCTTATTTATTTGAAGTTTTTGAAAAGTGCTCTTTCAATTGTCCTTTCTCACATTCTCCATGTATCCAAGGCTGACATTCAGTTCTCCAGTGTGCAGCATTGAAGTAACAATTACCATGCAGCACTGTACCCTGCCTTCTCATCACACCTCATTCCACCCTGGCCAACTCCTTCCTGTCCCACCCTATACCACAACCCTACCCTGTCCCATCAAATCAAACCCCCACCATGCCCATCTCATCCCTTACCCTCACATCTCATTTCTTCCCTCACATCTCACCCCACCCCATCCCATTTGCATCAAATCCCACCTCACCATCTTCTCAATCCATCCCATCTGAACGCTACAAGATCAAACCCCAACCCCACCTACCCTCTCCTCATCTCATCACATCACCTCGCATCATAGCCCATCCCAAAGACCACCCCATACCTTTTACTTTCCCATCCCCTATCCCATTGCATTCCATCCCACCATTGTCCCATCTCTTTCCATCCACTTACATTCCATCCATTACACTTCAGTCACCATTGCATCTCCCTTCCCCACCCTCCCTTTTCCCATTTCATCCCATCTTCTCACGCCCCATCTCACTCACCTGATTCCAGGGGCATAGCTAAGAGGGGGGCGGTCCGCCCCAGGCGGCACTATTTTTGGGGTGGCGGTCGCGCAGCACTGGTGGCCCGTTGCGGCGGCCTTTATAATTTATTTGGGGAATCTGACACTACTGTTACAGTAGTGTCAGTGTCCCCAAATAAATTATAAATGCCCCTGCAATGGGCCACCAGTGCCACGCGCGCGGCCCTGTTTGAAGTACAAGCGCATGCGCACCGCCACCTGCTGCTTGCAACTGCTGCCTGCAGCGTACGCACGCCACCACCACCACCTAGCATAGGCCCGTGACGTCGCACGAGCTTCTGCAAGGTTGACTGCACGCTGGGCGGAGGCGTCCGGGTTCATTGTGCGCACCGCCTGGGGTCTGGTCCGGGTCGGGACACAAAATAGTGCTTGCGCTTCCTGTGGACGGCGCTGTGCAGCGGAGCTTGGGGTGCCTTGGCTTGGGGTCTCCTGGTGCTTGCGAGGACGGGACATTTAAACCTGGAGCACTGTTTGTGGAATGTAGCGTGAGGGGAGCTTCATTCAAACAGGTAAGCCCCGGCGCAGTTCTTGTCTATTAGGTTCCTATTGTGAGAGAAATGGGGACAGAGACAGGAAATGTTTATCCTTGCACACAAAGGCTTTCTTTGTTACTTTTTAATATAATTACGTGAAATGGTGACAGGATGTGCCCTTACAGCCCTAGATGATGCAGACTTGATACATACAACAGTGTATTCCTGGTGTACCTACATAGAAGTTTGATTCAAACTGTTTGAACGTCAATATTCAAGCTTAATTTGGGAAATTTTATAAAAAAATAATGGAAACACAATTGTAAGCAGCTAAACATAAAAAAAATGTGACAAGGAAAGTCATTTTGATTTCTTTTTTTTTTAAAGTGGAACGGTCTCTTAAAGCTTTGCTAATTCACACACAGCATTGGGACTGTATGGACAGCTGGCATGCAACGTTTCCAAACACACATAGCATTGTTTAGCATGTGTAGCAGCAGTTCTGTTATGCTGACCTGCCAGATAGGGTTCAGAGTTAGCCAATTACTTGGCCTCGGCACTTTATGCAGACATCAGTCTGCGTTTGTGATTCATCCATCAGAGGTTTTCCAGTAGAGGAACTGAATCACATTAATGTGGGTGGCTGGCTTGGAAGACATTGGTTATCCTCATAGAGCTGTTCTATAAAGGGAGTTGGGGGGAGGAGAGACTCTTGACACTTTCCAGCCTAACCTGTGTTAATGTTGAGTGTGTTTGGGGGTTCTGCATGGTGGTTCACAGTGGAGGTTAGGGCCTTGAATCCTTCCCCCTAATTAGTGTCAGCTATGGTAGTGTTGTTTCAAAGTAATGCCATGTGCCCTTCTAAATGACACAGGTGGTTGATGTAAGAGTCATTCTAGTGCAATATTTGTGGATTTTATGTTTCTCCTTTGGTATGCATTGTTCCTCATCGAGGTTCAAATTCAAACATTCCACCCTAGGTTCTTATTTGCCTGTATCCTTGTAGTTGGAACTGGCCTGTCTCTTGCTTTCATTGTCTCTGTTGTCTTGTTCTAGCCTTCCATTTCTACTCTGCCTGATGTTTCCCAGCCTAAAGCCGCTCAATATTGAGGTCTCTCTGTCTCCAAGGCCTATCTATTGCGTCTCCCGGTTCCTTTGTTTTACCTGTCCCACTAAAGTATGAGAGGCTCTCTTTCTCCAAACGCCATCCTGAAAGCATTAGTTCCCGAACCCCTCTTGTTCACTGGTTCCCTGTTCCCTAGTTGCTTAGACACCGTGCAGACAGATTGTCAGAAGGACAATCACCAATTCAGGGATAGCTCAGCTGCTATTAAGGCATAGCTTTGCTCCCTGTAACTTGTTTGGGAATGCTCTGTTGTCTGGTGAGAGTAGCTCTGCTGACAAAAACCTTAAATGATAGCTTTTCTGTTTGTACTGAGTAAGAAATTAACCAGAAGAGCAAGGGATTGATCAGATGAATGGTACTAATCAGCTGCCTTTGACATGTGATGATAGCTGTGGTCACTGTGGCACGTAAGTAGTACTTTTGCTATCTGTGACATATGAGTGATACTTGTACTATAAGCGCTGAGTGTGGAATAAGTCTTCATCTGAGCAAGTGGTGGCTGTGCTGTTAGCGCCAGTTAGACATGTGGGCTATTGCACCTGTCTCTGGGTAAATGTCAGTCTGTACCCTGCCCTTATGTTGCTGTCTTCTTGTAATTCTCCTCAGGAAACAGCAGGGATGAACTGACCTCTCTGCTTCCATTCTCTCATTGATACATTTACCTGCGAGCACAGGCAAGCCTTTCTACTCTCTCTTCCTAAATAATGCATTCATCTGTAGAGCCTAGAGTTCTAGAGAGAGTTGAATGTTGTGTGAGCTATTTACCTTAAGCATTTTGGTTTGTGAGAGGAAAGGAGCACAAAAGATTCAGATACAAGATACAAGAGAAGAACCTGGTATTCTCTGATCCCAGGGCACCAGGGCCTAGGTTACGAGAGCTCCAGTTGTGATCGCAGGTTGCCAGTGTGATTGCTGCAGTTGTCTAGGCGCATCCAGGTCTGTGTCCACTAAGGTTATGAACCTTTTGAAATGCGTAAGGGATCTGATGAAGGGCTTTATTCCCGGATGTCTGTGAGTAGAGCGATACCAGTGGTAGCAAGCTACCACTGTCCAATGATTGAGCCGTGGCCATTTTGAAACACACATGCGTAAAAGCACACATAACTTACTTCATATCCGGACTTCTTTTAAGTGGTTATTTTTCTCCAGACCTTGGTTCTGCCATGCCTACATTCATGTCTGGGAGGCAGCTGAAGACGTGTGTTACAGGGACGTGTGTTACAAAGCCTTGGCGTTCCATACTAGACACGTTATTATGATTTTACTGTTTTTGCGGACTAACACTGTTGGTTACCATGAAAGTAATGTGAAAACAAAATTGCAGAAAAATGTAATGTTTCTTGTTTCTTCTGATTATTCACGGAGTCCCTGGATAGGGTTGAACATATTCCCATGGCCCCTACAGCTGTGTTTAAGGATTGTGATGACAATGTGTCTCCACTCCCTGTATTTTAGCTTTGGGCCCCCTGGGTAGGCTGTGCACCATGTGTGTGCTGAGGCTGCTCTGAAGGAGAGATGCACTATTACAAGCTGGCTTTGGGTCCGAGGGAGTTGGTTGCTGCTGCTTAGAAGTAATGACAGGGCGTGATCCCTGGTTGTTGCCATTGGGCCACCAGAGTGGGCTTTGTATCTGGTCTGTGTTGGCAAGGTTGTGGAGCTGACTGACCCCTTTGTGCTGAGTTTAGTTCTAAGGGCACACAGTGAGTCATTCCCTGTGAATAATTAATTTGCTGTTTTTGAAAGATAAAGAATTACAGGCTTCGACACTGTTAAGTTGGCTCTGGGTCCTCAGAGCACATCACGTTTGTGCACGTCCCCACTGCTTTAATGGGGGGGACCATGATGTTTGGTCATTTATTGTCAGCTGTAAATGACGGATCCCCGAACAGTGTCATGTATGTGCATGTTTACATTGTGCTGAGGTGATTACCAGGTAATCGTTCACGCAGCTTTCTGATAGATGTCGCATGTGGTTTTTCTGAGTCCCCAGATAGATCATGCAGTCTGTGTGTCCTCCTTTGTACTGCCGGTCACTGGTGTATTCAACTTTGTAGCCTTGGACCGTGTCATGTATGTGCATGTAACTTGCATGATCGAGGTAACTATTAGCGGCGATGCTACGTGTCTCTCGGACCTCTTTCAAGTGCGTACTGTCCTTTCTTCCCCCCCCCCCCCACCGGGGCGGCAATCATAGGGATAGCCCCGGGTGCCACAAGCTCTACCTACGCCACTGTTTCAAATTGAAGAAAAATATTACCAGAAAAGTGCCACACGTGGCGCAGCGCGGTGCCAGACAATTTGTAAAGGTTTCATTGGTCACTTTTCCTTGCTGATTGCTGTATTTAGAAGTTAATTGACACTGAGGTGACTGTTAAGAGGGAGACGGAGGGAATGAGAGGGAGACGGAGGGAATGAGAAGGAGACGGAGAAGGGGACAGAGGGGATGATAGGGAGACAGAGGGGATGAGAGGGAGACAGAGGGAAAGAGAGGGAGACCGAGGTCATGAGAGGGAGACAGAGGGAATGAGAGGGTTTCAGGAGACAGGAAATGAGAGGTAATGAGAGGGAGTCTGAGAAAGCTCGAAAGAGGGAGATGAGATGCTTCGAAAATGGGAGAGACACGTGGAGAGCAAGAGGCGGTAGGGAATGAGAACCATAGAGAGAGGGTGAGATACAGAGAGACTGGGAGGAAGATGGGCACAGAGAGACAGAAACTCGTGGTGAGAACCAGTGTAAGATGGAGAGACTTGGAAGGGGATACAGCAAGCAGAGAGAAGAAAGAGAGACACATGAGAGGAAAGTAGAGGGGACAATGCACAAGGAAGGGAAAAGATTGGCGGAACAGACAAAGAAGAAGTCGCAGAAGGAGACACCAGGCGTTGAATGTAAGAGAGGGGGCAGCAATCAATCCGAGAGGTAACCATTAAGAGATAGGAATGGGACGAGGCACAACCGCACGGTAAGGGGCATCGACAAAGAAAGAACGAGAGACCAAGAAGAGAGGATGAGTTACAGCAAGAAAGAGGGAGTCCAAAAGAAAGAGGGCAATAGAGAAATAAAAAGCTGAAGAGTCTTTTTCTAAAAGAGCTGACGTCTACACAAGGAAATGCAAAGGGTACATGTACAGAGAACTATAAACAAGGAGTCCTATGCAAAAAAGAAAGAGCGAACCAAGTGGAGGTATGGTCAGAGAGACCACCATATTCAAGTTAAATAAATTCACCCCACTACCCGCTTAGGCCAAGACATATGAGTTGGTGCGTCTTCCTACCATCTCCAACAAACACAGGGGCCCACACATGCTGCAAACACAGGGGGCCACACATGCTGCAAACACAGGGGCCCACACATGCTGCAAACACAGGGGCCCACACATGCTGTTCGTCTGCCCTGCCCAGGTCTGTCATGCTTTACATTTCTGTCGTGTGAAGGCATCTACACCTCAGCCTCCTACCCTTTCTCCGGTACAGCACACCATTCCTGCAGTCGGACGTTCTTATGTACCTAGAACAAGATGTAAAACTGTGAAAATAAAAAAATACAAAATAAATACATATTTTAGGTGTTGAAAGCACTCAAGTTAAATCCTGCCATCAAGAAATAATTGCGCCTAAGCTCTTGCGAAGGCGCTCTCCCTTGCCAACTCCAATTAAATTACAGGTTTGCACTTTAAACAAAAGGCTTAGGTGGAAATAGCCGTTCATGGCGCAGGAGGCGCGCGAGGCTCTGAAGAGAGGGTGGCATGAGTTCCAGAGGCTTCACTCCTCTCTTATCAGCCCTGCTAATGAGGCTCTAACGCCCCTCATTCCGCTCATTCTGTTCATTGCTGAACGCTCCTAATCAACAGCCGAGTTAACAGCCCACCACTTCACCCCTTTTACTGCCCGAGTAAAGCCGTTTCCATCACATTTCATGTTCCACTAATTTTATGCTGTTGTTTCCCTTCAATTTACACCCTTCTGGGGGATTTTTATGATTTCAGAAACGCGTTAAATGTCCCACGGTGTTCGCTCATACGAGCTGATGGAAACCTCAGCAGTCCCAACATTATGTGTGGTGCTCGGTGAGGTCACCGGTGTGCTGTAGTGAAGAAAAATGCACAGAAAGGTAATATTTTAAAAGCAGTGAATCCAAATGTGAACAAATGGAAAACATCGCTGAATATTTTGTTTTTATTGCCATGCATTTGAAAGCACCAAGGGGCATATTATCAAGAAACGGCGTTAAAATTATCGCCGCTTTAGCGGTAGAAAACTGCCGCTAAAGCGGCGATAATGGGCTTGATAATATGCCCGTGAGAATTCCCATAGAAGCCCATGTTCTGGAGTCAACGTGGGCTTCTATTGGATTTCTCTGCGGCGGCGATAATTTTAACGCCGTGCTTGATAATATGCCCCCTTATTCTCTCCAGCGACTCTTATTTCCAAAGAGATTTGTCCATTTTATTTCACACATTGGTCTATATATGTATACATTTATGATTGTGCTTAAGAAAACCTTTTCTAGCAGAGCCTCAAAAGACCAAGGTGCTCAGAAAACATGACACATTTTCTACGCAGCTGCTCAGGGTGCCCGGAGCAACTCAAATAAATTCCCCGCGTCGTGGAGCGGAAGCGACATTTTCCTATTTGCACTTGTGGTAAGTACCTTTCCTGATCCTTTAAGTGCCAATATGCTGTTTACTTTTTTCCTATCTCAGAAACACACGTCTGTACTATTCCTCAATACCAGTTGGGCTCTCTCCCTACGATGCTGCCAGTCACCTGGATTATGGAACTATTGGAGAGACCCTTTCACAGTTACTGTTCTGAGGATGTTGTAGATTTAAGTCCTGGGGCTGTATTATGTAGTGCCCCTGAGGTGCAAAACGTGTGTGCACCTGCATTTTTGCAACCTGGGGCACTATGGTATCACTGAAGGGTCTGCAGACACTTATATGGCCCCTTAAGTATTACTGATAGTGCTGGCGCACTTGTAGCCCCAAAGCTATCTTTGGAGGGTGTTTCCCATGCAAATGAGGGAATCACTTTGCCTCTGCACCCAAGCTGTATTACTGACGCAGAGGCAAACATGCCCTTAGGAGGTGCAAGGGAAATGCACAACAAAAAGGTGTCACACTGTCATTGTGCCCCCCCTGAGGGCAGCCCTTAGGAGGACGGAAAGGGGGTGTCTGTCTTTATAGAAGTGCAGTCACTCACTACACCTGACTGCAGGGGAATCGCTAACCCATCTTTAAAGTGCAGGTGGGTTGCCTCCTGTACAGAGAGAGTAGCTTTGAAACAGAGCTCTCTTTTTCGACCAGGGCAGTGCTAAATCGTGTTTTCCCTTCGGTTACTGCATTCATTGTAAAATGGTGCACTGTCCTTGTTTGTACCTGGCACACCTGCTTAAAGGTGTGCCATGGTGCAAACAAGTACAGTGCATTCTCTATGTAACATGGACCTGGATAGATTTTAAGACTGCTTTCTGGTTCCTAGTTGAAGTCAGTTGAGTCCTTGGGTCTTGACTGACATTGGAAAATGTTGACTGCAAGTGGCCATCATTTAAGTAGGGGCTTCTGTAGTTCCGCAGGCTTCTGGGGTAAAGTAGGTGCTGCCTACCGCAACAACTCATTACAATACCTTTACATAACAGTGACACTAGTTAAGTTCTTAGCTGGTCTCTGTTCAAAAGATGAGCGGTACATTGATGCCCGGACTCCCATTAGCCCCTCTAAATTGGACAGCAAAGGCCCATTTCTCAAGAATAGGTGTAAACCCGCTCTTACATGTCTGCAACCTGGCATGGGTGCAGAAACCCAACTTTTAGGAATTGACAAAACGTATTCAGAAGTATGCCTGGAAACCAGCAACAGTTCTATGCATACGCTGCCAAAGTGAATTGCGTGTTTATAATTGCTCACCTGAAATTTGCTGAGCAAGTGTAGCTGCATTTGCTAATATTTTAGTTCTTTTTTCTCCTTGGAGAAATATTTTTTCCTTGTGGAGAAAGCCTGTTACCTACACCCCCAATTATTTTGTCGTTGTTGCAGTCTGCTTTCTACACTGGAAACGTGTGCTCCTGCATTGTCGGAACACGTTCCAGGGTTGGAAAGGGTCAGATAGAAGTTTGGAAGTACCCTCAAACATAACATTTGTGGATATGCACAGACTAACACAGCAGTCCAAGCCTGAAACTCCTACTTCTCTTTGCTGAGAAAAGATTTTCTCACTTCAACGTCTTTGTATCAGGAAACACTTTAAGAAATGCAAGTGGAACTTTTGTGGTTTCTGAAAGTCTAGGTGCAGGTGTGTACCATGCTTACAAACACAAATAATTGCGCAAATGGGGCCCGAGAATATTGATACAGCAATATCAGCATTTTTTCATTTAATCATGATGCTTGCAGTTTCGTTTGTATGTTTCTGGAGGTTCCACTATCTTTTGATTACTTTACTAACAAGCATTTGCAATGTAATAGGTCTTGCATTTACACAAGTTTGTGCTATTGGCATTGTAGATGACAACGCTTTTTATTTATGTTTTGGTTTTTAAATCATAAATAAAAGGCATAGTCAGTGGTGTATAAATTAATTAATGCCACAGCAGCACTGTGACCTGGCATAGGCAACTGCAGTAAGTATATGGAAATATACTCAAACAACAAGGCATACCTAGCAACACATAGCAACAACAGTAGTAAAAGATAACATCTGAAAATAGACAAAAAATCTACAACAAATCTGGTAGTAGACTACTGTAACAGGGTTCATACACACCCTAGCAAGGAACAGCATGTAGCATCTAGCAGTGAGCCTGACACCAGGGAACAGCACACCAGATCCAGCAATGCGTATAAATGAGGAGTAACATCACCATAAATGTGGCAACCCAGAGCAGTGTACAACAGCAAGCAACAGTCCTAACAATCAGTGTTCGAAATGCATAAAAAACAAGCATTTACAATGCAATAGGTCTCGCATTTATAAGAGTTTGAGCTATTGGCATTGTAAAATTACAATGCCTTTTATTTATGTTTTGGTTTTAAAACAAATAAAAGGCATTGTTATTTACAATGTCAGTAGCATAAACTCGCATAAAAGCAGTGTGTGGAGTGCAGCAGTGTGTGGAGTGCAGCAGTGTGTGGAGTGCAGCAGTGTGCAGCGTGCAGCAGTGTGCGGCGTGCAGCAGTGTGTGGCGTGCAACAGTGTGAGGCATGCAGCAGTGTGCGGCGTGCAGCAGTGTGTGGCGTGCAGCAGTGTGTGGCGTGCAGCAGTGTGCGGCGTGCAGCAGTGTGTGGCGTGCAGCAGTGTTTCGTGTAGCAGTGTGAGGCATGCAGCACTGTGTGGGGTTCAGCGGTGTGCAGCAGTGTGCGGCGTGCAGCAGTGTGCTGCGTGCAGCAGTGTCATGCAGCAGTGAGTAATGGAGCAGTGTGCAGCAGTGTGTGGTGTGCAGCAGTGTGCAGCGTGCAGCAGTGTGTGCCATGCAGCAGTGTGTGGTGTGCAGCAGTGTTTCGTGTAGCATTGTGCGGCATGCAGCAGTGTGTGGCATGCAGCAGTGTGTGGCGTGCAGCAGTGTGTGGTGTGCAGCAGTGTGTGGCGTGCAGAAGTGTTTCGTGTAGCAGTGTGCGGCGTGCAGCAGTGTGCTGCGTGCAACAGTGTGTGGCGTGCAGCAGTGTGTGGCGTGCAGCAGTGTGTGGCGTGCAACAGTGTGTGGCGTGCAGCGGCATGCAGCAGTGTGTGGCGTGCAGCAGTGTGTGGCGTGCAGCAGTGTGGGGCGTGTAGCAGTGTGCGGCGTGCAGCAGTGTGCGGCATGCAGCAGTGTGCGGCATGCAGCAGTGTGCGGCGTGCAGCAGTGTGCGGCATGCAGCAGTGTGAGGCATGCAGCAGTGTGAGGCGTGCAGCAGTGTGTGGCATGCAGCAGTGTGCTGCGTGCAGCAGTGTGTGGCGTGCAGAAGTGTGTGGCATGCAGCAGCATGCAGCAGTGTGTGGTGTGCAGCAGTGTGTGGTGTGCAGCAGTGTGTGGCGTGCAGCAGTGTGTGGCGTGTAGCAGTGTGCGGCCTGCAGCAGTGTGAAGCATGCAGCAGTGTGTGGCGTGCAGCAGTGTGAGGCATGCAGCAGTGTGAGGCGTGCAGCAGTGTGTGGCGTGCAGCAGTGTGTGGCGTGCAGCAGTGTGTGGCATGCAGCAGTGTGAGGCGTGAAGCAGTGTGAGGCGTGCAGCAGTGTTTCGTGTAGCAGTGTGCGGCGTGTAGCAGTGTGCGGCGTGCAGCAGTGTGCGGTGTGCAGCAGTGTGTAATGCAGCAGTGTGTAATGCAGCAGTGTGCACAGCAGTGTGTGGCGTGCGGTAGTGTGCGCTGTGCAGCAGTGTGCGGCATGCAGCAGTGTGTGGCATGCAGCTGTGTGTGGCGTGCAGCAGTGTGCGGCGTGCAGCAGTGTGCGGCATGCAGCAGTGTGCGGCATGCAGCAGTGTGCTGCATGCAGCAGTGTGAGGCGTGCAGCAGTGTGTGGCGTGCAGCAGTGTGAGGCGTGCAGCAGTGTGCGGCGTGCAGCAGTGTGAGGCGTGCAGCAGTGTGTG